>NW_027515613.1:0-600000 GCF_048772815.1 Callospermophilus lateralis
AAATGAGATTCCTCACCTTTTAATGGTTCCTGTAAAAATTAAATCCCACAGTGCCTCCAACTTCATTATTGAAAAATATCTAGATAAATACCATGAATTTTTTGAAATTACTATGACCAGGTTGCACTGGAGAACCTCTGAATGTACTGTTCCTGATCATGATTGTACCAGACAGTGCCTTGATTGACTGGGTTTCATGAAAAAAGTGTAGAACATAGATGCCAGAAAGTTGGAGCCTGCAGACTAGTGGGCCTAGAGCAGAGGAGTGTAGGTGTGTGAAAAAAACATTTGTGGTGGGGCCACGTGGATCTGCCATTGGCTTAGAAAGACTTGTGACTGACATGGTACAGCCAGCAGACCCTTCTATGTAAGGGCATCTTGTTATATGGAGAGGATTCCTGCCAAAGGTCAGAATCAGGTTGCTATTGTCAAGTTGAAAAGCTATGTGGGATTGAAGCCTCACTGGTGCATTTTACTAACCCACCACACGTGAGAGTACATCCTCCAGCACTGTGTCCCAGTAGAACTCCTTGTATTTCGTGAAGCCAATACCAAACTCACAGTGCAGCAGTAAAAAACACCAAGAAAGTGGATAATGACCAAATGGCTCTACAGACAACACAGTTAGATACTTAGACCCCAGTGGCCAAAGTTTACCTACAAAGAGAGAATTCAGCACTGCTGCCTCATGTTCACTAGAAAACAAAAAAACATGTCATCCAGGTCACATAGATGGAGACCCAGAATTGATGGTCTCACTACAAAGGAAGCTAAAACTCCTGACAACAATATATATTTTAACTGCCCGACCTCAGAGGCAGTTTCTCAAAAAGTCATTGGGCCAGCAGAGCTCCATGTTTGTGGAGTGTTTACCCTCTCCCTTTTTGTAACCCGTTCTACCTCCTACAAGTTTGTGAACTCCTGAGCATTTTTCTTTCCACATATGTATTCACAGATTTTCTAACTTTTCTCCACTAATTGTGTCTTATTTGGGGCGAAGGTAATGTTAAAGCATTGTTCTGGATGAGAGTGGGAAGATTTTTGTGTAGCACATATTTGCATACACATTAGATTCATTTTCATATTTTCCATTTGAAATACTGAATCCCTGACACTAACCCATACCCTACTAGACTCTGACTACTAATCCAAATATGATGGAGAAAAAGAAACTTAACAGAATAGAAATACAGGCCTTTCATAGGAGGCATGGTGTATACTTGGACTTGCCTTCGGCTTTATCAACGGTATGTGTTATAAATATAGTCAACTTTTCATTGTAATACTTCTCCATGAGTTTTTAAAATTAACACATATGTAAATTTCTGTCTCCCTTTCTCTGTAGCCTATTCATCACATGTATTTTTTAATGCATCTTTAGAATTCTACCTGGTATCACATGTACATTCTTGTGAGCTTGCTTATTTTGGAAGATACAAATTGTGAGAAGAGATCACTCCCTCTAAATACTGATGGAACTGGAAATTCAACCTATGGGTGAATTTCCTAGATGAACAATATTATGCATAAATAAATGTTCAGTAAAATGAATATTTTTGGATACGTGGATGATATCTATTTTATTATGATTTTCGAATGGCATATATATTGCTACATTTTAATGTCTGTGTATGTGAGTATCTATCTATCTATCTATCTATCTATATAGATATAGATATCTACTCTTTAGATTTTCCAAAATATGAAATATATGTGTCTTATTATACACTTTCTAAATTTACTCATGTGTGTGTATGTGGATTTATAATCAAATTTTCACAAAATAATTCTTAGAAATATTCATCCACCTTAAATACATATTTATTTCCTAGTACTGAAAACTAAATTCAGTGAATGGTGCATACAAATCGTAATATTTCCACAGTGACTGACCCAGTTTCACATCAATGCAAATAGACACCTATGGGACCATGATGTGTATTTTGAAGTTCATTTTTATTCAACACTGATACATTACTATTTCTGCAGTTTATGGACATAATAGGATATATTCTTTCATCCACAATTTCACAAATTTATAGGCATTTAGTTCACTTTCAATCACTTCCTACTTCAGAACACATGTATTCCTCCATGTTTCTTGACTGTTCTTTTCATGAGATTCTTTCCAAACACATTATTTTTGATTTCCATAATCATTTTTGAAGCAAAACTCAGACACTCTTCATGATAAACCATAATGCTAATATTACCATTAGATGTATAACTGGTTAGAATGAATTTATGTATATCAATATAAGCTTTCCTATATATTTTCAGATATCAATTCAATCCATTATTTAAAGTTTGAACCAGTTATATTATTTATTCACAGTATGGTCTATTAAGGCATCATCTCTATATTCATAGACCGATGGTATACCTATTTGTATCCCAAATACTAATTTATAAGTCTTTAAGATATTGCTTTAAGAATATTGGAAGAAATACTCTAGCCACCTGATATACATATACATTTCATCACAGTAATATTCCTGACAAAAAATGCAACGGACACACTTATGATTGTACCAAAGCCTATATTGAAAGTGAGCATGTATTACTAACAACATCCATGTCCTGATTAACTAATGATCTCAAATATCATTCCTATTGGTGAGTACATATTTGTTTCTTCCTAAGATTAAATATTGAAACTGAACCCTGTTAAAAATGTCTCATCCTATCACTCACTTTGTACTTTGCCTGATTTCCTAATGTCTCTATTGATATCTGATTTCCTACACATTTTCCCCAGTTCATCACTGTGACTGACTCTTGAAATATGCTGACATTTACATTCACTCTCTAACAAAACCCCTATATCTAAAGAACTTTTGGTCCAACTCCTAGACTCACTGAAATGGGTTCTTCAAAGCCCTGCAGAGGGTAGCCCATAGGTGCTTGGGTTTTCTCATGACCCCAATTCACATAAAGAATCTATGCCCCACAGAGAGTAGGCCTCAAATTGGAGAAGTAGAGCAGTATTAATGGCAGGCCTATTTGATCACACCTGATTCACAGGAAGGGTTTCCAGGCCACCCTGAATTTAGGCAAATAAGGGGCAAATGAGCTTATTTTGGACACTGTCTTAGCCTGCGCCCCTCATGGAAACCTCCAGCAAGAGGTTATGATGAGAGTTTACATTGAAGAAGATGAGGGCCATGTGGGAGTGTTTTGGTTTAATTGTGGTCATTTGTGTGGTAGTTGGAAGAGATGACTGGGTCCACATGGGCTTGAACTCTGGAGTGATTCCCCTTAGATACTGAGTTCTGGAAATGAACTCAGAGAAGTATTGACATGAATTGTGTTGGGATTTTAGGAGGCCACACATGAGAGTTGCCCTTGGAGACTGTGATCTAGGCCCAGGATAGCTTTCCAAAGAGCACTGGGAATCTCAGCCAGGATATCACATGACTTTATTCAGAAAGACGTGGCAGCCATTGTTGAGAGTCAAAACACACATGGACCTCAATTGTAGACCTCAATGGGCCTGGCTTAATGTGACCTTTTGGCCACTCTTTGGGAAGCCTTTCCTCTGAGAGTTCTCCTGAGCTTTAATTGAAATAATCTTCCTCACCATTTCATGGTTCCTGAATAAATTGAAAGCCACAGTGCCTCCAACTTCATCCTTGAAAATTGGCTATATAAATAGCATGAATTTTTTAAATTCCCATGAACAGGTGGCACTGGAGAACCTTTGGATATCTGTTGCTGACCACGAGTGTACCAGACATTGCATTGATTGACTGGGTTTCATGAAAATGGTGAGAACAGAGATGCCAGAAAGTTGGAGCCTGCTGACTAGTGGGCCCAGAGCAGTGGTGGGCAGGTGTATGATAAAACATCTGTCGTGGGGACACGTGGTTCTGCCATTGGTTTCCGAATGACTTGTGAATGACATGGTGCAGCCAGCAGAACCTTACAAGTAAAGGGACCTTGTTATATGGAGAGGTTTCAGGGCAATGTTCAGAATCAGGTTGCTATGGACATGGGTGCAAGCTTTTTGGGATAGAAGCCTGGTTGGTGCATTCTCCTGCAGACCCTCATCCACTACACGTGAGAGTACTCCCTCTAGCACTGTGTCCCAGTTTTTCTCCTTGTATTACGTGAAGCCAATACCAAACTCCCAGTGCAGCAGTAAGAAACACCACGAAAAGTGGAGTATGACCAAATGGCTTCACAGATCACATGGTTAGACACTTAGACCCCAGTGTCCTCAGTTTACTAACAAAGGGAAAATTCAGAACTTCTGCCTCATGTTCAAGAGCATATAAGGAACCATGTCATCCAGGTCACATAGATGCCGACCCAGGTTTGATGGTCTCAATACAAAGGAAGCTAAAGCTCCTGACAACAACAAATTTTTCAAGGGCCCAAACTCAGAGGCAGTTTCTCAACAACTCATTAGGCCACCAGAGTTCCATGTTTGTGGAGTGTTTACCCTGTACCTTACTTTTGGAAATTCCACTACCACCTCCAAGGTTGTGAACTCCTGAGCATTTTCTTTTCCAGATATATATTCACAGACTTTCAAACTCTTCTCCACTAATTGTGTATTACTTGTGGCGAAGGAAATATCAAGGCATTGTTTTGGAGGACAGTGGGAAGATTTTTGTCTAGCAAATATTTGCATACACATTAGATTCATTTTCCTATTTTCCATTAGAAATACTGAATCCCTGTCACTAACCCATACCCTACTAGACTCTGACTACTAATCTTAATATGATGTAGAAAAAGAAACCTAACAGAATAGAAATACAGGCCATTCATAGGAGGCATGGTGTATACTAGGACTTGCCTTCTGCTTTATCAAGTGAATGCGTTATAAATCTAGTCAACTTTTCATTGTAATACTTCTCCATGAGTTTTTAAAGTTAACACATATGTACATTTCTGTCTCCCTTTCTCTGTACCCTATTGATCTCATGAAATTTATTATGCATATTTAGTATCCTACCTGGTATCACACGTACATTATTGTGAGCTTGCTGTTTTAGGAAGATACAAATTGTGAGAAGAGATCACTCCCCCTAAATACTGATGGAACTGAAAATTCAACATATGGGTGAATTTCCTAGATGAACAGCATTATACATAAATCCATGCTCAGTAAAAAGAATATTTTGGAATATGAGGATGATATATATTTCATGATGAATTTTGATTGGCATACATATTACTACATTTTAATGTCTGTGTTTGTATCTTTATATATATATATATATATATATATATATATATATATATATATATATATATATTTTTTTTTTTTTTCTCCAGATTATTCAAAATATGAAATATATGTGTCTTATTTTACACTCACTAATTTAACTCATGTTCCTATATGTGGATTTATAATCAAATTTTCACAAAATTATTCTCAGAAATATTCATCCACATGAAATACATATTTATTTCCCAGTACTGAAAACTAACTTCAGTGAAAGGTGCTTACAAATCCTAATATTTGTACAGTAACTGACCCAGTTTAACATCAATGCAAGTAAAATCCTATGGGACATGATGTGTATTTTGAAGTTCATTTTTATTCAACACTGGTACATTACTATTTCTTCAGTTTATGGACATTATAAGATAATACTTTTCATCCACAAGTTAACAAATCTGTACGCATTTGGTTCACTTGCAATTACTTCCTGCTTCAGAATATATGTATTCCTCCGTGTTTCTTGACTGTACTTTTCATGAGATTATTTCCAAACACATTATTTTCGATTTCCATAATCATTTTTGAAGCAAAACTCCCACACTCTTCATGATAAACCATAATGCTAAAATTACCATTAGATGTATAACTGGTTAGAATGAACTTATGTATATCAATATAAGATTTCCTATATATTTTCAGATATCAATTCAATCCATTATTTAAAGTTTGATAAAGTTATATTATTTATTTACAGTATGGTCTATTAAGGCATCATCTTTATAATCATAGGCACAGGGTACACGTACTTGTGTCCCCAATACTAATTTATAAGTCTTAAAATGTTGCTTTCAGAAATGTTTGAAGAAATACTGTAGTCACCTGATATACATTTACATTTCATCACAGTAATATTCCTGACAAAAAATGCAACGGACACCCTTATGATTGTACCAAAGCCTAAATTTAATGTGAGCATGTATTACTAACAACATCCATGTCCTGATTAACTAATGATCTCAAATATCATTCCTATTGGTGACTACATATTTGTTTCTTCCTAAGATTATATATTCAAACTCAACCCTGTTAAAAACGTCTTTTCCTATTACTCACTTTGTACTTCCCCTGATTTCCTAATGTCTCTATTGATATCTGCTTTCCTACACATTTTCCCCAGTTCATCACTGTGACTGACTCTTCACATATGCTGACATTTGCATTCACTCTCTAACCAAAACCCTATATCTAAATAACTTTTGGAACTATCCCTTTTTGTCTGGAGGATCTCTTCCTCATTCAGTCATCCAAGGTACAAGGTCCTATGCCATTGTATAACGATTTATTTGAGACAACTTTGCGGAAATAATTCAAAGCTAAGTATTTCAATCAAGGGCCCAGTGTTCATCTGGGTTTCAAATCTTTCCTAGATTTCTGTATTCATACTTATATTACACCTATATATGCTTGTAAATATCGGAGGTCCCCAATACCATTATTCATCTCGCAGAATGATTCCTAACCCAAATTGAACATGTTATTAACCCTAACCATGCACTATTCCCTCAATTTAACTTTACAAAGACCAGGGACAGAGTTGGTGTTATAATACAGGTAGGTAGGGGATCTTCCACCTGTTGAGAACCTCAAGTTCCATGCAGAAATAAATCCTGAAGAAGATGTAGGCAGCTATGAAGGACCTGAGAGACCAACAGTAATCTTCCTTGGTAAAATACCTGGTCAGGATGAAGCGATGTGTCTGAATAAGCCTCTCTTTTCTTAAAGTAGAGAAGATGGACCAAACCAGGTCTGTGTGGAGAGCTGTTAACATGTGCCTTTGGTTGATATACCATTCTATCTTGTGAATGTGACACAGGAAGTAGGGGAAGCCTCTCTCTCGTGGGACCCTTGGAAGCAAATGTTAGGATAAAGTGGTTACCAAGGTAGTGACCTCATTCAGTTCCTGAAGGAAGTGACCTACCTCACTTCCTTGGTGATGGAACTCTCTGAACTTGGGATCCAGGAAGCCAGGCACTCAGAGCCAGTCCCAGTCCCAGTCCCAGTGGGTTCACTTGTTTGGATTTACCAAGGACAGAGTCAGTCTTTTTGGTACATACTGATGTGTGGATGGCTAAATGCCAGGAAAGCTCTGAAGAGGGGCCTTTCCTGAGAAAGCAGGTAGTGACTCACTGATTGATGCTGAAAAATTTACAGAGTTGGTAAAGGAGACCTGATCTGAGACAGGACAGTCCATTTCGAGGGAGCAGAGTAAGGCCCATCAGTCTGAGGACACTCTGGATAGTCACAGACCTACTTGGGTAATGGAGGTGCCTTTGTGGGTGTGGGTGTGAATTTGTGTTTTTTTATCATGTTCTGAGAATAGGTAGGAAAGGCAGTATGTTTGGTTTGGAGTGGACTGTTTTTAGTAAGTCATTTGACTTGGCGAGTGTTTCTATGTTTGTGTATCCCACTTTTTCCGTGGTTGTAGATATTAGAAAAGTGAATGCATCAATAGATGTGTCCTGTCTAGTAGAAAGCATCTCAGCACACATCCTTCCCAATTTATGAATGGACTGTGGCTTGCCTTATATGGACAACACCTACTTCTTTCCTTAGTTCCTGTTTTCTTCCTGAATTCTGGCCACTCTCCAGAATAGGCTCATGTTTTTTTGTCCAAGATATGGACCTCCGTCGAGTTCTGTGACATGGCCATGTACTGGATAGATGAAGGGAATTGGGAGCATCTCTGAAAACTCGGATATCAGTGTGACCAGTAAAGTCTCAGTAGAGAAACCCTGCTTTGTGCCTTTTGCTTACCTACTGTTCTGTTGACCTGAATGTCAGGAAGGTCTTTTCCTCAGGCCACCAGTTTGTGAAGCCTGAAGAAAAGTGCTTTCAATTGGAAATGAATGAGCATCACCTGTGGCTCTTTGCTTAATTGCTTTGGAAAGGGATGTGTCTGAATCATCCTTTCGGCTCTGAGAGAGGCTGTGGCTTTGATTTTCAGCACCTGATGGATCTAAAGAAAGATCCCATGTGTGCATCCAAAACCAAAATGGCAAAAAGATCAGTCATTGTGGATGAAGTCTCTTGCATCCTCTGTTAGGTTCCTGACCTCCATCAAGTAAGTAGAGGGATCCTTTGAGACAAATGAGTTCTTCAAAGCCCTGCAGCAGTGCTTGGGTTCTCACATGACTCCAAATCACATAAAGAATCTATATCTCACAGTCAGTAGGCTTCAAAATGAAGAAACAGAGAAGTATTACTGGCAGGCCTATTTGATCAATCCTGGTTTACAGGAAGGGTGTCCAGGAAACCCTGACTTTAGGAAAATGAGGGGCAAGGGAACTTATTTTGGACACTGTCTTGGGCTGCGCCCCTTATGGAAACCTCCAGCCAGAGGTTATGATGAATGTCTACATGGAAGAATATGAGGGCCATGTGGGAGTATTTTGGTTTTAATTGAACATATTGTTAACCCTAACCATACACTGTTCCCTCAATCTAAGTATTCAGAAAAGCAGGGACAGATTTGGTCTTACAATACAGGAATGCAGGGGATCTTCCACCTGCTGAAAACTTCAAAGTTCCATGCAGAAATGAACCCTGGAGAAGATGTAGGCAGCTATGAAGGATCTGAGAGAGCAAAAGGCATCTTCCATGGCAAACAGCCTGGTCAGGATGAAGGGTTGTGTCTGAATCAGATTCTCTCTTCTTAATGTAGAGGAGAGGCCTGTGTGGAGAGCTGTTTCCAGGTGACTATTGTTTCTTTACCATTCTAACTTGTGAAAGTGTCACAGGAAGTAGGGACATCCTCCATGTTATGAGACCTTAGGAAGCAAATGTTTGGACAAATTGGTTGCCAAGGCAGTGACCTCATTCAGTTACTAAAGGAAGTGACCTCACCTCACATCCTTGTTGATGGAACTCTCCAAATTTGGGTTCCAGGAATCTAGGCACCCAGGCCCAGTCCCAGCACCAGTTCCAGTGTTCTCACTTGTTTGGATTTTCCAAGGACAGAGTCAGTCTTTTGTGGTACCTACTTATGTGAGAATGGCCAAATTCCAGAAAAATTCTGAAGAGGGGTCCTTCCGGAGAAAACAGGTAGAGGCTCACTGCTGGCTCCTGACAACTTCACAGAGTTGACCAAGGAGTCCAGATCTGAGACAGGACAGACCATTTCTGGGGAACATAGTATGGCCCTCCAGTCAGAGGACACTCTGGATAGTTCCAGACCCACTTGGGGGAAGGAGGTGCCTTTGTGGTTGTGGGTGTGGGTTTGTGGTTTTTTCTTTTGTTCTGAGAATAGTTAGGAAAGGGGGTGTGTTTGGTTTGGAGTGGACTGTTTCTAGTTAGTCCTTTGACAAGGCGAGTGTTTTTAGGTCTGTGTATCCCACTGTTTTCGTGGTTGTAGACATTAGAAAAGATAATGCCTCAATGGGTGTATCCTCTCAAGGAGAAAACTTCCCAGCATTCATCCGGCACAATTTATGAATGGAGTGTGGCTTGCCTTATCAATGGGCAACACCAACTATCTTCCTACGTTCCTGTTTTCTTCCTGAATTCTGGCCACTCTCCAGAATAGGCTCATGATTTTGTGTCAAATATATGTACCACTTCCAAGCTCTGTGACATGGCCATGAACTGGTAGCTGAAGGGAATGGCAAGCATCTCAGAAAACTCAGATATCAGTGTAGCCAGTAAAGTCTCAGTGGAGAAACCCTGCTTTGGGCCTTTTGATTACCTATTGTTATGTTGCCCTGAATATCAGGAAAGTCTTTGTCTCAGGCCACCCCTTTGTGAAGCCTGAAGAAAACAGTTTTCACATGGAAATGAATGGGCATTACCTTTGAGTTTACAATAAAACCTTCACAGATTTGGCTCTCATTAAGTTAAAAATACTTTTAGATTGTATCTCAGTGTAAAAAGTAACATGGAACTGTACATATCTTATTGATAACAAGTCCAATTATAGAACACAAATGATATACATAAATCTCCAACACTCCAACATGTTTTTCTTTTAAGCCTAGAATTACCATACAACCTTAGAACACCAGCTTGATACAATGGTCTTTGCAAGCTTCTACCTTACAGACTTGTATACCTGGAAGATATGAACACATTAACACCACAATTACATTGATGTTTTTGTATTAATCAAGTTTAGATTTTAAAGAAATAACATGGCACAATTTTATAAAAACAGTACTTGTTTTACCAGCTGTTTAATTTTTTAAGATTACTTGCTCAAAACTTACACATATAACCAAGTTACACACACCTTTTTTTATTATTTACTTAAACCCTTTTAATTACTTAATCATATAGACTCTCTTATCCAGAAACACGTTTTTCCTCTATTATATCTATATCTAGAACCTTTTAGTTTCTCTTTTCCATCTACTAACCTCTTTCTCTTCACATTTCAATACAATGCTTTTCAATTTCTGAATTTAAGCAGATTATTTTATAGACATCTACATTTTATTAGGGCCTTTTTGAAAACCTAGAAAACTTATTGGCCTAATTTTAAAGACATCTTTATTTTTATCTGTTTACCCAATTTGAATTAAAACAAATGAATCACGTGAATCAAAGACATTTGGATACATTTTTAAATTTTTCATGAGCGCTCCTCATCTATCAATTGTCATATCCCTGCATGATATATGGACATACACACATACAGACATACCAACATACAACACGTAACACAAATGTAACACATAACACAATAGTAAAGGCCTTGTAGCTTTTTTCAGGTGAAATCTCCATTGCAATGCTGAAAACTCCAGAGTCGATCAAAAATAGAACTGATCAGAAAACATTAACCCATCAGCAGAATCAAGATCATGAGCTCAAAAAAAAAACATTACAGAATCTAAGAAAAGCAAGAGTCCTAAAAATGATGACTGGCCAGTAATTAGTAAATACCATATTATATACTTTTTTGGTTAGGTCTAGTTTGAGTTCAGGTAAAAAGACACATTTACTCTTTTTATCTGTCTCCTGCTGAGTGCTGCAGGCTTCTTTTATTTGCATATCAAAGCAAGTCCTGGCTGAGGTCTGGAAAACTGGAAAGACTGGAATTCGGAGAAGAAACCTCACACCTAAGGCATTTATCTATAAGTCATAATTTCCAGGTTTGGATGTTGAAAATTTTGATGCAAGTTTAAGATGTAATTCTCAAAATTTTATTTCTTTAGATTTTTCTACACTAGAAAAACTTGCTCACACAAAACTGAAAATAGGATCATTTTTTGATAATATTAATGCCACCATCAGAAGAAGTTTCTATAGGATCATTAAGCCCCTTTCTTTGTTATGAAGTTTCTAATAGTATTAAGTTAAATTAAATTGGCTGAAAAATTTTTAAAAAGAACCACATGCTACCATGTGTATCCGCAATTAAGCTTTAAAAATTTCCAAGACTGTTGCTAATTAATGTCATTTCAATAAGCCAGACCAACGTTTTAATTTAGTACCATTTTTTAAAATCTTACACACTGATGGGAATAGATACCATATCATAATTTATTATCTCTTCCCAAGTTAATGCACTGATATATCTAGTGAAATTTTTTCAGGCTGTCTAGTTCAAAATTAAAACTCTTTATTTTTTTTTTACCCTAAGTATTTAAGTTTCCTAGCATGAACTACCTGAAATCAAACTAAACAATTGTTTAAACCCAACTTTTAACTGTAAGATAGTGCAATGCTTTAGAAACCCATTTAGATACCAGATGGTTAAAATAAAAAAATCATTTCTAGATACACATTCACCCTAGATCATCCCCAAGAAACAATCTATAATATCAACATATTAATGCATTCATTGTCCCTTTTGTTAAGTAAACAGAGGTGGAGAAATCCTTAAAGTGCACGTAAGGAATAAGGGAGTTCCCCACAGCAAAATGGATCTGGCAGCTGCTGGGAGTCCCTTAGCCTCACCATTTACTTACAGGATTAGTTCCTCTGGTTTGCTTTGACCCCAGGCACCAGGCATATTCTATGTCTCCCAACTTTGCAGTAGTCAGCTCCCAAAAATTTCATTCTCTGCTTCAGTTGTTTTGAGTGCTAGGCTTCCCCAAGAGGGCAGAGTGGGGTTTATTTAAAGTCCCCTCTGGGGTGTCAAAATTTATGACTGAAGGCTTGGTTCCCATCCCAAAGCCAATTAATGCCAATTTAATAATGAGGACAGGGTTTTGAGAAAAGTTTAAGCGAGATATCAAAGTTCTTAGACCCCAGACATTTCCCTCTGCAGTGGGCATGCTCAATCCAACTACGGGAAGAAAAGAAATCACTGCTTCCGTAATCTTGCTTAACAAAGGGGAGTAAAGTTTATCAAAGTTCTTTAAAGCACAGCTAAGAGAGGTGAAAAGGTGAGAACAGAAAAACTGGCGGTTCTATTGACTTTTGGTCCCTCACAGGAGAAGCATTAGTTTAAAATTTAGCTAAAGTAACTTCCACATATGTAATGCAGGTTGGAACTCGGGACTCTGCATCGGACCAAACAATGCCATCACATTTAACAGAAACACCGATAAAATGACACACAAAGACCATCATGCAGCTCCCGTTTGTTCACAACCCCAAGATCTACAATCTTGTGAATTAGGGAGAATGGAGGGAAGAGGGGGAGGAGTAGAAGGTTTGAGTGATAGGATCCTGGGTGAAGGGGTCGGATTGGAGGCAGGGACCAGGAATGGCTTCAAGGACAGAGGCATGGAATGGCTTTGTCCCATAATGAGAGTTTCTCAAACAGAGACAAGGACAATACAAACGTGACACAAACATGTACACACAGTTAACATTTAACACGAGTTCAGAACTAAAGATTAGAACCTAGTAACTGGCAAAACCTGATGGGTTAGACCACAAAGACAGACAGTGAATTCAACCTGAGAGAAAAATGTAGTCAGCAAGATATGATGGGTTGCCAGCAGAGTCACCTAATGTAGGCTCATTCGTCCCTCCTCACCTAATGAGAGCACATCCATCACTCCCCGAGTCCTCCAAGGCATCCCTTGCAAGGACATGGCCTGTGGATTTAGGACACGCTTGTTCACCACTGACAGGGGGAACTTACGTTCTCCGCTGGAAGCCACTCTGCCAACCCAAACCAAAAACGGAAAAATGGAACCTGAACAAAAAGCTCTGAGTGATCACAAGGAAAAATGAAAAGAAGCGCCTTACTTACCTCCAGAGGGGTCTGTTGGCGTGTCCTTGTCCTATGCTGCGTGATTCCCTGCCAACGCACCAAATCTAAGGGTCCGGTGAACGTCGGAGGAAGAGACCACCAAGAGAACGCGGCTCATGCAACAGAAAAAGGCGTTCATTGAGGATCCAATCCAGGATGCTGGGGCTACGTGCTCACTCAAGAAGGGAGAGCAGCCCAGAGCCCCGAGCAGGGGTTGAGCAGTGCTTAAGTACACTTTTTGGGGAGGGCGGGACTTTACATATATCACAGTCTCCTTTAAGAAATCAACATACACCGCAGAAAAATCAAACAACAATTCCTAAACATGATTAGTTCATTCATTGGCAGGAACAGGTCAGGCGGGAGTGATAGGTGAGTTCTAAAGCGAGGTACACATTCAAACAGATTGGTTTAGGCCTTGCGATGCCTATGTGCCAGGCCACACAGGTTCCTAGGTTATTAAACAACCAGGCGGTCAGGGGGAGTATTTACTGGGCAGTCAAGAATTGTACTACAAGCTACAGGAATTTCAGGTTTTGCATGTAGCATAGGAACTTAACAATACCTGGTCCTTTACATTTTAACTCAGGCCTTGCAGCTTAGAAACTTTACAAAACTCGGTCTTTTACACTTCAACTTTTACACTTTAATTTCAATTTATTTTACCCTTTCAGATCACTCCTGGTGCACAAGAAGGGTGTCCAAGCCACCCTGAATTTAGGCAAATGAGTGGCAAGGGAGCTTATTTGGGACACTGTCTTGGGCTGTGCCCCTCATGGAAACCTCCAGCCAGATGTTATGATGAGTGCCTTTATAGAAGAAGAGGAGGGCCATGTGAGAGTGTTTTGGTATTAATTGTGGTCATTTGTGTGACGGTTGGAAGAGATGACTGGGTCCACCTGGGCTTGAATTCTTGTGTGATTCCCCTTAGAGACTGACTTCTGGAACTGAACTCAAAGAAGTATTGCCATGAATTGTGGTGATATTTTAAGAGGTCAAGCATGAGAGTCGCCCTTGAAAACTAAGATCAAGGCCGAGGGTGGCTTTCCACAGAGCACTGGGAATTTCAGCAAAGATATCCCATGATTTTATTCTTAAAGACTTGGTAGCCATAGTTGAGAGTCAAAACACACATGGACCTCACATTGTAGACCTCAATGGGCCTGGCTATATCTAACCTTTTGGCCACTCTTTGGGAAGCCTTGCCTATGAGAGTTCTCCAGAGTTTCATTGAAATGAGCTTCCTCAACATTTAATGGTTCTTGAAACCCACAGTGCATACAAACACAATAGAAATACAAGCAGTTCAGAAGAGGCATGGTGTATAGTTGGACTTGCCTTTTGCATTATGTAGGGTAGGTGTTATAAATCTAGTTAATTTTTAATTGAAATAGTTCTCCTTGTGTTTTTAAAGTTAATAAATATGTGAATTCCTGTATCCTTTTCTCTGTAGCCTATTCATCACATGTATTTTTATATAAACATATTGAATCCTACCTGGTATCACATATACATTCTTGTGAGGTGGCTGACATGGCAGATACAAATTATGACAAGAGATCACTCCTCCTAAACGCTATTGGATCATAAAATTCAGCCTAAGTGTAACCTTTATAGTTGAACAACATTATTCATAAATCCATGTTCAGTAAAATTAATATTTTTGGATCTGTGGACGATATATATTTCATCATGAATTTCAATTGGCATATATATTGCCACTTTATAATGTCTGTGTGTGTTTTGCTCTTTGCTTAATTGCTTTGGAAAGAGATGTGTCTGAATCAGCCTCTTGGCCCTGTGTGAGGCTGTGGCTTAGATTCTCAGCACCTGATGGATCTAAAGAAAGATCCCATGGGTGCATCCAAAACCAAAATGGCCAAAAGAGCAGTTATTGTGGATGAAGACTCTCACCTTCCTCTCTAATGGCCCTGACATCCATCAAGTGAAAATAGGGATCCTTTGGGTCAAATGAGTTCTTTAAAGCCCTGCAGAGTTTAGCCCATAGGTGCTTGGGTTTTCACATGAATCCAATTTACATAAAGAATCTAAACCCCACAGTCATTTGGCCTCAAATTGAAGAAGATAAGGGGCATGTGGGAGCATTTTGTTTTGAATTGTGGTAATTTGTTTGGCGCTTGGAACAGATGACTGGGTCCACCTGGGCTTGAACTCTGGTATGATTCTCCTTAGAGACTGAATTCTGGAAGTGACATCAGAGAAGTATTGTCATGAATTGTGTTTGGATTTTACTAGGCCATGCAACCTAGATCTCAGGTATTAATTGTGGTGCAGGGAGATCTAGGTGCAGGGTGGCTTTGCCCAGAGCACTGGGAATCTCAGCCTGGATATCACATGATTTTATTCTGAAATTCTTAAATGCCACAGTTGAGAGTCAAAACACACATGGACCTCACATTGTAGACCTCAATGGGCCTGACTTCATGTGACCTTTTGGCCACTCTTTGGGAAGACTTGCCTGTGAGTGTTCTCAAGATCTTTCATTGAAATGAGCTTCTTCAACATTTAATGGTTCCTGAATGAATTGAAACCCACAGAGCCTCCAACTTTATCCTCAAAAAATGGCTTGATAAATACCATGAAACTTTTGAAATTCCCATGACCAGGTGGCACTGGAAAACTTTTGGATGTCCTGTTGCTGATCATGAGTGTATCTCACAGTGCCTTGACTGACTGGGTTTCATGAAAATTGTGTAGAACAGTGATGCCAGTATGTTGGAGCCTGTTCATTAGTGGGCCTAGAGCAGTGGTGTGAAGGTGTGTGATAAAACATGTGTGTTGGGGCATGTGGATCTGCCATTGGCTTCCAATTGCCTTGTGACTGACAGGGTATAGCCAGCAGACCCTTATATGTAAAGGCATCTTGTTATATGGATAGGTTTCTGGGCAATGTTCAGAATCAGGTTGCTATGGACAAAGGGGCAACCTATGTGGGACAGAATCCTGGTTGGTGCATTCTCATGCAGACTGTGTCCCTCCACACGTGACAGAACTCCCTCCAGCACTGTGTCCCAGTTGAACTCCTTGTATTTCATGAAGCAAATACCAAACTCCCAGTGCACCAAGGAGTAACACCACGAAAATTGGAGCATGACCAAATGGCTTCACAGTCAACCCGGGGAGACACTTACACCCCAGTGGCCATAGTTTAACTACAAAAAGAGTATTCAGCACTGCTGCCTCATTTTCATTGGAAAATTAGAAACAATGTCCTTCAGGTCACATATTTGCACACCCAGATTTGATGGTCACACAACAAAGGAAGCTAAAGCTCCTGACAACAACATGTATTTTAAGAGCCCAACCTCAGAGAGTTTCTCAAGAAGTCTTTACACAAGCAGAGCTCAATGTTTGTGGAGTGTTTACCCTGTCCCTTACTTTTGGAAACTCCTCTACCACCTACAAGTTTGTGAACTCCTGAGCATTTTTTATTCCTGATATGTATTTACAGATTTTCTAACTTTTCTCCTCTAATTGTATCTTACTTGGAACTAAGGTAATGTCAAGGCAATCTTCTGGATGAGAGTGTGAACATTTTTGTGTAGCACATATTTGCATACCAATTAGAGTCATTTTCCATATTTCCATTCGAAATACTGAATCCTTGACACTAATGCATACCCTAATAGACTCTGACTACTACTCCTAATATGATGGAGAAAAATAACACAAACAGAATAGGAATACAAGCAGTTCAGAGGAATCATAGTGTATAGTTGGACTTGTTTTTTGCATGATTAATTTTAGGTGTTATAAATCTAGTCAATTTTTAATTGAAATAGTTCTCCATGTGTTTTTAATGTTAACAAATATGTGAATACCTATCTCCCTTTCTCTGTACCTATTCAGCACATGTATTTTTAAATGCACATATAGAACACTACCTGGTATCACACCTACATTTTGTGAGGTGGCTAATTTGGCAAATACAATTTGTGAGAAGTGATCACTCCTGTTAAACTCTGTTGGAACTGAAAATTTAACCTAGGGGTGTGTTTCCTAGAAGAACAACATTATACATAAATACATGTTCTAAAAGAAATAATTTTGCATCTGTGGAGGATATATATTTCATGATAAATTTGATTGCTAATTTATTGTCTGTGTGTGTTTTTTTGTATATATATATATATATATATATATATATATATATATATATATATATATATATATACATATACATACACTCTCCAGATTTTTCAAAATATGAAATATATGTGTCTTATATACACTCCCTAAATTCATTCATGTTCATGTATATGGATTTGTAATCAACTTTTCACAAGATCATTCTCAGAAATATTCATCCACCTGAAATACATATTGTTTCCAGTACTGAAAACTAACTTCAGTTAATGTTGCATACAAATACTAATACTTCTACAGTAACTGACCCAGTTTAACATCAATGCAAGTACATTCCTATGTGACATGATGTGTATTTTGAAATTCATTTTAATTCAACACTGGTACATTACTATTTCTTCAATTTATGCACATCACAGGGTATATATTTCATCCACAAGTTAGCAAACTTATAGGCATTTGTTTCACTTTCAATCACTTCCTGCTTCAGAACACATGGATTCTTCCAGGTTTCTTGACTGGTCTTATAATGAGACTTCTTTCGAAATATATTATTTTTGATTTCTTTTATCACTTTTGAAGCAAAACTGACACTCACTTCACGATAAACCATAACTATAATATCACCATTAGATGTATAACTGGTTGGAATGAATGATTTTATAACAATATAGTATTTTTTATATATTCTCTTATATCAGTTTATTCCATTATTTAAAGTGGAACCAGTTATATTATTTATTCACTATATTGTCTATTCATGCATTATCTCTATATTCATAGACACAGGGTACACCTCTTAGTACTCCCAATACTAATTTATTAGTCTTCTAAATATTGCTCCCAGAAATGGTGGAAGAAATACTCATGTCACCTGATCTACATATGCATGTTATCATAGTAATATTCTGGACACAAAATGCAAAAGTCACACGTATGATTGTACCAAAGCCTAAATGGAAACTGAACATGGATTACTAAAAACATCCATATCCAGGTTGCCTAATGCTCTCAAATGTCAATCCTATTGGTGACCACATTTTTGTTTCTTCCTAAGATTATATATTCAACCTCAAAACTGTTGGAAATGTCTAGTTTTTTCACTCACTTTATACTTTGCCTGAATTCCTAATGTCTCTATTGATATCTACTTTCCTACATATTTTTTCCAGTTCAACATTGTGACTGACCATTCACATGTGATGACATTGACATTCACTCTCTAACCGAAACCCTATTGCTAATGAACTTTGTTCCAAATCCTATACTCTATCTTCTTCCGAAACATACTGACTATCTTCCTGATCCTATCGACTATCCCTTTTTGAGTGGATGTACTCTACTACATTCAATCATCTGAGGTACAAGGTCCTATGCCATTGTATATCGATTTTTCTGAAACATGTATGCAGAACATAATTCAAAGCTACGTGTCCCAATCTATTGCCAAATGCACTTCTGAGCTTCAAATCTTACCTACATTTCTGTTTTCATACTTATATTTAACCACTATATTTCTATATATTGCAGGTTCCCAATAACCTTATTCATCCCGCAGAATGATTCCTAACCCAAATCGATCGTGTTATTAACCCTAACCATACACTGTTGCCTCAATCTAACATTACAAAAGAGCAGGGACAGGGCTATTCTTTCAATTAGGGATGTAGGTAATCTTCCAACTGCTGAGAACCTCAAAGTTCGATGCAGAAATGATCCCTGGAGAAGATGTAGGCAGCTATGAAGGACCTGCATGAGCAAAAGCCATCTTCCATGGCAAACAACCTGGACAGGATGAAGGGATGTGTATGCATCAGACTCTCTCTTCTTAATGTAGAGAAGATGAACCTAACCAGGCCTGCGTATAGAGCTGTTCCATGGTGTCTATTTTGATATACCATTCTAACTAGTCAAATTGTCACAGGAAGTAGGGGCACCCTCCAACTCATGGAACCATTGGAAGCAAGTGTTAGGACAAAGTTGTTGCCAAGGCAGTGACCTCATTCAGTTGCAAAGAAAGTGACATACCTCATTTCCTTGGTGATGGAACTCTCTGAAATTGGGATGCAAGAAGCCAGGCACCAAGAGCCAGTCCCAGTCCCAGTCCCAGTGTGCTCACTTGTTTGGATTTACCAAGTACAGAGTCAGACCTTCTTGGTACCTACTGATGTGAGGATGGCCAAATGCCAGTAGAGCTCTGAAGAGGGGCCTTTCTTGAGACAGCAGGTTGTGGCTAACAGCAGGCTCCTCGCAGAATAACAGAGTTGGCCAAGGAGACAAGATCTGAGACCAGACAGGCCATTTCGAGTGGAACATAGTATGGCCCACCAGTCAGAGGACACTCCAGATAGTTAAAGACCTATTTTTGGGAAGGAGGTGCCTTTTTGGTTGTGGGTGTGAGTTTGCGGTTTTGTTTCATGTTCTGAGAATAGGTAGGAAAGGTGGTTGGTTTGGTTTGGAGTCGACTGTTTCTAGTAAGTCTATAGACAAGGCGAGTGTTTCTATGTCTGTGTAGCCACTGTGTCCGTGGTTTTAGACATTAGAAACGAGAATGCATCAATGGAGGTGTCCTGTCTAGTAGAAAGCTTCACAGCATTCATCCTGCAAAATTGATTAATGGACTGTTGCTTGCCTTATGGATGGGAAACACCTACTAACTTCCTAAGTTGCTGTTTTCTTCCTGAATTCTGGCCACTCTCCAGAATAGTATCATGGTTTATTGTCCAAGATATGTACCACCTCCAAACTCTGTGACATGGCCATGTCCTTGATAGCTGAAGGGAATGGGAACATCTCAGAAAACTCAGATATCAGTGTGACCAGTAAAGTCTCAGTGGAGAAACCCTGCTTGGCTCCATTTGCTTATCTATGTTTCTGTTGCCTTGAATGTCAGGAAGGTCTTTGCCTCAGGCCACCCCTTTGTGAAGCGTGAAGAAACAGTTTTCAAATGGAAATGAATGGGCATCACCTGTGGCTCTTTGCTTAATTGCTCTGGAAAGGGATGTGTCTTAGTCAGACACTAGGCCCTGTTTGAGGCTGTGGCTAAGATTCTCAGCTCCTGATAGATCTAAAGAAGATCCCATGTGTGCATCCAAAACCAAAATGGCAAAAAATCTGTCATTGTGGATGAAGTTTCTTGCCTTCTTCTGTTTGGTTCCTGACCTCCAACAAGTGAGAATAGGGATCCTTTGGATCAAATGAGTTCTTCAAAGTCCTGCAGAACTGCTTGGGTTGTCTCATGATGCCAAATCACATAAAGAATCTATACCCGACAGTAAGTAGGCCTCAAATTGGAGAAGCAGAGCAGTATTTATGGCAGGCCTAGAGCAGTTGTGTGCAGGTGTGTGACAATACATCTGTGGTGGGGTCATGTGGATCTTACATTGACTTCCAAATGGCTTGTGACTGACATGGTGCAGCTAGCAGAACTTTGTATGTAAAGGCATCATGTTACATGGAGAGTTTTCAGGGCAATGTTCAGAATCAAGTTCCTATGGTAAAGGGGGCAAGCAATGGGGGATAGAAGCCTGGTTGGTGCATTCTCCTGCAGACCCTGACACACCATACGTTACAGGACTCCCTCCAGCATTGTGTC
Organism: Callospermophilus lateralis; assembly: GCF_048772815.1. Taxonomy (NCBI): domain Eukaryota; kingdom Metazoa; phylum Chordata; class Mammalia; order Rodentia; family Sciuridae; genus Callospermophilus; species Callospermophilus lateralis. The sequence continues at coordinate 21,079 of NW_027515613.1, forward strand.
CCAGTTTAACTCCTTGTATGTCATAAACCAAATACAAAACACCCACTGCAGCAGCAAGAAACACCACGAAAAGTGGAGGATGACCAAATGATTTCAAAGTCCAGACGGGGAGACACTTATCCCCCATTGGCCACAGTTTAGTTACAAAGAGTGAATTCAGCACTGCTGCCTCATGTTCATTGGACAATAAGAATTCATGTCCTCCAGGTCACAAAAATGCAGACCCAAGTTTGATGGTCTCACTACAAAGGAAGCTAAAGCTTCTGAAAACAACATATATTTCAAGTACCCAACCTCATTGTCAGTATCTCCAGAAGTGTTAAGGCCAGCAGAGATCCATGTTTGTGGAGTTTTACCCTGTCCCTAAGGTTTGGAAACGTCTCTTCCACCTCAAAGGTTGTGAACTACTGAGCATTTTCCATTCTACGTATATATTCACAGATTTTCTAACTCTTCTCCTCTAATTGTTTCTTACATGGGGCGTGGTTATTTCAAGCCATTGTTCTGAATGAGAGTGGGAATTTTTTTGTGTGTAGCACATATTTGCATACACATTCGATTCATTTTCCAATTTTCCATTCGAAATACTGAATCCCTGACATGAACCCATACCCTACTAGACTCTGACTACTAATTCTAATATGATGCAGAAAAGTAACACAAACAGAATTGAAATACAAGCAGTTCAGAGGAGGCATGGTGTATAATTGATCTTGCCTTTTGCATGATAAATATCAGGTGTTATAAATCCAGTCTATTTTTAATTGAAATAGATCTCCATGTGTTTTTAAAGTTAACAAATATGTGAATTCCTGTCTCCCTTTGTCTGTAGCCTATTCAGCACATGTATTTTTATATGCACATATCAAATCCTACCTGGTGTCACACCTACATTCTTGTGAGGTGACTGACTTGGGAGATACAATTTGTGAGAAGACATCACTCCTCCTAAACGCTGTTGGAACTGATAATTCAAATAATGGGTGAGCTTCCTAGTTGAAAAACATTATACATAAATCCCTGTTAAGAAAATTGAATATTTTTGGATCTGTGATTGATGTATATTTCATAGTGAATTTAGATTTGCATATATGTTGCTACATTTTAATATCTGTATGTGTCTGTGTGTGTATACACACACACACACACACACACACTCTCTCTCTCCAGATTTTTCAAAATATGAAATATATGTATCTTATTTACACTCCCTAAATTCATTTATGTTCAAGTATGTGGATTTATAATCAACTTTTCACAAGATTTTTCTCAGAAATATTTATCCACCTGAAATACATATTTGTTTCCTAGTACTGAAAACTAACTTCAGTGAATGGTACATACAAATCCTGTTGATAGCCACAGCCAAGGGTCTCCAGTAAATACCATATGTACTACTGCACAACCTAAGGCAGGCTTGGTCCCTAAGCCACATGCTCGTTGTTTAAACAGAGAGGGGGAGATGTTGAGAGCCACAGCCAAAGGGGCCCCAGGAAACCTCCAGCTGCCAGCAAACTTACAGCTGCCGGCTGATGATTGGCTCCACAGCGGCCCCAGCAACATCTAGCTGATTGGCTCCTCTGCGGTGATGCTCATTGCAGATGCTCATTGAGCTGTTTCCCCGCCCTTTCAGACTGCCAGTGGATGATTGGCTGACAGAGGCCCCAGCAACATCTAGCTGATTGGCTCCTCTGTGGTGATGCTCAATGGGATGTTTCCCTGCCCTTTCAGACAACGGAGCTGCTCATTGGTGGACTTTTTTGGCTCCGCCCATGTGACCCAGCCAATCGGCCTCAAAAGGAGGAGGCTTGTGGTTGAGGGAGAGGCTTGTGGGAAGACTGTGTTGGCAGTTGGGCTCTGAGGGTTTTTCCTGAGAAGCTGTTTTGTTTGGCTTGTGTGGTTCTAAAAATAAAGTTTGTTTCTTTTGACAATTGGCTCCTGAATTGTGCCCAGCCAGACTGATGATAATCATGTAAAAGGTTGATTTTAAATCGCATACATGAACTTGAATGAATTTAGGGAGTGTATAATAAGACACATATATTTCATATTTTGGAAAATCTGGAAAATCTGGTATATATATATATATATATATATATATATATATATATATATATATACACACACACACACACAACAATAAAATGTAGCAATATATATAATAAAATGTAGCAATATATATGCCAATCGTAATTTATCATGAAATATATATCATCCACATATCTAAAAATATTCATTTTACTAAACATGGATTTATGTATGATGTTGTTCACTAGGAAGCTCACCCATAGTTTGAATTTTCAGTTCCATCAGTATTTAGGGGAAGTGATCTATTCTCATAATTTGTATATTCCAAAGTTAGTGAGATCACAAGAATTTACGTGTGTTACCAGGTAGGAGTCTATATATGCATAAAAATATACATGTTCAAAAGAGGCTACAGAGCAAAGGAGACAGGAATTTACATATGTGTTAACTTTGAAAACTCATGGAGAAATATTACAATGAAAAGTTGACTAGATTTATAACACATATCCTTGATAAAGGAGAAGGAAAATCCAAGTATACACCATGCCTCCTACAAAAGGCCTGTATTTCTATTCTGTTAGGTTTCTTTTTCTCCATCATTTTAGGATAGTAGTCAGAGTCTAGTAGGGTATGGGTTAGTGTCAGAAATTCAGTATTGCAAATGGAAAATAGGAAAATGTATCCAATGTGTATGCAAATATGTGCTACACAATAATCTTCCCACTCTCACCTAGAACAATGCCTTGACATTACCTTTGCCCCAAGTGAGACACAATTAGAGAAGAAGAGTTAGAAAATCTGTGAATACATATCTGGAATGGAAAATTCTCAGGAGTTCTCAACCTGGGAGCAGGTAGAGGAGTTTCCAGAAGTAAGGGATTGGGTAAACACTCCACAACCATGGAGCTCTGCTGGAAAAAAGACTTCTGGAGAATCTGCCTCTGAGGTGTGGCACTTGAAATATATATTGTTTTCAGGAGCTTTGTCTTCATTTGTAGTGAAACCATCAAAGCTGGGTCTGAATCTATGTGACCTGGAGAACATGGTTTCTTATTTTCCAATGAACCTGAGGCAGCAGTGCTGAATTCTCTCTTTGTAGGTAAACAGAGGCCAGTGGGCCAAAGTGTCTAACAATGTGGACTGTGAAGCCATTTAGTCATCCTCCAATTTTCATGGTGTTTCTTGGTGCTGAACTGGGAGTTTGGTATTTGCTTCAAGAAATACAAGGAGTTCAACTGGGACACAGTGTTGGAGGGAGTTCTGTGACATGTGCTGGGTCAGAGTCTCCAGGAGAACGCACTAACCCGGCTTCTATCCCACATAGCTTGCCCCCTTGACCATAGCAACCTGATTCTGAACATTTCCCTGAAACCTCTCCATATAACAAGATGCCTTTGCATATAAGGGTCTACTGGGTGCACCATGTTAGCTAAAAGCCATTTGGAAGTCAATGGCAGATCCACATGGCACCACCATAAATATTTTATCACACACCTGCACACCACAACTCTGGGCCAACTACTCCACAGTCTCCATCTAACCGGCATCTCTGTTCTACACCACTTTCATTATACCCAATCAATCAAGGCACTGTCTGGTACACTAATGATCAGCAACAGGACATCAAAGGTTCTCCAGTGCCACCTCATCATGCGAATTTCAAAAATTTCATGGTATTTATCTAGCCATTTTACAAGGATGAAGTTGGAGGCATTGTGGGTTTCAATTCTTTCAGGAATCATTCAATGTTGAGGAAGCTCATTTCAAGGAAAGTTCTGGAGAACTCTCACAGGCAAGGCTTTCCAAAGAGTGGCCAAATAGTCACATGAAGCCAGGCCAATTGAGGTCTACAATGTGAGGTCCATGTGTGTTTTGACTCTCAACTATGTCTGGCAAGTATTTCAAAATAACATCATATGATATTCTGTCTGAGATTCCCAGTGCTCTGTGGAAAGCCACCCCGGGCCTAGATCTCAGTTTCAAAGGGCGACTTTCATGGGTGGCCGCCTAAAATCCCAACACAAATCATGGCAATACTTCTCTGAGGTCAGTTCCAGAACTCAGTCTCTAAGAAGAATCACACCAGAGTTCAAGCCCTGGTGGACCCAGTCATCTTTTCCGACTGCCACATAAATGACCACAATGAAAACCAAAACACTCCCAAATGGCCCTCATCTTCTTCCATATAGACACTCATCATAACCTCTGGCTTGATGTTTCCTTGAGGGGCACAGCCCAAGACAGTGTCCAAAATAATCTCCCTTTCCTCTCATTTGCCTAAAGTCAGGGTGGCCTGGACACCCATTCTGTGAACCATGAGTGATCAAATAACCCTGACTTTAATACTGCTCTGCTTCTCCAATTTGAGGCCTACTGTCTGTGGAGTATAGATTCTTGATGTGAATTGGAGTAATGAAAAAACCCAATAACCCATTGGCTACACTCTGCAGGGTTTTGAAGAACTCATTTGACCCAATAAATCCCTATTCTCATTTTATGGAGGTCAGGAACCTTACAGAGGAAAGTGAGAGACTTCATCCTCAATGACTGCTTTTTGGGCCATTTTGGTTTTTGATGTGCCTTCTGGAATGTTACATATTTTTTTTTTTGGTTTTAGTGCCTTCTGGAATATTACATAATTTTTTTCTTTAGACATTATTGCCAGAGTTCCTATCTTCATCCCAGTGCAGGTGAAATCAAAGATAATACCAATCTACAGCTTCTGCAATAGCCATCCCTGTACTGCTTGCAGAACTTGCCTGGACACATTGTGAACTCACCTAAATGCATTGTGAACTATCTGTTGGTGCAGCGACTTGTGGTAGTGTTGGGGTATATTTGCTGATGATGTCATCAGTGGTACAATTTTTCCAAAAGGAACCATCAATTGGCTTGGTGTATCTTCCTCCCTTCTGTGTGTCATGATCGTCCAGCTAAAATTTGTGGGGCCAACAGAGGTGAGGCAAAGAACCTCACCCACCCCCGCTGGTACAAAGACCTCTCCACAGGTGTGGCTCTATACTGGACGGGTAGTCAGTGACGGGTAAGATCCAATTGCAATGGTACCAACTTAACGGGTAAAGACCATATGTACTATTGGACAACCTAAGGCAGGCACGGTCCCTAAGCCACATGCGTGTTGTTTAAACAGAGAGGCGAAGATGTTGAGAGCCACAGCCGAAGGGGCCCCAGCAAAATTCCTGCTGCCAGCAAACTTCCACCTGCCGGCTGATGATTGGCTCACAGCGGCCCCAGCAACACCTAGCTGATTGGCTCCTCTGCGGTGATGCTCAATGGGCTGTTTCCCTGCCCTTTCAGACCACAAAACTGCTCATTGGGGGACTTTTTTTGACTCCGCCCACATGACCCAGCCAATCGCCCTCAAGAGCAGGAGTATTGTGGGAGGCGGAGAGAGGCTCCTGTGGGAGGGAGAGGTTTTGGGAAGCCAGTGGTGGCAGTTGGGGCTCTGAAGGTTTTTCCTGAGAGGCTGTTTTGTTTGGCATGTGTGGTTCTAAAAATAAAGTTAGTTTCTTTTGACAAGTGGCTGCTGATTGTGCCCAGCAAGACTGCGGCATTATCCTAATATTTCTACAATAACTGACCCAGTTTAACATCAATGCAAGTAGATTCCTGTGGGAGAGGACATGATGTGTATTTTGACGTTCATTTTTATGTAACAGTGGTACATTACTATTTCTTCAGTTTACGCACATCATAGTATATATATTTGATCCACAAGTTCACAAATTTATAGGCATTTGTTTCACTTTCAATCACTTTCTGCTTCAAAACACATGTATTCCTCCAGGTTTCTTGACTGGTCTTTTCATGAGACTTCTTTCCAAACACATTATTTCCGATTTCCATAATCACTTTTGAAGCAAAACTCACAAATTCTTCATGAAAAACCATAATGCTGATATAACCATTATATATATTACTGGTTGGAATGAAGGATTGTATATCAATGTAAGATTTTCTGTATATTTTCAGATATCAATTCAATCCATTATTTAAAGTTAGAACCAGTTATAATATTTCTTTACAGTATGATCTATTCATGCATTATCTCTATAATTATAGACACAGTGTACACCATTTTTACCTCCAAAAATAATTGATACGTCTTCAAAATATTGCTCCCAGAAATGGTGGAAGAAATACTCATGTCACCTGATCTACATATACATTTTACCACAGTAATATTCTGCACACAGAAAGAAGAGGTCAAACTTATGTTTGTACCAAAGCCTAAATGAAAAGTGAGCATGGATTACGGAAAACATCCATGTCCATATTGCCTAATGCTCTCAAAAGTTCATCCTATTGGTGACTACATGTTTGTTTCTTCCTAAGATTATATATTCAAACTCAACCCTGTTGAAAATGTATAATTCTATCACTCACTTTATACTTTGCCTGATATCCTAATGTCAATTGATATCTGCATTCCTACTTTTTTCCCCAGTTCATCCTTTTGACAGACTCTCCACATGTGCTGACAATTACATTCACTCTCTATCCGAAACCCTATTGCTAAAGATCTTTTCATCCAAATCTTATACTCACTCTTCTTTCAAAACCTACCAACAATCTTACTAATCCTACAAATTATTTCTTTTTGACTGGATGTTCTCTTCAACATTCAATCAACCAAGGTACAAGGAATTATGCCATTGTATATTGATTTATCTGAGACATCTGTGCAGAATATAATTCAAAGCTAAGAATCCCAGCCAAGGGTCCAATGCAATTCTGGGCTTCAAATATTACCTAGATGTCTATTTTCATACTTATATTTCACTTATATTCTTATCAATATCGCACGTTCCCAATACCATAATTCATCCCACAGAATGATTCCTAACCCAAATGGAACATGTTATTAACCCTGACCATACACTGTTCTCTCAATCTCACTTTACTGAAGAGCAGGGACAGAGTTGGTCTTTCAGAACAGAAATTAGGGGATCTTCCACTTGCTGAGAACCTCCAAGGTCATTAAAGAAATGATCCCTGGATTAAATGTAGGCAGCTATGAATGACGTCAGAGAGCAAAAGTCATCTTCCATGACAAACAACCTGGTTAGCATGAAGGGATGTGTCTGAATCAACATTTCTTTTCTTAATGTATAGAAGATGGACCAAACCAGGCCTATCTGGAGAGCTTTTTTTGGGTGCCTATGGTTGATATACCATGCAAACTTGTGAAAGTTTCACTGGAAGAAGGGGCAGGCTCCAACTCATTGGACTTTGGAAGCAACTGTTAGGACAAATTGGTTGACAAGGCAGTAACCTAATTCAGTTCCTGAAGGAAGTGACCTACGTCACTTCCTTGGTGAAGGAATTCTCTGAACTTGGGATCCATGAAGACAGGTACCCAGAGCCAGTCCCAGTCCCAGTCACAGTGGGCTCACTTGTTCAGTTTTACCAAGGACAGGGTCAGTCTTTCTTGGTACCTACCTATGTGAGGATGGCCAAAGGCCAGAAGAGCTCTGAAGAGGGACCTTTTCTGAGAAAGCAGGTAGTGGCTCACCGCTGGCTCCTGACAACTTCACAAAGTTGGCCAAAGAGACCAGATCTGAGTCAGGACAGGACATTTCGGGAGAACATTTTATGGCCCACCAGTCAGAGGACACTCTGGATAGTCACAGACCTACTTGGGGGAAGGAGGTGCCTTTGTGGGAGTGGTTGTGGTTTTGTGGTTTTGTCAAATGTTCTGAAAATAGGTAGGAAATGTGGTTTGTTTGGTTTGGATTGGACTGTTTCTAGTAAGTCGTTTGACATGTAAGTGTTTCTATGTCTGTGTATCCCACTGTGTCTGTGGTTGTAGACATTAGAAAAGAGAATCAATTAATTGATGTGTCCTGTCTAGTAGAAAGCTTCCCAGCATTCATCCTGCCCAATTGATTAATGGACTGCGGCTTGCCTTCTGGATGGGCAAAACCTTCTATCTTCCTAAGATCCTGTTTTCTTCCTGAATTCTGGCCACTCTCCAGAATAGGCTCATGGTTTTGTGTCCAAGATATATACCACCTCCAAGCTCTGTGACATGGCCATGTACTTGATAGCTGAAGTGAATGGGGAGCATCTCAGAAAACTCAGATATCAGTGTGACCAGGAAAGTCTCAGTGGAGAAACCCTGCTTTGTGTCTTTTGCTTACCTGTTCTTCTGTTGCCCTAAATGTCAGGAAGGTCTTTGCCTCTGGCCACCCCTTTGTGAAGCCTGAAGAAAACAGTTTTCAAATGAAAATGAATGGGCATCACCTGTTGCTCTTTGCTTAATTGCTTTATAAAAGGATGTGTCTGAATCAGCCTCTTGGTTCTGTGTGAGGTTGTGGCTTAGATTCTCAGCACCTGATGCATCAAAAGATAGATTCCATGTGTGCATTCAAAACAGAAATGGCAAATGAGTCTCTTGCCTTCCTCTATTAGATTCCTGACCTTCATCAAGTAAGAATCAGGATCCTTTAGTTCAAAAGAGTTCTTTGAACCCCTGCAGAAGTGCTTGGGTTTTCTGATGACTCCAAATCACATAAAGAATCTATACCTGACAGTCAGTAGGCCTCAAATTGGAAAAGCAGAACAGTATTAACGCCATGCCTATTTGATCAGTTCTGGTTCACAGGAAGGGTGTGTAGGCCACCCTGACTTTCGGCAAATGAGGGGAAAGGGAGCTTATTTTGGGCAGTGTATTGGTCTGCGCCCCTCATGGAAACTTCTAGCCAGAGGTTATGATTAGTGTCTATATGTAAGAACATGAGGGCCATGTGAGAGTGTTTTGGTTTTCATTGTTGTCATTTGTGTGGCGGTGGGAAAAGATGACTGCGTCCACCTGTGTTTCAACTCTTGTGGGATTCCCCTTGGAGACTGAGTTCTGAAACTGACCTTAGAGAAGTACTGCCATGAATTGTGTTGGAATTTTCGGAGGCCACGCATGAGAGTCACCCTTGGAAACTGAGATCTAGGCCCAGGGTGGCTTTCCACAGAGCACTGGGAATCTCAGCGAGGATATCACTTGATTATATTCTGAAAGACTTGGCAGCAATAGTTGAGAGTCAAAACACACATGGACCTCACATTGTAGACCTCAATGTGGCTGGCTTTATGTGACCTTGGGCCACTCTTTCAGAAGACTTGCCTGTGAGAGTTCTCTAGAGCTTCCATTGAAATGAGATTCCTCAATATTTAATGGTTCCTGAATGAATTGAAACCCACAGTAACTCCAACTTCATCCTTGAAAAATGGCTAGAAAATACCATGAAATTTTTGAAATTTTCATGACCAGCTGGCACTGGAAAACCATTTGATGTCCTGTTGCTTATCATGAGTATACAAGACAGTGCCTGGTTTGACTGAGTTTCATGATAATGGTGTAGAAAAGATATGCCAGTAAGTTGGAGCCTGCTGAGTAGTGGGCCAAGAGCAGTAGAGTGTAGGTGTGTGAAAAAACATCTGTGGTTGGGCCACGTGGATCTGCCATTGGCTTATAAATGGTTTGTGACTGACATGGTGCAGCTAGCAGACCTTTGGATGTAAAGGCATCTTGTTGTATGGAGAGGTTTCAGGGCAATGTTCAGAATCATGTTGCTATGGTCAAGGGGGCAACTATGTGTGATAGAAGCCTTCTTGGTACATTCTCCTGCCGATCCTGACCACCACACGTGACAGAACTCCCTGCAGCACTGTATCACAGTTAAACTCCTTTATTTCGTAAAGTAAATACCAAACTTTCAGTGCAGCATCAAATAACATGATTAAATGTGAAGGATGATCAAATGGCTTCACAGTCCACATGGGGAGACACTTAGCCCCCAGTAGCCCCAGTTTGCCTACAAAGAGAGAATTCAATACTGCTGCCTCGTGTTCATAGGAAAATAAAAAAAAACATGTCGTCCAGGTCACATAGATGCAGACTCAGCTTTAATGGTCTCACTACAAAGGAAGCTAAAGCTCCTGACAACAACATATATTTCAAGTGCCCAACCTCAGAGGCATTTTCTCAAGAAGTCTTAAGGCCGACACAGCTCCATGTTTGTGGTATTTACCCTGTCCCTTACTTTTGGAAACTCCTCTACCACCTTCAAGGTTGTGAACTCCTGAGCATTTTCCATTCCAGATATTTATTATGAACTCAGACAACAACAAGTGCTGGCGAGGATGTGGAGAAAAGGGTACACTTGTACATTGCTGGTGGGACTGCAAATTGGTGCAGCCAAATTGGAAAGCAGTATGGAGATTTCTTGTAGAGGTGGGAATGGAACCACCATTTGACCCAGGTATTCCCCTTCTCAGTCTATTCCCTAAAGACCTAAAAAAATGCTACAGGGACACTGCTACATTGATGTTCATAGCAGCACAATTTACAATAGCAAGACTGTGGAACCAACCTAGATGCACTTCCATAGATGAATGGATAAAAAATGAGGCATTTATACACAATGGAGTATTACTCTGCATTAAAAAATGACAAAATTTTTACAGAGAAATGGATGGCATTAGAGCAGATTATGCTAAGTGAAGCTATCCAATCCCTAAAACCAAATGCCAAATGTCTTTTTGATATAAAGAGATTAACTAAGAACAGAGTAGGGACGAATAGAATGAGAAGAAAATTAACATTAAACAGGGATGAGAGGAGGAAAGGAAAGGGAGAGAGAAGGGAAATTGCATGGAAATAAAAGGAGACCCTCAGGGTTATACAAAATTACATACAAGAGGAGGTGAGGGAAAGGAAAAAAATATACAAGGGGGAGAAATGAATTACAGTAAAGAGGTAGAGAGAGAAGAGGAGAGGGGAGGTAAGGGGAGGGGGATAGTAGAGGTTAGGAAAGGCAGCAGAATACGACAGACACTAGTATGGCAATATGTAAATCAATTGATGTGTAACTGATGTGATTCTGCAATCTGTTTATGGGGTAAAAATGGGAGTTCATAACCCACTTGAATCACAGTGTGGAATATGATATATCAAGAACTATGTAATGTTTTGAACAAGCATAAATAAAAATTGAAAAAAAGAAAACTAACTTTGGTGAATGGTGCAAAGAAATCCTAATATTTCTACAGTAACTGACACAGTTTAACATCAATGCGAGAAGATTCCTGTGGGACATGATGTGTATTTTGATGTTCATTTTTATTCAGCACTGGTACATTACTATTTCTTCAGTTTATTCACATCATATTATAATATTTCATCCACAAGTAAGCAAATTTATCGTCATTTTTTTCAATTTCAATCACTTCCTGCTTCAGAACTCATGAATTCCTCGGTGTTCCTTGACTGGCATTTTCATGAGACTTCTTTCCAAACACATTATTTTCGATTTCCATAATCACATTTGAAGCAAAACTCACACAAACTTCATGATAAATCGTACCCTAATATTAACATTAGGTGTATAACTGGTTGTCATGAATGATTGCATATCAATATAAGATTTCTTATATATTTTCAGATATCAATTCAATCCATTATTTAAAGTGGAACAAGTTGTATTATTTATTGAAATTAAGGTCTATTCATGCATTATCTGTATATTCACAAAAACAGGGTACACCTCTTTTAACCCCCAATGATAATTTATACGTTTTCAAAATACTGCTCCTAGAAATGGTGGAAGAAAAAATCATGTCATCTGATCTACATATACATTTTATCACAGTAATATTCTGGAAACAAAATGCAAAGGTCCCACTTAGGATTGTACCAAAGCCTAAATGTAAAGTGAACATGGATTACTAACAATATCCATGTCCATGTTGCCTAATGCTCTCAAATGTCAATCCTATTGGTGACCTACATATTTGTTTCTTCCTAAGATTAGATATTCAATCTCAACCCTGTTGAAAATGTCTTATTCTATCACTCACTTTATACTTTGCCTGATTTCCTAATGTCTCTATTGATATCTGCTTTTCTACAAATTTTCCCCAGTTCATCATTGTGTCTGATTTCTTCATATGTGCTGACATTTATATTCACTCCCTGCCCGAAAAAAATTGCTAAAGAACTTTTGTTACATATCCTATACTAACTCTACTTGCTAAACAGAACGACTATCTTCTTTTTTTTTAAAATTTTTTTTTATTGGTTGTTCAAAACATTACAAAGCTCATGGAATATCATCTTCCATACATTTGATTCAAATGGGTTATCAGCTCCCATTTTTACCCCAAATACAAGTTGCAGAATCACATTGGTTACACATCCACAATTTTACATAATACCATATTAATAACTGAGACTATCTTCTTAATCCTACCGACAATCCCTTTTGAGTGGATGTTCTCTTCAGCATTCAATCATCCAAGGTTCAAGTTCCTCTGCCATTGTATATCGATTTATTTGAGACATGTGTGCAGATAGTAATTCAAAGCTAAATATCCCAATCAATTGCCCAATGCCCTTCTGGGATTCAAATCTTACTTTAATTTCTTTTTTCATACATATATTTAACCTCGATATTCTTATAAATATCACAGGTTCCCAATACCATTATTAATCCAGCAGAATGATTCCTAACCCAAATCGAACATGAAATTAACCCTAACCATACACTGTTCACTCAATCTAACTTTACAGAAGAGCAGAGACAGATTGTTCTTACAATACAGGAATGTAGGGGATGCTCTACCTGTTAAGAACCTCAAAGGTCCATGCAGAAATGATCCCTGGAGAAGATGTAGGCAGCAATGAAGGACCTGAGAGACAAAAAGTCATTTTCCATGGCAAACAACCTGGTCAGGATGAAGGGTTTTGTCTGAATCAGCCTCTATCTTCCTACTGTAGAGAAGATGGACCAAACCAGGCTTGTGTGGAGAGCTGTTCTCGGGTGCCTAAGGTTGATATACCATTCTAAGTTGTGAAAGTGCCAAAGGAAGCAGGGGCAGCCTCCATCTCATGGGACCCTTGGAAGCAACTGTTAGGACAAAGTGGTTGCCAAGGCAGTGACCTCATTCAGTTCTTAAAGGAAGTGACCTACCTCACTTCCTTGTTGATGGAACTTTCTGAACTTGGGACCAAGGAAACCAAGCACCAGAGCCAGTCCCAGTCCCAGTCCAAGTGTTCTCATTTGTTTGGAATCACCAAGGACAGAGTCAGTCTTCTTGGTACTGACTGATGTGAGGATGGCCAAATGCCAGGAAAGATATGAACACGGGCCTTTCCTGACTAAGCAGGTAGTGGCTCACCGCTGGCTCCTGACTGCTTTACAGAGTTGTACAAGGAGACCAGATCTGAGACAGGACAGACCATTACCGGGGAACATAGTATGGCAAACCTGTCAGAGGACACTCCGGATAATCACAGCCCTACTTGGGGGAAGGAGGTGTCTTTTTGAGTGTGGGTGTGTGGTTTTGTCTCTGTTCTGAGAATAGGTAGGAAAGGAGGTTTCTTTGGTTTGCAGTGAACTGTTTCTAGTAAATCGTTTTACAAGGAGAGTGTTTCTATGTCTGTGTATCCCACTGTGTCCGTGGTTGTATACATTAGAAAAGAGAATGCATCAATGCATGTGTCCCCTCTAGTAGAAAGCTTCCCAGCATTCATCCTGCCCAATTAATGAATAGAGTGTGGTTTCTATATCGATAGGCAACACCTACTATCTTATTAAGTCCCTGTTTTCTTTCTGAATTCTGACAACTCTTCAGAATAGCCTCTTGGGTTTGTGTCCAAGATATGTACCACCTCCAATCTCTGTCACATGGCCATGTACTGGATATCTGAAGGGAATGGCCAGCATCTCAGAAAACTCAGATATCAGTGTGACCAGGAAAGTCTCAGTGGAGAAACCCTGCTTTGGGCCTTTTGCTAACCTATTGTTCTGTTGCCTTGAATCTCAGGATGTCTTTGCCTCTGGCCACCCCTTTGGGAAGCCTGAGGAAAACATTTTTCAAATGGAAATGAAGGGCATCACCTGTGTCTCTTTGCTTTATTGCTTTGGAAAAAGATGTGTCTGAATCATCCTCTTGGCCCTGTGTGAGGCTGTGGCTTAGATTCTCAGCACCTGATGGATCAAAAGAAAGATCACATGTGTGCATCCAAAACCAAAATGGCAAATATTCACTCATTGTGAATGAATTCTTTTACCTTCCTCTGTTAGGATCCTGACTTCCATCAAGTGAGAATAGGAATCCTTTGGGCCAAATGAGTTCTTCAAATCTCTGCAGAGGGGCTTGGATTTTCTCATGACTCAAATTCACATAAAGAATCTAAACCACAGAGTCAGAAGGCCTCAAATTGAAAAAGCCAAGCAGTAGTAATGGCAGGCCTATTTGATCATTCCTGGTTTACAGGAAGTGTGTCCAGGCCACCTTGATGTTAGACAAATGAGGGGAACAGGACCTTAATTTGGACACTGACGTGGGCTGTGGACCTCATTGAAAACTCCAGCCAGACGTTCTAAGGAGTGTGTATATGGAAAAAGATGAGGACCATGTGGGAGTGTTTTGGTTTTAATTGTGGTCATTTGTGTGGCGGTTGGAAGAGATGACTGTTCCACTGGGCTTGAACTGTGGTGTGATTCCCCTTAGAGACTGAGTTCTTTAACTGACCTCAGAGAAGTATTGCCATGAATTGTGTTGGGATTTTAGGAGGCCACACATGAGAGTCGCCCTTGGAACCTGAGATCTAGGCCCAGGTTGGATTTCCACAGAACATTGGGAATTTCAGCCCGGATATAACGTACAATTTTTCTTAAAGACTTGGCAGCCATATTTGAGTTTAAAACACACATGGACCTCATATTGTAGATCTCAATGGGCCTGGCTTCATGTGACATTTTGGCCACCCTTAGGGAAACCTTGCCTGTGAGAGTGCTCCAGAGCTTTCATTGAAATTAGCTTCTTCACCATTTAATGGTTCCTGAATTAATTGAATCCCTCAGAGCCTCAAACTTCATCCGTGAAAAATGGCTAGAAAATTACCATAAAATTTTTGATATTTTCATGATCAGCTGGCACTGGAAATACTTTGGATGTCCTGTTTCTGATCCTGAGTATACCAGACACTGCCTTGATTGACTTTGTTTCATGAAAATGGTGTAGAACAGATATGCCAGTAAGTTGGAGCCTGGTGAGTAGTGGGCCTAGAGCAGTGGTATGCAATTGTGTAATAAAACATCTGTGTTGCGGCCATGTGGATCAGCCATTGGCTTCCAAATGGCTTGTGACTGACATGGTGCAGCCAGCAGACCCATATATGTAAAGGCATCTTGTTATATGGAGAGGATTCACTGCAATGTTCAGAATCATGTTGCTATTCTCAAGGGGGCAATCTACATGGGATAGAACCTTGGTTGGTGCATTCTCCTGAAGACCCTGACTCACCACACCTTAAAGAACTCCCTCCACCACTCTGTCCCATTTTAACTCCTTGTATTTTTTGAAGCAAATACCAAACTCCCAGTGCAGCAGCGAGAAACACCACGAAAAGTGGAGGATGACCAATTGGCTTCACAGTCCACACTGAAAGACACTTAGACCCCAGTGTCCATAGTTTACCTACAAAGAGAGAATTCAGCACTGCTGCCTCATGTTCATTGGATAATAAGAAACCATGTCCTCCAAGTAACATAGATGCAGACCCAGCTTTCATGGTTTCTCTACAAAGGAACTAAATCTCCTCAGAACATCAAATACTTCAAGTGCCCACTCTTAGAGGCAGTTTCTCAAAAAGTATTTAGGCCAGCAGAGCTACATGTTTGTGGAATGTTTACCCTGTCCCTTACTTTTCGAATCTTCTCTACCACATACAAAGTTGTAAACTCCAGAGTATTTTCCATTCCAGATATATATTCACAGATTTTCTAACTCTTATCCTCTAATTGTGTCTTACTTGAGGAGAATGTAATGTCAAGGCATTGTTCTGGATGAAAGTGGGAAGATTTTTGTGTAGCACATATTTGCATACACATTGGATTCAATTTCCTATTTTCCATTAGAAATGCTGAATCCCTGAAACTAACATATACCCTATTAGACTCTGACTACTAATCCTAATATGATGGAGAAAAATAACACAAACAGAATAGAAATACAAGCAGTTTAGAGGAGGTATGTTTTATAGTTGGAGTTGCCTTTTGCATGGTATAGTGTAGCAGTTATAAATCTAGTCAATTATTTGTTGAAATAGTTCTCCATGCGTTTTTAAAGTTAACAAATAAGTGAATTCCTGTCCCCCTTTCTCTGTAGCCTAGTCAGCACACGTATTTTTATATGCACATATAGAATCCTACCTGGTACCACACGTACATTCTTGTGAGGTGGCTGACTTGGAAGATACAAATTGGAAGAAGAGATCACTCCTCCTAAACGCTGCTTGAACTGGTAATTCAAATGTGAGTGAGCTTCCTAGTTGAACAACATTATACATAAATCCATGTTCAGTAAAATGAATATATTTGGATCTGTGGATGATATACATTTCATGGTGAATTTCGTTTGGCATATATATTGCAATTTTTAATGTCTGTCTCTGTGTGTGTATATAAATATATATATAGATACACTCTCTGGAGTATTCAAAATATGAAATATGTGTCTTATTACACACTTCCTAAATTCATTCATATTTATGTTGTGGATTTATAATCAACTTTTCACAAGATTATTCTCAGAAATATTCATCCACCTGAAATACGTATTTGTTTCTTAGTACTGTTTCCACCCCAGATATGCATTCACGGATTTTCAAACTCTTCTACCCTAATTGTGTCTTACTTGAGGTGAAGGTAATGTAAAGGCATTGTTCTGGATGAGAGTGGGAAGATAATTGTGTAGCATATATTTTTATACACATTTGATTCATTTTCCTATATACCATTGAAAATACTGAATCCCTGACAATAACCCATAACCTACTATACTCTGTCTACTAATCCAAATGATGGAGAAAAACAACCCAAACAGAATAGAAATACAAGCAGTTCAGAGGAGGCGTGGGGTATAGTTGGACTTGCCTTTTTCATGATAAATGGTAGGTGTTATAAATCTAGTCAATTTTTAATTGAAATAGTTCCCCATGTGTTGTTAAAGTTAACAAATATGTAAATGCCTGTCTGCCTTTCTCTGTAGCCTATTCAGCACATGTATTTTTATATGCTTTATAGAATCCTACCTGGTATCACACGTTCATTTTTGTCAGGTGACTGACTTGGCAGATACAAGTTGTGAGAAGAGATCACTCCTCTAAACGCTGTTGGAACTGAAAATTCAAACTATGGGTGAGCTTTCTAGTAGAACAACATTATACATAAATCCTTGTTCAGTAAAATAAATATTTTTGCATCTGTGGATGCTATATATTTTATGATGAACTTCGATTGGCGTATATATTCCTACATTTTAATGTCTGTGTGTGTGTTTTGTGTGTGTGTGTGTGTGTATATATATATATATATATATATATATATATATATATATATACATATATATGTATATACACATATATATAATTATGAATATATATATATATATATATATATATATATATATACTGTCCTGATTTTTAAAATATGAAATGTATGTATCTTAAATACACTCCCTAATTTCATTCATGTTCAAAAATGTGGATTTATAATAAACTTTTCACAAAATTATTCTCAGAAATATTCATCCTCCTGAAATACACATTTGTTTCATAGTTCTGAAAACTAACTTCAGTAAATGGTGCTTACAAATCCTAATATTTGTACAGTAACTAACCCAGATTAACATCAATCAAGTAGATTCGTATGGGACATGATGTGTATTCTGAAGTTTATTTTCATTCAACACTGGTACATTACTATTTCTTCAATTTTTACAAATCATAGGATATATATATTTCATCCACAAGTTCACAAATTTATACGCATTTGTTTCACAATCACTTCCTGCTTCATAAAACATGTATTCCTCCAGGTTTCTTGACTGGTCTTTTCATGAGACTTCTTTCCAAACACATTTTTTTAGATTTCCATAATCACTTTTGAAGCAAAACTCACACACCCTTCATGATAAACCATAACCTTAATGTGGCCATTAGATATATAACTGGTTGGAATGAATGTTTGTATGTCAATATAAGATTTCTTGTATTTTTTCACATATATTTTCAATCCATTATTTAAAGTCGGAACCAGATATATTATTTATTCACAGTATGGTCTATTCATGCATTATCTCTATATGCACAGACAAAGGGTACACCTCTTTTTACCCCCATTACTAATTTATACGTCTTGAATATGTTGCTGCCAGAAATGGTGGAAAAATAGTCATGTCACCTGATCTACATATACGTTTTATCACAGTAATATTCTGGACAAAAAAAGCAAAGGTCACACTTAAGATTGTAGCAAAGACTAAATGAAAAGTGAGCATGGATTACAAAACATCCATGTCCAGGTTGCCTAATGCTGTCAAATGTCAATCCTATTGGTCACTACACATTTGTTTCTTTCTAAGATTATATATTCAAACTCAACCCTGTTGAAAATATCTAATCCTATCACTCACTTTATACTTTGCCTGATTTTGTAATGTCTCTATTGATATCAGCTTTCCTAACTATTTTCCCCAGTTCATCATTGTGACTGTCTCTTCACTTGTGCTGACATTAACATTCACTGTCTACCAGAAACCCTATTGCTAAACAACATTTGGTCCAAATCCTATACTCACTCTTCTTTCTAAACCTACCGAGAATCTTCCGAATCCTACCGACTATCCCTTTTGACTGGAAGTTCTCTTCTACATTTAATCATCCATGGTACAAGGACCTAAGCCATTGTATATCGATTTACCTGACACATCAGTGCAGAACATAATTCAAAGCTACGTATCCCAATCAAGGGCCCAATGCCCTTTTGTGCTTCAAATCTTAGCTAGATTTCTGTTTTCATACTTATAATTCACCTATATATTCTTGTAAATATCGCAGTTTCCCAATACCATTATTCATCCCGCAAAAAGATTCCTAATCCAAATCGAACCTGTTAGTTAACCTAACCATACACTGTTCAGTCAATTTAACTTTACAGAAGAGCAGGGATAGAGTTGTTCTTACAATACAGGAATATAGGGGATCTTCCACATGCTGAGAAACTCAAAGGTCCATGCAGAAATGATTCCTGAAGAAGTTGTAAGCAGCTATGGAGGACCTAAGAGAGCAAAAGTCATCCTCCATGGCAAGCAACCTGGTCAGGATGAAGGGTTGTGTCTGAAACAGCTTCTCTCTTCTTAATGTAGAGAAGATGGACCAAACCAGGCCTGTGTGGAGAGCTGTTCCCAGGTGCCAATGGTTGATATACCATTCTAACTTGTGAAAGTGTCACAGGAGGTAGGGGCAGCCACCATCTCATGGGACCCTTGAAAGCAATTGTTAGGACAAAGTGGTTGCCACGGCAGTAACCTCATTCAGTTCCTGAATGAGGTGACCTACCTCTCTTCCTTGATGACGGATCTCTCTGAACTTGGGATCCAGGAAGCCAGGCACCCAGAGTCAGTCCCAGTTTCTTACCCAGTGGGCTCAGTTGTTTGGAATAACCAAGGACAGAGTAAGTCTTCCTTGGTACCTATGATGTGAGGATTGCCAAATGCCAAGAGAGCTCTAAAAAGGGGAATTTCCTGAGAAAGCAGGTAGTGGCTCACCACTGGCTCCTGAAAACTTCACAGTGTTGGCCAAGGTGACCAGATCTGAGAAGGACAGGCCATTTCAAGGAAACATAGTATGGCCCATCATTCAGAGTACATTCCAATTAGTCACAGACCTACTTGAATAAAGGAGGTGTCGTTGTGGGTGTGATTGTGATTTTGTGGTTATGTCTCATGTTCTGAGAATAGGTAAGAAAGGCGGTTTGTTTGCTTTAGAGTGGACTGTTTATAGTAAGTCATTTGACAAGGTGATTGTTTGTATGCCTGTGTATCCCACTGTGTCCGTGGTTGTAGACATTATAAAAGATAATGCATCAATGGATGTGTCCTGTCTAGTAGAAAGCTTGCCAACATTCATCCTGCCCAATTTATGAGTGGACTGCAGGTTGCTTTAGGGACGGGCAACACCTACTATCTTCCGAAGTTCCTGTTTTCTTCCTGAATTCTGGCCACTCTCCAGAGTAGGCTCATGGTTTTCTGTCCAAGATATGTACCACCTCCAAGCTCTGTGACATTGCCATATACTGGATAGCTGAAGGGAATAGCAAGCATCTCAGAAAACTCAGATATCAGTGTGACAAAGAAAGTCTCAGTAGAGAAACCCTGCTTTGGGCCTTTTGCTTACCTATTTTTCTGTTGCTCTGAGAGTCAGGAAGGTCTCTGCCTCAGGCCACCAATTTGTGAAGCCTCAAGAAAACTGTTTTCAAATGGAAATGAATGGGCATCACCTGTGTATCTTTGCTTAATTGCTTTGGAAAGGGATGTGTCTGAATCAGCCACTTGGCCCTGTGTGAGGCAGTGGCTTAGATTCTCAGCACCTGATGGAACTAAAGAAAGATCCCATGTGTGCTTCCAAAACCAAAATGGCAAAAATATCAGTAATTGTGTATGAACTATCTTGCCTTACTCTGATAGGTTTCTGATCTCCATCAAATGAGACTAGGGATCCTTTGGGTCAAATGAGTTCTTCAAAGCCCTGCAGAGGCTAGCCCATATGAACTTGGGTTTTTTCATTACTTTAAATCACATTAAGAATCTATACCTGACAGTCAGTAGGCCTCAAATTGGAGAAGCAGAGCAGTATTAAGGCCAGGCTTATTTTATCACTCCTGGTTCACAGGAATGGTGTCCAGGCCAAGCTGACTTTAAGCAAATAAGGGATAAGGGAGCTTGTTTTGGATACTGTCTTGTGCTGCGCCCCTCATGGAAACCTCCAGCCAGAGGTTATAATGAGTGTCTATATGGAAGAAGGTGAGGACCATGTGGGAGTGTTTTGGTTTTAATTGTGTTCATTTGTGTAGTGGTTGGAAGAAATGACTGGATCCACCAGGGCTAGAACTTTGGTATGATTCACCTTAGAGACTGAGTTCTGGAACTGACCTCAGAGAAGTATTGTCATGAATTGTGTTGCGATTTTAGAAGGCCACGCATGAGAGTCGCCATTGGAAACTGAAATCTAGGCCAAGGGTGGCTTTCGACTGATCACTTGGAATCTCAGCCAGGATATCACATGATTTTATTCTGAAAGACTTGACAGGCATAGTTGAGAGTCAAAACACACATGGACCTCACATTGTAGACCTCAATGGGCTGGGCTTCATGTGACTATTTGGCTACTCTTTGGGAAGCCTTGCCTTTGAGAGTTCTCCAGAGCATTCATTGAAATGAGGTTCCTCAACATTAAATGGTTCCTGAATGAATTGAAACCCACAGTTTCTCCAACTTCATCCTTGAAAAGTGGCTAGATAAATACCCTGAAATTTTTGAAACTCCCATGACCAGGTGGCACTGGAGAACCTTTGGATCTCCTGTTGCTGATCATGAGTGTACCAGACAGTGCCTTGATTGACTGGGTTTCATGATAATGGTGAAGAACAGAGATGCCAGTAAGTTGAGAATGCTGAGTAGTGGGCCCAGAGCAGTGGTGTGCAGGTGTGTGATAAAATATCTGAGGTGGGGCCGTGTGGATTTCCAATTGACTTCCAAATGCCTTTTGGCTGCCATGGTGCATCCAGCAGAACCTTACATGTAAAGGCATCTTATTATATGGAGAGGTTTCAAGGCAATGTTCAGAATCAGGTTGGTATGGTCAAGGAAAAAGCTGTGTGAAATAGAAGCCTGGTTGGTGCTTTCTCCTGCAGTTCCTGACCCACCACACTTGAAAGAACTCCCTCCAGCACTGTGTCCCAGTTGAACTCCTTGTATTTCGTGAAGCAAATACCAAACTCCCAGTGCAGCACCAAGAAACACCACAAAAATGGAGGATGATCAAATGGCTTCACAGTCCACACGGGGAGACACTTAGCCCCCAGTGGCCACAGTTTACCTACCAAGAGAGAATTCAGCACTGCTGCCTCATGTTCATTGGAAAATAAGAAACCATGCTCTCCATTCACATAGATGCAGACCCAGCTTTGATGGTCTCAATAAAAAAGAAGCTAAACCTTCTGACAACAAAATATATTTAAAGTACCCAACCTCAGAGGCAGTTTCTCAAGAAGTCTTTAGGCCGGCAGAGCTCTATGTTTGTGGAGTGTTTACCTCTTAGACCAGGATGTAAGAAAAGAACTCTGACTCCAGTTAAAATCAAATTAAAGTAAGCTTATTATTTCCACTGGCTGGGCTGCCTCTCCCTCCAAAGATTGCGAGAGCAAGAGAGCAACCCCACCTTTACTACAGCCCAGGTTTGCAGCCCAGAAAGTTACACAAAAATGGGGTAACAGATAACAGAACTCTGACAAGCATCACACTAATGGGAGTTTACATTTTTTTTTTTTTTGCTAGCCCCAACATCAAAATTTATGAGGACCATTAGAGCCTCAGAGAGGGTCATTGTCTGGCCACAGAAGGCCAATATTTATGAGGTGTGACAAAGTTTCAGAGAGGGCTGCTATCTGGTCAGAGAGCCATGCACGGGTGAGTTTAAGGCACGGGCAGTCATTCCAAGCAGGTTCAGAATTTGCAGTAATTTACAGTAAAGCCAAAATGATTTTTTCATGGCTTTGTTGCAAGATGGCTCCCAATTTTAATAAAAGATAAGG
This sequence comes from Callospermophilus lateralis, assembly GCF_048772815.1. Classification (NCBI taxonomy): domain Eukaryota; kingdom Metazoa; phylum Chordata; class Mammalia; order Rodentia; family Sciuridae; genus Callospermophilus; species Callospermophilus lateralis. Next base: position 43,785 of record NW_027515613.1, read on the forward strand.
TTGGGTCTATCATTCCCCCCTTTTCTTATGTGTCCCTTTGTAATCCTTGATAGGTTAGTGGAAAAGCACTGAGGAAATTTTAATCCCTCAGTTAACAGTCTCCAAATTTTTAGAACTCACCGAAAACCAGTCTCCCTGATATTACCTGACTTAATTAATTACTTATATTGATAGTCTATTTATTTTGGGCTCCATTGGTGTAAGTGGATAGTCGTCTCTCATTTTGCCTTCTTCTCAGCTGAGAGAGGGTGACATGAGTGTGCATGGCGTGAGAGACATGAGTTGCCTTTTTGAAGTCAGTTGAGGAATATGAGTTGCCTTTTAGAAGTCAGTTCTTTTTGAAGTCTTGTTGAGGAAGAACAGGTTGTAAAGTCATCTGGGGATGGGTTCTTCTATGAGAAAAACAAAAAACATGAGTATTGAATAAATGTTGCAGTAGCTGGATCATGTCACTGTATGAAGTACCCTCACCAGTCTTTAATATCCCCAATTATCAGGACTGTCAACTTAATATTTAACTTTTAGTGTTACAGTTGTCCCTCCCCATAATATACAGTTTAATAATTTAATGTCATCTGATTTTGCAAAATCCTTTCACTAGTATGACCTCTGTGTCTAATAGAGAAACATTTAATTCTGTTACTCAGGGCTGGATAATCGTACTAGCAAACACCAAGCCTACCTGTAGGTTAGGAATATCTGTAGGCCTTAAACTAAAAACTTCTGCCTCTGGCAGCTCCTCTTGATAGTCTTTGTAGCCAACAGTTTTACTTATTTTGGGAGGCTAACATAAAGTGTATACCTTAAAATATTATTATTATTATTATTATTATTATTATTATTATTATTATTATTATTTAAAATGCCCAGGAATGGCTGTATTTTGGTTTTAACTGTCTTTGCTAAGTGTTTAAGATGAAGCAGTCAAATGACTTTTGTTTCTATCTATTGTTAGCAGTCAGCTGAGCTTTTATGGGAGTCATTCCTTGGGAAACTTGAGAGCAGCTTCTCAGTTCTGCTAGTGCAATTTGAGCTAGGTGGGTTCAGGTCTTGCTTGACCATGTGGCTTCCCTCAGAAGCATCAGGGATGTCTCCCTTTCCTGATGACTCTCCTCTTTGTAGCAAATGCACTGATTGGCTTTCTGTTCTCCAGTGGTCTCATTAATCTCCCTGATCGGGAGGTTATGTGGCCCAGAGTTGCAAAGCTCATAGAGAAGTCCCCTGTTCCCTGGATTCAGACTGACTCAAAGTGCAAGAGTCAAATATTGTTTTTTTTTTTTTTTGGCCCTTTTCATTTAACTTTAATTTTGAATCCTAATCTGAAACAACCAGCAAATAAATTTTAACAGCCATATATTAAGAGTACTGCACTTTAATGTCTATAAGTTTATAATTATTTATATTTTATTAATTGGGATCTTATTATTCTGTCTGTCTTGTAGTTGATGACTTATTTTCTTAAATTAACCCATGTTGTGTTCTTAAAGCAACACTTCTGTAAAACACCAACAGGGAATCTTTAGATCACTTATAAAGAAATTAAAAAATAAAATTTTTTAACAAGAGTAAAAATACTTAGTTCATGTAATAGCTACCCTGAATTTTTTGGTGAGTTATATATTATATCACCTTTTTGAGATCCTAGTAATCTTGACAGAAAAAAAAAATTTGAACATAACTTTAAATGAAATAAAATCTGACCTACTGCTTTCGTAGTCATTCTCACATGTAGTAAGATGGGACAAAGAGTCTTATCTCAGGTAAGCAGGGCTCCTTATAAATATTAAATGCTTTAGTTCTCAAGCTGATCTTTTTTTAAATATCATTTTACAAAGTTTACATAAATTGTTTGAGGTCACATGAACATTAGCTCACACCATATGATATCACATTTAAAACATGAATTAAAGTACGGCTGAAAGATTTTAACCTTTACATAGATTAGGGTCTCATTAACTTAAAAATACATTTAAATTGTTCCACAATGTAAAAAGTAACATAAAACTTTACATATATTATTGATAACAGGTAAATAAATCCCCAATATATATTTTATTTACCATACAACTTCAGAACACCTGCTTGATATAATGCTCTTTTAAAGTTTCTACCTTATAGAGTTGTATAACTGGAAAATATGAGCACATTAATAGCATCACAATTGCATTGAAGTTTCTACATTAACCAAGTTTAGCTTTTAAAGAAATGGCAGTACAGTGCTCTAAAATAACAGTTCTTATTTAAACATTTGTTTAATTTTTATGGTTGCTTGCTCTAGAAAATTTAAATCTTAATAAACTTAATGTTATGGGTAAACTTATGTTTAAGAAATTTTTGTCTCTTTTACACATGACTGATTTTTACAATCTTATACAGACTTTAGTACAAACTTATACAGACCTTAGTATATCAATCAGATATCAAACAAAAGTACTCATGAATGAGTAATCCCATATCAAATTTACTTTACTTATTTATCAAAATATTAGACAAATTTTTTGAACACTGTAAACCATTTTTTTGATTGAAAGAAAAGTCCTGGAACAAAGGCATATTAGACCTTTTGTAGACATTAATAGTTTATTAGATTTTTGAACACCTAGAACAACTTGTAAGCTTAAATTTAGAGACATTTATATTTATCTGTTTACCCAATTTAAATTGAAACATTTAAATCACGTGAATTAAAGATCTTTGGATCCACTTTTTAAAATTGTTTTTATGAGTTCTTTTTAATATGAGTGCTCCTTATATATGTTAATTTGTGTATCATATATATGATATATGGATATATATATATATATATATATATATATATATATATATATATAGACATACAACACATAACAAATTGTGCACACATAATAAAAGTGAAGGCCTTGTAGCTTTTCACAGGTGAAATCTCCATTGCAATGATTTAAAAATTCCACAGTTGGTCAAAGATATTACTGATCAGAAAAACATTAACCTAGGTCTGTAGGAGCAAAATCATGAGCTCAAAAAATAAATAAAGAACCTAAGGAAAAAATTATGAGTCCTAGAAAAATGACTGGCCAGTAATTAGTAAATACCATACAATTTACCTTTTTTTCCCCTTAGGCCTCAAATAAGTCTCCTACTAAGCTTACAGGCTTCTTTCATTTGCATTTCAAAATAAGTCCTGGCTGAGGTCTGGAAGAAGAAGGAAAAAAAGGCTATTCTGAGCAGAAACCTTAGGCCTAAGGTATTTTAACCATAATTTTCATGTTAGGATGTTGAAAATTATGATACAAGTTTAAGATACAATTCACAAAATTTTATATCTTTACAAGTTGTTTTGTCAACAGATATCATACTATGATTTAGTATCCTTGTCCAAATTAATGCACTGGTACACACAGTGATATTTTCCCAGGCTACCTAATTTAAAATTGGTGAAAAAAAGACTGAATGATTGGGAAGTTACTTGCCAACTTGGAAGTAGAGTTCTTTAGTTTTCCATCCTAAGTATTTAAGTTCTCTGGCATGAATTATCTGAAACCATGAACTAAACAAATACCTAAACCCGACTTTTAACTGCAAGATTGTGGAATGCTTCAAAAACCCATTCAGATACCAGATTGGTACAATGAAACATCATCATTTAGACACACATTCAGCTAAGATCATTTCCAAGAAACAATTTATAATATTAACACATTATTGCACATGTCTTAAAGGGCTAGAAAAAAGGCACAAGACAGACAGAAATGAACTCCAGACAATGGCTGACAGACAGAACCCTTTAAAACAGAGCAAATAAGAGAAAAATCTCCTTCCCCAGTGGCACCACAGATGTCCCCACAAGGGGACCAAATGTTTTCACAGAGGAGCAACCTGAAATATAAAATAAAGTGTCTCCATGGCGACTTTACTGCATTTAGTGTCCCCTTTTTGTTTTTCTCTTTTTTTAAGAAGACAGAGGTGGCATTATCCTTGCAGTGCAGGGAACGAAGGAGGGAATTCCCTGAAGCAACAGGGCTTCGGCAGATGCTGGGAGATACTCAGTTCTTCATTCCCCAGCAGACATTACCATCTGCACTGGGTGTGCTCCAGGCAGCCAGCTAGGGCCTTCTCTCATTCTGCTTAACAAATGGTGGTAAAGTTCATCACAGTTCCTTAAAACACAGTCCAAAGGGGTGTCAGGCTTACTTGCTTTGTTACCCATTTTCACGTTCAATATCCTTAAGATTTTATCACAGAAATCACAAAACAAAACGCACAAAAACAAACAAACAAAAAACATATAGAACACAGAACAAAACACACACACACACACACAAAAAAAAAAAAAAAACAGAATCCCGGTGCCAAAACAGAAAAACAGATGAGCAATTCAACATCTTGCTAAAGCTCTGGGGTAGGAGCGCATGCGTGTCCCTCGGCACCTCTCTAACCTTCCAGAGGAATTCCCTACAGAACGGAACAGAGGACAGAACGATTCTCATTACTATCCTGGACAGGAGTGAATGTGAGCCTCCCCAGGCCACCTCTCTGTCATTAAAAGAGATCTCCCTTAACCAGATATAAGATGTTATCAAGGTGCCACTTACCTATGGAGGCCTCCTCCACCAGGTACTTGCTAATAGTTTCAGTGCGGTGGTTCACTGCAGTGCTCCCCAGACCGACGGCTCACTCCAAGGCCTTGGAACATCTCAAGTTGTGCACCCCCTAGAGTGGCTCCCCAGCCCGTAGCCCTGGAGGGAAGGCCAGCTTCAGAATTTTCAGCAGTCTGGTCTTGTGATCTGGTCGGGCAGGGTCATCTCACTGGGGAACTCCAAAATGTTGGAATAGGATGCAAGAAAAGACCAGTGACTCCAATTAAAATCAAATTAAGGCAGGCTTATTATTAAAACTGGCCAGGCTGCCTCTCCCTCCAAAAATGGCAGGAATAAGACAGCAACACCACCTTTCCTACAGCCCAGCTATATAGCCCAGAAAGTTACACAAAAAGGGGGTTACAGATAACAGAACTTTGAAAGCATCACACTGATGATAGTTTACATTTTTTTTGCTGGCCCCAACATCAGAAATTATGAGGACCATTAGAGACTCAGAGAGGGTCGTTGTCTGGCCTGGGAAGGCCAATATTTATTAGGTGTCACTAATGTTTCAGAGAGCACTGTTATCTGGTCAGAGAGCCAGGCATGGATGAGTTCAAGGCACGGACAGGCATTCCAAGCAGGTTCAGACTTTGCAGTAATTTATAGTAAAGCCCAAATTATCTTTTCATGGCTTTCTGGCAAGATGGCTGCCAATTCTAATAAAAGATCAGGTTGGGTCTATCAAGCCTGTCCTTTACTTTTGGAAACTCCTCTACAACCTGCAAGGTTGTGAACTCCTGACCATTTTACATTCCAGATATGTATTCACAGATTTTCTAACTCATGTCCTCCAACTGTGTCTTACTTGGGGTGAAGGTAATATCAAGGCATTGTTCTGGATGAGAGTGGGAAGATTTTTGTGTAGCACATATTTGCATACACATTTAGGAGATCACTCCTCCTAAACACTGATTTGGAACAGAAAATTCAATCTATGGGGGAGCTTCCTAGCTGAACAACATTATACATAAATTCATGTTCATTAAATAAATAGTTTTGGATCAGTGGATGATATATATTTCAAGATGGATTTAAATTGGCATATATATTGCTACATTTTAATGTCCATGTGACTTTTGTGTTTATAATGTTTTGTGATTTATGTGGATTTATAATCAAATTTTCACAAGATTATTCTCAGAAATATTCAACCAACTTAAATACATACTTTTTTCCTAGTACTGAAAAGTAACTTCAGTGAATGGTGCATAAAAATCCTAATATTTCTACAGTAACTGACCCAGATTAACATCAATGCAATTAGATTCCTATGGGACATGATGTGTATTTTGATGTTCATTTTTATTCAACATTGGTACATTACTATTTCTGCAGTTTATGCACATTATATATAGTATGATATATAATGTTCAATCACTTCCTTCTTGAGAACACATGTATTCTTACAGGTTTCTTGACTATTCTTTTCATGAGACTTCTTTCCAAACACATTATTTTTGATTTCCATAATCACTTTTGAAACAAAACTCACACACCTTTCAGGATAAACCACAACCATAATATTACCATTAGATGTATAACTGGTTGCAGTGAATGATTGTATATCAATATGAGATTTCTTTTATATTTTCAGATATCAATTCAATCCATTATTTAAAGTAGAGCAAGTTATATTATTTACACACAGTATGGTTTATTCATGCATTATCTGCATATTCATAGACACAGGGTACACCTATTTGTACCCTCAATAGTAATTTATACATCTACAAAATTTTGCTACAGAAATGGTGGAAGAAATACTCAAGTCACCTGATCTACATATACATTTTATCACAATAATATTCTGGACACAAAATGCAAAGGTCACACTTATGATTTTACCAAAGCCTAAATAAAAAGTGAGCATGGATTAATAAAAACATCCATGTCCTGGTTACCTAATGCTCTCAAAAGTCAATCCAATTTGTGACAACATATTAGTTTCTGCCTAAGGTTATATATTCAGACTCAAACCGTTGAAAATGTCTAAACAAATTACACACTTCATACTTTTACTGACTTCCTAATGTCTCTATTTATATCTGCTTTCCTACATATTTTCCCCAATTCGTCATTGTGACTGACTCTTTACATGTGCTGACATTTACATTCACTCTCTACCCGAAACCTTATTTGTAAAGAACTTTTGGTACAAATCCTATACTCATTCTTCTTTCTAAACCTACTGACTATCTTGCTAATCCTACAGACTATCCCTTTTTTATTGGATATTCTGTATGTTATTCAATCATCTAGTGAATACGATCCTATTTCTTTGTATATCAATTTATCTGAGACATCTGTGCAGAATATAATTCAAAGCAAAGTATGCTACTCAAGGGCCCAAAGTCCTACTTGGCTTCAAGTCTTCCCTAGATTTCTGTTTCCATACTTATATTTCACCTATATATTCTTGTAAATATCTCAGGTTCCCAATACCGTTATTCATCCAGCAGAATGATTCCTAACGCAAATAGAACATGATATTAACATTATCCATACACTTTTCCCTGAATCTAACTTTACAGCAGTGCAGGGATAGAGTTGGTCTTACAATCCAGGAATATAGGGGATCTTCCACCTGCTGAGAATCTCAAAGATCCATGCAGAAATTATCCCTGAAGAAGATATAGAATGCTATGAAGGACCTGAGAGAGCAAAAGTCATTTTCCATGGCAAACAACCTGGTCAGGATGAAGAGATGTGTCTGAATAAGCCTCTCACATTTTAATGTAGACAAAATGGACCAAACCAACCCTGTGTGGAGATCTCTCCCCCAGTACCTATTGTTGATATACCATTCTAACTTGTGAAAGTGTCACAGGAAGTAGGGGCAGCCTCCATCTCATGGGACCTTAGGAAGAAACTGTTAGGACAAAGTGTTTTCCAAGGCTGTGAGCTCATTCAGTTCATGAAGGAAGTGACCTACCTCACTTCTTTGTGATGGAACTCTCTGAACTTGGGATCCTGGAAACCAGGCACCCAGGGTCAGGCCCAGTAACAGTCACAGAGATCTCACTTTTTTGGATTTATCATGGAAAGAGTCAGTCTTTCTTGGTACTTACAGATGTGAAGATGGTTAAATGCCAGAAAAAATCTGAAGAGGTGTCTTCCCTGAGAATGCAGGTAGTGGCGGCTCAAAGCTGGCTCCTGACAACTTCACAGAGTGGGCCAAGGAGTCCAGATTTGAGAACAGACAGGCCATTTCGGGTGAACAAAGAATGGCTCACCAGGCAGAGGACACTCCGGTTAGTAACAGACCTTCTTGGGGGAAGGAAGTGCATTTGTGGGAATGAGTGTGGGTTTGTGGTTTTGTCTCATGTTCTGAGAATAGGTAGGAAAGTTGGTTTGTTTGGTTTGGAGTGGACTGTTTCTATTAAGTCATTTGACAAGGCAAGTGTTTCTATGTCTGTGTATCCCACTGTGTCCGTGGGTGTAGACATTACAAAAGAAAATGCATCAATGGATGTGTCCTGTCTAGGAGAAAGCTTCCCAACATTCACGCTGCCCAATTTATAAAAGGACAGAGGGTTGCCTTATTTGTGGGCAAGACCTGAAATCTTCCTAAGTTCCTGTTTTCTTCCTGAATTCTGGCCACTCTCCAGAATAGGCTCATGATTTTGTGACCAAGATAGGTACCACCTCCAAGCTCTGTGACATGGCCATGTACTGGATAGCTGAAGGGAATGGCGAGAATCTCAGAAAACTCAGATATCAATGATACCAGGAAAGTCTAAGTGGAGAAACCCTGCTTTGGGACTTTTGCTTACCTATTGTTCTATAGCACTGAATGTCATGAAGGTCGTTGCCTAAGGCCACCCCGTTGTGAAGCCTGAATAAAACAGTTCTCTAATGTAAATGAATGGGCATCACCTATCCCTCTTTGAGTAATTGATTTCGAAAGGGATGTGTCTGAATCAGCCTGTTGGCCCTGTGTGAGGCTGTGGCTTAGATTCTCAGCACCTGATGGATCTAAAGAAAGATGCCATGTGTGCATCCAAAACCAAAATGGCCAAAAGAGTACTCATTATGGATGAAGTCTCTCGCCTTCCTCTGTAAGTTTCCTGACCTCCATAAGGTGAGAATAGGAATCCTTTGGGTCAAATGAGTTTTTCAAAGCCCTTCAGAGTCTAGCCCATTGGTGCTTGGGTTTTCTCATGACCCCAATCCACATGAAGAATCTAAACCCCACAGTCAGTAGGCCTCAAATTGGAGAAGTGGAACAGTAATAATGGTAGGCCTATTTGATCACTCCTGGTTCAGAGGAAGGGTTTCCAGGCCACCCTGACTTTAGGCAAATGACGGGCAAGTGAGCTTATTTTGGACACTGTCTTGTCCAGCGCCCCTCGTAGAAACCTCCAGCTAGAGGTTATGATGAGTGTCTATGTGGAAAAGATGAGGGCCATATGGGAGTGTTTTCGTTTAAATTTTGGTTATTTGTGTGGCGATTGGAAGAAATCACTGGGTCCACCTGGGCTTGAACTCTAGTGTGAATCCCTATAGAGACTGAATTCTGGAACTGACCTCAGAGAAGTATTGCCATGAGCTTTGTTGGGATTTTAGGAGCCCACGCATGAGAGTAGCCCTTATAAACTTAGATCAAGGCCACAGAGCACTGGGAATCTCAGCCAAGATAATCCATGATTTTCTTCTTAAAGTCTTAGCAGCCATAGCTGAGAGTCAAAACACACATGTACCTCACATTGTAGACTTCAATTGGACTGGCTTCATGTGACCTTTTGACAACTCTTTGGGAAGCCTTGCCTATGAGAGTTCTCCAGAGTTTCATTGAAATGAGCTTCCTCAACATTTAATGGTTTTTGAAAACCACAGTTCCTCCAACTTCATCCTCAAAAAAAATGGCTAGATAAACACCTTGAAATTTTTGGAATTCCCATTACCAGGTGGCACTGGAGAATCTTTGGATGTCCTATTGCTGATCATGAGTGTATCAGACAGTGCCTTGACTGACTAGGTTTCATGAAAATTGTGTAGAACAGACATCCCAGTAAGTTGGAGCCTGCAAATTAGTGGGCCTAGAGCAGTGGTGTGAAGGTGTGTGATAAAACGTGTGGTGGGGCCATGTGGATCTGCCACTGGCTTCCAAATGGCTTGTGAATGACATGGTACAGCCAGCAGAACCTTCCATGTAAAGGCATCTTTTTGTATAGGGAGATTTCAAGGCAATGTTCAGAATCAGGTTGCTATGGACAAAGGGGCAACCCATGTGAGATAGAATTCTGGTTGGTGCATTCACATGCAGACCGTGACCTCCACACGTGACAGAACTCCCTCCAGCACTGTGTCCCAGTTGATCTCCTTGTATTTCATGAAGAAAATACCAAAGTCCCAGTGCAGCAGCAAAAACCACCACGAAAAGTGGAGGAAGACCAAATGGCTTCACAGTTCACACGGTGAGTCACTTAGCTCCCAGTGGCCATAGTTTAACTACAAAGAGAGTATTCGCACTGCTGCCTCATGTTCATTGGAAAATTAGAAACAATGTCCTCCAGGTCACATAGATGCAGACCCAGCTTTGATGGTCTCACTAGAAAGTAAGCTAAAGCTACTGACAACAACATATATTTCAAGTGCCCAACCTCAGAGGCAGTTTATCAAGAAGTCTTTAGGCCAGCAGAACTCCATGTTTGTGGAGTGTTTACCATGTGCCTTACTTTTGGAAACTGCTCTACCACTTCCAAGTTTGTGAAATCCTGAGTATATTCCATTCCACATATGCATTCACAGATTTTCTAACTCTTCTCCTCTAATTGTGTCTTACTTGGGGCAAAGTTAATGTCAAGGCATTGTTGTGGATGAGAGTGGGAAGATATTTGTGTAGCACATATATGCATACACATTGGATTCATTTTCCAATTTTCCATTCGAAATACTTAATCCCTGAAACTAACTCATAAACTACTAGACTCTGACTGCTAATCCTAATATGATGGAGAAAACTAACCCAAACAGAATAGAAATACAAGCAGTTCAAAGGAGGCATGGTGTATATTTGGACTTGCCATTTGCATTATGAAGGGTAGGTGTTATAAATCTAGTTAATTTTTAATTGAAATAGTTCTCCTTGTGTTTTTAAAGTTAATAAATATATAAATTCCTGTCTCCCTTTCCCTGTAGCCTATTCAGAACATGTATTTTTATATGCACATATAGAATCCTACCTGGTATCACATGTACATTCTTGTGAGGTGGCTGACTTGGCAGATACAAATTATGAGAAGAGATCACTCCTCCTAAACCCTGTTGGATCTTAAAATTCAACCTATGGGTGAGCTTCCTAGTTGAACAACATTAAACATAAATCCATGTTCAGTAAAAGAAATATTTTTGCATCTGTGGATGATATATATTTCATGATAAATTTCGATTGGCATATATATTGGTAATTTAATGTCTCTGCATGTGTGTTTTTTGTATATATATATATATATATATATATATATATATATATATATATATATATATATATTTATATATACTCTCCAGATTTTTCAAAATATGAAATATATGTGTCTTATATACACTCCCTAAATTCATTCATGTTCATGTGTATGGATTTATAATCAAGGATTCACAAGATTATTCTCAGAAATATTCATCCACCTGAAATACATATTTGTTACCAGTACTGAAAACTAACTTTAGTTAACGTTGCATACAAATACTAAATTTGTACAGTAACTGACCCAGTTTAACATCAATGCAAGTAGATTACTATGGGACATGATGTGTATTTTGACATTCATTTTTATTCAACACTGCTACATTACTATTTCTTCAATTTATGCACATCATAAGATATATATTTCATCCACAAGTTAGCAAACTTATAGGCATTTGTTTCACTTTCAATAACTTCCAGCTTCAGAACACATGGATTCCTCCAGGTTTCTTGTCTGGTCTTTTCATGAGACTTCTTTCCAAACACATTATTTTCAACTTCCATAATCAATTTTGAAGCAAAACTCACACACTCTTCATGATAAATCATAATCCTAATATAACGTTTAGATGTTTAACTGGTTGGAATGAATGTATGTATATCAATATAAGATTTCCTGTATATTTTCAGATATCAATTGAATCCATTATTAAGTTTGGAATCCATTATATTATTTATTCACAGTATTGTCTATTCATGCATTATCTCTATATTCACATCACAGGGTACACCTATTTGTACCCCCAATAATAATTAGTACATTTCGACACAGAAGCAATGGTCACACTTATTATTTTACCAATGTAAATGTCAGGCGAGCATCGGAGGAAGAGACTACCAGGGACTGTCTAATGCAACAGCCAAAAGTTTATGGGGGTCCAACATGCTGGGGCTCAGAGCTCCCTTGAATAGAGCAGAGAGCCCTGAGAACAGCTTAAGCAGAGCTTACATACTTTCCTTGGAGAGGGCAGGGAGGGAAGATTATTGATGGGTCAGTGCGAGTGGGCAGTTTGCGTGCAAATGGGTGAGGGAGTACATTCTGCAGTTTTGCAGTTGGTACAGAACATTCAGGGAACAAGATTAGCAAACAGTTCTCAAGATATCAACAGTGTTTTGTTAAGCATACCATAAAACTGGAAGTGACAATTACCAATTTTATTTACCTTTCATTCCCCACTTTCTTTTGGTTACATTAAATCATAATAGTGATCATTGAGGATGTCACATTTTATGTCTGCTAGTGTGGTATATTGATTTCTGATTACCATAAGTTTAACTTGTCCAATTTGAGCTTGGAGAAAGGAAACTACACGGTTGAGCAAACAGGGTCCTACAGTTAGCAATAATGTGAGGATTATTAATGGACCGGCCAGGGCTGATAAAAGCATAGTTACCCAGGGGGACTCTGTGAACCAAGACTCAAACTACCCTTTTTGGGCCTCTCTCTCTTGTTGATGCTCTTCAATGTGTCTTCTTAATTTAATCATAGATTCTTTTACAACTCCAGTATGGTAGGCATAATAACAACATTCTTCCCTCAATGCAGGACAAAGGCCCCTTCTCTCATGAAGAGGAGGTCGAACCCTCGCCTGTTCTGTAAAACAACTTCAGAGAGAGAGGTTAAAGATTCTTGTAAAGCTGTGATGGTGGTTCTTTAATATCTTTAAGTTTTGGTCTATTGCTGCTTCTAATTGGGTCATTTGTTGTGTCCCATGGATTAGGGCAGTGGTTCCTGTGCCCTTCTCTGCAGCAACTACTATTCCTCATAGGATGGCTAAAGTGAAGGATACAGGTTGCCAGCGGAACGGGGTTGTATGCCCCCCTATTTGAAATTTAAATGATCCTGCCTCATGATAGAGCACTCGGGGAAACATCTGCACCATTACATAATTAATCACATCTGTTGATAATTTTATGAATAAACAATGTTTAAGTATATAGAATTATACTGTTGTAGGTATGGACAAGGCAAGGCACCTAAGATAGCACCAAAGACAGGGAAACAGTCCTATTTGGTTGCAACCAGATATAGAGGGCATTGCTTCTGTTGTAATCAATTAATCCCCTGAATCCCAAGTTTAGGTAGTTTCAGAATTTTGTACCCAACATGTAAGGGAAAAGACTCAGAAATTCACAGTCTGCAGAAGTTCACAAAAAGCAGTTTTTGGTTCTGTTTTTATTTTCCTCTTCTCTGGGAAAGATAACTTATTAAGGACACCTGGGAGGGGGAGAGCTTTTTTCTTCTCTTTTATTTTCTCCCTGCCAGCTGTTACCATGGAGCCCAGTTGGTAACTTCTTTATCTTGGAAATGTAGCCATCTCTGGAAGCCTGAGCTCAAGGCCAGAGGCCTTGTTCACATATTTTGTGAAAAACTAGTAAGGGGGTGTCTAGCTTAGAAGGGCTGATTTTTCCAGCCAGTGGCCAAGTATAACAGAGCAACACGAAAAGAGGAAGTTTATGTACACTGAACTCTTTTATAGGGACTTTGTTGCTGAAAGTCCTAAAGTCAGCCACGATGAAGACTTCTGGAGAAGGCCATTTAAGATTTTTCTGTGGGCCTGGTACAGAGGGGAAGACGGGGAAGGCGGGGGGTGAGAGCAGTTCTGTGGTTCTGAGAATGAGGAAAAAGAGATATAAAAGAATAATGGGAAAAGGGTTTGGGATTTTCCTGGCAACAAAACTTGAGCAGTAGAACAGGTAGAGCAGATGGGAAGACGGGAATGAGTATCTAAAAAGCCTGTGAGGGACTTTAAATTCTTAGTAACCTGTTTTTAGTGATGACAAAGCAACTTTAAAGGCCATTTTCATTACATCTTGGATAGGCGTCTGAGGGCACTCCTCAGCTGGTTTGAGCTTTGGGTTAGCTGGTAAGAGGACCTGGTGGGACCCGGTGTGGGCACTGACAGGAGAAGAGAGGAGTGAGTGGGTGGAAGGGTACCTCAGTACCTGCTGCCTCAGCATGGGGGCAATGGTCTGAGAACCAGCGGAGGTTTGGGGTTTTGATCTAGTAATTGGAGGGGAGAAATCAGGTTGTTGATGTGAGAGTGACAGCAGAGAATCTGGAGCAGAAGGATCTATTGAAGAAACATATTTCGTGATGTGAGCAAAGGAGGGAAAAGGCCTACACATAGGGGAATTTTCTTCAATCCTTTTGAGCACTTGCTGAAGTTGAAATAGTCACACAGAATTTGAGGATCTAGAGACCCCTCTGGGGGCCATCGGTTTTGGTTGTCTAATTGGTAATATGGCCAATGCTGTGAACTGAATTTGATGAGGAGTTTGGGTTCCACCAGGCAGCCCCTGTATGCTCACATCCCCATGACTTACGGAAGAAGACGGCTTTTCCCCCACACAGCCGTGGTTGTTTGTGGCTTTGATAGTCCACCGGGCAAACATAGTAATCTAGGCTAGCCAACCTGCATCAGGCTTGCGTGTCCCTACATCCATAATGTTTGTTTCCATTATCTATGGTACGGGAGAAATTTAATGGAATTTTAGTGGGATCCTCTTCATCAGAGATATCCAAATTGGAAAGACGTATACCCAGCTGACAAATATCTGGGTGGAGAGTTGGCCACCAGGTCCCTAAGGGGGCTGTATGTGAGACAGACCATACTTCTTGTCTAATAGGATTTGTGATCAGCCATCGCTGCTGAATGGGCTGATGATGGTTAGGACTAGTGGTGGCCAAGGGGAGAGTCTATAGCCTTATCCACATGGCAAATATGCAATTTGAAAGGGTTACCAGTCTTTTCCACTTTCAAGCCAGAGTCTGGACAGGGCACAGGCTTGAGATGAGAATTAGGATCCAGGAAGTGATTCCGTCTACCTTTACCACTGTAGGTTTTATAAGTAGCACCTGGTATGGTCCTGTCCAGCGGGGTTCCAGGGATGACACCTGATTTCATCTTATGTAGATGAAGTCTCTTTTTTGATATCGATGTGGAGTCTCCTCTTCACCAGGTTGGTAGGCAGTGGCCAGCTGTTTTGACAGGTATCCCTGAGTTCTTTCAATAGCTTTAAGTTTGTCAAGCAAGGGGGTGTGGAAGGGATCGGTAGGTCTTAGAGTTGTGGTTAGGTCCTTACTGGAGGAGGGGCCCCATAGAGAATTTCATAGGAGGTGAGGTTACACAAAGAAACAGAGGGAGTATTTCTTGCATGAAACAGTGCATAAGGCAGGAGCATAGTCCAATCTTTGATGCCCTCTCTAAGCTTAATTTCGTTAAGGTCTCTTTAATGGTTCTATTAATTTTTTTAACCTTTCCTGAGCTCTGGGGTCTATAAGCACAATGTAACTTCCAATTTATCCCCAGGATCCTGGCTAACCCCTTACTTACCTGGGCCATGAACGCCGGTCCATTATCAAACCCTATTACCTTAGGTAGGCCGTATCATAGAAAAATATCTTTCAGGATTTTCTACCACCATTTGTGCCTTTTTTTTGTGGGGAAGGCTTCAATCCATCCTGAAAATATATCTACAAACACTAGGAGATATTGAAGTCCATACCTTGCTGGCTAAATTTCAGTAAAGTCCACTTCCCAGAATTTCCTGGTCTGGTTGCTCATAGGTGCTTTCCTGCAGGAAGCTTGGAAGGGTAATTGTTCTATTGACAGAACGGACAGGGTTTTGTTACCCGTTCAGTTATGTCCTTTCGCTGTGAGTCGGTTAGTGGAAAACTCTGTTCTTGATCCTTCAGGAATGCCTGCAGTTTCTTTGGACCAAGGTGTGTGAATTGATATACATTTTTAACGTAGTGTAGGGCTTTCTGAAATTGCAGGCTTGGCTCAGTGAAGTTGAGGAGTTCAGTGCCAGTGTCGTAAGATGTTATCAAAAGCTTGCTGGTGCTCAGGGGTCCATTGGAATTGGGCATCTCCCTTTAACAGCGGGTATAATGGAGAAGTTAAGGACGCAAACACAGGAATCCATAACCTGCAAAACCCAGTTGTCCCAAGAAACTCTTTGTGTTGTCTGCTGCTGGGGGGGGGGGGGGTATCTGCACAACCGTTTGTTTTCTGGGCTCAGTGAGCCAACGTTTACCACCTCTAAGGGAATAGCCCAGGAAGACTACTTCTTGCTGGCAAATTTGGGGTTTTTTGGAAGAAGCTCTATACCCGAGTTGAGCAAGCTTACATAATAGTGCTTGGTTCCCAGACTCACAGTTTTCCTTGGTGTTGGCTGCAGTAGCAGGTCATCCACGTATTGAAGCTGGGTGACTTCGGGGTGCATAGTTCTGAATTTGTTGACATCTCTGTGGTGGAGGGCTTCATCAAAGAGAGTGGGGGAGTTTTTGAACCCCTGTGAGAGTCTAGTCCATGTTAGTTTACCATACGTTCCGGTTTCTGGGTCTACCCACTCAAAAGCAAACAGAAACTGACTGTCTTTATGCAGAGGCATGCAAAAGATAGCATCTTTATGTCCATACCATTTCTACTCAGGGTTCAGAGTGATAAGCAGATTGTACAAATTATTTACCGTGGGGTGAATGTCCTGCACTCTGTTGTTGATCTCTCTTAGGCCTTGAACGGGGATAGTCCCCAGTTCCTGGATTTTTTACTGGTAGCAGGGGAGTGTTCCAGGCCGATTGACAGGGCCTTAGGACCCTAAAGCCAGATATTTCTGAATATGGGGCCTTAACCCATCTTTAGCATTTTTGCTCAGAGGATGTTGTTTGACATTGATTGGGGAGGCTGAGGTTTTTAACTCCACTGTTCTTGGAGGTTGTTTCATGGCTAGGCCTAACCCAACAATTTTTGCCCAGGCATCTGGGTAATCTGTTATCCATTTCTGGGGTAGCTTGCCTGTTTGATCATTCTTGGGGTGTGTGAAAAGTGGATGTTCATCTTCGACTGACATTTATAAAGCCATGACTATAGGAGTTTTTAATGAAGGATTTAGAAATTTCATTTTGGGGCCTTCGGGGTTAAAAGTTGTTTTGGCCCGGGGCTTACTGAGCAGATCTCTGCCCATCAATGGGGCCAGGCATTCTGGGATTACTAGGAAGGAATGTTGGATTTTTCCTTTCCCCATGTCCATGGTCCTCTTAGTTGTCTTAGTCTGATATTTACTGCTGTTAGCCCTTTGAACTAGAGACCTTTTATTTGATAGAGGGCCCAGTGGGGCCTTAAGGGCTGAGTATACTGCTGCTGTATCCACTTCAAAGTTTATGGGGTCCCCTTCACTTCAAA
Organism: Callospermophilus lateralis; assembly: GCF_048772815.1. Taxonomy (NCBI): domain Eukaryota; kingdom Metazoa; phylum Chordata; class Mammalia; order Rodentia; family Sciuridae; genus Callospermophilus; species Callospermophilus lateralis. The sequence goes on from NW_027515613.1 coordinate 61,061, forward strand.
AGTTACCCTGAGCTCGGGGAAGGGATCTGAGCCCCGACATTCTCAGTCAACCTCCAGAGTCAGAAAGGCTGTCTGGCGTGGCTGTCTCTTTCTAGGGCACTTTTTGGCTGAGTGTCCTTTTTCTTTACAGTAGGCACATTGATCTGAGGCCAAGGGTGGCCTCTGGTGGGGACCCAGGTATCGCTTCTTGTCTCCCTGTTTCTTAATTTCTGGCCTATTTATTGTTGTGACCAGGACCTTAGTTAATACCTTCATCTGTCTTTTTCATCTGTCATCCTCCCTGTGCTCCCTTTCGTTCTCTCTGTTTCTCTCTTATAGGATACTTTCTCGGCTACCCTGAGTAAATCTCTCAAAGTCATATCTTGTAATCCATCTAAGTATTGTAACTTTCTTTTAATATCCAGATCAGCTTGCCCAATGAAGGCCATCATGACATATGTCTTTTGATCCTCTGCCTGAAGATCGAAAGGAGTATATCTCCTATATGCCTCCATAATTCTCTCTAGAAACATAGAGGGATATTCATCAGGCCCTTGAATAATCTCTCTTACCTTGGCCAAATTATTTGGTTGGCTAGCGGCCGGTTGGAAACCCACTATTAGGGCCCGGCAATAAGTGGACAGATGCTCCCTACCTTCAAAGGTGTCGGGGTCCCAGTTGGGTCAGTTCAAGGGTAAGCCGGCTTTGATTATGTTGGGAAGTTGTGTTGGTCACCCATCTGGTCCTAGGATATTTTTTTCTAGCTTCCAGAAAGTTTCTCTCTCGTTCCTCTGTCATGAAGAGAATCCCTAGGATTTGTTGGCAGTCATCCCAAGTAGGCAGGTGTGAAAACGCCAGGGAGTTCTTTGAGTTCTTTTAGCCGGGCCAGCTTCCTCCAGGGAAGGAGGGGCTGTGTGTGTGACAAGGGGGAGTCATCTGGTGGGCGCTGGGCCGGCCTAGCTTTCTCCAATGGCGGAGAGGCTGAGTCAGCAGCAAAGGAATCACTTAGAGGTTGTTGGGGGTTGGTGGACGACGGCAGCAGATAAGAAGGGTAGGAGAGTCCAGTAGAGTCTTGAGACTCAGGGAGAACAGAGGTTGGAGGAGGAAGAGCAGAGGGTTTGTGAGATAGAATCATGGTGGAAGGAGTAGGAGTGGGCGCAGAGACAAAGAAAGGCTTCACCCATGTAGGAGGAGATTTGCAGAGGTCCTGCAAAGTTAAGATATATGGCTGTTGATCTGGATGTCTATGTGGCCCCGGTTGAAAGACAAAATCTCTGACGTTTCAAATTAGTGGGAAGTAGATGTTTCTAGGGGCTATCCAACTCCAATGGTGGGTCATTCTGAGGCACAGAGGGTCTGCCAGGTCCAGCAATTTACTGAAAAAGAAAGATTCTGGGCCTTGCGCAGACTTTGGTCCAGTGATCAAGGGTCAGGAAGAGAGGTGTTGAAGTGCTCTGTCCCAAAATGAGAGATACACAAACAGTGAAAGAAATCACACACTACACTGACACGACAAGACAATAAAGACAGGCAATGGACGTCCAATACTGAGGCCAGGACTGAGTAGCCGGCAAAACCTGATGGGCTGGCAATACTGAATCCGAAGCAAAATATCACTGAGTCAAGGAGACTATTGTTCCTCGATTTCCTGAGTCCTCTGGGGCATCCCCCAGGGACGTGGCCTGTGGCTCTGTGACACGTATGTCAGCCTCTGTCAGAGAGAGCTCACGCTCATCACCAATAGCCATTTTGCCAAGCCCTAACCTGAAACCTAAAACCAAAAAGAGTTCCCTTACTTACCCTGAAAGGAGCCCCTTGGGGATCTTTCATCCGCCGCTGCCGGATCTTGCTCGTGCCTCCAGATGTAAAGGTCGGGCAAGAATCAGAGGAAGAGACCACCAGAGGAATGTCTCATGCAACAGTAAATGGTTTATTATGGGTCCAGCATTCTGGGGCTCAGAGCTCACTTGAATAGAGCAGAGAGCAATGAGAACAGCTTAAGCAGAGCTTATATGCTTTCCTTGGAGAGGGCAGGGAGGGAAGTTTATTGATGGGTCAGGGCAAGTGGGTGGTTTGCGTGCAAACGGGTGAGGGTATACATTTGTAGTTTGGCAGTTGGGGACAGCACATTCTGGAAACAAGATTAGCAAACAGTCCTCAAGACTTCAACAGTGTTTTGTTAAGCATACAGAAAAACAGTAAGTAACAAGTACCTATTTTATTAACCTTTCACCAAAGCCTAAATGGAAAGTGAGCATGGATTACTAAACACATCCATATCCAGGTTGCCTAACGCTCTCAAATCAATCCTATTGGTGACTACATATTTGTTTCTTCTTAAGATAATATATTCAACCTCAAACCTGTTGAAAATGACTAATCCTATCACTCACTTTATATTTTCCTGATTTCCTAATGTCTCTATTGATATCTGCTTTCCTACATATTTTCCCCAGTTCATCATTGTGACTGACTCTTCACATGTGCTGACATTTACATTCACTCTTTATCCGAAACCCTATTGCTAAAGAACTTTTGGTCCAAATCCTATACTCACTCTTTTTTCTAACATACCGACTATCTTCCTAATCCTAAAGACTATCCCTTTTGGACTGGATGATCTCTTCGACAAGCAATCATCCAAGGTACAAGGTCCTATGCCATTGTATATTGATTTATCTGAGACATCTGTGCAGAACATAATTCAAAGCTAAGTATCCCAATCAACAGCCCAATGCCCTTCCTGGATTCAAATCTTATCTAGATTTCTGTTTTCAAACTTATATTTCACCAATATATTCTTGTAAATATCGCAAGTTCCCAATACCATTATTCATTAAGCAGAATGATTCCTAACTCAAATGAAACATGTTATTAAGCCTAACCATACATTGTTCCCTCAAACTAACTTTACAGAAGAGCCGAGACAGAGTTTATCTTACAATACAGTAATGTAGGGGATCTTCCACCTGCTGAGAACATCAAAGGACCATGCAGAAATTATACCCTGAAGAAGTTGCAGGCAGCTATGAAGGACCTAAGAGGGGAAAAGTCATATTCCATGGCAAACAACAGGGTCAGTATGAAGGGATGTGTCTGAATCAGCCTCTCCTTTCTTAATGTAGAGAACTGATGAAACCATGCCTGTGTGGAGAGCTGTTTACAGGTGCCTATGGTTGATATACCATTCTAACGTGTGAAAGTGTCAAAGGAAGTAGCGGCAGCCTCCATTTCATGGGACCTTTCGAAGCAACTGTTAGGACAAAGTGGTGGCCAATGTAGTGACCTCATTCAGTTCCTAAAGAAAGTGACCTCACCTCTCTTCCTTGGTGATCAAAAAATCTGAAATTGTGATGCAGGAAGCCAGGCACCCAGAGCCAGTCCCAGTCCCAGTCCCAGTGGTCTCATTTGTTTGGATTTACCAAGGACAGAGTCAGTCTTCCTTGGTACCGACTGATATGAGGATTGTCAAATGGCAGAAGAGCTCTGAAGAGGGGCCTTTCCTGAGAAAGCAGGTATTGGTTCACCGCTGGCTCCTGACAACTTCACAGTGTTGGCCAAGGAGACCAGATCTGAGAAAGGACAGGCCATTTCAGGGGAACATAGTATGGCCCACCAGTTAGAGGACACTCCAGATAGTCACAGACCTACTTGGGTTAAGGAGGTGCCTTTGTGGGTGTTCAGTGAGTTTCTGCTTTTCTCTCATGTTCTGAGAATAGGTAGGAAAGGCAGTTTTTTTGGGTTGGAGTGGACTGTTTCTAGTAAGTCGTTTGACAAGGCTAGTGTTTCTAAGTCTGAGTATCCCACTGTGTCCGTGGTTGTAGACATTAGAAAAGAGAAGGCATCAAAGGATGTGTCCTGTCTAGTAGAAAACTTCCCAGCATTCATGCTGCCTAATTGAAGAATGGACTTTGGTTTGCCTTATGGATGGGCAACACCTACTAAATTCCTAAGTTCCTGTTTTCTTCCTGAATTCTGGCCACTCTCCAGAATAGTCTCATGGTTTTGTTTCCAAGATATGTACCACCTCCAAGCTCTGAGACATGTCCATATACTTGATAGCTGTAGAGAATGGGAACATCTTAGAAAACTCAGATATCAGTGTGACCCGGAAATTCTCAGTGGAGAAACCCTGCTTTGGTTCATTTGCTTACCTATGGTTCTGTTGTCCTGAATGTCGGGAAGGTCTTTGCCTCAGGCCACCCCTTTGTGAAGCCTGAAGAAAACAGTTTTCAAATGGAAATGAATGGGCATCACCTGTGGCTCTTTGCTTAATTGCTTGTAAAAGGATGTGTCTAAATCAGCCTCTTGGCCCTGTATGAGGTTGTGGCTTAGATTCTCAGCACATGATGGATCTAAAGATAGATTCCATGTGTGCAATCAAAACCAAAATGGCCAAAAATCTGTCATTGTTGATGAGTCTCTTGCCTTCCTCTGTTAGGATTCTGACCTCTATCAAGTGAGAATAGGGATCCTTTAGGTCAAATGAGTTCTTTGAAGAATTGCAGCGGTGCTTGTGTTTTCTTGTGACTCCAAATCACTTAAAGAATCTATCCCTGAGAGTCAGTAGACCTCAAATTGGAGAAGCAGGCCTATTGGATCACTCCAGGTTCACAGGAAGGGTGACCATGCCACCCTGACTTTAGGCAAATGAGGGGCAAGGAAGATTATTTCGGACACTCTCTTGGGATGCGTCCCACATGAAAAACTCCAGCCAGAGGTAATGATGAGTGTCTCTCTGGAAGAAGGTGAGGACCATGTGGAAGTGTTTTGGTTTTAATTGTAGTCATTCGTGTGGCAGTTGGAAGAGATGACTGGATCCACCTGGGCTTGAACTCTGGTGTCATTCCCCTTAAACACTCAGTTCTGGATCAATCATCAAAGAAGTATTGCCATGAATTGTGTTAAGAATTTAGGAGGCCATGCGTGAGAGTCTCCGTTGGAAACTGAGATCTAGTCCTAGGGTGGCTTTCCACAGAGCACTGGAAAACTCAGCCAGGATATCAAATTATTTTTTTCTGAAAGACTTGGAAGCCATATTTGCTAGTCAAAACACACATGGACCTCAATTGTAGACCTCGATGGGCCTGGATTCATGTGACTTTTAGGCCACTCTTTGGGAAGCCTTGCCTGTGAGAGTTCTTCAAATTTTTCATTGAAATAAGCTTCCTCACCATTGAATGATTCCTGAATGATTTGAAAGCCATAGTGCTTCCAACTTCATAATTGAAAATTGGCTAGATAAATACCATGAAATTTTTGAAATTCCAATGACCAGGTGGCAATGAAGAACATTTGGATGTCCTGTTGCTGATCACGAGTGTACCAGACAGTGCCTTGATTGACTGGTTTTGATGAAAATGGTGTAGAACAGAGATCTCAATAATTTGGATCCTGCTGAGTAGTGGGCCTAGAGCAGTGGTGAGCAAATGTGTGATAAAACATCTGAGGTGGGGCCATGTGGATCTCCCATTGGCTTCCAAATGGCTTGTGACTGACATGGTGCAGCCAGCAGACCCTTATATGTAAAGGCAACTTGTTATATGGAGAGGTTTCAGTGCAATGTTCAGAATCAGGTTGCTATGGTCAAGGGGGCATCCTATGTGGTATACAAGCCCTGTTGGTGCATTCTCCTGGCATACCCTGATCCACCATACGTGACAGAACTCGCGGCAACACTGTGTCCCAGTTGAACTCCTTGTATTTCGTGAAGCAAATACCAAACTCCGAGTGCAGCAGGAAGAAACATTAGGAAAAGTGGAGGATGATAAAATGGCTTCGCAGTCCATATGGGGAGACACTTAGCCCCCAGTGGCCACAGTTTACATACAAGAGAGAATTCAGCACTGCTGCTTCATGTTTATTGGAAAATTATAAACCATGTCCTCCAGATCACAGAGATGAAGACACAGCTTTGATGGTCTCACTAGAAAGGAAGCTAAAGATCCTCACAAAAACATATATTTCAAGTGCCCAACCTAGAGACAGTTTCTCCAGACGTCTTTAGGCAGGCAAATCTCCATGTTTGTAGAGTTTTTACACTGTCCCTTACTTTTGGAAACTCCTCTACAATCTCCAAGGTTGTGAACCCTAAGCATTTTCAATTTCAGATATGTATTCAAAGATTTTCTAACTCTTCTCCTCTAATTGTGTCTTACTTAGGGTGAAGGTAATGTGAAGGCATTGTTCTGAATGAGAGTGGGAAAATTTTTTTGTAGTACACATTTGCATACACATTGATCCATTTTCCAATTTTCCATTTGAAATACTGAATCCCTGACACTAACTCATCCCCTACTAGACTCTGACTACTAATCCTAATATGATGGAGAAAAATAAACAAAAAAAAAATGAAAATACAAGCAGTTCAGAGGAGGCATGGTGTATAGTTGGACTTCCCTCTTGCATGATAAAGGGTCGGTTTTATAAATCTACTCAATTTTTAATTGAAATATTCCTCCATGTGTTTTTTTTTAAAGAGAGAGTTAGAGAGGAGAGAGAGAATTCTATAATATTTATTTTTTTAGTTATCGGCGGACACAACATCTTTGTTTGCACGTGGTGCTGAGAATCGAACCCATGCCGCACGCATGCAAGGCGAGCGCGCTACCACTTGAGCCACATCCCCAGCTCTCTCCATGCGTTTTTAAAGTTAACAAATATGTGAATTCCTGTCTCCCTTTCTCTGTAGCCTACTCAGCACATGTACTTTTTATATGCACATATAGATTCCTACTTGGTATCACACGTATATTTTTATGAGTTGGCTGACTTGGCAGAAACAAATTGTAAGAAGAGATCAGTCCTCCTAAACGCTGTTGGAACTGAAAATCCAAACTATGGGTGAGCTTCCTATTAGAACAATATTATACATAAACCCATGTTTAGTAAAATAAATATTTTTGCATCTGAGGGTGATATATATTACATGATGAATTACGATTGGCATATATATATTGATACTTTTCAATGAATTTTTGTGTTTTTTTGTCTCTCTCTCTCTCTCTCTCTCTATATATATATATATATATATATATATATATATATATACACACATACACTCTACAGATTTTATAAAATATGAAATATATTTGTCTTATATTCACTCCGTAAATTCATTCATGTTCATGTATGTGGATTTATAATCAACTTTTCACAAGATTATTCTCAGAAATAATCATCTACCTGAAATACATATTTGTTTCCCAGTGCTGAAAACTAACTTCAGTCAATGGTGCTTACAAATCCTAATATTTCTACAGTAACTGACCAAGTTTAACATCAATGCAAGTATATTCCTATGGGACATGATGTCTATTTTGACATTCATTTTAATTCAACACTGGTACATTACTATTTCTTCAGTTTTTGCACATCATAGGATATATATTTCATTCACAAGTTCACAAATTCATAGGAATTTGTTTCACTTTTAATCACTTCCTGCTTCAGAACACATGTATTCCTCCATGTTACTTGACTGGTCTTTTCATGAGACTTCTTTCCAAACACATTATTTTCGATTTCCATAATCAATTTTGAAGCTAAACCCACACACTCTTCAAGATAAACCATAACATTAATATTACCAATAGATGTATAAGTCGTTGGAATGAATGTGTGAATATCAATATAAGATATCCTGTACATTTTCACATTTCAATTCAATCCATTATTAAAGTTGGAACCAGGTATGCTATTTATTCACAGTATGGTCTATTAATGCATTATCTCTATATTCATAGACACAGTGTACACCTCTTTGTTCCCCCAATACTAATTTATACCTCTTCAAAACATTGCTCCCAAAAATGGTAGAAGAAATATTCATGTCACCTTATCTATCTATCAATATATATATATATATATATATATATTTCTTTTTTTAATCACAGTAATATTCTGGACACAAAAAACAAAGGTCATACTCATGATTGTATCAAAGCCTAAATGGAAAGTGAACATGGATTACTAAAAACAACCATATCCAGGTTGCCTAATGCTCTCAAATGTAAATCCTATTGGTGACTACATATTTGGTTCTTTCTAAGATTATGTATTCAACTTCAAGCCTGTTGAAAATGTCTAATCCTATCACTCAGTTTATACTTTGCCTGATTTCCTTATATCTCTATTGATATCTGCTTTCCTACATATATTCCCCAGTTCATCATTGTGTCTGACACTTCACATATGCTGACATTTACATTCAATGTCTACCCGAGACCCTATTGCTAAAGAAATTTTGGTCTAAATCCTATACTCACTCTTATTTCTAAACCTACTGACTATCTTCCTAATCCTACTGACTATTGCTTTTTGACTCGATGTTCTCTTCGACAATTAATCATCCAAGGTATAAGGTCCTAAACCATTGTATTTCAATTTGTCGGAGACATATATGCAGAACATAATTCAAACCTAAGAATCCCACTCAAGGACCCAATGCCCTTCTGACTTCGAATCTTACCTAGATTTCTGTTTTCATACTTACATTTCACCTATATATTCTTGTAAATATCACAGGTTCCCAATACCATTATTCATGGGGCAGAGAGATTCCTAACCCAAATCAAACTTGTTATTAACCCTAAACATACACTGTTCCCTCAATCTAACTTTACAAAAGAGGAGGGACAGAGTTGGTCTTACAATACAGGAATGTAGGGGATCTTCCACCTTCTGAGAACATCAAAGGTCCATGCAGAAATGATCCCTGGAGAAGATATAGGCAGCTATGAAGGACCTGAGAGAGGAAAAGTCATCTTTTATGGTAAACAACCTGGTCAAGATGAATGGATGTGTCTGAATCAACCTCTATCTTCTAAATGTAGAGAAGATGGACCAAATCAGGCCTGTGTGGAGAGCTCTTCCCAGGTGCCTATGGTTGATATACCATTATAACTTGTGAAAGTGTGACAGAAAGAAGGGACAGACTCCATCTCATGGGACCCTTAGAAGTTACTGTTAGGACAAAGAGGTTGCCAAGGCAGTGACCTCATTCTGTTCCTGAAGGAAGTGACCTCACTTCACTTCCTTGGTGATGGAACTCTCTGAACTTGGGATCCAGGAAGAGAGGCACCCAGAGCCAGTCGCAGTCCCAGTCCCTGTGGTCTCACTTGTTTCAATTTACCAAGCACAGAGTCAGTCTTTCTTAGTACCAACAGATGTGAGGATGGCCAAATGCCAGGAAAGCTCTGAAGAAAGACCTTTCTGAGAAAGCAGGTATTGGTTCACCGCTGGCTCCTGACAACTGCACAGAGTTGGCCAAGGAGACCAGATTTGAGATACAACAGGCCATTTTGGGGGAATATAGTATGGCCCACCATTCAGAGGACACTCCACAAAGGAGGTGCCTTTGTGGGTGTAGGTGTGTGTATGGTTTTTTCTCAACTTCTGAGAAGATGTAAGAAAGGCTGTTTGTTTGAATTGGCGTGGACTGTTTCTAGTAAGTCCTTTGACAAGGCGAGTGCTTCTATGTCTGTGTATCCCACTCTGTCCGTGGTTGTAGACATTAGAAAAGAAAATGCATCAATGGATGTGTCCTGTCTAGGAGAAAGCTTCGCAACATTCATCCTGCCCGATTTATTAATGGACTGCAGCTTTCCTTATTGAAGGGAAACACCTGCTATCTTTCAAAGTTTCTGTTTACATCCTGAATTCTGGACACTCTCCAGAATTGCCTCATTGTTTTGTGTCCAAGATATGTACTACCTCCAAGCTATGTGATATGGCTATGTACTGGATAGCTGAAGGGAAAGGCGAGCATCTCAGAAAACTCAGATATCAGTGTGACCAGGAAAGTCTCAGTGGAGAAACCCTGCTTTGTGCGTTTTGTTTACCTATTGTTCTGTTGCCCTGAATTTCAGGAAGGTTTTTGCCTCAGACCACTCCTTTGTGAATATCAATTCAATCCATTATTTAAAGTGGAACCAGCTATACTATTTATTCACAGTATGGTCTATTCATGCATTATCTGTATATTCATAGACACAGGGTACAGCTTTTTGTACAACCAATACTTATGTATATGTCTTCAAAATATTACTCGCAGAAATGGTGAAAGAAATACTCATGTCACCTAATCTACATATACATTTTATCACAGTAATATTCTGGACACAAAATGCAAAGTTCACACTTATTATTGTACTAAAGCCTAAATGGAAAGTGAACATGGATTACTTCCATGTTCAGGTTGCCTAATGCTCTCAAATATCAATCCTATTGGTGACTACATATTTGTTTCTTCCTAAGATTATATATTCAAAATCAACCCTGTTGCAAATATCTAATCATATCACTCACTTTATACTTTGCCTGATTTTGTAATATCTCCTTTTTTATTGTTACGATGAGCCAATTTAGTACTTTTTTAATTTTTTTTTTCATCTTTCATACATTTGATTCAAGTGAGTTATGCATTTCCATTTTTACCCCAAATACAGATTGCAGAATCACATCAGTTACACATTCACAATGTTTACATAATGCCATATTAGTGACTGTTGTATTCTGCTGACTTTCCTATCCCCTACTATCCCTCCTACCCTCCCCTTTCATCTTCCCTCTCTACCTCATCTGTTGTTGTTCCGTTCTCTCCCTTCCCCCCCTTTCCCCTCACAACCTCGTATATGTGATTTCGTATAACGATGAGGGTTCTTTCCGTTTCCATGCAATTTCCCTTCTCTCTCCATTTCCCTCCCATCACTTGTCTCAGTTTAATGTTAATATTTTCCTCATGCTCTTTCCCTCTGTTCAGTTCTTAATTGCTCTCCTTAAATCAAAGAAGACATTTGGCATTTGTTTTTTAAGGATTGGCTAGCTTCACTTAGCATAATCTGCTCTAATGCCATCCATTTCCCTGCAAATTCCATGAATTTGTCATTTTTTAGTGCTGCATAATACTCCATTGTGTATAGATGCCACATTATTTTTTATCCATTCATCTATTGAAGGGCATCTAGGTTGGTTCCACAGTCTGCCTATTGTGAATTGTGCTGCTATGATCATTGATGTGGCGGTATCCCTATAGCATGCTCTTTTATGGTCCTCAGGGAATAGTCCGAGGAGGGCGATAGCTGGGTCAAATGGTGGTTCCATTCCCAGCTTTCCCAGGAATCTCCATACTGCTTTCCATAATGGCCGCACCATTTTGCAGTCCCACCAGCAATGTACAAGTGTACCCTTTTCCCCACATCCTCGCTAGCACTTATTATTGTTTGACGTCCTAATGGCTGCCAATCTTACTGGAGTGAGATGGTATCTTAGGGTGGTTTTGATTTGCATTTCTCTGACTGCTAGAGAAGGTGAGAATTTTTTCATGTACTTATTAATTGATTGTATGTCTTCTTCTGAGAAGTGTCTGTTCAGGTCCTTGGCCCATTTGTTGATTTTGTAATATCTCTATTGATATCTGCTTTCCTACATATTTTCCACTGTTCATCATTGTGACTGACCCTCCAAGTGTGCTGATATTTACTTTCACACTTTAACCCAAACCCTATTGCTAAAGAACTTTTGTTCCAAATCCTATACTCACTCTTCTTTGTTAACCTACCGAATATCTATCTAATCCTACTTACTATCCCTTTTTGACTGGATGTTCTCTTCGAATTTTAATCATAAAAGGTACAAGGTCCTATGCCATGGTATATCGATTTATCTGAGATATCTGTGCACAACGTAAATCAAAGCTAAGTATCCCAATGAAGGGCCCATTGCCCCTCTGGGCTTCAAAATTACCTAGACTTTCTTTTTTCATTTATATATTTCACCTCTATATTTTTAAAAATATCGCAGGTTCCCAATACCATTATTCATCCAGCAGAATGATTTCTAACCCAAATCAAACATTTTATTAACCCTAACAATACACTGTTCCCTCAATGTAAATTTAAAGAAGAGCAGGGACAGAGTTGGTCTTATAATACAGGAATGTAGGGGATCTTTCACCTGTTGAGAACCACAAGTTCAATGCAGAAATGCTCCCTGGAGAATATGTAGTCAGCTATGGAGGACCTGAGAAAGCAAAAGTAATCTTCCATGGCAAAATACCTGGTCAGGATGACGGGATGTGTCTGAATCAGAACCTCTCTTCTCAATGTAGAGGAGATGGACCAAACTGTGTGGAGAGCTATTACCGGGTTCCTATGGTTGATATACCATTCTAACTTGTGAATGTTTCACAGGAAGTAGGGGAAGCCTCCATCTAATGAGACACTTGGAAGCAACTGTTAGGATAAAGTGGTTGCCAAGGCAGTGACCTCATTCAGTTCCTGAAGGAAGTGACCTCACCTTACTCCCTTGGTGATGGAACTCTCTGAACTTAGGATCCTGGAAGCCAGGCACACAGAGCCAGTCCCAGTACCAGTCCCAGTGGGTTCACTTGTTGGGAATTACCAAGGACAGAGTCAGTCTTTCTTTGTACCTACTGATGTTAGAATGGCCAAAAGCCAAGAGAGCTCTGAAGAGGGGCCTTTCCTGAAAAAGCAGATAGTGGCCCACCGCTGGCTCCTGACAACTTCATAGAGATGGCCAAAGAGACCATATCTGAGACAGGACAGTACATTTCGGGGGAACATTGTGTGGCCCACCAGTCAGAGGACACTCCATAGAGTCACAGACCTACTTAGGGTAAGGAGGTGCCTTTGTGGGTGTGGTTGTGAGTTTGTGATTTTGTCTCATGTTGTGAGAATAGGAAAAAAAGGTGGTTTGTTTGGTTTGGAGTGAACTGTTTCTCGTAAGTCGTTTGAAAAGGAGAGTGTTTCTATGTCTGTGTATCCCATGGTGTCCGTGGTTGTAGACATTAGAAAAGAGAGTGCATCAATGGATGTGTCCTGTCTAGTAGAAAGCTTCCCATTTCATCCTGCCCAATTTATGAATGGTTTGCGGCTTTACTTAAAGATGGGCATAACCTAATACATTCCTAATTTCCAGGTTTATTCATGAACTCTGTTCACTCTCCAGAATAGGATCATGGTTTTGTGTCCAACATATATACCACCTCCAAGCTCTGTGACATGGCCATCTACTGGATAGCTGAAGGGAATGGCGAGCATCTCAAAAAACTCAGATATCAGTGTGACCAGGAAAATCTCAGTGGAAAAACCCTGCTTTGGGCATTTTGCTTATATATTGTTCTGATGAACTGAATGTCAGGAAGTTCTTGCTCTGGCCACCCCTTTGTGAAGCCTGAAGTAAACAGTTTTCAAATGGAAATGATTGGGCATCACCTGTGGCTCTTTGCTTAATTGCTTTGGAAAGGGATGTGTCTGAATTAGCATCTTGGCCCTGTGTGAGGTTGTGGCTTAGATTCTCAGCACCAGATGGATCTAAAGAAAGATCCCATGTGTGCATCCAAAACCAAAATGGCAAATACACCAGTCATTGTGGATAAAGTCTCGCTTTCCTCTGTGAGGTTCCTGACCTCTATCAAGTGAGAATAGGGATCCTTTGTGTCAATTGAGTTCTTCAAAGCCCTGCAAAGGTGCTTGGGTTTTCTCATGACTCTAATTTACATAAAGAATCTATACCTCTAACTCAGTAGGCCTCAAATTGAAGAAGCGGTGCAGTATTAACAGCATGCCTATTTGATCACTCCGGGTTCACAGGAAGTATGTCCAGGCCACCCTGACTTTAGGCAAATGAGGGGCAAGGGAGCTTATTTTGGACACTGTCTTGGAATGTGCCCCTCATGGAAACCTCCAGCCAGAGGTTATGATGAGTATCTATATGGAAAAAGATGAGGGCCATGTGGGAGTGTTTTGGTTTAATTGTGGTCATTGTGTGGCTGTTAAAGGAGATGCCTGGGTCCACATGGGCTTGAACTCTGGTGTGATTACACTTAGAGAGTGCATTCTGGATCTGATCTCAGAGAACATGTGCCATGAATTGTGTTGGGATTCTAGGAGGGCACACATGAGAGTCTCCCTTGGAAACTGAGATCTAGGCCCAGGGTGGCTTTCCACAGAGCACTGGGAATCTCAGCCAGGTTACCACATGATTTTTTTTTTCTGAAAGACTTGGTAGGCATAGGTGACAGTCAAAACACACATGGACCTCACATTGTAGACCTCAATGGGTCTGATTTCATGTGACTTTTTGGCCACTCCCTGGGAAGCCTTGTCTTTAACAGTTCTACAGAGCTTTCATTGAAATGAGGTTTCTCATCATTTAATGGTTCCTGTACAAATTGAAATCCACAGTGCCTCCATCTTCATCCGTGAAAAATGGCTAGATAAATACAATAAAATTATTGAAATTTCCATGACCAGGTGGCACTGGAGAAAATTTGGAAAACCGGTTGCTGATCATGAGTATACCAGACAGTTCCTTGATTGACTAGGTTTCATCAAAATGGTGTATAACAGAGATGCCAGTAAATTGGAGCCTGCTGAGTAGTGGGCCTAGACCAGAGGAGGGGAGGTGTGTGATAAAACATCTGTGGTGGGTCCATGTTGATCTTCCATTGGCTTCCAAATGCCTTGTGACTGACATGGTGCAGCCAGCAGACCCTTATATGTAATGGTATCTTGTTATATAGAGAGGTTTCAGGGCAATGTTGAGAATTATGTTGCTGTGGTCAAGGGGAAAAGCTATGTGGAATAGAAGCATTGTTGGTATATTCTCTTGCAGACCCTGACCCACCACACGTGACAGAACTCCCTCAAGCACTGTGTGCCAGGTGATCTTTTTTTACTTCATAAGCAAATACCAAACTCCCAGTGCAGCAGCAAGAAACACCAGGAAAAGTGAAGGATGACCAAATGGCTTCACAGTCCACACGCGGAGACCCTTAGGCCCCAGTGGACACAGTTTACCTACATAGAGAGAATTCAGCACTGCTGCCTCATGTTCATTGGAAAATATGAAACCATGTCCTCCAGGTCGCATAGATGCACACCCAGCTTTGATGGTCTCAGTACAAAGAAAGCTCCTTACGAAAACATATATATCAAGTGCCCAACCTCAGAGGCAGTTTCTCAAGAAGTCTTTAGGGCAGCAGAGCTCCATGTTTGTGGAGTGCTTACCCTGTCCCATACTTTTGGAAACTCCTTTACGACATCCAAGGTTGTGAACTCATGAGAATATTCATTTCCAGATATGTATTCACAGAATTTTTAACTCTTATCCTCTAATTGTGTCTTACTTGGGACGAGGGTAATGTCTAGGCATTGTTCTGAATGAGAGTGGAAAGATTTTTGTGAATCCCTGACACTAACCCATTCCCTACTAAACTCTGACTACTAATCCTAATATGATGGAGAAACATAACCCAAACAGAATAGAAATACAAGCATTTCAGAGGAGGCATGGTGTATAGTTGGACATGCCTTTTGAAATATATAGGGTAGGAGTTATAAATCTAGTCAATTTTTAATTGAAATAGTTCTACATGTGTTTTTAAAGTTAACAAATATATGAATTACTGTCTTCCTTTCACAGTAGCCTATTCAGCACATGTGTTTTAATATGCACATATAGAATCCTACCTGGTGTCACACGTACATTCTCGTGAGGTGGCTGACATGGCACATACAAATTGTGAGAAGTGATCACTCGTCCTAAACACTGTTGGAACTGAAAATTCAACCCATGGGTGAGCTTCCAATTTGAACAAACTTATATAAAAATCCATATTCATTAAAATGAATATTTTTGGATATGATGATGATATATATTTCATGATGAATTTCAATTGGCATATATATTGCTATTTTTAATGTCTGTGATATATATATATATATATATATATATATATATATATATATATATATATATATATATATATAACACGTGTCTTATTATACACTCCCTAAATTCATTCATATTGATGTATTTGGATTTTTAATCAACTTTTCACAAGATTATTCTCAGTAATATTCATCCACCTGAAATACATATTTGTTTCCTAGTACTGAAAACTAACTTCTTTGAATGATGCAAACATATCCTAACATTTCTACACTAACTGACCCTGTATAAAATCAATTCAAGTAGATTACTATGGGACATGATGTGTATTTTGATGTTCAATTTTATTCAACACTTCTACATTATTATTTATTCACTTTATGCACATCATAGAATATATACTTCATCCACAAGTTAGCAAATTTATAGGCATTTGTCTCACTTTCAATCACTTCGTGCTTCAGAACACATGTATTCATCGATGTTTCTTGACTGACCATTTCATGAGACTTCTTTCCAAACACATTATTTTCGATTTCCATAATCACTTTTGAAACACTTCAAAAGTTACCTTGAGCTTGGGGAGGGAAACTGAGCCCCGACTTTCTTAGTCATCCTCCAGAGTCAGTATGGCTGGCTGGTGTGGCTGTCGCTTTTTAGGGCAATTTTGGCCCAGTGTCCTTTTTTCTTTAGGGTAGGCACATTGATCTGAGGGCAGGGTGCCCTCTGGCATGGGCCAATGTTATCCCTTCTTGTCTACCTGTTTCTTAATTTCTGGCCTATTTGTTGTTGTGACCAGGACCTTAGTCAACGCCTTAGTCTGCCTTTTGTTTCTTTTATCCTCCCTTTGCTCCCTTCTCTTCCTCAGTTTCTCTCTTATAGTATACGTTCTTGACTTCTCTGACTAAATCTCTCAAAGTCATATCTTGTAATCAATCTAGCTTTGTAACTTTGTTTTAATATCCAGGCCAGTTTGCCCAATAAAGTCCATCGTGACAGATGCCTTTTGATTCTCTGCCTGAGGATCAAAAGGAGTATATCTCCTATATGCCTCTATAATTCTCTCTAGAAACATAGTGGGAGATTCATCAGGCCCTTGAATAATCTCTCTTACCTTGTCCAAATTAGTTTGTCGCTAGCGGCTGCTTGGAGACACACTATTAGAGCCCGGTGATAAGTGGACAGATGCTCCCTACCTTCAAAGATTTTGGGGTCTCAGTTGGGTGGGTTCAAGGGAAAGCTGCCTTTGATTATGTTGGGAAGTTGTGTCGGACGCACATCTTGTTTGAGGATATTTTTTTCTAGCTTCCTGGAGGATTCACTGTTGTTCCTCTGTCATGAAGAGAATCCCTAGGAGTTTTTGGCAGTCTTCTGAAGTAGGCTGGTGTGAAAACATCAATGACTCAACCAGACCTGAGAGCCAAGTGGGGTCCTCAGAAAAAGGGGGATTATAATTTTTTTAAGTTATTTAGGTCTGACGAGGAGAAAGGCTAATACTGGTAGGCTTGCATTTTTTCCCCGTGGCCATCGTCAATCATTGGCCCATCGGGATGGAGGGGGAGCATCCCGAGAGTTCCAGGGTTTTCAATCATTCACCGCCAGCGAGTTCCTTTAGATGGGTCAGCTTCCTCCAAGGGAAGAGGTGCTGTGTGTGCCGCAAGGGAATTATCTGGAGGGCGCTGGGCCGGCATAGCTTCCTCCAATGGAGAAGAGGCTGAGTCAGCAGCAGGGGAATCACTTAGAGGGTGTTGGAGGTTGGGGGACAAGGGCAGGGGATAAGGAGGGGAAGGAGAGTCCAGTAGAGTGAAATCTGGTGACTCAAGGAGAACAGAGGGTGTAGGAGGAGGAGGAGCAGAGGATTTGAGAGTTCCTGGGGGAAGGAGTCAGAGTGGGGGCAGGGGCAAGAAAGGCTTCACCCATGGAAAAGGAGATATGCAGAGTTCCCACCGAGTTAAGATATATGGCTGTTGATCCAGATGGCTATGTGGCCCCGGCTGAAAGACAATATCTCTGACTTTTTAAATTAGTGGGAAGTAGAAAGATACTTCTAGGGGTAATCCAAATCCAAAGGTGGGCCATTCTGAAGCACAGAGAGTCTGCCACATCCGGGGCTTTACTGAAAAAGAAAGATTCTGAGCCCTTAAGCGCACTTTGGTCCAGTGATCAAGGATCAGGGACAGAGGCATTGAAGTGCTCTGTCCCATAATGAAAGATACACAAACAGTTAAAGCAATGAAACATGACACAGACAAGACAAGGCAATGAAGACAGGCAATGGACGTCCAACACTGAGACCAGGACTGAGGAGCCGGCAAAACCCGATTGACTGGCAATACTGAATCCGAAAAAAAATATCACTGAGTCCAGAAGACTATCTCGTCCCCATAAATTTACGGGAAGATGATCCAATACATATGGCTGTAGAGTTCCTTCACATCCTTCAGGATCCTTCCAATCTAATACCATTGCACTTCTATGGGGATTAGACGCCACTCCTAGGCCTCGAAGCGTTTGAGTGGCTTGTTGTAACGGCCAATGTTTTGGCCATTCTTGATGACAGATGATGCTAAGGTCTGCATCTGTATCCAGTAGCCCATTAAATTTATGCCCTTGAATATTTAGTTTTAGCATGGGGCCAGAATCTAAATTTAAAGAAAGCATAGCCCAATCTACACCTGTGGAGCCTAATCACTTGGAACCTCTTTCTACAGTACAACTGGAAAATTTTTCATGTAGGCTGGGTATTATTAGTAACTGTGCTATTCTATCTCCTGGTGAAATTACTGATATACCCTTTGGAGAACTGGCTATAATTTTTATTTCACCTTCATAGTCGAGATCAATTACCCCAGGACTTATCATAAGTCCTTTTAGAGTAGAAGAGCTGCGTCCCAATAATAAGCCTACTGTTCCTTTGGGAAGAGGTCCTTTTACCCATGTGGAAATGAATTGAACTCCCATCTCTGCAGTTAGTATTGCTCTGGTGGAGGCACAGATGTCCAACCCTGAGCTCCCTCTGGTTTGTCTGATGAGGGATCTGATGGACAATGTGTCCTGGGCACTACCCTGATGGGGTTGCTGGGTTTCTCCAGTGCTGCGTATATTTGTGGTTTTGGGCCCCGGAGCATTGAGCCCCCTTGTCCATTTTTGGCAATGGAGCTCCATGTCTTTGTCCACAATATTGTGGATAAACACCTGGTCCTTGTTCGTTTTTTGATAATGGTGTACCCTCTATGGTGGTTTGAGAACAGCATTCATTATCCCAAAGTCTCCCTCTACGGCATCGTGGACAAATACCTGGTATTCTACTCCTTTGATACCTAGTTTTGTTTAACCCTCCTCCTATGGGACAATTCCTTTTAAAATGTCCTGTTTCTTTACAATTGTAGCATGTTCTTGGCCTGGCATCTAAAGCCTGTTTTACTGCAGCTGCCACAATTTGCCCTTGTTCATTAATGTCTCTGGCATCTAAAGCCTGTTTTACTGCAGCTTCCACGACTTGCTCTTGTTCTTTAATGTCTCTACATAATTTAATATATGTGTTTAAATCTTCATGTTTCCATGGTCTAATGATATCATTGCACCAAAGATTCGCTTGCTCATAAGCCAGTTGTTTTAGTAATGGCATTGCTTGTTGTGTATTTCCAAAAACTCTGGTAGCTGTTTGAATAAGCCTATCTACAAATTCAGCATACGGTTCATTAGCTCCTTGTATTACCTTAGATAATTAACCTTGTAAACCTCCATGTCCTTGTAAAGTCTTCCATGCCTTAATTGCATCTAACAATTTACTGAACACTCTTTCAGTTTTTTTTTTAATAATTTCTGATTCCGCATTTCTACTATAATACAACCCAACAAGATGACACCAAACAAAACAGCTCCTCAGGAATAGCCGTCAGAGCCCAACTGCCACCACAGGCTTCCCACAAGCCTCTCCCTCAAACACAAGTCTCCTCCTCTTGAGGCCGATTGGCTGGGTCGCATGGGCGGAGCCAAAAAAGTCCCCCAATGAGTAGTTCCGTGGTCTGAAAGGGCAGGGAACCAGCTCAATGTGCATCACCACAGAGGAGCCAATCAGCTAGATGTTGCTGGGGCCACTGTGAGCCAATCATCCGCTGGCAGTCTGAAAGGTCGGGGAAACCGCTCATTGAGCATCTCCAATGAGCATCACCACAGAGAAGCAAATCAGCTAGATGATGCTGGGGCCGCTGTGAGCCAATCATCAGCCGGCAGATGGAAGTTTGCTGGCAGCTGCAAGTTTACTGGGGCTCCTTTGGCTGTGGCTCTCAACAGATTATTCTCAGAAATATTTAACCACCTAAAATACATATTTGTTTCCTAGTACTGAAAACTAACTTCAGTGAATGGTCCTTATATATCCTAATATTTCTATAGTAACTGACCAAGTTTAACATCAATGCAGTTAGATTCCTATGGGACATGAAATGTATTTTTAAGTTCATTTTTATTCCACACTGGTACATTACTATTTCTTAAGTTTATGGACATCATAGGGTATAACCTTTCATCCACAAATTCACAAATTTATAGGCATGTGGTTCACTTTCAATCACTTCCTCTTTCAGAAAACATGTATTCCTCTATGATTCTTTAGTGGTCTTTTCAATAGACTTCTTTCTAAAAACATTATTTTCGATTCTATACTCATTTTTGAAGCAAAACTCACACACTCTTCATGATAAACCGTAACCCTAATATTACCATTAGATGTATAACTGGTTGGAATGAATGTATATATATCAATATAAGATTTCCTATATATTTTCAAATATAATTTCAATGCATTATTTAAAGTTGGAACCAGTTATATAATTAATTCACAATATGGTCTATTCATGCATCATCTCTTATTCATCAACACAGGGTACGCCTATTTTATCCGCAATACTAATTTATAAGTTTTCAAAATATTGCTCCTCATATTGGTGGAAGAAATACTCATGTAATCTGATCTAAATATATATTTTACCACAGTAATATTCTTGACACAAAATGCAAAGGTCACACTTATGATTGTACTAAAGCCTAAATTTAAAGTGAGCATGGATTACTAAAAACCTCCATGTCTAGGTTCCCTAATGCGCTCAAATGTCAATCCTATTGGTGACTAAATAATTGTTTCTTCCTAAGATTATATATTCAACCTCAACCCTGTTGAAAATGTCTAATCCTATCACTCACTTTAGACGTTGCCTGATTTCCTAATGTGTCTATTGATACATATTTACTCTCTTTCCTACATATTTTCCCCAGTTCATCATTGTGACTGACTCTTCACATGTGCTGACATTTACATTCACTCTCTAACTAAAACCCTATTGCTAAAGAACTTTTGGTCCAACTCCTAGACTCACTCTTCTTCCTAATCCTACTGACAATCTTCCTAATCCTTTGGACTATCCCTTTTGGACTGGATGATCTCTTCTAAATTCAGTCATCTGAGGTACAGCATCCTATGCCATTGTAAATGAATTTATCTGAGACCTCGGTACAGAACATAATTCAAGCTTAGTATGCCAATCAATTGCCAAATGCCCTTCTGGGCTTCAAATCTTACCTAGATTTCTGTTTTTGTACTTATATTTCAAGTCTATATTCTTATAAGTATCACAGGTTCCCAAACCATTATTCATCCAGCAGAATGATTTCTAACCAAAATCGAACACGCTATTAACCCTAACCATACAATGTTCCGTCAATCTAACTTTACAGAAGAGCAGGGACCGAGTTGGTCTTACAATACAGGAATGTAGGGGATCTTCCATCTGCTGAAAACCTCAAAGGTCCATGCAGAAATGATCCATGGAGAAGATTTAGGCAGCTATTTAGGACCTGAGAGAGCAAAAGTCATCTTCCATGGCAAACAACCTAATCAGGATGAAGGGATGTTTCTGAATCAGCCTCTCTCTTCTTAATGTACAGAAGTCGGACCAAACCAGGCCTGTGTGGAGAGCTGTTCCCAGGTGCCTGTGGTTTCAATGCCATTCTAATTTGTGAATGTGTCACAGGAAATAGGGGCACCCTCCATCTTATGAGAACCTAGGAAGCAACTGTTAGGACATATTGGTGGCCAAGTCAGTGACCTCATTCAGTTCCTGAAGGAAGTGACCTCACATACTTTCTTGGTGATGGAATTCTCTGAATTTGGGATCCAGGAAGCCAGGCACCCAGAGCCATTACCCGTCCAAGTCCCAGTGGTCTCACTTGTTTGGATTTACCAAGGATAGAATCAGTCTTTCTAGGTACCTATTCATGTGAAGGTGGCCAAATTCCAAGAAAGCTCTGAAGAGGGGCCTTTACTGACAAGACTGGAATTGGCTCACCACTGCCTCCTGACAACTTCACAGAGTTTGTGAATAACACCAGATCTGAGACAGGAAAGGCCATTTCGGAGGAACATCGTATGGCCTACCAGTCAGAGGACACTTAGAAGAGTCACAGACCTACTTGGGTGAAGGAGGTGCCTGGGTGTGTGGATGTCAGTTTGTGGTTTTGTCTCATGTTCTGAGAATAGGTAAAAAAACGTGATTTATTTCTTTTGGAATGGACTGTTTCTAATAAGTCATTTGACATGGTGAGTGTTTCTATTTCTGTGTATCCCTCTGTGTCCGTGGTTGTACACATTAGAAAAGAGAATGCATCAATGAATATGTCCTGTGTAGTAGAATGCCTCCCACCAATCAACCTGTCCAATTTATGAAAGGACTGCGGCTTGCCTTACCAATGGGAAACACCTACAACCTTCCTAAGTTCCTGTTTTGTTCCAGAATTCTGGCCACTAGCCAGAATAGGCTCATCGTTTTTTATCCATGATATGTACCACCTCCAATCACTGTGACATGACCATGTACTGAATAGCTGAAGGGAATGGCATGGAGAGCATCTCAGAAAACTCAGATATCAGTGTGGCCAGGAAACTCTCAGTGGAGAAACCCTGCTTTGGGCCTTTTGCTTACATTTTGTTCTGTTGCCCTGAATGTCACGAAGGTATTTGCCTCTGGCCACCCCTTTGTGAAGACTGAAAAAAACAGTTATCAAATGGAAATGAATGAGGATCACCTGTGGCTCTTGGCATAATTGCTTTGGAAAGGGAGGTGTCTGAATCAGCCACTTGGCCCTATGTGAGGCTCCAGCTTAGCACATGATGGATCTAAAGAAAGATCCCGTTTGTGCATCCAAAACCAAAATGGCAAAAAGATCAGTCATTGTGGATGAAGTCTCTAGCCTTTTTCTGTGATGTTCCTGACTCCATCAAGTGAGAATAGGGATCCTTTGGGTCAAATTAGTTCTTCAAAGCCCTGCAGAAGTGCTTGGGTTTTCTCATGACTCCAAACCACATAAAGAATCTATACCTGACATTCAGTAGGCCTCAAAATGGAGAAGCAGAGGAGTATTAATGGCAGGTCTATTTAATACCTCCTGGTTTACAGGAATGGTGTCCAGGCCACCCTGACTTTAGGCAAATGAGGGCCAAGGGTGCTCATTTTGGTCACTGTCTTGGGCTGCGCCCCTCATGGAAACCTTCAGCCAGAGGTTATGATGAGTGTCTATATGGAGAAGATGAGGGCCTTGTGGGAGTGTTTAGGTTTTAATTTTGGTCATTTGTGTTGCGATTGGAAGAAATGACTGGGTCCAACTGGGCTTGAACTCTCGTGTGAGTTCAAGGGGACTTAGAGACTGAGTTCTGGAACTGAACTCAGAGAAGTATTGCCATGAATTGTGTTGGGATTTTAGCAGGCCACACATGAGAGTCGCCCTTATAAACTGAGATCTAGGTCCAGGGTGGCTTTCCACAGAGCACTGAGAATCTCAGCCTGGATATCACATGATTTTATCTGAAACACTTGGCAGGCATACTTGAGCGTCAAAACACACATGGACCTCACATTGTAGACCTCAATAGTCCTGGATTTCTGTGACCTTTTGGCCACTCCTTGGGAAGACTTGCCTGTGAGAGTTTTCCAGAGGTTTCATTGAAATGAGCTTCCTCACCATTTAATGTTTCCTGAAAAAATTGAAACCAACAGTGCCTCCAACCTCATGCTTGAATAATGGCTCGATAAATACCATGAAATTTTTTAAATTCCTTTGACCAGGTTGCACAGGAGAACCTTTGGATGTACTGTTGCTGACGATGAGTGTACCAGACAGTTCCTTGATTGACTAAGTTTCATGAAAATGGTGTAGAACAGAGATGCCAGTAAGTTCAAGCCTGCTGATTAGTGGACCTAGAGCAGAGATGTGCAGTTTTGTGATAAAACTTCTGTCGTGGGGCCTTGTGGATCTGCCTTTGACTTCCAAATGGCATGTGGCTGACATGGTGCATCCAGCAGACCCTTATATGTAAAGGCATCTTTTTATAACAAGAGGTTTAAGGGAAATGTTCACAATCAGGTTATTATGGTCAAGGGGGCAAACTATGTGGGCTAGAAACCTGGTTGGTGCATTCTCCTGCTGACCCTGACCCACCACACATGACAGAACTCCCTCCAGCACTGTGTTCCAGTTTAGCTCCTTGTATTCCATGAAGCAAATACCAAATTACCAGTGCAGCACCAAGAATCACCACGAAATGTGGAGGATGACCAAATGGTTTCACAGTCAACCTGTGGATACACTTAGCTCCCCGTGGCCACAGTTTACCTACAAAGAGAGAATTCAGCACTGCTGCCTCATGTTCATTGGAAAATAAGAAACCATATCCACAAGGTCAAAGAGATGAAGACCCAGCTTTGATGGTCTCCCTAGAAAGGAAGCTAAAGCTCCTGACAACAACATATGTTTTAAGTGCCCAACCTCAGAGACAGTTTCTCAAGAAGTCTTTAGGCAGGCAGAGGTCCATGTTTGTGGAGTTTTTACCCTGTCCCTTACTTTTGGAAACTCCTCTACCACTTCCAAGGTTGTAAACTCCTGATCGTATTCCATTCCAGATATGTAGTCACGGATTTTCTAACTCTTCTCCTCTAATTGTGTCTTACTTGGGGCGAAGGTGATATCTAGGTGTTTTTCTTGATGAGAGTGGGAAGATTTTTGTTTACCACATATTTGCATACACATTGGATTCATTTTCCTATTTTCCATTCGATATACTGAATCCCTGACACTAACTCACACCCTACTAGACTCTGATTACTAGTCCTAATATGATGGAGGAAAGTAACCCAAACATTATAGAAACATAAGCAGTTCAGAGGAGGCATGGTGTATAGTTGGACTTGCTTTTTGCATGATAAATGGTAGGTGTTATAAATATAGTCAATTGTTAATTGAAATAGTTCTCCATTGTTTTTAATGTTAACTTATTTCTGAATTCCTGTCTCCATTTCTCTGGAGCCTATTCAGCACATGTATTTTTATATGCACATATAGAATACTACCTGGTATCACATGTACATTTTTGTGAGGTGGCTGACTTTGCAGATACAAATTGTGAGAAGAGATCACTCCTCCTAAACGCTTTTGGATCTTAAAATTCCACCTATGGGTGAGGTTCCTAGTTGAACAACATTATACATAAATCCATGTTCACTAAAATGAATACTTTTTAATCTGTGGATGATATATATTTCATGATAAATTTTGATACGCATATATATTTATATATTGCTACTTTTTAATGTATCTGTGATATATATATATATATATATATATATATATATATATATGTTATACACCCTCCGATTTTTCAAAATATGAAATATATGTGTCTTATATACACTCCCTAAATTTATTCATGTCATGAATGTTGATTTATAATAAAATGTTCACAAGATTATGCTCAGATATATTCATCCACCTGAAATATATATTTGATTCCTAGTACTGAAAACTAACTTTAGTAAATGGTCCTTTCAAATCCTAATGTTTCTACAGTAACTGACCCAGTTTAACATCAATGCAAGTAGATTCCTATGGGACATGATATGTATTTTGACATTCATTTTCATTCAACACTGGTACATTACTATTTTTTTCAGTTTTTGCACATCATAGGATATATATTTCATCCACAAGTTAGGAAATTTATACGTTTTTTTATACTTACAATCACTTCCTGCTTCAGAACACATGTATTCCTCTATGTTTCTTGATTCGTCTTTTCATGAGACTTCTTTCCAAACACATAATTTTTCATTTTCATAATCACTTTTGAAACTAAACTCACACACCCTTCATGATAAAACATAACCCTAATATGACCATTAGATGCATTACTCGTTGGAATGAATGATTGTATATCAATATAAGATTTCTTATATATTTTCAGATATCAATTCAATCCATGATTTAAAGTGGAAACAGCTATATTATTTATTCACAGTATTGTCAATTCATGCATTACTTCTATATTCATAGACACAGGGAACAACTCTGTGTACCCCCAACACTAATTTATACCTCTTCAAAATATTGCTCCCAGAAATGTTAGAAAAAATATGCATGTCACCTGATCTACATATACATTTTATCACTGTAATATTCTGATCACAAAATGCAAAGGTCAAACTTATGATTGTAGCACATCCTAAATGGAAAGTGATCCTGAATTATTAAAAACATCCATGTCCATGTTGCCTAATGCTCTCCAATGTCAATCATATTTGTGACTACATATTTGTTTCTTCCTAAGATTATATATTCAAACTCAACCCTGTTAAAAACGTCTTATCCTATTACTCACTTTGTACTTCCCCTGATTTCCTAATGTCTCTATTGATATCTGCTTTCCTACACATTTTCCCCAGTTCATCACTGTGACTGACTCTTCACATGTGCTGACATTTACATTCACTCTCTAACCGAAACCCTATTGCTAAGGAACTTTTGTTCCAAAACCTATACACAGTCTTCTTCCTAAACCTACCAACTATATTCCTAATCCTACCGACTATCCCTTTTTGAATGCATGTTCTCTTCTACATTTAATTATCCAAGTAAAGGTCGGGTGAGGTCGAAGGAAGAGACCACCAAGAGACTATCTCATGCAACAGCAAAGGGTTTATTGGGGGTCCAGCATGCTGATGCTCAGAGCTCACTTGAATAGAGTAGAGAGCCCTTAGAACAGCTTAAGCAGAGCTTATACACTTTCCTTGGTGACGGCAGGGAGGGAAGTTCATTGCTGGGTCAGGGCGAGTGGTCAGTTTGCATGCAACCCAGTGAGGTAGCACATTCTGCAGTTAGTCAGTTGGGGACAGCACATTCTGGGAACAAGATTAGCAAACATTTCTCAAGATTTCAACAGTGTTTTGTTAAGCATACAGGAAAAAAGGAAGTGAAAAGTGCCTATTTTATTAATCTTTCATTCCCCACTTTTTCTTCTGGCTACTTTTAATCATAAAAGTGATCATTGCGGGGTGTCACATTCTATATTTGCTAGTGGGGTATTACCATAAGTTTAACTCGTCCAATTTGAGCTTGGAGAAAAGAAATTACACGGTTGAGCAAACAGGGTTTTATAGTTAGCAATTATATGAGGATTATTATTGAAATGGCCAGGGTTGATTAATGCGTAGTTAACCAGGGGGACTGTGTGAACCAAGACTCAAACCACCCTTTTTGGGCCTCTCTCTCTCAATGACACTCTTCAAGGCATCTTTTTAATTTACTCCTAGATTTTTTTAAAACTCCAGTATGGTCGGCAAAAACACAAGATTCTCCATCAATGCAGAACAAAGGCCCCCTTCTCTCATGAAGAGGAGGTTCAACCCTCGCCTGTTCTGTAAAACCACTTCAGAGAGAGAGGTTAAAGATTCCTGCAAAGCCAAGATGGAGGTTCCTAATATCTTTAAGTTTTGGTCTATTGCTGCTTCTAATTGTGTCATTTGTTGTATCCCATGGACCAAGGCAGTGGTTCTTGTGCTCACACCTGCAGCAACTCCTATTCCTAATAGGATGGCTAAAGTGATGGATATATGTTCTCAGTGGAACCGGGTTTTATGCCACCTTATTTGATCTTCAAATGAACCTGCATTATGATAAAGCACTCTGGGAAACCTCTGCACCTTTACAAAATTAATCACATCGTCTTGACAATTTCATGAAAACATAAACAATGTTTAAGTCTATAGAATTATACTGTTGTAGAGACGGATATGGCAAGGCACCTAAGATACTACCAAAAACAGGGCAACATTCCATTTTATTTGCAACCGGATTCAGAGGGCATTACTTCTGTTATAATCAATTAATTCCCTGAATCCCACGTTTAGGTAGTTTCAGAATTTTGTACCCAACATATAAGGGAAGGGGCGCAGAAGTTCACAGCCTGCAGAAGTTCACAAAAAGCAGATTTTTTCTGTTTTTTTCCTCTGTTCTGGGCAAGTTAACTTTTCAAGGCCACCTGGGTGAAGGAGAGCTTTTTCTTCCCTTTATTTTTTCCCCTTCCAGCTGTTACCATGGAGCCCAGTTGGTAACTTCTTTATCTTAGAAATGTAGCCATCTCTCTGAAGCCCCAGCTCAATGCCAAAGGCCTTGTTCACATATTTTGTGAAAAACTAGTAAGGGGGTGTCTAACTTAGGAGTGCTGATATTTTTAGCCAGTGGCCAAGTACAACAGGGCAACAGGAAAAGAGGAAGTTTATCTACTTTGAAGTCTTTCATGGGGACTCTTTTGCTGAAAGTCCTAAAGTCAGCCATGCTGAAGACTTCTGTAGAATTTCAGTTAATGTTTTTCTGTGGGCCTGGAACAGAGGGGGGAGATGGGGAAGGCGTGGCTTTGAGCAGCTCCGTGGATCTGAGAATGAGGTAGCAGAGATGTGAAAGAATACTGGGAAAGGGGTTTGTGATTTTCCTAGCAACAAAAAGGTGAGCAGTAGAACAGGTAGAGCAGAGGGGAAGATGGGAGTTAGTATCCCTAAAAGCCTGTGAGGGACTTTAAATTCTTAGTAATCTGTTTTCAGTGATGACAAAGAAACTTTAAAGGCCATTTTCACTAAATCTTGGATAGGGGTCTGAGGGTTCTCCTCAGCTGGTTTGAGCTTTGGGTTAGCTAATAAGAGGAACTGGTGGGACCCGGTGCGGGCACTGACTGGAGAAGAGAGGAGTGATTCGGTGGAGGGTTACCTTAGTACCTGCTACCTCAGCAAGGGGGCAATGGTCTTAGATCCGGCGGAGGTTTGGGTGTTTGATCTTGTAATTGGAGGGGAGAAATCATGTTGCTGAGGTGAGAGTGACAGCAGAGAGTCTGGAGCAGAAGGCTGAGTGTGAGGACCTATTGGAGAAGCATAGTTCAGGATGTGAGCGAAGGAGGGAAAAGGCCTCCACATAGGGAAATCTCCTTTCACCCTTTTGAGGACTTTCAGAAGTTAAAAAGGTCAGGAAGAATTTGAGGATCTAGAGACCCCTCTAGGGGCCATCGGTTTTGGTGATCTAATTGGTAATAGGGCCAATGCTGTGTACAGAAGTTGATGAGGAGTTTGGGTTCCATCATGCACTGCCTGTATGATCACAACCCTATGACTTACAGAAGAAGTCGGCATTCCCCCCACACAACAGTGACTGTTTGTGGCTTTGGTAGTCCACTGGGCAAACATAGTAATCTAGGCTAGCCAACCTGCATCTGGCTTGCGTGTCCCTACATCCATAATGATTGTTTCCATTATCAATGGTGCAGAATGGATTTAATGGAAATTTAGTGGGATCCTCTTCATCAGGTATATCCCAATAGGAAAGACCTATAGCCAGCTGACAAATGTCTGGGTGGATAGATGTCCACCAAGTCCCTAAGTGGGCTGTATGCGAGATAGATCATACTTCTTTACCAGTAGGATTTGTGATCAGCCATCGCTGCTGAACGGGTTGAATAGGTTTAGGACTACTGGTGGTCAAGGGGAGAGTGTATAGCCTTAGACACAGGGTAAATACACAATTTGAAAGTTTTACCAATTTTTTCCTGTTTCAAGCCAGAGTCTGGACAGGGTCAGGCTTGAGATGAGAGGTATGGATCCAGGAAGTGATTCTTTCTACCTTTACCGCTGTAGGTGTTATAAGTAGCACCTTGTATCGTCATTTCCAGTGGGGTTCCAGGGATGACACCTGATGTCGACTTACATAGATGAAGTCTCTTACTTGATATCGATGTAGAGTCCACTCGTCCCCAGGTTGATAGGCATTGGCCATCTGTTTTCACAGGTATCTCTGAGTTCTTTCAAGAGCTTTAATTCAGTCAAGCAATGGGGTGTGGAAGGAATTGTTAGGTCTTAGAGTTGGGGTTAGGTCCCTTACTGAAGGAGGGGCACCATGGACAATTTCATAGGGGGTGAGGTTACACGAAGAAACAGAGGGAGTATTTCTTCCATGAAATAGTGCATAAGGCAGGAGCATAGTACAATCTATTATGCAGGTTTCTAAGCTTAATTTCGTTATGGTCTCTTTAATGGTTCTATTCATTCTTTCTACCTGTCCTGAACTCGGTGGTCTATAAGCACAATATAACTTTTAATTAATCCCCAGGGTTTTTGCCTAACCCCTGACTTACCTGGGGTACAAACGCCAGTCCATTATCAGACCTTATTACTTAAGGCAGGCCGTATCTTGTAAAAATATCTTTCAGGATCTTCTTGACGACCATTTGCGCTGTTTCGTTTTTTTTTTTTTTTCCTGGAAAAGGCTTCAATCCATCCTCAAAATATATCTACAAAGACTAGGCGATATTTAATTTCAAACCTTGCTGGCTTAATTTTAGTAAATTCCACTTCCCAGAATTGTCCTGGTCTGGTTCCTCGTAGGTGCTTTTTTGCAGGAAGCTTGGAATGGTAAGCATTATGCATGACAGACCTGACAGGCTTTTGTTACCCATTCAGTTATTTCCTTTTGCTTTGAGTAGGTTAGTAAAAAACTCTGTTCTTGATCCTTCAGGAATGAATGCAATTTCTTTGAACCAAGTTGAGTGAGTTGATGTACATTTTCTACTGACATATACAGAGCCGTGACTATAGGAGTTTTTACTGAAGGATTTAGAAATTCCACTTGTGGGCCTTCAGGGTTAAAAGTTATTTTGGCCCGGAGCTTGGTGAGCAGATCTCTGCCCATCAATGGGGCCGGGCATTCTGGGATTACTAAGAACGAGTGATGGATTTTTCCTTTCCCCTGGTCCATGGTTCTCTTAGTTGTCCAAGCCCGATATTTTCTGCCATTAGCCCCTTGAATTAGAGACCTTTTATTTGATAGAGAGACCAATGGGGCCTTAAGGGCAGAGTATATTGCCCCTGTATCCACTTCAAAGTTTGCTGGGGTCCCCTCCACTTCAAAATTTACCCTGAGCTCTCGGAGGGGATCTGAGTCCCAACGTTCTTAGTCATCCTCCAGAGTCAGAATGGCTGGCTAGAGTGGCTGTCTCTTTCAATGGCACTCTTTGAAGCAGTGTTCTTTTTCTTTACAGTAGGCACATTAAATTGAGGCCAGGGGTGGCCTCTAGTCTGGGCCCCGGTATCCCTTCCTGTCTCCATGTTTCTTATTTCTGGCCTATTTGTTGTTGTGACCAGGACCTTAGTCAGTGCCTTAGTCTGTCTTTTGTTTCTTTTATCCTCCCTTTGCTCCCTACTCTTCCTCACTTTCTCTCTTATAGTATACCTTCTCGGCTACTCTGACTAAATCTCTCAAAGTCATATCTTGTAATCCATCTAAGCATTGTAACTTTCTTTTAATATCCAGGGCAGCTTGCCCATAAAGGCCATCTTGACAGATGCCTTTTGATCCTCTGCCTGAGGATCGAAAGGAGTATATCTCCTATATGCCTCCATAATTCTCTCTAAAAACATAGAGGGAGATTCATCAGGCCCTTGAATAATCTCTCTTAACTTGGCAAAATTTGTTAGTCGCCTAGCGCCACTAAGATACCCACAATTAGAGACCAGCGATAAGTGGACAGATGCTCCCTACCTTCAAAGGTGTTGGGGTCCCAGTTTCGTCGATTCAAGGGAAAGCCGGGTTGAATATGTTGGGAAGTTTTGTCGGTCACCCATCTGGTCAGAGGATATTTTCTCCAGCATCCAAGAGGATTCTCTTTTGTTTCTCTATCATGAAGAGACAACCCTAGGTGTTGTTGACAGTCATCCCAAGTAGGCTGGTGTGAAAACATCAATGACTCAACCACACCTAGGAGCCGGGTGGGGTCCTCGGAAAAAGGGGGATATTTATTTTTCCAGTTATATTGGTCTGAAGAGGAGAAAGGTTAATACTGGTAGGCTTGCATTTTTCCCCCAAGGCCGTTGTCAATCATTGGCCCCTAGGGATGAGGGGGAGCATCATTCGAGTTCCAGGTTTTTCAATCATTCACTGCTGGTGAGTACCTTTAGCTGGGCTAGCTTCCTCCAGAGGAAGAGGGGCTGTGTGTTCTGCGGGGAAATTATCTGGAGGGCGCTGGGCTGGCTTATCTTCCTCCAATGGTGGAGAGGTTGAGTCAGCAGCAGGGGAATCACTTAGAGGGTGTTGGTCTTTGGGGGACGTGGGCAGGAGATAAGGAGGGGGACGAGAATCCAGTAGAGTCAAATCTTGTGACTCAGGGAGAACAGAGGGTGGAGGAGGAGGAGGAGCAGAGGGTTTGAGAGATCATGGGGGAAGGAGTAGGAGCGGGGGTAGGGGCAAGGAAATGCTTCACCCATGGAGGAGATTTGCAGAGGTCCTGCCAAGTTAAGATATATGGCTGTTGATCCGGATAGATATGTGGCCCTGGCTGAAAGACAATTTCCTCTGACTTTTTAAATTAGTGGGAAGTAGAAAGATCCTTCTAGGGGCCATCCGAATCCAAAGGTGGGCCATTCTGAGGCACAGAGAGTGTGCCAGGTCCAGAATTTTACTGAAAAAGAAAGATTCTGAGCCCTTAAGGGTACTTTGGTCCAGTGATCAAGGGTCAGGGACAGAGGCATTGAAGTGCTCTGTCCCATAATGAAAGATACACAAACAGTAAAAGTGATGACACACGACACAGACAAGACAAGAAAATAAAGACAGACAATGGAACTTCCAACACTGAGACCAGGACTAAGTATCTGGCCAAACCCGATGGGCTGGCGATACCGAATCTGAAACAAAATATCACTGAGTTGAGGAGACTATTGCTCCTCGATTTCCCGAGTACTCTGGTGCATCCCCCAGGGATGTGGCCTGTGGCTCTGTGACACGTATGTCAGCCACCATCGGAGAGAGGTCACACTCTTCATTGACAGCCATTTTGCGAAGCCCTAACCTGAAACCTGAAACCAGAAAGAGGCACCATACATACCCCAAGAGGAGCCTGTTGGGGTCTCTCGTTCACCGCTGCCGGATCTCACTGGAACCTCCATATGTAAAGGTCAGACGAGCATCGGGTGAAGAGACCACCAAAAGACTGTCTCATGCAAAAGCAAAGGGTTTATTGGGGGTCCAGCATGCTGGGGCTCAGAGCTCACTTGAATAGAGCAGAGAGCCCTGAGAACAGCTTAAGCAGAGCTTATATACTTTGCTTGGAGAGGGCAGAGAGGGAACTTTATTGTTTGGTCTGGGCGAGTGAGCAGTTTGCGTGCAACCGGGTGAATGAGTACATTCTGCAGGTTGGCAGCTGGGGACAGCACATTCTGGGAACAAGATTAGCAAACAGTTCTCAAGATTTCAAAAGTGTTTTGTTAAGCATACAGAAAAACGGGAAGTGACATTTACGTATTTTACTAAATTTTCATTACCGAATATACTTTGCCAGATTTCCTAATGTCTCTATTGAAATCTGCTTTCCTACATATTTTCCCCATTTCATCATTGTGACTGACTCTTCACATGTGCTGACATTTACATTCACTCTATACCTGAAACCCCATAGCTAAAGAACTTTTGGTGCAAATCCTATACTCACTCTCCGTTCTAAACTTAACGACTATCGTCCTAATCCTACCGACTATTCTTTTTTTTTAAATTTTTTTTCTTAAAGAAAGAGTTAGAGAGAGAGGGAGAGAGAGAGAGAATTTTTTAACATTTATTTTTTTTAGTACTTGGCAGACACAACATCTTTGTTTGTACGTGGTGCTGAGGATCGAACTCGGGCCGCACGCAGGCCAGGCGAGCGCGCTACCACTTGAGCCACATCCCCAGCCCCCCGACTATCCCTTTATGACTGGAAGTTCTCTTTGACAATAAATAATCCAAAGTACAAGGTCCTATGCATTTGTATATTGATTTATCTGAGACATCTGTGCAGAAAATAAATCAATGCTAAATATTGCAATCAAGGGCCCAACACCCTTCTGGGCTTCAAATATTACCTTTATTTCTGTTTTCGTGCTTATATTTCACCTATATATTCTTGAAAATATCGAAGGTTCGCCATACCATTATTCATTCAGCAGAATGATTCCTAACCCCAATCGAAACTGTTATTAACCCTAACCATACACTCTTCCCTCAATCTAACTTTACAGACGAGCAGGGACAGAGTTGGTCTTACAATACAGGAATTTACGGTTTCTTCCAACTGCTGAGAAACTCAAAGGTCCACGCAAAAATGATCCCTTGAGAAGTTGTAGGCACATATGTATGAACTGAGAGAGCAAAAGTCATCTTCCATTGAAAACAACCTGGTCAGGATGAAGGGATGTGTCTGAATCAGCCTCTCTCTTCTTAATATGGAGAAGAAGGACCAAACTAGGCCAGTGTGGAGAGCACTTCCCGGGTGCCTATGGTTGATATACCATTCTAACTTGTGAAAGTGTCACAGGATGTAGGGGCAGCCTCCATTTTATGGGACACTTTGAAGCAACTGTTAGGACAAAGTGGTTGCCAAGGCAGTGACCTCATTCAGATCTTAAAGGAAGTGACCTCACCTAACATCCTTTGTGATGGAACTCTCTGAACTTGGGATCCAGGAAGCCAGGCACCCAAATTCAGTCTCAGTCCCAGTCCCAGTCGCAGTGGTTTCAATTGTTCAGATTTACCAAGGACAGAGTCAGTCTTTGTTGGTACCTACGGAGGTGAGGATGCCCAAATGCCAGGAAAGCTCTGAAGAGTGGCCTTTCCTGAGAAAGCAGTTAGTGGATCACCACTGGCTCCTGAGAACTTCACAGTGTTGACCAAGGAGACCAGATCTGAGACAGGACAGGCCATTTCGGGGTAACAAAGTATGGCCCACCAATCAGAGGACACTATGGATAGTCACAGACTGACTTGGGGGAAGAAGGTGTCTTTGTGGATGTGGGTGTTGGTTTGTGGTTTTGTCTCATGTTCTGAGAATAGGTAATAAAGGCGGTTTTTTGGTTTGAAGTGAATTGTTTCTAATAAGTCTTTTGAAAAGGCGAGTGTTTCTAAGTCTGTGTATCCCACTGTGTCCGTGGTTCTAGACATTAGAAAAGAGAATGCATCAATGGATGTCTCCTGTCTAGTAGAAATCTTCCCAACATTCATCCTGCCAATTTATGAATGGACTGCGGCTTGCCTTATGAATGGGCAACACCTACTATCTTCCTAAGATTATATTTTGTTCCTGAATCCACTCCACTCTCCAGAATAGGCTCATGGTTATGTGTCCAATATATATACCACCTCCAAGCTCTGTGACATGGCCATGTACTGGATAGCTAAAGGGAATGGCGAGCATCTCAGAAAACTCAGATATCAGTGTGACCAGGAAAGTCTCAGTGGAGAAATCCTGCTTTGGGCCATTTGCTTACCTATTGTCCTGTTGCCCTGAATTTCAGGAAGCTTTTTGCCTCAGACCACCCCTTTGTGAAGCCTGAAGAAATGAGTTGTCAAATGCAAATGAATGGGCATCACCTGTGGCTCTTTGCTTGATTGCTTTGGAAAGGGATGTGTCTGAATCAGCCTCATGACCCTATGTGAGGCTGTGGCTTAGATTCTTAGCACCTGATGGATCTAAAGAAAGATACCATGTGTGCATCCAAAACCAAAATGGCCAAATGAGCAGTCATTGTGGATTAAGTCTTTTGCATTCCTCTGTTAGGTTCCTGAAATCCATCAAGTGAGAATAGGGATAATTTGGGTCAAATGAGTTCTTCAAACCCTGCAGAGACTAGCCCAGAGGTGCTTGGCTTTTCTCATGACTCCAAATCACATAAAGAATCTATACCTGAAAGTAAGTAGGCCCCAAATTGGAGATGCAGAGCAGTATTAAGTGCAGGCCTATTTAATCACTCTTGGTTCTCAGGAAGGGTGTCCAGGCCACCCTGACTTTAGGCAAATGAGGGGCAAGGGAACTTATTTGGATACTTTCTTTGTCTGCACCCCTCATGGAAATTTCCAGCCAGAGGTTATGATAAGTGTCTATATGGAGGATGTTGAGGGCCATGTGGGAGTGTTTTGGTTTTAATTCTGGTCATTTGTGTGGCGGTTGAAAGAGATGACTTAGTTCACCTGGGCTTGAACTCTGGTGTTATTCCCCTTAGAGACTGAATTCTGGAACTGTCCTCAGAGAAGTATTGCCATGAATTGTGTGGGGATTTTAGGAGGCAACACATGAGAGTCACCCTGAAATCTGAGATCTAGGCCAAGGTGGCTTCCACAGAGCACTGGGAATCTCAGCCAGGATTTCACGTGATTTTATTCTGAAAGTCTTGGCAGCCATAATTGAGATTCAAAACACACATGGACCTCACATTTTAGACCTCAATGGGCCTGGATTCATGTGAAATATTGGCCACTCTTTGGGAAGCCTTGCCTGTGAGAGTTCTCCAGAGATTTCTTTGAAATGAGCTTCCTCACCATTTAATGTTTCCTAAATAAATTGAAACCCACAGTGCCTCCAACTTCATCTTTGAAAAATAGCTATGTACATACCATGGATTTTTTGAAATTTCCATGACCAGGTGGCAATGGAGAAACATTGGATGACTTGTTGCTGATCATGAGTGTACCAGACTGTGCTTGGATTTACTTGGTTTCATGAAAACAGTGTAGAAAAGAGATCCCTGTAAGTTGGAGACTGCTGAGTAGTGGGCCTAGAGCAGTGGTGTGCAGGTATGTGATAAAACATCTGTGGTGGTACCATGTGGATCTGCCCATGGATTCCAAATGGCTTGAGACTGACATGGTGATGTCAGCAGACCCTTATATATAAAAGCATCTTGTTATATGGAGAGGTTTCAGGGCAATGTTCAGAATCAGATTGCTATGGACAAGCGGGCAAGCTATGTGGGTTAGAAGCCTGGTTGGTGCATTTTCCTGCAGACCTTGACCCACCACACGTGACAGAACTCCCTCCATAACTGGTACCTTTTGAACTCCTTGTATTTCCTGAAGCAAATACCAAATTCACCATGCAGAAGCAAGAAACACCTCAAAAAGTGGAAGATGATCAAATGGCTTCACAGTCCACATGGGGAGACACTTAGACCCCAGTGGCCACAGTTTACCTACAAAGAGAGAATTCAGCATTGCTTCCTCATGTTCATTGGAAAATAAAAAAAAAAAAAAAACATAACCTCCAGGTCACAGAGATCAGACCCAGCTTTGTTGGTCTCACTAGAAAGGATGCTAAAATTCCTGACAACAACATATATTTCAAGTGCCCAACCTCAGAGGCAGTTTCTCAAGAGTCTTTAGGCCCAATGAGCTCCATGTTTGTGAAGTGTTTACCCTGTCCCTTACTTTTGGAAACTCCTCTACCACATCCAATATTGTGAACTCCTGAATATTTTCCATTTCAGATATGTATTCACAGATTTCCTAACTCTTCTTCTCTAATCGTGTCTTATTTGGGGCAAAGGTAATGTAAAGCCAATGTTCTGGATGAGAGTGAGAATATTTTTGTGTAGCACTTATTTGCATACACATTGGATTCATTTTCCTATTTTCCATTCGAATTACTGAATTCCTGACACTAACCCATAGCCTAATAGACTCTGACTACTAATCCTAAAATGGTGGACAAAAATAACCAAACAGAATGGAAATGAAAGCAGTTCAGAGAAGGCATGGTGTATAGTTGGACTTTCCTTTTGCATGATAAAGTGTAGGTGTTATAAATCTAGTCAATTTTTAATTGAAATAGATCTCCATGTGTTTTTAAAGTTAACAAATATGTGAATTCCTGTCTCCCTTTCTCTGTAGCCTGTTCAGCACATGTATTTTTATATGCAAATATAGAAACATAACTGGTATCACACGTACATCCTTGTGAGTTTGGCTGTCTTGGGAGATACAAATCATGGGAAGAGATCACTCCTCCTAAACGCTGTTGGAACTTAAAATTCAACCTATGGGTGAACTTCCTAGTTGAACAATATTATACATAAATCCATGTTCAGTAAAATGATTATTTTTGGATCTGTGGATGATATATGTTTCATAGTGAATTTCGATTGGCATGCATATTGATACATTTTAGTGTCTGTGTGTGTGTGTGTGTGTGTGTGTGTGTGTATATATATATATATATATATATACACATCAATGCACACACACACATATCTATATATATATATATATATATATATATATATATATATATATATATACACTCTCAAGATTTTTCAAAATATGAAATATATGTTTCTTATTATACACTCCCTAAATTCATTCGTGTTCATATATGTAAATTTATAGTCAACATTTCACAAGATTATTCTCATAAAAATTCATCCACTTGAAATACGTATTTGTTTCCTACTACTGAAAACTAACTTCAGTGAATAGTGCATACAAATCATAATATTTCTACAGTAACTGACCTAGTTTAGCATCAATGCAAGTAGATTCCTATGGGATATGATGTGTATTTTGACGTTCATTTTCATTCAATACTGGTGCATTACTATTTTTTCACTTTTTGCACATCATAGGATATATATTTCATCCACAAGTTAGAAAATTTATAGGCTTTTTTTATACTTACCATCAAATCCTGCTTCAGAACATATTAATTCCTCTATATTTCTTGACTCATCTTTTTATGATATTTCTTTCCAAACACATTATTTTCCATTTCCATAATAACTTTTGTAGCTAAACTCACACACCCTTCATGATAAAACATAACCCTAATATTACCATTAGATGTATAACTCGTTGGAATGAATGATTGTATATCAATATAAGATTTCTTACGTATTTTCAGATATCAATTCAATCCATCATTTAAAGTGGAAACAGTATATTATTTATTCACAGTATTGTCAATTCATGCATTTCTTCTACATTCATAGACACAGGGTACAACTCTGTGTACCCCCAATACTAAGTTATATCTCTTCAAAATATTGCTCCAAGAAATGTTAGAAGAAATACTCATGTCACCTGATCTACATATACATTTTATCACAGTAATATTCTGATCACAAAATGCAAAGGTCACACTTCTGATTGTAGCAAATCCTAGATGGAAAGTGATCCTGGATTACTAAAAACATCCATGTCCAGGTTGCCTAATGCTCTCCAATGTCAATCATATTGGTGACTACATATTTGTTTCT
Organism: Callospermophilus lateralis; assembly: GCF_048772815.1. Taxonomy (NCBI): domain Eukaryota; kingdom Metazoa; phylum Chordata; class Mammalia; order Rodentia; family Sciuridae; genus Callospermophilus; species Callospermophilus lateralis. The sequence goes on from NW_027515613.1 coordinate 100,147, forward strand.
TCCTAAGATTATATATTGAAACTCAACCTTATTGATAATGTCTAATCCTATCATTCACTTTATACTTTGCCTGGTTTCATAATGTGTGTATTGATATCTGATTTCCTACATAATTTTCCCAGTTCATCATTGTGACTGACTCTCCACATGTGCTGAAATTTACATTCACTCTCTAACCGAAAACCTAGGGCTATTGAACTTTTGGTCCAAATCCTATACTCACTCTTCTTCCGAAACAGACCGACTATCTTCCTAATCCTAACAACTATCCCTTTTTGACTGGATGAACTCTTCTACATTCAATCATCCAGGGTACAAGGTGATATGCCATTGTATATTGATTTATCTGAGACATCTGTGCGAACGAAATTCAATGCTAAGTATTCCAATCAAGGACCCAATGCCCTTCTGGGCTTAAAATCTTACCTAGATTTCTGTTTTCATACTTATATTTCACATCTATATTCTTATAAATATCCCAGGTTCCCAATACCATTATTCATCCAGCAGAATGATTCCTAACTCAAATCGAACATGTTATTAACCCTAATCATACATTGTTCCCTCAATCTAACTTTATAGAAGAACAGGGACAGAGTTGGTCTTAATATAGAGGAATATAGGGGATCTTCCACCCGCTGAGAACCTCAAAGGTCCATGCAGAAATTATCCCTGGGGAAGATGAAGGCAGCTATAAAGGACCTGAGAGGGCAAAAGTCATCTTGTAAGGCAAACAACCTGGTTAGGATGAAGGGATGTGTGTGAATCAGGCTCTCTCTTCTTAATGTAGAGAAGATGGACCAAACCAGTTCTGTGTGAGAGCTGTTCCTGGGTGCCTATGGTTGATATACCATTCTAAGTTGTGAAAGTGTCATAGAAAGTAGGGGCAGCCTCCATCTCATGGGACCCTTTGAAGGAACTGTTAGGACAAAGTGGTTGCCAAACCAGTGACCTCATTCAGTTCCGAACGGAAGTGACCTATCTCACTTCCTTGGTCTTGGAACACTCTGAACTTGGAATCCCGGAAGCCAGGCACACAGAACCAGTCCCAGACCCAGTCCCAGTGGGCTCACTTGTTTGGTTTTACCAAGGACAGAATCAGTCTTTCTTGGTACCTACTGATTTGAGAATGGCCAAATGCCAGGAGAGCTTTGGAGAGTGGCCTTCCCTGAGAAAGAAGGTAGTGGCTCAAAGCTGGCTCCTGACAACTTCAAAGAGTTGGCCAAAAATTCCAGCTCTGAGACAGTACAGGGCATTTTGGGGGAACATAGTATGGTACAACAGTCAGAGGAAATTCTGGAGAGTCAAAGACCTACTTGGGGGAAGAAAGTCCTATGTTGTTGTGGGTGTGAGTTTGTTGTTTTGTCTCATGTTCTGAGAATTGGTAGGAAAGGCAGTTTGTTTGATTTGAAGTGGACTGTTTCAAGTAAGTCGTTTGACAAGGCAAGTGTTTCTATGTCTATGTATCCCACTGTGTTTGTAGTTGTAGACATTAGAAAACATAATGCATCAATGAATGTGTCCTGTCTAGTATAATGCTTCCCAAAATTCATACTGCCCGATTCATGATTGGACTGCAGCTTTCCTTATGGATGGGTAGCAATGACTAACTTCCTAATTTCCTGTTTTATTCCTGAATTCTGGCCACTCTTCGGAATAGGCTCATGGTTTTCTGTCCAAGATATGTACCACCTCCAAGCTCTGTGACATGGCCATGTACTGGAGAGCTGAAGGAAATGGGAGCATCTCAGGAAACTCAGATATCAGTGTGAACAGTAAAGTCTATGTGGAGAAACCCTGCTTTGGGAATTTTGCTTACCTCACAGCACCAGAACCTCACCATGGTTCTGGTGCTGTGAATATCTAGAAGGTCTTTGCCTTAGGCCACCCCTTTGTGAATCCTGAAGAAAAGAGTTTTCAAATGGAAATGAATAGGCATCACCTGTGGCTCTTTGTTTTATTGCTTTGTAAAGAGATGTGTGTTAATCAGCATATTTTCCCAGTGTGATTATTTGGAGAAGTAGATCAGTATTAATGGCAGGCCTATTTGATCATTCCTGGTTAACAGGAAGGGTTTCCAGGCCACCCTGACTTTAGGCAAATTAGAGGCAAGGGAGATTATTTTGGGCACTGTCTTGGTATGCACCCCTCATGGAAACCTCAACCCAGGGGTTATGATGAGTGTCTATATAAAAGAAGATGAGGGCCATGTGGGAGTGTTTTGGTATTAATTGTGGTCAGTTGTGTGGCAGTAGGAAGAGATTCCTGGGTCAACCTGGGCTTGAACTATGGTGTGATTCCCCTTAGAGACTGAGTTTTGGAACTGAACTCAGAGAAGTATTACCATGAATTCTGTTGGGATATTAGAAGGCCACGCATGAGAATTGCCCTTGGAGACTGAGATTTAGGCCCAGGATGGCTTTCCACAGAGCACTGGGAATCTCAGCTAGGATATCACATGATTTCATTCTGAAAAACTTGGCAGCCATACTTGAGAGTCAAATCACACATGGAACTCACATTGTAGACCTCAATGGGCCAGGCTTCATTTGACCTTTTGGCCACTCTTTGGGAAGACTTGCCTGTGAGAGTTCTCCTGAGCTTTCATTGAAATGAGCTTCCTCACCATTTAATGGTTCCTGAATGAATTGAAACCCACAGTGACACCAACTTCATCCTTGAAAAATGGCTAGATAAATACCATGGAATATTTGAAATTCCCAAGAGCAGGTGGCACTGGAGAATCTTTGGATGTTCTGTTGCTGATCATGAGTGTACCAGACAGTGCCTTGATTTACTGGGTTTCATGAAAATGGTGTAGAACAAAGGTGCCAGTACGTTGGAACCTGCTTAGTAGTGGGCCTAGAGCAGTGGTTTGCAGGTGTATGATAAAACATCTGTGATGGGGCCACATGGATCTGCCATTGGCTTCCAAATGCTTTGTGACTGACATGGTGCAGCCAGCAGACCCTTATATGTTAAGGCATCTTGTTACATTGAGAGGTTTTAGGGCAATGTTCAGAATTGGGTTGCTGCAGACAAGGAGGCAAGCTTTGTTGAATAGAAGCCTGGTTGGGGCATTCTCCTGCACACCCTGACCCACCACACGTGAGAGTACTCCCTCCAGCACTGTGTCCCCGTTGAACTCATGGTATTTACTGAAGCCAATACCAAACTCCCAGTGCAGCAGTAAGAATCACCAGGAAAAGTGGAGAATGACCAAATGGCTTCTCAGTCCACACGAGGAGACACTTAGCTCCCAGTGGCCACAGTTTACCTACAATGAGGGAATTCAGAGCTGCTGCCTCATGTTCACTAGAAAATAAGAAACCATGTCCTTCAGGTCACATATATGCAGATCCAGCTTTGATTGTCTCACTACAAAGGAAGCTGAAGCTCCTGACAACAACATATATTACAAGGTTCCAACTTCAAAGGCAGTTTCTCAAAGAGTCATTAGGCCAGCAGAACTCCATATTTGTGGAGTATTTACCCTATCCCATACTTTTGGAAATTTCTCTACCGCCTCCAAGGCATTGTTCTGGATGAGAGTGGGATGATTTTTGTGTAGCACATATTTGCATACATATTAGATTCATTTTCATATTTTCCATTTGAAATACTGAATCCCTGACATTAACCCATAACCTACTAGACTCTGACTACTAATCCTAATGTGATGGAGAACAAGAAACCTAACAGAATAGAAATACAGGCCGTTCATAGGAGGCATGGTGTATACTTGGACTTCCCTTCTGCTTTATCAAGGGTATGTGTTATAAATCTAGTAAACTTTTCATTGTAATAGTTCTCCATGAGTTTTTAAAGTTAACACATATGTAAATTTCTGTCTCCCATTCTCTGTAGCCTATTCATCACATGTATTTTTTATACATATTTAGAATCCTACCTGGTATCACAAGTACATTTTTGTAAGCTCGCTGATTTTGAAAGATACATATTGTGATAAGATATCACTCCCCCTAAATAATGATGGAACTGAAAATTAAACCTATTGGTGAATTTCCTAGATGAACAACATTATATATAAATCGATGTTCAGTAAAATGAATATTTTTGGATATGTGGATGATATGTATTAAACGGTAAATTTCGATTAGCATTTATATTGCTACATTATAATGTCTGTGTGTGTCTATCTATCTATCTATCTATCTATCTATCTATCTATCTATATATATATATATATATATACTGTCCAGATTTTTCAAAATATGAAATATATATGTCTTATTATACACTCCCTAAATTCACTCATGTTTCTATATGTGGTTTATAATCAACTTTTCACAAGATAATTCTCAGAAATATTCATCCGCCTGAAATACATATTTATTTCCTAGTACTGAAAACTAACTTCAGTGAATGGAGCTTACAAATCCTAATATTTCTACAGTAACTGAATCAGTTTAACATCAATGCAAGTAGAATCCTACGGGACATGATGTGTATTTTGAAGTTTATTTTTATTCAATATTGGTACATTATTATTTTTTCAGTTTATGGACATCATAGGATATATCATTTCATCCACAAGTTCAAAAATTTATAGGCATTTGTTTCACTTTCAATCACTTCCTGCTTCAGAACACATGTATTCCTCTAAGTTTCTTGACTGGTCTTTTCATGAGATTTTATACCAAACACATTAATTTTGATTTTCATAATCACTGTTGAAGCAAAACTCACATACCATTCATATTAATTATCACTCTGATATTACCATTAGATGTATAACTGGTTTGAATGAATGATTGTATGTCAATATAAGATTTCTTATATCTTTTCAGATATCAATTCTATCCAATATTTAAAGTGGAACCAGTTATATTATTTATTCACACTATGGTCTATTCATGCATTATCTCTATATTCATAGACACAGTGTACACCTCTTTGTACCCCCAATACTAATTTATACGTCTTCAAAATATTGCTCCCTGAAATGGTGGATGTGGACTCATGTCACCTGATCTTTATATACATTTAATCACAGAAATATTCTGGACACAAAATGCAAAGGTCACACTTATGATTGTATAAAAGCCCAAATGGAAAGAAAACATGGATTATTAAAAACATCCATGTCCAGGTTCCCTAATGCTCTCAAATGTCAATCCTATTGGTGACTACATATGTGTTTCTTCTTAAAATTATATATTCAAACTCAACCCAATTGAAAATGTCTAATCCTATCCCTCACTTTATACTTTGCCTGATTTCATTATGTCTCTATTGCTATCTGCTTTCCTACATATATTCCCCAGTTCATCATTGTGACTGACTCTTCACATGTGCTGACATTTACATTCACACCCTAATAAATAACCTATTGCTAAAGAACTTTTGTTCCAAATCCTATACTCACTCTTCTTCCTAAACATACTAACTATCTTCTTAATCCTACCGAGTATCCCTTTTTGACTGGATGTTCTCTTCTACATTCAATCATTCAAGGTACAAGGTCTTATGCTATTGTATATTGATTTATCTGAGACATCGGTGCAGAATGTAATTCAACGCTAAGTATCACAATTAAGGGCCCAATGCCCTTCTGGGCTTCAAATCTTACTTAGATTTCTTTTTTCATACATATATTTCATCTCTATATTCTTAAAATAATCACAAGTTTCCAATACCATTATTCATGCAGCAGAATAATTCCTAACCCAAATGGAACATGTTATTAACACTAACCATACACTGTTTGTGTTAATAACATGTTTACAGAAGAGCAGGGACAGTGTTGATCTTACAATACAGGAATGTAGTGGATCTTCCATCTGCTGAGAACCTCAAAGCTCCATGCAGAAATGATCACTGGAGAACATGTAGGCAGGTATGAAGGACCTGAGAGAGCAAAAGTTATCTTCCATTGCAAACAACCTGGTCAGGATGAAGGGATGTTTCTGAATCAGCCTCTCTCATCTTAATGTAGAGAAGATGGACAAACCAAGACTGTGTGGAGAGCTGTTCCTGGTTCCCTATGGTTGATATACCATTCTAACTTGTGAAAGTGTCACAGGAAGTAGGAGCAGCCTCCATCTCATGGGACCGTTGGAAGAAACTCTTAGGACAAAGTGGTTGCCGAGGCAGTGATCTCATTCAGTTCCTGAAGGAAATGACCTCAAAGCACTTCCTTATTGATGGAACTCTCTGAACATGGGATCCAGGACGCCAGGCACCCAGATCCAGTCCCAGTCCCAGTCCCAGTGGTCTCACTTGTTTGGATTTACCAAGGACAGAATCAGTCTTTCTTGGTACCTACTAAGGTGAGGAAGCCAAATGCCTGGAAAGCTTGGAAGAGGGGTTTTTCCTGGAAAAGCAGGTAGTGGCTCACTCCTGGCTCCTGACAACTTCACAGAGTTGGCCAAGGAGACCAGATCTGAGACAGGACAGGACATTTCGGAGGAACATAGTATGGCCCACTAGTCAGAGGATACTCCGGATAGTCTCATACCTATTTGGGGGAAGAAGGTGTCATTGTCGGTGTGGGTGTGGGTTTGTGGTTTTGTCTCATGTTCTGAGAATAGGAAGAAAAGTCAGTTTGTTTGGTTTGGAGTGAACTGTTTTAAGTAAGTCGTTTAACAAGGCAAGTGTTTCTGGGTCTGTGTATCACACTGTGTCCGTGGTTGTAGACATTAGAAAAGAGAATGCATCAATGGATATGTCCTGTCTAGTAGAAAGCTTCCCAGCATTCATCCTGACCATTTTATGAATGGACTGTGGATTGCCTTATTAATGGGCAATACCTGCTACCTTCTTAAGTTGCTGTTTTCCTCCAGAATTCTGGACACTCTCCAGAATAGGCTCATGGTTTTGTGTCTAAGTTATGTACCACACCCAAGCTCTGTGACAAGGCAATGTTCTGGATAGCTGAAGGAAATGACGAGCATCTGAGAAAACTCAGATATCAGTTGACCAGGAAAGTCTCAGTGGAGAAACCCTGCTTTGGGCCATTTGATTACCTATTGTTCTGTTGCCCTGAGAGTCAGGAAGTCTTTGTCTCACACCACCCCTTTGTGAATCCTGAAGAAAATAGTTTTCAAATGGAAATAAATAGGCTTCACCTTTGGCTCTTTACTTAATTGATTTGGAAAGAGTTGTGTCTGAATCAGCCTCTTGGCCCAGTGTGATTCTTTGACTTAGATTCTCAGTACCTGATGGATCTAAAGAAAGATCCCATGTGTGCATCCAAATCAAAAATGGCAAAAAGAGCTGTAATTGTGGATGAAGTCTTCTGCCTTCCTCTGTAAGGTTCCTGAATTCCATCAAGTGAGAATAGGGATCATTTGGGTCAGATGAGTTCGTCAAAGCCCTTCTGAGGCTATTCCGTAGGTGCTTAGGTTTTCTCATCACTCCAATTCACATAAAGTATCTTTAAGTGACACTCAATAGGCCTCAAATGGGAAAAGTGGAGCAGTATGACAGGCAGGCCTTTTTGATCACTCCTGGTACAAAGGAAGGGTGTCCAGGCCACCCTGAATTTAGGCAAATGAGGAGCAACGGAGCTTATTTTGGACACTGTCTTGGGCTGCGTCCCTCATGGACACCTCCAGCCAGAGGTTATGATGAGTGTCAATATGGAAGAAGATGAGGACCATGTGGGAGAATTTCGGTTTTATTGCGGTCATTTGTGTGGCAGTTGGAAGAGATGACTGGGTCCACCTGGGCTTGAACTCTGGTGTGATTCCCCTTAGAGACTGAGTTCTGGAACTCACCTCAGAGAAGTATTGCTATGAATTGTGTTGGGATTTGAGGAAGCCACGCATGAGAGTCATCCTTGGAAACTGAGATGAAGGCCCAGGGTAGCTTTCCACAGGGCACTCTGATCTCAACCAGGATATCACATGATTTTATTCTGAAAGACTTGGGAGCCATTGTTGAGAGTCAAAACAGACAATGACATCACATTTTAGACCTCAATGGCCCTGGCTTCATGTGACCTTTTGGCCACTCTTTGGGAAGCCTTGCCTGTGAGAATTCTCCAGAACTTACATTGAAATGAGTTTCCTCAACATTTAATGGTTCCTGAATGAATTGAAACCCACAGTGCATCCAACTTCATCCGTGAAAAATGGCTAGATAAATACCATGAAAATTTTCAATTTCCCATGACCAGGTGGCACTGGAGAACCATTGGATATTCTGTTGCTGATCATGAGTGTACCAGACAGTGCCTTGATTGATTGGGTTTCATGAAAATAAGTTGGAGCCTGCTGAGTAGTTGTCCTAGAGTAGTGGTTGGCAGGTGTGTGAAAAAACATCTGTCGTGGGGCCATGTGGATCTGCCATTGGCTTCCAAATGGCTTGTGACTGACATGGTGCAATCAGCAGACCCTCCTATGCAAAGGCATCTTGTTATATGGTGACGTTTCATGGCAATGTTTACAATCAGGTTGCTATGTTTAAGGGGGCAAGTTATGTTGGATAGAAGCCTGGTTGGTGCATTCTCCTGCATACCCTAATGCACCACGCCTGAGAGAACTCGCTCCAGCACTGTGTCCCAGTTGAACTCCTTGGATTCCATGAAGCAATTACTAAACTCCCAATGCAACAGCAATAAACACATATAGAATCCTACCTGGTACCACACCTACATTCTTGTGAGGTGAACGACTTGGTAGATACAAATTGTGAGAGAAGATCACTCCTCCTAAACGCTGTTGGAACTGAAAATATAACCAATGGGTGAGCTTCCTAGTTTTACAACATTATATATAAATCCATGTTCAGTAAAATGAATATTTTTAGATCTGTGAATGATATATATTTCATGATGAATTTCGAATAGCATATATATTGCTAGTTTTTAATGTGTGTGTGTATGTATATATATGTGTGTTTGTATGTATATATATGTGTGTGTGTGTGTGTGTGTGTGTGTGTGTATATATATATATATATATATATATATATATATATATATATATATATATACATACACACATTCTCCAGATTTTTCAAAATATGAAATATTTGTATCTTAATATACACTCTCTTAATTCATTCATATTCATGTATGTGGATTTATGATCATCTTTTCTAAATATTATTCTCAGAAATATTCATCCACCTGAAATACTTTTTTGTTTTTAGTACTGAAAACTAACTTCAGTGAATGTTGCATACAAATCCTAATATATCTAGAGTAACTGACCCAGTTTAACCTCAATGCAAGAAGATTCATATGGAACATGATGTGTATTTTGATGTTCATTTTAATTCAACACTGGTACATTACTATTTCTTCAGTTTATGCACATCATAGGATATATATTTCATCTAAAAGATCACAAAATTATAGGCATTTTTTCACTTTCAATCACTTCCTACTTTAGAACACATGTATTCTTCCATATTTCTTGACTGGTCTTCTCAAGATTCTTTTTTACAAACACATTATTTTCGATTTTTATAATCACATTGAAGCAAAACTCACACACCCTTCATGATAAACCATAACCCTAATATTAACATTGATGTATAACTTGTTGGAATGAATGATTGTATATCAATATACGATTTTTTATATTTTCAGATATCAATTCAATCCACCATTTTAAGTGGAACCAGTTATATTACTTATTCACAGTTGGTCTATTCATGCATTATCTCTATATTCATAGACACCAGGTACACCTGTTTGTACCCCAAATACTAATTTATAAGTCTTCAAAATATTGCTCCCAAAAATGGTGGAAGAAATACTTATGTCACCCGATCTATATATACATGTTATCACAGTAATATTCTGGACACAAAATTCAAAGGTCAAACTTATATTTGTACGAAAGCCTAAATGGAAAGTGAACATGGATTACTAAAAACATCAATGTCCAATTTGCCTATTGCTCTCAAATATCAATCCTATTGATGACTACATATTCGTTTCTTCCTAAGATTATATATTCAAACTCAACCCTGTTGAAAATGTCTAATCCTATCACTGACTTTATACTTTTCCTGATTTTGTAATGTCTGTATTGATATCTGCATTCCAACATATTTTCTCCAATTCATCATTGTGACTGACTCTTCACTTGTGTTGACATTTACATTCACTCTGTAACCGAAACCCTATTGCTAAAGAACTTTTGTTCCAAATTTTATACTCACTCTTCTTCCTAAACCTACCGACTTTCTTCCTAATTTTACCGACTATCACTTTTGAAAGGATGTTCTCATCTACATTCAATCATCCAAGTAAATGTAGGGCGAGTGTCAGAGGATGAGACCACAAAGAGACTATCTCATGCAGCAGAAAGGGTTTATTTGGGGTCCAGAATGCTGGGGCTTAGAGCTCACTTGAATAGAGCAGAGAGCCCTGAGAACATCTTAAGCAGAACTTATATAATTTTCTTGGAGAGGGCAGGGAGGGAAGTTTATTGATGGGTCAGGGGGAGTTAGCGGTTTGTGTGTAAACGCGTGAGGGAGTACATTCTGCAGTTTGGCAGTTGGGGACAGCACATTCTGGGAACAAGATTAGGAAACATTTCTCAACATTTCAACAGTGTTTTGTTAAGCATACAGAAAAACAGGAAGTGACAAGTATATATTTTATTAAAATTTCATTCCCCACTTCTTCTTCTGGCTACTTTTAATCATAAAAGTGATTGTTGGGGGGTGTCACATTTTATGTATGCTAGTGGGGTATTAACATAAGTTTAACTTGTCCAATTTGAGCTTGGAGAAAAGAAATTACATGGTTGAGAAACAGGGTTTTATAGTAAGCAATAAAATGAGGATTATTATTGGACCGGCCAGGGTTGATTAAAACGTAGTTAACCAGGGGGACTGTGTAAACCAAGACTCAAACCACCAATTTTGGGTCTCTATCTCTATTTGATGCTCTTCAAGGCATCTTTTTAATTTACTCATAGGGTTTGTTACAACTCCAGTATGGTCGACATAAAAAAAAAAAAAAAACATTCTTTCCTCAATGCAGCACAAAGGCTCCCTTCTCTCATGAAATGGAGGTCCAAACCTCGACTTTTCTGTAAAACAACTTCAAAGAGAGAGGTAAAAGATTCCTGCAAAGTTGTGATGGAATTTTCTAATATCTTTAAGTTTTGATCTATTGCTTCTTCTAATTGGGTCATTTGTTGTGTCCCATGGACCAGGGCAGTGGTTCCTGTGCGAACCCAGGCAGCAACTCCTATTCATAATAGAATGGCTAAGGTGAGAGATATATGTTCCCAACTGAACCGGGTTGTATGCCCCTCTATTTGATCTTCCAATGAACCTGCGTCATAATAGAGCACTCTGGGAAACATCTGCACCATTACACAATTAATCACTTCTGTTGACCATTTCATGAAAACATAAACAACGTTTAAGCATATAGAATTATATTGTTGTAGGGACGGACAAGGCAAGGCACCTAAGATAGCACCAAAGACAAGGAAACAGTCATATTTGGTTGCAACCAGATTCAGAGGGCATTGCTCCTGTTGTAATCAATTAATCCCCTGAAACCCAAGTTTAGGTAGTTTCAGAATTTTGTACCCAACATGTAAGGGAAGGGGCTCTGAAGTTCACAGTCTGCAGAAGTTCACAAAGAGCAGTTTTTGTTTCTGATTTTTCCTCAGTTCTGGGCAAGTTAAATTTTCAAGGACACCTGGGTGGGGGAGAGCTTTTTTTTCCCTTTTTTCCCCCCTGCCAGCTGTTTCCATGGAGCCCAGTTTGTAACTTATTCATCTTAGCAATGTAGCCATCTCTATGAAGCCCCAGCTAAAGGACAGAAGCCTTGATCACATATGTTGTGAAAAACTAGTAAGGGTGTGTCTAGCTCAGGAGTGCTGATTTTTTTCAGCCAGTTGCCAGGTAGACCAGGGCAACACAAAAAGAGGAAGTTTATCTACACTGAACTCTTTTATAGGGACTCTTTTGCTGAAAGTCCTAAAGTTAGCCATGGTGAAAGCTTCTGGATAAGGTCAGTTAAGACTTTCCTGTGGGCCTGGTACAGAGGGGGAAGACGGGGAATGCAGGGCTGAGAGCAGCTCTTTGGATCTGAGAATGAGGAAGGAGAGATGTAAAAAAATAATGGAAAAGGGTTTTGAGATCTTCCTAGCAACAAAAACATGAGTAGTAGAACGGGTAGAACAGAGCGGGAGATGGGAGTGAGTATCCCAAAAAGTCTGTAAGGGACTTTAAATTCTTAGTAACCTGTTTTCAAAGATGGCAAAGCAACTTTAAAGGCCATTTTCATTACATCTTGGATAGGGGTCTGAGGGCTCTTCTCAGCTGGTTTGAGCTTTGGGTTAGCTGGTAAGAGGACCTGGTGGGACCCAGTGTGGGCACTGACAGGAGAAGAGAGGAGTGAGTGAGTGGAGGGTTACCTCAGTACCTGCTACCTCAGCAAGGAGGCAATGGTCTGAGAAACGGTGGAGGTTTGGGTTTTTTATATAGTAATTGGAGGGGAGAAATCAAGTTGATGAGTGGGAGTGACAACAGAGAGTCTAGAGCAGAAGGCTGAGGGTGAGCATGTATTGGAGAAGCATAGTTCACGATGTGAGCAAAGGAGAGAAAAGGCCTCCACATAGAGGAATCTCCTTTCACCCTTTTGAGCACTTGCAGAAGTAAAAAAGGTCACACAGAATTTGAGGATCTAGAGACCCCTCTGGGGGCCATCGGTTTTGGTTGTCTAATTGGTAATATGGCCAATGCTGTGTAGAGAATTTCATGAGTAGTTTGGGTTCCATGTGGCAGTCCCTGTATGCTCACATCCCCATGACTTACAGAAGATGTTGGCGTTCCCCGCACACAGCCTTGACTGTTTGTGGCTTTGATAGTACACTGGGCAAACATAGTAATCTAGGCTAGCCAACCAGCATCTGGCTCGCGTGTCCCTACATCAATAATGTTTGTTTCCATTATCTATGGTATGGAAGGAATTTAATGAAATTTTAGTGGGATCCTCTTCATTAGGGATATCCCAATCGGGAAGACCTATACGCAGCTGACAAATGTCTGGCTGGAGAGATGGCCACCAGGTCCCTAAACGGGCTGTATGCAAGATAGACCATACTTCCGTTCCAGTAGGATTTGTGATTCTATCGCTGCTGAACAGGCTTATGAGGGTTAGGACTACTGGTGGTCAAGGGGAGAGTCTATAGCCTTATCCACACAGCAAATCCACAATTTGAAAGGGTTTCCAGTCTTTTCCAGTTTCCAGCCAGAGTCTGGACAGGGCACAGGCTTGAGATGAGAGGTAGGGATCCAGGAAGTGATTTTGACTACCTTTACCCTGTAGGTGTTATAAGTAGCACCTGGTATGGTCCTTTTCAGCGGAGTTCCAGGGATGACACCAGATGTCGTCTTACATAGACAAAGTCTCTACTTGATATCGCTGTAGAGTCCCCTCATCCCCAGGTTGGTAGGCAGTGGCCATCTGTTTTCACAGGTATCCCTGAGTTCTTTCAAGAGCTTTAAGTCTGTTAAGCAAGGGGGTGTGGAAGGAATCGTTAGGTCTTAGAGTTGGGGTAGGTCCCTTACTGGAGGAGGGACACCACAGAGAATTTCACAGGGTGTGAGGTTACACAAAGAAATAGATTGAGTATTTCTTGCATGAAACAGTACATAAAGCAGGAGCATAGTCCAATCTTTTATGCCGGTCTCTAAGCTTAATTTCGTTATGGTCTCTTTAATGGTTCTATTCATTCTTTCTACCTGTCCTGAACTCGGGGGTCTGTAAACACAATGTAACTTCCAATTAATCCCCAGGGTCCTTGCTAACCTCTGAGTTACCTGGGCCATGAACGCCGGTCCATTATCAGACCCTATTACTTTAGGCAGGCCGTACCTTGGAAAAATATCTTCCAGGATCTTCTTGACCACCATTTGCACTGTTTCATTTTTTTTCTTTTCTTTTCTTTTTTTTTGGGGGGAAGGCTTCAATCCATCCTGAAAATGTATCTACAAAGACTAGGAGATATTTAAGTCCATTCCTTGCTGGCTTAATTTCAGTAAAGTCCACTTCCCAGAATTGTCCTGGTCTGGTTCCTCGTAGGTGCTTTCCTGCAGGAAGCTTGGAAGGGTAAGAATTAACCAATTGATGGACCCAACAGGCTTTTGTTATCCATTCAGTTGTTTCCTTTCACTGTGAGTTGGTTAATGGAAAACTCTGTTCTTGATCCTTCAGAAATGAATGCAGTTTCTTTGAACCCAGGTGAGTGATTTGATGTACATTTTCTACTGACATAGTTAGAGCCGTGATTATAGGAGTTTTTACTGAAGGATTTAGAAATTCCACTTGGGGGCCTTCAGGGTAAAAAGTTATTTTGGCCCAGAGCTTTGTGAGCAGATCTCTGCCAATAATGGGGCCGTGCATTCTGGGATTACTAGGAATGAGTGATGGATTTTTCCTTTTCCCTGGTCCATGGTCCTCTTAGTTTTCCAAGCCCGATATTTACTGCCATTAGCCCCTTGAATTAGAGACCTTTTATTTGATAGAGGTTCCAATGGGGCCTTAAAGGCAGAATATCTTGCCCCTGTATCCACTTCAAAGTATACTGGGGTCCCCTCCACTTCAAAAGTTACCGTGAGCTCGGGGAGAGGATCTGAGCCCCGACTTTCTTAGTAATCCTACAGAGTCAGAATGTCCAGCTGGCCTGGCTGTCTCTTTCTAGGGCACTCTTTAGCCCAGTGTCCTTTTTTTTAGAGTAGGCACATTGAATTGAGGCCAGGGGTGGCCTCTTGTGTGGGCCCCGGTGTCCCTTCCTGTCTCCATGTTTCTTAATTTCTGGTCTATTTGTTGTTGTGACCAGGATCTTAGTCAATGCCTTAGTCTGTCTTTTGTTTCTTTTATCCTCCCTTTGCTCCCTAGTCTTCCTCAGTTTCTCTCTTATAGTATACCTTCTTGGCTTCTCTGACTAAACCTCTCAAAGTCATATCTTGTAACCCATCTAAGCATTGTAACTGTCTTTTAATATCCAGAACAGCTTGCCCAATAAAGGCCATGACAGATGCCTTTTGATTCTCTCCCTGAGGATCGAAAGGATTAAATATGCTATATGCCTCCATAATTCTCTGTAGGAACATGGAGGGAGATTCATCAGTCCCTTGAATAATCTCTCTTATCTTGGCCAAAATAGTTGGTCGCCTAGCGGCCACTAAGATACCCACTATTAGAGCCCGGCAATAAGAGGAAGGATGCTCATTACCTTCACAGGTTTTGGGGTCCCAGTTGGGTCGGTGCAAGGGAAAGGCGGCTTTGCATATGTTGGGAAGTTTTGTCGGTCACCCATCTGGTCCGAGAATATTTTTTTCTAGAATCCAGGAAGATTCTCTTTTGTTCCTCTGTCATGAAGAGAGTCCCTAGGAGTTGTTGGCAGTCATCCCAAGTAGGCTGGTGTGAAAACATCAATGACTCAACCACACCTGAGACCCAGGTGGGGTCCTCGGTAAAAGGGGGATTGTTATTTTTCCAGTTATTTAGGTCTGAAGAGGAGAAAGGTAAATACCGGTAGGCTTGCATTTTTCCCCCATGGTTGTCATCAATCATTGTTCCTTAGAAATGGAGAGGGAGCATCACGTGAGTTCCAGGGATTTCAATCATTCAACGCCGGCAAATTCCTTTATCCGGGCCAGCAACCTCCAGGAAAGGAGGGGCTGTGTTTTCCACAGGGGAGTTATCTGGAGTGCGCTGGGCTCGCTTAGCTTCCTCCAATGGCGGAGAGGCTGAGACAGCAGCAGGGGAATTACTTAGAGGGTGTTGGGGGTTGGGGGACGAGGGCAGGGAATAAGTAGTAGGACGAGAGTCCAGTAGAGTAAAATCTTGTGACTCAGGGAGAACAGAGGTTGAAGGAGGAGGAGAAGCAGAAGGTTTGAGAGAGCATGACGGAAAGAGTAGGAGCGGGGGCAGGGGCAAGGAAAAGCTTCACACATGGAGGAGGAGAATTGCAGAGGTCCTGCAAAGTTAAGATATATGTCTCTTGATCCTGATGTCTATGTGGTGCTGGCTGAAAGTCAATATCTCTGACTTTTTAAATTAGTGGGAAGTAGAAAGATCCTTCTAGGGGCCATCTGAATCCAAAGGTGGGCCATTCTGAGGCACAGAGAGTCTGCCAGGTCCAGCGTTTAACTGAAAAAGAAAGATTCTGAGCCCTTAAGCGGACTTTGGTGCAATGATCAAGGGTCAGCAAAAGAGGCATTGAAGTGCTCTATCCCATAATGAAAGATAAACAATCAGTAAAAGCAACGACACACGACACAGACAAGACAATACAATAAAGACAGGCAATGGACGTCCAACACTGAGACCAGGACTGAGTAGCCGGCAAAACCCGATGGGCTGGCAATACCGAATCTGAAACAAAATATCACTGAGTCGAGGAGACTATTGTTCCTCGATTTCCCGAGTCCTCTGGGGAGTCCCCCAGTGACGTGGCCTGTGGCTCTATGACATGTCTCTCAGCCACCGTCGGAGAGAGCTCACACTCTTCATCAACAGCCATTTGCCAAGCCCTAACCTGAAACCTGAAACTAGAAAGAGGCACCTTACATACCCCGAGAGGAGCCCGTTGGGGTCTCTCATCTGCCGCTGCTGGATCTCAGTGGAACCTCCATATGTAAAGGTCAGGCGAGCGTCCGGGGAAGAAACCACCAAGAGACTGTCTCATGCAAAAGCAAAGGGTTTATTATGGGTCCAGCATGCTGGGGCTCAGAGTTCACTTGAATAGAGCAGAGAGCCCTGAGAACAGCTTAAGCAGAGCTTATATACTTTCCTTGGAGAGGGCAGGGCAGGATGTTTATTGATGGGTCTGGGCGAGTGAGCTGTTTGTGGGCAACCGGGTGAGGAATTACTTTCTGCAGTTTGGCAGCTGAGGACAGCACATTCTGGGAACAAGACTAGCAAACATTTCTCAAGATTTCAACAGTGTTTTATTAAGCATACAGAAAACAGGAAGTGATAAGTACCTATTTTATTAACCTTTCACTACCGACTACACTTTGCCAGATTTCCTAATGTCTCTATTGATATCTGCTTTCCTACATATTTTCCCCAGTTCATCATTGTGACTGACTCTTCACATGTGGTGACATTTACATTCACTCTATACCCGAAACCCTATAGCTAAAGAACTTTTGGTCCAAATCCTATGCTCACTCTCCTTTCTAAACCTACCGACTATCTTCCTAATCCTACTGATTATCCCTTTTTGACTGGAAGTTCTCTTTGACAATCAATCATCCAAAATACACGGACCTTTGCCATTGTATATTGATGTATCTGAGACATCTGTGCAGAAAATAAATCAAAGCTCAGTATCACAATCAAGGTCCCAATGCTCTTCTGGGCTTCAAATCTTACCTAGATTTCTGTTTTCATACTTAATTTTCACCTATATATTCTTGTAAATATCGCAGGTTTTCAATACCATTATTCATCCAGCAGAATGATTCCTAATGCAAATTGAACCTGTTATTAACCCTAACCATACACTGTTCCCTCAATCTAACTTTACAGAAGAGCAGGGACAGAGTAGGTCTTACAATACAGGAATGTAGGGGAACTTCCTATTGCTAAGAAACTCAAAGGTACATGCAAAAATGATCCCTGGAGAAGTTGTAGGCAGCTATGAAGAAACTGAGTGAGCAAAAGTCATCTTCTCTTGCAAACAACCTGGTCAGGATGAAGGGATATGTCTGAATCATCCTCTCTCTTCTTAATGTAGAGAAGAAGGACCAAACCAGGCTGTGTGGAGAGCTGTTCCCGGTTGCCTATGGTTAATATACCATTCTAACTTGTGAAACTGTCACAGAAAGTAGGGGCAGCCTTCATTTCAGGGGACCCTTGTAAGCAACTGTTAGGACAAAGTGGTTGCCAAGGGTGTGAGCTCATTCAGTTCCTGAAGGAAGTGACCTCAGACCTCACCTCACATCCTTGGTGATAGAACTCTCTGAACTTGGGATCAAGGAAGCCAGGCACCCAAATCCCATTCCAGTCCCAGTAGCAGTGGTCTCACTTCTTTGGATTTACCAAGGACAGAATCAGTCTTTGTTGGTACCTACTGATATGAGAATGGCCAAAAGCCAGGAAAGCTCTGAAGAGTGGCCTTTCCTGAGAAAGCAGGTAGTGGATCACCGCTGCCTCCTGACAACTTTACAGAGTTGGCCAAGGAAACCAGATCTGAAACAGGGCAGGCAATTTCAGGGGAACATAGTATGGCCCAATAGTCAGAGGACACTCCGGATAGTCAGAGACCTACTTGGGGGAAGAAGGTGCTTTGTGGGTGTGGGTGTGTGTTTGTGCTTTTGTCTCATGTTCTCAGAATAGGTAGGAATGGCGGTTTGTTTGGTTTGGAGTCAACTGTTTCTAATAAGTGATTTGATAAGGCAAGTGTTTCTATGTCTGTGTATCCCATTGGGTCCGTGGTTGTAAACATTAGAAAAGAGAATGCATGAATGGATGTGTCCTGTCTGGTAGAAAGCTTCCCAGCATTCATCCAGCCGAATATATGAATGCACTGTGGCTTCCCTTATCGATGGGCAACACCTGCTATTTTCCTAAGGTCTGGTTTTATTTTTGAATTCTGGCCACTCTCCAGAATAGGCTCATGGTTTTGTGTCCAAGCGAAGTACCACCTTCAAGCTCTGTGACATGGCCATGTACTGGATAGCTGAAGGGAATGGCGAGCAACTAAGAAAACTCAGATATCAGTGTGACCAGTAAAGTCTCAGTGGAAAAACCGTGCTTTGGGCCTTTTGCTTACCTTTTGTTCTATTTCCCTGTATTTCAGGAATTTCTTTGCCTCAGGCCACCCCTTTGTGAAGCTGGAAGAAAACATTTTTCAAATGGAAATGAATGTGCCTCACCTGTGGCTCTTTGCCTAATTGCTTTAGAAAGCGGTGTGTCTGAATCAGCCTCTTGGCCCTGTGTGAGGCTTTGGCTTAGATTCTTAGCACCTGATCGATATAAAGAAAGATCCCATGTGTGAATCCAAAACCAAAATGCCCAAAAGAGGAGTCATTGAGGATAAAGTCTCTTGCCTTCCACTGTAAGTTTCCTGAACTCCATCAAGTGAGAATAGGGATCCTTTGGGTCAAATGATTTCTTCAAAGCCCTGCACATGCTAGCCCAGTGGTGTTTGTGTTTTCTTATGACTCCAATTCACATAAAGATTCTAAACCCCACTGTCAGTAGGCCTCAAATTGGAGAAGCAGAGCAGTATTACAGCAGGCCTATTTGATCACTCCTGGGTTACAGGAAGGGTGTCCAGGCCACCGTGACATTAGGAAAATAAGGGGCAAGGAAGCCTATTTTGGACACTGTCTTGGGCTGTGTCCTTCATGGAAACTTCCAGCCAGAGGTTAAGATGAGTGTCTATATGCAATAAGATGAGGGTCATGTGGGAATGTTTTGGTTTAATTTTGGTCATTTGTGTTGGGGTTGGAAGAGATGAGTAGGTCAACCAGGACTTGAAATCTGGTGTGATTCCCCTTAGAGACTGAGTTATGGAACTGAACTCAGAGAAGTATTGGCATGAATTGTGTTGAGATTTTAGGAGGCCACACATGAGACTCGCTCTTGGAAACTGAGACCTAGGCCCAGGCTGGCTTTCCACAGAGCACTGGGAATCTCACCCAGGATATCACAAGATTTTATTCTGAATGACTTGGCAGCCCTAGTGAAAACACACATAGACCTCACACTGTAGACCTCAATGGGCCTGGCTTCATGTGACCTTTTGGCGACTCTTTGGGAAGACTTGCCTTTGAGTGTCCTCCAGAGATTTCATTGAAATGAGCTTCCTCACAATTTAATGGTTCCTAAATGAATTGAAACCCACAGTGCCTCCAACTTCCACCTTAAAAAATGGCTAGATAAATACCATAAAATTTTTGAAATTCCTATGACCAGGTGGCACTGGAGAACCTTTGTATGCCCTATTGCTTATCATGAGTGGCTTTATTGACTGAGTTTCATTAAAATGGTGTAGAACAGAGATGCCAGTAAGTTGGATACTCCTCAATTGTAGGCGCAAGCTTTGGTGTGCAGGTTTGTGATAAAACATCCGTGGTGGGGCCATGTGGATCTGCCATTGCTTCCAAATGGCATGTGACTGAAGTGGTGCAGCCAGGAAACCCTTATATGTAAAGGCATATTGGTATATGGAGAATTTTTAGGGCAATGTTCATAATCAAGTTGCTATGGACAAGGGGACAATCTATGTGGGCTAGAAGCCTGGTTGGTGCATTCTCCTGCAGACCATGACCCACTACACATGACAGTACTCCCTCCAGCACTGTGTCCCAGTTCAACTCCTTGTATTTCGTGAAGAAAATACCAAACTCCCAGTGCAGCAGCAAGAAACACCACGAAAAGTGGAGAATGACCAAATGCCCTCACAGTCCACACGGGGAGACTCTTAGACCCCAGTGGTCACAGTTTACCTACAAAGAGATAATTCAGTACTGTAGCCTAGTGTTCATTGGAAAATAAGAAACCACGTCCTCCAGGTCACATAGATGTAGACCCAGCTCTGATGGTCTCACTAGAAAGAAAGCTAAAGCTCCTGACAACAACATATATTTTGAGTTCCCAACCTCAGAGGCAGTTTCTCAAGAAGTCTTTAGGCCAGCAGAGCTCCAAGTTTGTGGAGTGTTTACCTTGTCCCTTACATTTGGAAACTCCTCTACCACATCCAAGGTTGTGAACTCCTTTGCATTTTCCATTCCAGATATATATTCACAGATTTTCTAATTCTTCTCCTCTAATTGTGTCTTATTTGGGGCGAAGGTAATGTGAAGCCATTGTTCTGGATGAGAGTGGGTAATTTATTGTGTAGCCCATATTTGCATACACATTGGATTCATTTTCCTTTTTTCCATTCAAAATACTGAATCCCTGACACTAACCCATACCCTACTAGACTCTGACTACTAATCCTACTATGATGGAGAATAATAACACAAACAGAATAGAAATACAAGCCGTTCAGAGGAGGCATGGTGTATAGTTGGACTTGCCTTTTGCATGATAAAGCGTAGGTGTTATATGTCTAGTCCATTTTTCATTGAAATAGTTCTCTATGTGTTTTTTTTCCTTTAATTTTTATTGTTGGTTGTTCAAAATTTACCTATTTCTTGACATATCATATTTCACACTTTGATTCAAGTGGGTTATGAACTCCCATTTTTACTCCGTATACAGGTTTCAGCATCACATCTGTTACACATCCACTGTTTTACGTATTGCAATACTAGTGTCTGTTGTAGTCTGCTGTCTTTCCTATCCTCTACTATCCCCCATCCCCTCTTCTCCCATCTTCTCTCTCTACCCCATCTACTGTAATTCATTTCTCCCACTTGGTTTTTTCCCCCCTTTTCCCTCACTTCCTCTTGTATGTAATTTTGTATAACCATGAGGGTCTCCTTCCATTTCCATGCAATTTCCCTTCTCTTTCCTTTTCTCTTCTACCTGTCACCCCTGTTTAATCTTAATCTTCTTCTCATGCTCTTCCTCCCAAATCTGTTCTTAGTTACTCTCCTTATATCAAAGAAAACTATTGGCATTTGTTTTTTTAGGGATTGGCTAGCTTCACTTAGCATAATCTGTTCTAATGCCATCTATTTCCCTTCAAATTCTATGATTTTGACATTTTTTAATGCAGAGTATTACTCCATTGTGTATAAATGCCACATTTTTTTTTCCATTCATCTATTGAAGGGCATCTAGGTTGGTTCCACACTCTTGCTATTTTGAATTGTGCTGTTATGAACATCAATGTAGCAGTGTCCCTGCAGCATGCACATTTTAGGTCTTAGGGAATAGACCGAGAAGGGGAATAGCTGGGTCAAATGGTGGTTCCATTCCTAGCTTCCAAGAAATCTCCATACTTCTTTCCAAATTGGCTGCACCAATTTGCAGTCCCACCAGCAATGTACAGGTGTACCCTTTTCCCCACATCCTCGCCAGCACTTGTTGTTTGACTTCATAATGGCTGCCAATCATACTGGAGTGAGATGGTATCTTAGGGAGGGTTTGTTTTCCATTTTTCTGACTGCAAGAGATGGTGAGCATTTTCTCATGTACTTATTGATTGATTGTATGTCCTCATCTGAGAAGTGTCTGTTCAGGTCCTTGGACCATTTGTTGATTGGGTTATTCGTCTTCTTATTGTTTAATTTTTTGAGTTCTTTGTATACTCTGGATATTAGGGCTCTATCTGAAGTGTGAGGAGTAAAGATTTGTTCCCAGGATGTAGACTACTTATTTACCTCTCTTATTGTTTCTTTTGATGAGAAAAAACTTTTTAGTTTGAGTAAGTCCCATTTGTTGATTCTAGGTATTAACTCGTGTGCTAATGGTGTCCTATTGAGGAATTTGGAGCCCAACCCCACAGTATGTAGATCATAGCCCACTTTTTCTTGTATCAGATGCCGTGTCTCTGATTTGATATCAAGCTCCTTGATCCATTTTGAGTTAACTTTTGTGCATGGCGAGAGAAATGGATTCAGTTTCATTTTGTTGCATATGAATTTCCAGTTTTCCCAGAACCATTTGTTGAAGATGCTATCCTTCCTCCATTGCATGCTTTTAGACCCGATTGGCATTGCATTTAACATATAGAGAACTTTTGGTTATATTGCCATTTTGATGATGTTAGTTCTGCCTATCCATGAACATAGTATATTTTTCCATCTTCTAAGATCTTCTTCTATTTCTCTCTTTAGGGTTCTGTAGTTTTCATTTTATAAGTCTTTCACCCTTTTTGTTAGGTTGATTCCCAAGTATTTTTTTTTTTGTGTGTGTGTGTGGATATTTTGAATGGAGTTGTTGTCCTCATTTATATTTCAGAGGATTTGTTGCTGATATACAGGAATGCCTTTGATTTATGCATATTGATTTTATATCCTGCCACTTTGGTGAATTCATTTATTACCTCTAATACTTTCTTTGTATACCTTGCTGGGTCTGCTAAGTATAGAATCATGTCATCTGCAAATAGTGATAATTTACGTTCTTCTTTTCCTATTTTTATGTCTTTGATTTCTTTAATCTCTCTAATTGCTCTGGCCAGTGTTTCGAGAACTATGTTGAACAGAAGTAGTGAGAGAGGGCATCCCTATCTTCTTCCAGATTTTAGAGGGAATACCTTCAATTTTTCTCCATTCAGAATGATGCTAGCCTGAGACTTAGCATAGATTGCTTTTACATTATTGAGGTATGTTCCTGTTATCCCTAGTTTTTCCAGAGTTTTGAACATAAAGGGATGCTGAACATTGTCAAATGCTTTCTCTGCATCTATCGAGATGATCAAATGGTTCTTATTTTTAAGTCTATTTATGTGATGAATAACATTTATTGATTTCTGTATAATGAAGCAGCCTTGCATCCCAGGGATGAATCCTACTTGATCATGGTGCACAATTTTTTTAATATGTTTTTGTATCCAATTCGCCACAATTTTATTGAGGATTTTTGCATTTTTCCTGAAATAGCTTAAAAAGTATTGGTATTAGTTCCTCTTTAAAGGTTTTGTAAAACTCTGCTGTATACCCATCCAGTCCTGGGCTTTTCTTAGTTGGTAGTCTTTTGATGGTTTATTCTATTTCCTCAATTGTTATGGGTCTGTTTAGGTTGCCTATATCCTCCTGACTAAATCTGGGCAGATTATATGACTGAGAAATTTATCGATGCCTTCACTATCTTCTATTTTATTGAAAAATAAGAATTCAAAATAATTTCGGATTATCTTCTGTATTTCTGAACTATCTGTTGTGATACTGAGTTCTCCCTCTTCTTTTCTTTGTTAGCTTGGCTAAGGGTCTGTCGTTTTGATTTATTTTTTCAAAGAACCATCTTTTAGTTTTGTCAATTTTTTCAATTGTTTCTTTTGTTTCGATTTCATTAATTTCAGCTCTAATTTTAATTATTTCTTGCCTTTTACTTATTTTGCTGTTGTTTTGCTCTTCTTTTTCTAGGATTCTGAGATGAAGTATGAGATCATTTATTTGTCGTTTTTTTTTTCTTTTTTTTAAGGAATGAAATCTAAGCAATGAATTTTGTTCTTAGAACTGCTTTCAATCTGTCCCATAGATTCCGATATGTTATGTCTGTGTTTTCATTTATCTCTAAGAATTTTTTAATTTCCTCCTTGGTGTCTTCTATAACCCATTGATCATTCAGTAACTTATTTTTCATTCTCCAAGTGATACATGATTTTTCCTTCTTTCTTTTATCGTTGATTTTCAGTTTCATTTCATTATGATCAGATAAGATGCCTGGTATTATATCTACTCCTTTATATTGTCTAAGAGTTGCTCTGTGACCTAATATATGATTTATTTTTTGAGAAGTATCCATGTGCTGCTGAGAAAAAAGTGTAGCTGCTTGATGTTGGGTGGTATATTATATATATATCATAAGTCTGGGTTATTAATTGTGTTATTGAGTTCTATAGTTTCATTATTCAACTTTTGTTTGGAAGATCAGTCCAGTAGTGAGAGAGGTGTGTTTGAGTCTCCCATGAGTATTGTATGGTGGTCTATTAGACTCTTGAAATTGAGAAGAATTTGTTTAATGAACATAGCTGCACCAATGTTTGGGGCATATATATTTATGATTGTTATGTCTTGTTGGTGTATGGTTTCCTTGAGAAGTATGTAGTGTTGCTCTTTATCCCTTTTGATTAACTTTAGCTTGAAATCTATTTTATTTGATATGAGTATGGACACTTCTGCTTGTTTCCGAAGTCCATATTGGTGATATGATTTTTCCCAACTTTTCACCTTCAGTCTATGTATATCTTTTCCTAACAAATGTGTCTCCAGTAGGCAGCATACTGTTGGGTCTTGTTTTGTGATCCATTCTACTAGCCTGTGTCTCTTAATTGGTGAGTTTAAGCCATTAACATTTAGGGTTATTATTGAGATATGGGTTGTTCTTCGAGCCATATTTGTATATTTATGTTACTAAACATGGTTTTTTTCCTCCTTGATTATTTTCCCCCCTTTACTGTCCTACCTCCCACTGTTGGTTTTCATTGTTATTTTCCATTTCCTCTTCCTGTAGTGTTTTGCCAAGGATGTTTTGAAGAAATCGTTTTCTAGCTGCAAATTCTTTTAACTTTTGTTATCGTGGAAAGTTTTAATTTCATCTTCTATCCTGAAGCTTAATTTCGCTAGATACACAATTCTTGGATGGAACCCATTTACTTTCAGGGTTTGAAAAATGTTATTGCAGGATCTTCTAGCTTTCAGAGTCTGTGTTGAAAGATCAGCTGTTATCCTGATTGGTTTACCACTAAATATAATCTGCTTCCTTTATCTTGTAGCTTTTAAAATTCTCTCCTTTTTTCTGTATGTTGGGCATCTTCGTTATAATATGTCTAGGTGTGGATCTCTTATAATTTTGCACATTTGGCATCCTGTAAGCTTCTAGGATTTGCGATTCTGTCTCATTCTACAAGTCTGGGAAGTTTTCTCTTTTATTTCATTGAATATATTGCTCATTCCTTTTGTTTGGACCTCTATACCTTCCTGTATCCCAATGACTCTTAAGTTTGGTCTTTTTATGTTATCCCATATTTCTTGGATGTTCTGCTCATGGTTTCTTAAAAGTCTTCCTGAGCTGTCTGTGTTCTTTTCAAGTTGAAATAATTTGTCTTCATTGTCTGATGTTCTATCTTCTAAGTGTTCTACTCTGCTGTTAGTATTCTCAATTGAGTTTTTAAGTTGGTTTATTGATTCCTGCATTCCTAGGATATCTGTTTGTTTGATTTTATAATCTTTATCTCCCTGCATAGTTGATATTATGCTTCTTGGATTCTTTTATGTAATTCATTATCAAGGTGATCTTTCATTGTCTGATTTTGCTCTCTAATGTCTTCCTTGAGACTCCAGATCATCTGAAGCATGTATATCCTGAGTTCTTTATCTGACATTCCATCTACTGCAGATATTACCTCTTCTAAAGTTGACTTTACCTGCATTGCTTATGGTCCTTTCTTTCCTTGTCTTTTCATTCTGTTCATGTTTCTTTCTGCTTGGTGAAACTGTTGTGTTATTGAATTTTTCCCCCCATATATTTTTATTGCTTGTATAGTTTCAAAGTCTCTCTCGCAGGCACGGGTGGTGGCTCTGCCCCTCCTACAATTGGGACAATGTGCCTACCACACCAGCAGGCTGCTGGGCCTGTTCTGTCAGTCGGTAGCTGGTCCGCCTACCTTGAAGGTGCGAGCAGCAGCTCTGCCCCTCTGCAGGCACTGGGCCTGTTCTGCCAGTGGGTCGCAAGTCGGGCTACTTTGCAGGCGTGGGCGGCAGCTTTGACCATCTGTGGGCCACTGGGTCTGTTTTGTCTGTCCCTTGCAGGTCTGTCTACCTTGCAGGCGCGTGTGCCTGCTCTGCCCCTCCCCCAACCGGGACGATGTGTCTACCATGCTGGCGGGCCATAGGCCTGGTCTGTCGGTGGTCGCAGGTCCACCTACCTTGCAGGCGCGGAGGGCGTCTCTGCCCCTCCGCAGATTGCTGGGCCTGTCCTGCTGTGGGTCACAGGTCTGCCTACCTTGCAGGCCCGGGGGCATTGCCCCTCCCCCAACCAGGGCGATGTGTCTTCCACGGTGGCGGGCCACTGGTCCTGTTCAGCCGGTGGGTCGCAGGTCCGCCTACCTTGAAGGAGCGATTGGCAGATCTGCCCCTCCCTCTCTCAATGTGTTTTTAAAGTTGACAAATATGTGAATTCCTGTCTCCCTTTCTCTGTAGCATATTCAGCACATATATTTTTATATGCACATATAGAATCCTACCTGGTATCACACGTACATTTTTGTGAGGCTGTTGACTTGGCAGATACAAATTATGAGAAGAGATCACTCCTCCTAAACGCTGTTGGAACTGAAAATTTAAGCTATTGGTGAGTTTCCTAGTTGAACAATATTACACATAAATCCACGCTCAGTAAAATGAAGATTTTTGGATCTGTGGATGATATATATTTCATGAAGAATTTCAATTGGCATATGTATTGCTACTTTTTAATGTCTGTTGTGTGTGTGTGTGTGTGTGTGTGTGTATATATATATATATATATATATATATATATATATATACACACTCTCCATATATTTCAAAATATGAAATAGATGTGTCTTATGTACAGTCCCAAAATTCATTCATGTTCATGTATGTGGAGTTATAATCAAATTTTCACTAGATTATTCTCAGAAATATTCATCTACCTGAAATACATATTTGTTTCTTAGGTCTGAAAACTAACTTCAGTGAATGGTGCATTCAAATCCTAATATTTCTAAATTAACTGACTCAGTTTAACATCAATGCAAGAAGATTCCTATGGGACATGATGTTTATTTTGACGTTCATTTTTACTCAACACTGGCGCATTACTACTCCTTCAGTTAATGCACATCATAGGATATATATTTCATCTACAAGTTCGCAAATTTATAGGCATTTGTTTCACTTTCAGTCACTTCCTGCTTCAGAACACATGTATTTCTCCAGGTTTCTTGACTGGTCTTTTTATGAGACTTTTTTCCAAACAAATTATTTTCAATTTCCATAATCAATTTGAAGCAAAACTCACACACTCTTCATGATAAACCATAATCCTCATATTACCATTAGATGTAAAACGGGTTGGAATGAATGGTTGTATATCAATATAAGATTTCCTGTATATTTTTACATTTCAATTCAATCCATTATTTAAAGTTGGAACCAGTTATATTATTTATTCACAGTATGGTCTATACATGCATATTCTCCATATTCAAAGACAAAGAGTACACCTGTTTGTACCCCGAATACTAATTTATACTTCTTCAAAATATTGCTCCCAGAAATGGTTGAAGAAATACTCAGGTCACCTTATCTACATATACATTGTATCACAGTAATATTCTGGACACAAAAAGCAAAAGTCACACTTATGATTGTACCAAAGCCTAAATGGAAACTGACCATGGATTACTAAAAACATCCAGGTCCAGGTTGCCTAATAGTCTCAAATATCAATCCTATTGGTGACTACGTATTTGTTTCTTCCTAAGATTATATATTCAACCTAAATGCAGTTAATAATGTCTAATCCTATCACTCACTTTATACTTTGCCTGATTTCCTAATGTCTCTATTGATGTCTGCTTTCCTAAATATTTTCCCCAGTTCACCATGTGAGTGACTCTTCACATGTGATGATATTTACTTTCACTCTCTAACCGAAACCCTATTGATAAAGAATTTTTGGTCCAAATCCTGTACTCACTCTTCTTCTGAAAGCTACTGACCATCTTCCTAATCTTACTGAGTTTCCCTGTTTGAGTGGAAGTTCTCTTTTCCATTCAATCATCCAAGGTACAAGGTCCTATGCCATTGATTATTGATTTATCTGAGACATATATGCGGAACATAATTCAAAGCTAAGTATCACAATCAACAGCTCAATGTCCTTCTGAGCTTCAAATCTTACCTAGATTTCTGTTTTCATACTTATATTTTATCTCTATGTTTTAATAAATGTCACAGGTTCCCAATACCATTATTCATCTAGCAGAATGATTCCTAACCCAAATCAAACATGTTATTAAACCCTAAACATACACTGTTCCCACAATCTCACTTAACAAAAGACCAGGGACAGTGTTGGTCTTACAATACAGGAATGTAGGGGATCTTCCATATGCTGAAAACCTAAAAGGTCCATGCAGATGTGATTCCTGGAGAAGATATAAACAGCTATGAAGGACCTTAAAGAGAAAAACTCATCTTCCATTGCAAACAACCTGGTCAGGATGAAGGGTTGTATCTTAATGAGCCTCTCTGTTCTCAATGTAGAGAAAATGGACCATACCAGACCTGTGTGAAGAGCTGTTCCTGGGTGCCTATGGTTGATTCACCATTCTAACTTGTGAAAGTGTCACAGGAAGTAGGGGCAGCCTCTATCTCATGAGACCCTTGGAAGCAACTGTTAGGACAAAGTGATTGCCAAGGCAGTGTCCTCATTCACTACCTGAAGTAAGTGATCTCACCTCTCTTCCTTGGTGATGGAACTCTCTGAACTTGTGATGCAGAAGCCAGGCAACCAGAGCCAGTCCCAGTCCCAGTCCAAGTCCCAGTGAGGTCACTTGTTTGGATTTACCAAGGACAGAGTCAGTGTTTCCTGGAACCTACTGATGTGAGGATGGCCAAATGCCAGGAGAGCTTTGTAGAGGGGCCTTTCTTGAGAAAAAGGTACTTGCCCACTTCTGGCTCCTGACAACGTCACAGATTTGGCCAAGGAGACCATATCTGAGACAGGACAGTCCATTTGGGGGAACATAGTATGGCCTACCAGTCAAACGACACTCAGGATAGTCACAGAATTACTTGGGGGAAGGAGGTGTCTTTGTGGGTGTGGGAGTGAGTTTGTGGTTTTTCTCATGTTCTGAGAATAAGTAGGAAAGGCAGTTTGTTGGGTTTGGAGTGGACTGTGTCTAGTAATTCCTTTGACAATGCGAGTTTCTATGTCTGTGTAACTCTCTGTGTCCGTGGTTGTATTCATTAGAAAAGAGAATTCATCTATGGATGTGTCCTGTCTAGTAGAAAGAATTCCAGCATTTATCCTGCCTAATTTATGAATGGACTGTGACTTCCCTTATCAATGGGCAACACGTACTATCTTCCTAAGTTCCTGTTTTCTTTCTGAATCTGGCCACTCTCCAGAGTAGGCTCATGGTTTTTTGTCCAAGTTATGTACCACCTCCAACCTCTGTGACATGGCCATGTATTCTATAGCTGAAAGGAAAGGGAGCATCTCAGAAAACTCAGATATCAGTGTGACAAGGAAAGTCTCAGTCGAGAAAACCTGCTTTGGGCCTTTTGCAT
The DNA here is from genome assembly GCF_048772815.1 of Callospermophilus lateralis. Lineage (NCBI taxonomy): Eukaryota > Metazoa > Chordata > Mammalia > Rodentia > Sciuridae > Callospermophilus > Callospermophilus lateralis. The sequence goes on from NW_027515613.1 coordinate 130,000, forward strand.
CCCTATTCCTCTGTTGCCCTGAATGTCAGGAAGGTCTTTGCCTCAGGCCACCCCTTTGTGAATCCTGAAGAAAACAGTTTTCAAATGGAAATGAATGGGCATCACCTGTGGCTGTTTGCTAAAATGCTTTGAGAGATATGTGTGTGAATCAGCCTCTTGGCCGTGTGTGAGGCTGTGTCTTAGATATTCAGCGCCTAATGGATCTTAAGAAAGATCCCATGTGTGCATCCAAAACCAAAATTTCTAAAAAATCTGTCATTTTAGATGAAGTTTATTGCCTTTCTCTGTTAGGTTCCTGACCTCCATCAAGTGAATTTGGGGATCCTTTGAATTAATCGAGTTTTTCAAAGCCCTGCAGAGGCTAGCCCATAGGTGCTTGGGTTTTCTAATGAATCCAAATCACATAAAGAATCTATACCTGACAGTCAGTAGGCCTCAAATTGGAGAAGCAGAGCAGTATTAGTGGCAGGCCTATTAAATCACTCCTTGTTTACAGGAAGGGTGTCCAGGTCACACTGACTTTAGGCAAATGAGGGCAAGGGAGATTATTTCAGACTCTGTCTTGTGCTTTACCCCTCATGGAAACCTCCAGCCAGAGGTAATGATGAGTGTCTATATGGAAGAAGATGAGGGCAATGTGGGAGTGTTTTGGATTTAATTGTGGTCATTTATTTGGCTGTTGGAAGAGAAGACTGGGTCCACCTGGGCTTTAACTCGGGTTTGATTCATCTTAGAGACTGAGTTCTGGAACTGACCTCAGAGAAGTATTGACATGAATTGTGTTGGGATTTTAGGAGGCCACACATTAGAGTTGCCCTTGGAAACTGAGATCTAGGCTCAGGGTGGCTTTCCACAAAGCACTGAGAATGTCAACCAGCATATAACCTGATTTTATTCTGAAAGACTTGGCAGGCATATTTGAGAGTCAAAACACCCATGGACCTAACATTGTAGACCTCAATGGGGCTGGCCTCATGTGACCTTTAGGCCACTCTTTGGGAAGCCGTGCCTGTGAGAGTTCTCCAGATCTTTCATTGAAATGAGCTTCCACAACATTTAATGGTTCATGAATGAATTGAAACCCACTGTGGCTCCAAATTCATCTTTGAAAAATGGCTAGATAAATACCATGAAATTTTTAAAATTCCCATGACCAGGTGGAACTGGAGAACAGTTAGATCTCTGATGCTCATCATAAGTGTACCAGACTGGGCCTTGATTTACTGGGTTTCATGAAAATGGCATAGAACAGAGATGCCAGTAAGTTGGAACCTTCTGAGTAGTGCGCCTTGACCAGGTGTGGGCAGGTGTGTGACAAAACATCTGTGGTGGGGCCATGTGGATCTGCCATTGGCTTCCAAATAGCATGTGATTGACTTGCAGCAGCCAGCAGACCCATTTATGTAAAGGCACTTTGTTATATAGAGAGGTTTCAGGGCAATGTTCAGAATTAGGTTGCAATGGAAAAGGGGGCATTGTAGCAAGCAATGAGTGATAGAAGCCTGGATGGTGCATTCTCCTGCAGACTCTAACCCACCACAAGTGACAGAACTCCCTGCAGCACTGTGTCCCAGTTGAACTCCTTGTTTTTTGTGAAGCAAATATCAAACTCACTGTGCAGCAGCAAGAAACACCACAAAAAGTGGAGGATGACCAAATGGCTTCACAGCGACACGGGGAGACACTAAGCCCCCAGTGGCCACAGTTTACCTACAAAGAGAGAATTCAGCACTGCTGCCTCATGTTCATTGGAAAATAAGAAAACATGTCGTCCAGGTCACATAGATGCAGACCCATCTTTGATGGTCTCACTAAAAATAAAGCTAAAACTTCTGACAACACCTTATATTTCAAGTGCCCAATCTCACATGCAGTTTCTCAAACAGTCTTTAGGCCAGAAGAGCTCCATGTTGGTGTTGTGTTTACCATATCCCTTGCTTTTGGAAACTCCTCTACCATCTCGAAGTTTGTGAACTCCTGAACATTTTCCATTCCAGACATGTATTCACAAATTTTCTAACTCTTCTCCTCTAATTGTGTCTTACTTGGAGCGAAGGTAATGTCAAGGAATTGTTCTGGATCAGAGTGGGAAGTTTTGGGATGCACATATTTGCACACACATTGGATACAATTTCCAATTTTCCATTCAAAATACAGAATCCCTGACACTATCCCATACCCTACTAGACTCTGACTACTAATCCTAATATGATGGAGAAAAATAACACAAACAGAATATAAATACAAGCAGTTCAAAGGAGGCATGATGTATATTTGGACTTGCCTTTTGCATGATAAAGTTTATGTGTTATTAATCTAGTCAATTTTTAATTAAATAGTTCTCCAAGTGTTTTTAAAGTTCAAAATATGTGTATTACTGTCTCCCTTTCTCTGTAGCTTATTCAACATATGTATTTTTATATGCACATACCGAAAGCTACCTGGTATCACACCTACATTTTTGTGAGGTGGCTTCCTCACCAAATACAAATTGTGAGAAGAGATCACTCCTCCTAAACGCTTTTGGAACTGAATATTCAACCTATGGGTGAACTTCCTAGTTGAACAAAATTATAAGTCTATTCTTTGGTTGGCAGCTAAAATCCCTGACAAAATATGTTGATTAATTGTATTTTGGGATTCAAGTATGGTGGAAGTTTGTTGGACAACTTGATTAATGGTGATTAATGGTGGCAGCAGTTTGTACTTGATTGGCCATAGCCACTCCAGCCGTAACCGCTGCAGAAGCAGATACCGCCACGGCTGTCACTATAGCCGCTGTGATTCCAAAATCTCTGCGGACTCTAAGTAGCTCAACAATAGGGAATTTATCAGGATCCGCAGTGACCGGGATTGGGACAAAAGTTGGAATTTTCATAATCACTGCTACAGTCCAGGAACCATTCCAACACTCAGATAAGAGACAGGTAGTATGAGAACAATCCAGCATCCCCGACGAGGTGGCCTCAGCCCAAAGGAATAAGAAGGGGGATTGGACACAGACCGTTGTAGGAGGCAATGTGGCATTATACAACAGAGAGTTGAATGAAACAGATGTAAGTCTATTACCTTGTTCACTTTCCCTAACAGTACCAGAAATATTAGCCAGCCAACTTTTGGCTCCTAGCAACTGAGCCAGTGCAGAAATATCGGCTGAAGCCCCCTTTTCATTGGAAATCAGCCATTAAAACCAGGACCAACCTACTCCTGTAGAGGACCTGGCACTATTGTTAAAGTTATAAACATACCTATCAAGAGAGGGGGAAAGGGAGAAACCTTTAGCAACTTGATGTTTCTCCCAAGAATGATCCTGACAAGGCGTAAATATTGGGGGGAACCAAGATTAGGGGAACAGTAAGGAGAGGCCTTGAAATGAGTGGCATTATAAATACTACTAGAAAAAGGAGGCACTGGGATTAGTACCTCAGAGATAATAGCCAAGGTAGTTACGTTAAGAGCAGAGCTGTTGTTTGCAGGGGTCTCTGAGCCTGATTGATTCCCCGAAGCTACCTTGCTCAATACAGCACTGATAATGCTCCCTGAGATCTGATTGGACCACAATGGGTCCTCCCAGTTAGTCAAATTTTTGGTCTTAAGGCTAATGCAATTAGCGTTTCTAAGGCTGAAACAAAAAACTCCTGTGAGATTAACTTGAGATTGATTAAAAATTCTCTCCATGTCCCCTCTAGGAGAGGCACAGGGAGCAGACATCTCACATGAGGTTGAAAAAAGAGTGGGGAGGACACTAGAATTACCATGAACCGGCATCGGCATTGGCCAGGCCCGTGCCACTGCCCACCACCGCATTGGTGTCGTCTGTGCCATCGGCACCAGCACCAGAGCCAGAGCACTTAGCAGAATGAAGATCTTCATCACAGGATTGTTGTGGTATCTCTTGTTGCTGGTCAGTTGATGTCGAGACTCTTCTTGTCAAGCGTTCAGGGACCCACAACGGTTCCGTACGATCCTGGGGAAAAACACATACAGATCCTCGTGCCCATGTCAGCACGGGGTCAGGGCCGTTCCATTGGCCTGTAAGAACATCCTTCCACTTAACATAGCCAATCTCAGAGGGCTGAGGGGACACATGTCTATCGGCCGCAGAGTGACCATGAATATCCAAATTCAAAAAATTAATGGTAAATAGAGCTAAGGACAGGCGTTCTTTAGGAGTGTGTTCAGCTGCTATTCCCCCTTTTTGTTTTTGTAAAGTTTCCTTTAAGGTGCGATGAGCACGCTCAACAATGCCTTGTCCTTGAGGATTATAAGGCAAACCATGAGTAAGTTGCACTCCCATAGTAGAACAAAAAGCTGTAAATTGTCTGCCAGTATAAGCAGTTCCATTATCAGTCTTAAGGGATGCAGGTGCACCCCATGCTGCCCATGCCTCTAAACAGTGAGTAATGACATTACGTGCCTTTTCTCCCGATAAAGCAGAAGCATGGATAATTCCAGAGCACATATCAACGGAAACATGCTCATACTTAAGGTTACCAAAGTCAGGTATATGTGTCACATCCATTTGCCAAACAATCAATGGCTTTAATCCCCGTGGGTTTACTCCATAATTAGGGGGATGAAGAAATGTGACACAATGGGGACATTGCAATACTATCTGCCAAGCATCCGCTCTTGAAATGGAAAAACGCCTGTGCAGCGTTAATTCATTAACATGGAAGTTTTGGTGAAACAACTTAGCCCCCTCTAAGGAGGAAGCCAAGCATATCAATTGACCTCTAGTGGCTAAGTCCGCACAGGCATTACCTTGGGATAACGGACTAGGAAGAGAGGTGTGAGCCCTGATATGCATTGGATAAAAAGAAGCAGTGCGGTTAGAGATAAGCTGTTGAAGCTGAGTAAAGTAAACAGACACATTGTGGGCATCACTAATAGTTCCCACGGCCTCCAGGACTTTTAGTGCTTGTACCACATAGCTGGAGTCCGAAATAAGATTTTAAAAAAAAGAACACTGTTTAAAAACTTCAATAACAATTTGTAGTTCTACCCATTGTGGATTTCCAGGAGCAAATTGATGCTGGATAGGGGGAGAGTCATTAATTATGTAGGCTCCCATTCCAGACTTGGAACCATCAGTAAAAATGTTAACAGCCCCCGTGTTTGGGCATGGAAAGCTCTCCTCGAAACACCCCCACCGTACGGCGGCGGGTCCGGAGGATCATTTTTTTTTTTTTTCTTCTGAGCTCCTGTTTATTTTTGTTCCCTTCTCCCATAGTTAGACTTCCTAGCTGCCGAGACAGTCTCCCGAGCTCCTCCTCCTCATCGTCCTCCTCTTCTGGCCCACTTTTGCATGGGAGTGTGCGCAGTGTACTGAGATCTGGATACAAGCGTTTCCTCCCCCGTTTCTCGCTCTGCACATTCCCTTCCTCCTGATATATTTCACTCCGTGCCAGAGACAATCGCCTCCTCCCCTGTTTCTCGCTCCGCACACTGCCATCCTCCTGAAATACGTCACTGCCTGCCGGAGATAATTGTTTCCTCCCCTGTTTCTCGCTCCGCACACTCCCACCCTCCTGAAATACCTCACTGCCTGCCATTTCTGATCTTTCTTCATGTAATTGCTCTAAAACTTCTTGTCCTTTAGTAAGTGCTTCCTGACATCTGCCATCTGCGAAGCAACTACGGATCATCTTCCAAAGGGGTATCACCCCACCATCTAATATGCCCTGCTCAGAAGCAAAGTCAAGATCTCTGCCTAACTTATCCCAGCTAGGTAGAGTGAGGCTACCCGAGAACGCGAACCACGGTGCAACAATATCTGTCTTCTGTAAAAATCTCTGTAAAGTACTACGTTTCACTTCTAGGCCCTTGGAACGTAACAGGTTATCTAGAGCCAGGAGAAGCGGACTTGAAGATACGGCACCCATGACACAACAAAAGACACACAAAAAACAAAAGTGAAAGTAAGAGCGAAAGTACACAGTGCAGCTGCAATAAGATGTAATGCTCTCTCTGGCTTTACAGAGGAGCTGCCGCTTTGATAGCGGGTCCCAATTACCTAGGACTAATCTCCGCTTTGATAGCGGGTCCCAATTACCTAGGACTAATCTCCGCTTTGATAGCGGGTCCCAATTACCTAGGACTAATCTCCGCCTTGATAGCGGGTCCCAATTATCTGGGACTGATCTCCGCTTTGATAGCGGGTCCCACTTATCTAGGACTGATCTCCGCTTTGACCGCGGGTCCTACTTACCTGGGACTAACTGGTTCATCACCCCTGACTGCTGAAAGTTCTGGTTCCCGGGTTTTCAGCACCACTTGTCGCAACCCCTTGCCCACAAGGAAGATGCAACTCAGGAATCTTCTTTCAGCAGTTTATTCAGGCCTTGATTAAAGTATCTTTTTGTGACCCCCCTCTCTACTGGCGAGCGACCAAGCACAGCCTAATAAAGTCTCCCACGTACCAATCTTAAGCCGCTGCGTGGATCTTTCTTATAGGGTGGCAAGGGATAGCGTGCCAACTCTCCACAAAAGAATTTGTTTATCACAGGCCACAGTGGAAGCCGGCGCCATCTTCTAATGGTGGCCACAATCTACAACAATGGCTTACCACAATAGGACATATATTTCATCAACAATTTCGCAATTTTATAGGCATTTGTTTCACTTTCAATCGCTTCCTGCTTCAGAACACATGTATTCCTCAAGGTTTCTTGACTGGTCTTTTCATGAGACTTCTTTCCAAACAAATTATTTTCGATTTCCATAATCAATTTGAAGCAAAACTCACACACTTTTCATGATAAACCAAAATCCTCATATTTCCATTAAATGTATAATGGGTTGGAATGAATGATTGTATATTAATATAAGATTTCTTATATATTTTCACATTTATTTCAATCTATTATTTCAAGTTGAAACCAGTTTTATTATTTATTCACAGTATGGTCTATTCATGCATTTCCTCTGTATTCATTGACACAGGGTGCACCTTTTTGTAGCCCCAATACAAATTTATACGTCTTCAAAATATTGCTTCTAGAAATAGTGGAAGAAATACTCATGTCACCTGATCTACATATACATTTCATCACAGTAATATTCTGGACACAAAATTCAAAGGTCACACTTATGATTCTACCAAATCCTAAATAGAAAGTGAACATGGATTACTAAAATCATCCATGTCCAGGGTGCCTTATGCTCTCAAATGTCAATCCTATTGGTGACTGCATATTTGTTTCTTTCTAAGATTATATGCTCAACCTCAACCCTGTTGAAAATATCTAGTCCTATCACTCACTTTATACTTTGCCTGATTTCCTAATGTCTCTATTGATATCTGCATTCCTACATATTTTCCCCACTTCATCATTGTTGGAGACCCTCCACATGTGCTGTTATTGAAATTCACTCTCTAACCGAAACCCTATTGCTAAATAACTTTTGGTCCAAATCCTATACTCATTGTTCTTCTGATACTTACCGACTATCTTCCTGATCCTACTGACTATCTCTGTTTGAGGGGATGTTCTCTTCTACAATCAATCATCCAAGGTACAAGTTCCTATGCCATTGTATATCAATTTATCTGACATATCTGTGCAGAACGTAATTCAAGCTAAGTAATCCAATCAAGGACCCAATGACTTTCTGGACTTCAAATCTTACCTGGATTTCTGTTTTCATACTTATATTTCACCTATATATTCTTGTAAGTATCGCAGTTACACAATACCATTATACATCCCGTAGAATGATTCCTAACCCAAATCGAACTGGTTATTAAGCCTAACCATACACTGTTCCCTCAATATAACATTACAGAAGAGCTGGAACAGAGTTGGTCTTACAATGCAGGGATGGAGGGGATCTTCCACCTACTTAGAACCTCAATGGTCCATGCAGAAATTATCCCTGGAAAACATGTAGGCAGGTATGAAGAACCTGAGAGAGCAAAAGTCATCTTCCATGGCAAACAGCCTGGTCAGGATGAAGGGTTGTGTCTGAATCAGCCTCTCTCTTCTTAATGTAGAGAAGATGGACCAAACCAAGCCTGTGTGGAGAGCTGTTCCTGGGTGGCAATGTTTGATATACCATTCTAACTTGTGAAAATGTCACAGGAATTGGGGCAGCATCCATCTCATGGGACCCTTGCAAGCAACTGTTAGAGCAAAGTGGTTGCCAAGGCAGTGATCTCATTCAGTTCCTGAAAAAAGTGACCTCCCCTCACTTCCTTTGTAATGGAACTCTCTGAACTTTGGAACCAGGAAGCTAGGCCCCCAGAGCCAGTCCCAGTCACAGTTGGCACACTTGATTGTATTTACCAAGGACAGAGTCAGTCTTTATTGGTACCAACTGATGTGAGGATGGCCAAATGCCAGGAAAGCTATGAAGATGGCTGTTTCCTGAGAAAGCAGGTAGTTGTTCTGGCAAATACACCAGATCTGAGAAAGTACAGGCCATTTCGGGGGAACATAGTATGGCCCACCAGTCAGAGGAAACTCCGGATAATCAAAGACCTACTTCTGGGAAGGAGGTGCTTTGTGGGTGTGGGTGTGAGTTTGTGGTTTTGTCACATGTTCTGAGAATAGGTAGGAATAGTGGATTGTGTGTTTTTGAGTGGATTGTTTCTAGAAGGTCGTTTGACACTGCGAGGGTTTCAAAAAGTGTATCCCACAGTGTCCGTGGTTGTTGACATTTGAAAAGAGAATGCATCAATGAAAGTGTCCTGTCTAGTAGAAAGCTTATCAGCATTCATCCTGTGCAATTGATGAATGGACTGCAGCTTGCCGTATGAATGGACAACACCTACTATCTTCCTAAGCTCCAGTTTTCTTCCTGAATTCTGGCCACTCTCCAGAATAGTCTCATGATTTGGTGTCCAAGATATGTACCGCCTCCAAGATTTGTTACATGGCCATGTACTGGATAGCTGAAGGCAATGGGAGCATCTCAGAAAACTCAGATATCAGTGTGACCAGTAAAGTCTCAGTGGAGAAACCCTGCTTTGGGCCTTTTGCTAACCTATTGTTCTGTTGCCCTGAATGTCAGGAATTTCTTTGCCTCAGGCAACCCCTTTGTAAATCCTGAAGACAACAGTTTTCAAATGAAAATGAATGGGCATCACCTGTGGCTGTTTGCTTAATTGCTTAAAAAGGGATGTGTCTGAATCACCCCCTTGGCCCTATGTGAGGCTGGGGCTTAGATTCTCGGCACCTGATGGATCTACAGAAAGATCCCATCTGTGAATCCAAAACCAAAATGGCCAAAAGAGCAGTCAATGTGGATGAAGTCTCTTGCCTTCCTCTGTAAGTCCTGACCTCTATCAAGTGAGAATAGATATCATTTGGGTCAAATGAGTTCTTCAAAGCCCTGCAGAGGCTATTGCATAGGTGCTTGGATTTTCTCATGACTCCAATTCACACAAAGGAATTTATACTCAACAATCAGTAAGAGTCAAAATGTAGAAGCAGAGCAGTATTAAGGGCAGGCCTATTTGATCACTCCTGGTTCACAGGAAGGGTGTCCAGGCCAACCTGACTTTAGGCAATTGAGGGGTAAGTGAGCTTATTTTGGACACTGTCTTGGGCTGCACCCCTCATGGAAACCTGCAGCAAGAGGTTATGATGAGTTTCTCTATGGCAGAAGATGAGGGTCATGTGGGAGTGTTTTGGTTTCAATTGTGGTCATTTGTGTGGCAGTGGAATAGGCCACTAATGAGATTCGCCCTTGTAAACTGAGATCTAGCCAACTCCTTGGGAAAAATTGCCTGTGAGAGTTCTCCAGAACTTTTATTGAAATGAGCTTCCTCACCATATAATGGTTCCTGAATGAATTGAAACCCACAGTGCTTCCAACTTCATCATTGAAAAGTGACTACATAAATACCATGAAATTTTTGCCATTCCAATGACCAGGTGGCACTGGAGAACATTTCATGTCCTTTTGCTCATCATGAGTGTACCAGACAGTGCCTTGATTGTCTGGGTTTCATGAAAATGATGTAGAATAGAAATGCCAGTAACTTGTAGCCTACTGAATAGTGGGCCTAGAGCGGTGGTGTGCAGTTGTGTGATAAAACATCTCTTGTGGGGCCATGTGGATCTGCCATTGCTTCGAAAGGGCTTGAGACTGACATGGTGCATCCAGCAGAAACTTATATGTCTGAAACCTCTCCATGTAAAGGCATCTTTTTATATGCAGATTTTAAGGGCAATGTTCAGAATCAGGTTGCTATGGTCAAGGGGGCAATCTATGTGGGATAGAATCCTGGTTGGTGAATTCTCCTGCAGACTCTGACCCACCACACATGACAGAACTCCCTTCAGCACTGGGTCTCAGTTGAACTCGTTTTATTTAGTGAAACAAATACCAAACTCCCAGTGCAGCGGCAAGAAACACCATGAAATGTGGAGGATGATCAAATGGCTTCACAGTCCACACAGGAGACACTTAGCCTTAAGTGGCCACAGTTTACCTACAAAGAGTGAATTCAGCACTGCCTCCTTATGTCTTTTGGAAAATAAGAAACCATGTCCTCCAGGTTACATAGATGCAGACACAGCTTTGATGCTTTCACTAGAAATGAAGCTAAAGCTCCTGACAAAAACATATATTTCAAGGATCTTCTAGCTTTCAGAGTCTGTGTTGAAATATCAGCTGTTATCCTGATTGGTTTACCCCTTAATGTAATCTGCTTCCTTTCTCTTGTAGCTTTTAAAATTCTCTCTTTATTCTGTTTGTTGGGTATCTTCATTATAATGTGTCTAGGTGTGGATCTCTTATGATTTTGCACATTCGGCGTCCTGTTGGCTTCTAGGACTTGGGAGTCTGTCTCATTCTTCAAGTCTGGGAAGTTTTCTCGTATTATTTCATTGATTACATTGCTCATTCTTTTGGTTTGGACCTCTATACCTTCCTGTATCCCAATGACTCAAAAGTTTGGTCTCTTTATGTTATCCCATATTTTCGGATGTTCTGTTCATGGTTTCTTAACAGTCTTGCTGAGCTGTCTATGTTCTTTTCAAGTTGAAATACTTTGTCTTCATTGTCTGATGTTCTATCTTCTAAGTGTTCTACTCTGATGGTAGTATTCTCACTTGAGTTTTTAAGTTGGTTTATTGCTTCCTGCATTTCTAGGATTTCTGTTTGTTATTTTTTACAACTTCTATCTCCCTGTATAATTGATCTTTTGCTTCTTGGATTTGTTTGTGTAATTCATTGTCGAAGTGATCTTTCATTGTCTGATTTTGCTGTCTAATGTCTTCCTGGAGACTCCAGATCATCTGAAGCATGTATATCCTGAGTTCTTTATCTGACATTCCATCTGCTACAGCTATTAACTCTTCTAAATTTGTGTTGACCTGCATTGCTTGTGGTCCTTTTTTCTTTGTCTTTTCATACGGCTCGCATTTCTTTCTGCTTGGTGAAACTGTTGTGATTTTGAAATTTTCCCCCTATATATTTATATTGCTCTTGTATATTTGAAAAATCTTCCTTGCAGGGGCAGGGGGTGGCTGTGCTGCTCCTCCAATTGGGGTGATCTATCTACCACGCTGATGGGCCGCTGGGCCTGTTCTCCTGATCGGTCGCAGGTCTGCCTACCATGCAGGCGTGGGAGGCGGCTCTGCTCTGCCCCTCCTCCAATTGGTGTGACGTGTCTACCACACCCGTGGACCCCTGGGGTGTTCTGCCGATCGGTCGCAGGTCTGCCTACCTTGGAGGCACGGGCGGCGGCTCTGCTCTGCCCCTACTCCAATTGGGGTGACGTGACTACCATGCCGGCGGGTGGGTGGGCCTGTTCTGTGGTCGGTCACAGGTATGCCTACCTTGAGGGCATGGGCGATGGATCTGCTCTGCCCCTACTCCAAATGGGTGAAGTGTCTGCCATGCTGGCAGGCCGCTGGGCCTCTTCTGCTGGTCAGGTGCAAATTTGTCTACCTTGAGGGCGCGGGTGGTGGCTCTGCTCTGCCGCTACTCCAATTGGGGTGTCGTGACTACCAAGCCGGTAGGTTGCTGGGCCTGTTCCGGGCACGTGCAAAGATTCTGCTCTGCCCCTACTCCTATTGGGATGACGTGACTACCATGCCGGTGGGCCACTTGGATTGTACTAGGCGCGGGAGAAGGCTCTGCTCTGCAACTACTCCAATTGAGGTGACCTGACTACCACGCCTGCTGGTCACTGGGCCTGTTCTGGGCACCTGCAGCGGCTCTGCTCTTCCTCTATTCCAACTGGGGTGAAGTGATTATCATGCAGGTGTGTCGCTGGGCCTGTTCCAAGCATGGGCAGCGGCTCTGCTCTGCCCCTCTGGCTTGATGAAAAAGTGAGAGAGACTCGGGTGTTTGTGACTCACTTTCTTTACCAGGAGACTAACTGTTTCTGTCACCGCTGGTATCAATGAAGTTATCTCCTCCGCTGCTTTCTGATGACATCAGATCTCTGCCATGTTGGTATCCCATGCAAAAGGCAGCATTTCGTTCCCTTTGCTGGGTGACCAATGCAATGGGTGAGTCCTGACTTGCCCTCACAAGCCCCGTCTCAATCCTGTTGCCACTGCCTATGAAGGCTCGGTTGATATTTACCTCCACATTATTCAGCAAGACCCGGACCGGGAAGCAGTTTCCACGGGTTCTTTAGCCCTGAGCAAGATCAGTTAGGGGAGGCCAAATTTGGCCGCTCTGGGCTCAGTGTATGTTCTAATAGGAGCAGGCTCCAAGACGCAGTTTCTGCGGGTTCTTTAGCACTGAACCTGAGTAATTTGTCTGCGAGACAAAGGTGAATGGCATCCTGAAATTACCTGTTCTATAGGTGAATGAGCTGCGATCAGTCGAAAACAGGGATGGTGACGTCAGCTCTTCAAGATGGTGGACGCTGGCTTCCTCTGTGGTCTGACCGGTATGGAGAACGGAATTGGACCACATCCATCCCCGTCTCAATCCCAGAATTCAGCACTGAGCACAGTAATTGCATAGCTGGCAGGAGCCCATAGAATCTGCACCACTGTATATTTTCGATGCTATCTCGTCGTTTCCCAGTGCGCGCCACAGACTCTAGCTGCAGGGCAATTTGCTGAATAAGGAGCATGACCCTCCGTGCGGACAAATCACTCGCGTTTGAGCCCCCGTAGCTGATCCTCGTGAGATGGATATATGTCCACTAGGTTGTGGAGCACCCCAAATTTGCTGGAAATTCCTAACAAGATAGGTTTTAGCCGTTCTAACTCGTCATTCTCCCACACAGTGACACGGTACATGGGGGTAATGCACTCCATTCGCCCCCATCATGTGATCCCCCAAAGTTAGTTTTCAGTACTAGGAAAAAAATATGTATTTCAGGTGGAGGAATATTTCTGAGAATAATCATGTGAAAAGTTGATTATAAATCCACATACATGAATATGAATGAATTTAGGGAGGGTATAAAAAATATACTAAATATTTTTAAAAATCTGGAGAGTGAATATATATATATATATATATATATATATATATATATATATATATATATATATATACACACAGACACACACACACACACAGACATTAAAAAGTAGCATTATGTATGTGAATTGAAATTCACCATTAAATATATATCATCCACAGATCCAAAAATATTAATTTTAATGTACATGGATTTATGTTGTTCAACTAAGAAGCTCACACATATGTTGAATTTTCAGTTCCAACAGCATTAAGTAGGAGTGATCACTTCTCACAATTTGTATCTGCCAAGCCAGAAACCTCACCAAATGTACGACTGATACCAGGTAGAATTCTATATGTGCTTATAAAAATACATGTGATGAATAGGCTATAGAGAAAGGGAGACAGTTATTCACATATTTGTTAACTTTTAAAACACATGGAGAACTATTTCAATTAAAATTCGCTAGATTTATAACACCTACCATTTATCATATGAAAGGCAAGTCCAATTATACACCATGCCTCCTGTGAACCTCTTGTATTTGTATTCTGTTTGGGTTATTATTCTCCATCAAATTAGGATAAGAAGTCAAAGTCTAGTAGGGTATGTGTTAGTGTCAGGGATTCAGTATTTCGAATGGAAAATTGGAAAATGTATCCAATGTGTATGCAAATATGTGCTACACAAATATCTTCCCACTCTCATTCAGAACAATGCCTTGACATTACCTTCGCCCTACATAAGACACAATTAGAGGAGAAGATTTAGAAAAACTGTGAATACATATGTGGAATGGAAAATGCTCAGAAGTTCACAAATTTGGAAGTGGTAGAGGAGTTTCCAAAAGGGACAGGGTAATCACTCCAAAAATATGATGAAGTTCTGCCAGCTTAACATCTGAAGAAACTGCCTCTGAGGTTGGGCAATGAAATATATGCTGTTGTCAGAAGCATTAGCTTCATATGTAGTGAGACCATCAAATCTGGTTCTGCATCTATGTGACCTGGAGGACATGGTTTCTTATTTTCCAATGAACATGAGGCACCAGTGCTGAATTTTCTATTTGTAGGTACACTGTGGCCACTGGTGTCTCCCCGTGTGGACTGTAAATTCATTTGGTCATCCTCCACTTTCGTGGTGTTTCTTGCTGCTGCACTGGGAGTTTGGTATTTGCTTCATTAAATACAAGGGTTCAACTGGGACACAGTGCTGAAGTGAGTTCTGTCAAGTGTGGTGGGTCGGGTTCTGCAGGAGAATGCACCAACCAGGCTTCTATCCCACATAGCTTACCCCATTGACCATAGCAACCTGACTCTGAACATTGCCCTGAAACCTCTCCATATAACAATATGCTTTTACATATAAGGTTCTACTGACTGCAAAATGTCAGTCACAATCCATTTGGAAGCCAATGGCAGATCCACATGCCCCCACCACAGATGTTTTATCACACACCTGCCAACCACTGCTCTAGTACAACTACTCAGCATGATCCAACTTACTGGAATCTCTGTTCTACACCATTTTCATAAAACCCAGTCAATCAGGGCACTGTCCTGTATACTCATGATCAGCAACAGGACATCCAAATGTTCTCCAGTGCTACCTTGTCATGGGAATTTCAAAAATTTCATGTTATTGATCTAGCCAATTTGCAAGGATGAAGTTGGAGGCACTGTGGATTTCAATTCACTCAGAAACCATTAAATGGTGAGGAAGCTCATTTCAATGAAAACTCTGGAGAATTCTTACAGGCAAGGCTTCCAAAAGTGCCCAAAATTCAGATTAAGCCAGGCCCATTGAGGTCTACAATGTATGGTCCATGTGTGTTTTGACTCTCAAATATGGCTGCCAGGTCTTTAAGAATAATATCATGTGATATCCTGGCTGAGATTAACTGTCCTCTGTGGAAAGTCAACTTGGGCTTCGATGTCACTTTTCAAAGGCAACTCTCATGCATGGCCATTTAAAATTCCAACACAATTCCTGGCAATAATTCTCTGAGATCAGTAAAGAACTCAGTCTCTAAGGGGCATCACACCAGAGTGCAAGCCTAGTTTGACCCAGTGATCTCTTCCAACCGCCAGACACATGTCCACAATTAAAACCAAAACACTCTCACATGGCCCTCATCTTCTTCCATATAGACACTCATCATATCCTCTGGCTGGAGGTTTCCATTAGTGACGCAGCCCACGACAGTGTCCAAAATAAGCTCCCTGCCCCTCATTTGCCTAAAGTCAGGGTAGCATGGACTCTCTTCCTGTGAACCAGGAGTGATCTAATAGGCCTGCCTTTAATATTGCTTGGCTTCTCCAACTTGAGGCCTTCTAGCTTTGGGGTTTAGATTCTTTAAGTGAATTGGAGTCATGAAAATCAAGCCCCTATGGCCTAGCCTCTGCAGGGCTTTGAAGAACACATTTGACCCAAAGGATCCCTATTCTCACTTGATGGATATCAGGAACCTACGAGAGGAAGGCAAGAGAGTTCATCAAAAATATATGATCTTTTTGCCATTTTGGTTTTGGATGCACACATGGGATCTATCTTTAGATCCATCAGGTGCTGAGAATCTAAGCCACAGCCTCACACAGGGCCAACAGGCTGATTCAGACATATCCCAATCCTAAGCAATTAAGCAAAGAGCCACAGGTGATGCCCATTCATTTCCATTTGAAAACTCTTTTTTTCAGGCTTCACAAAGTGGTGGCTTGAGGCAAAAAACTTCCTGACATTCAACAGAACAATAGGTAAGCAAAAGGACCAAAGCAGGGTTTCTCCACTGAGACTTTCCTGGTCAACAGATATCTGAGATTTCTGAGATGCTAGCCATTTCCTTCAGCTATCCATTACATAGCCATGTCACAGATCTTGGAGGTGGTACAAATCTTGGACACAAAACCATGATACTATTCTGGAGAGTGGCCAGAATTGAGAGAGAAAACAGGAAATTAGGAAGCTTGTAGGTGTTGCCCATCCATAAGGCAAGCCAGAGTCCACTCATGAATTGGGCAGGATTAATGCTGGGAAGCTTTCTACTAGACAGGACACATGCATTGATGCATTGTCTTTTCTAATGTCTACAACAATGGACTCAGTGGGATACACACACATAGAAACACTCACCTTGTCAAAGGACTTAATAGAAATATTCCACTCCATACCAAATAAACCGCCTTTCCTACCTATTCTCAGAACATGAGACAAAACCACAAACTCACACCCACACCCACAAAGGCACCTCCTTCCCCCTAGTAGGTCTGTGACTCCCCGGAGTGTCCTCTGACTGGTGGGCCATACTATGTTCCCCGGAAATGACCTCTTCTGTCTCAGATCATGTCTGCTTGGCCAACTCTGTGAAGTTCTCAAGAGTCAGCGGTGAGACACTACCTGCTTTCTCAGGAAAAGCCCCTCTTCACAGGTTTCCTGGCATTTGGCCATCCTCACATCTGTAGGTACCAAGAAAGACTGACTCTGTCCTTGGTAATTCCAAACATGTGAGACCACTGGGACTAGAACAGGGACTGTCTCTGGGTGCCTGGCTTCCTGGATCCCAAGTTCAGAGAGTTCCCTCACCAAGGAAGTGAGGTGAGATCACTTCCATCAGGATCTGAATGATGTCACTGCCTTGGCAACCACTTTGTCCTAACAGTTGCTTCCAAAAGTACCATGAGGTGGAGGCTGCCCCGATTTTCATGGGACACTTTCTCTAGTTAGAATGCTGTATCAACCATAAGCACCCGGGAACAGCTTCCACACAGGACTGGTTTGGTCCATGTTCTATACATTAAGAAGAGAGAGACTGATTCAGACACAACCCTTCATCCTTACCAGAATGATTGCCAGGGAAGATGACTTTTGCTTTCTGAGGTACTTCATAGCTGCATTCATCTTCACCAGGGATCATTTCTGCATGAAAATTTGAGTTTCTCAGCAGGTGAAGATCCCCTGGATTCCTGTAGTTTAATACCCACACAGTTCCTGCTCTCCTGCAAAGTTAGTGTATGGTTAGGGTTAATAATATTTTCGATTTGGGTTAGGAATCATTCTGCAGGATGAATAATGGGATTGGGAACCTGCGATATTTATAAGAATATATAGGTGAAATATATGTATGAAAACGGGAATCTAAGAAAGATTTGAAGCCCAGAAGGGCATTGGGCCCTTGGTTTGCATACTTAGTGTTGAATTATGTTCTGTACAATTGTCTCAGTTAAATCGAAATACAATGGCATAGGACCTAGTACCTTGGATGATTGAATGTAGAAGAGAACATCCAGTCAAAAAGGGATAGTCGGTAGGATTAGGAAGATAGTCAGTAGGTTTAGGAAGAAGAGTGAGTATATGATTTGGAATAAAAAGCTTCTTTAGCAATAGGGTTTCGTTTAGAGAGTGAATGAAAATGTAAGGACATGTGAAGAGTCAGCCAAAATGATGAACTGGGGAAAATATGTAGGAAAGCAGGTGTCAATAGAGACATTACGAAATCAGGCAATGTATAAAGTGAGTGATAGGATTAGACATTTTCAACAGGCTAGAGTTTGAATATATAATCATAGGAAAAAACAAATATGTCGTCACAAATGGGAATGACATTTGAGAGCATTAGGCAACCTGGACATGGATGCTATTAGTTATCAACATTCACTTTCCTTTTAGGCTTTGGTACAATCATAAGTGTGACATTTTATTTTTTTTTTTTGTTCAGAATATTACTGTGATAAAATGTATATGTAGATTAGGTGACATGAGTATTTCTTTCACCATTTCTGGGAGCAATAATTTGAAGATGTATACATTAGTATTAGGGGCACAAAGAGGTGTAACCTGTTTCTATGAATATAGAGATAATGCATGAATAGACCATACTATGAATAAATAACATAACTGATTCCACTTTAAATAATGGATTGAATTGATATGTGAAAATATATAAGAAATCTTATATTGATATACAATCATTCATTCCAACCAGTTATATATCTAATGGTAATATTATGATTATGGTTTATGATGAATGGTGTTTGAGTTTTGCTTTATAAGTGATGATGTTAAACAAAAATAATGTGTTTGGAAAGAAGTCTCATGAAAAGACTAGTCAAGAAACATGGAGGAATGCATGTGTTCTGAATCAGGAAGTGATTGATCGTGAAACAAATTCCTATAAATTTTCTAATTTGTGACTGAAATATATATCCTATGATGTGCATAAACTGAAGACATAGTAACGTACAAGTGTTGAATAAAAATGAAAGTCTAAATACACATCATGTCCCCTAGGAATCTACTTGCATTGATTTTAAACTGGCTAAGTAACTGTAGTAATATTAGGGTTTGTATGCACCATTCACTGAATTTAGTTTTCAGTACTAGGAAACAATATGTATTGCAGGTGGATGATTATTTCTGAGAATAATATTGTGGAAAGTTGATTATAAATCCACAGATATGAATATGAATGAATTTAGGGAGTGTATAATAAGACACATATATTTCATATTTTATATTTTGAAAAATCTGGAGAGTGTATATATATATATATATATATATATATATATATATATATATACACACACACACACACACACACACACACACACACGCACATGCACAGATATTAAAAAGTAGCAATACAGGAGATTCATTATGAAGGCAGGCATGGAGAAATCAAGTCTATGATCTCTTCAGCTGCACGGGCATAGGGAGTTGTAAACTCTCTAAATGCTGTTTGCTCAGAATCACTAGGCAATGTTGACCTGTTGTGAATCTGGGGCGAACAGTCTGGGCCCCTCAGAACACACACAGAGCCCGGATTGGCTGCATTCAAGCTTAGATTCGTCTGGTTTTTGTGACTCAGCACTAACATTCCCGCTGAAATAACTGGTCGGTCTTTCTGAATTGACAGAGTTAAAAGACAACTGAGCCTTCATAGGCAGTGGCCACAGGATTGAAATGGGGCTTGGGAGATATAGTCAGGACCCACCTGTTGCATTGGTCACCCAGCAAAGGGAACGAATGGTCACCATTTTAATGGGATACGACCATGGCAGAGAACTGACATTACAGGCGGAGGAGATAACTTCATTGAAACCAACGCGACAAGTGTGTAATCCCATTGCCATCTCTCTCAAAACCATGGGGAAACCTCAAGGGCCCTTCCCAGCTCTGCCGTAATGGCCCCTCCCAGGTCTCCCAGGAGCGCGATAGCCAGACCTAGGGAATCAGGATTGGCTCGGGACTCGCGGCGTGGAATTCCCGGCTACCACTCCCACCAGTGCTGACAATTGAGGTCTCTTACACCACCTACCGGGGGCATGGCTCCCGGAGGACAAGAAAATTCGCTGGGGGTTCTCAGGCCAAAGCTCTACAAACTTAGGGTCTGAGGGAGGCAAACAGGGAGAGTGTGCCCAGGTGTTCATTAAAACAGGGCTACCAGGAGCAGAGGCCTGGCGTGTAACCAGTATTGTGGTGAGCGTCAAAGGTGAGCGGGGCCTGGCTTGAGGAAGCACAAGAGAAGGCCCTAGGCACTCAGGATTGGAGACCCGCCCAGTCTGGGAGGAAGAGCTGCTGCACTGTGATTGGTTCCCGCTAATTGAGAGGAGAATCTTGGCCCAGTACACACAGCTCCACCTACTGGAAGAGAAGTAAATTGAACTCTAGGACTGCATGTATTAATATTATTATTTTATTTGTATGCTTTTCTTTTTCTTTGATTTTCATTTTTGTTGTTGTTCTTTAACTTTTTTAATGTTTTTATTTTTTTTATTTTTTATTTTATTATTATTATTATTATTTTAAATTTTAATTTTCATTTTTAAATTATCATTATTACTTAAAATTTTCTTTATTTTCTATTTTTTTCTTTTGTCTTTTCATTTCTTTTCAATTTTGTTATACCCCCTTCCTTGAATTCTACCTGCCTACTCTCATTCTCCTTAGTGACTTCTTCCCTTCCCTTCTAATATCTTTCCTTCCAAGCATCAAATAAATTTATAAGAGTAAGCAGTAACTCAGTAGTCAAACAGAACAAGAAGTAACATGAGAAGCATAAAAAAGCAAGGAAGAAAAAAAGTGCAAACAATGAAGGACAGCCTAAATATTCAAGAGCATCTAGAGTCATCAGAAAAATGGTCATATAAAGAACTCAAGGAATACCTTAGACAGATGGAATGGAACCTTAAAGAGGATACGAGACAAAAAAAACAGTGAAAGAACGCATTGAAAATGAATTACATAAACAGATAAAATAAGAAATTAAGCATCTTTATCAGGAGATAGAGATTATTAGAAAAATCAAACAATAATTCTAGAAATGAAGGAAATGATAAACCAAATTAAAAACTCAATTGAGAGTATCATTAACAGAGTGGAGCAAGTAGAAAAAAGAATGTCAGATAATGAAGACAAAATATATCATCTTGAAAAAAACTCTAGCCAAGAAAGAAATGCTGTAAAAAATTATGAGAAAACATCCAAGAGATATGGGATAACATAAAAAAAAAACAAACTTATGACTCATCCGGAAAGAGGAAGGTACAGAGATTCAAACCAAGGGAATGAGTAACCTGCTGAATGAAATAATTACAGAAAACTTTCCAGAAATAAAAATGGAAACAGATAAACAAATTGTAGATGCTTACAGGACACTGAGCACACAAAATCACAGTAGACCCATGCCAAGACACATTGTTATGAAGATATCCAATATACAAAACAAAGAGAAAATATTAAAAGCTACCAGAGAAAGGAGGCAGATTACAATCAGGGGTAAACCAAAAAGGTTAACAATGGATTTTTCTATCACAGATGCTGGAAGTGAGAAGATCCTGGAACAACGTACTTCAAACACTGAAAGACAATGGATGCCAACCAAGAATTATGTATCCAGCAAAATTAAGCTTAATGTAAGACAACGAAATAAAAATATTTCATGATAAACAAAAGCTAAAAGAATTTGCAGCCAGAAAACCAGCATTGGAAAGCATCTGGAGCAAAACACTACACAAGGAAGAAATGAAAATCAACAACGAAAACCATCAGTGGGAAGTGCCCCAGTAATGACAGAGGGCGGGGAAAAACTAATCATGGAGAAACAATCTAATTTAAAAAAAAAGATATAGGCAAACATGGGTGGCAGTACAAACCATATATCAATAGTAACTCTAAACATTAATGGCTTAAACTCTCCAATAAAGTGACATAGGCTTGTAA
This sequence comes from Callospermophilus lateralis, assembly GCF_048772815.1. Classification (NCBI taxonomy): domain Eukaryota; kingdom Metazoa; phylum Chordata; class Mammalia; order Rodentia; family Sciuridae; genus Callospermophilus; species Callospermophilus lateralis. Next base: position 151,601 of record NW_027515613.1, read on the forward strand.
CTTGAATTAAAAAAAAAAAAACAAATCCAACAATATGTTGCCTCCAGGGGACACATCTGAATGGAAAAGACATACACAAGCTGATGGTGAAAGATTGGGAAAATTTATACCATGCACACAGACCTCGTAAGCAAGCAGGGGTGGCCATCCTCCTATCAAATAAAATCGACCTCAAGACTAATTTAATCAAAAGGGATAAGGAAGGACATTATATACTGTTAACAGAAACCATTCACCGACAAGACATAACAATTATCAATATTCACGCAGCAAATAATGGTGCTGCGATGTTCATAAAACAAATTCTCCTCAAGTTCAAGAATCAAATAGACCACAATACAATAATTATGGGTGACTTCAACTCACCTCTCTCACCATTGGACAGATCCTCCAAACAAAAGTTGAATAAAGGAACTATAGAACTCAATATCACAATCAATACCCTAGACTTAACTGACATATATACAATATATCAACCATCATCAAGTGGATATACTTTTTTCTCAGTAGCACATGGATCCTTCTCAAAAATAGACCATATGTTATGCCATAGGGCAACCCTCAGTAAATATAAAGGGGAGGAGATAATACCATGAATTTTTTGTGATCATAATGGAATGAAACTGGAAACCAATGATAAAAGAAAAAAGAAAAAAATCATACATCACCTGCAAAATGAACAATATGTTACTGAATGATCAATGGGTTACAGAAGACATAAAGGAGGAAATAAAAAAATTCTTTGAGATAAATGAAAATACAGACACAACATATCAGATTCTATGGGACACAATGAAAGAAGTTTTAAGAGGTAAATTCATCGCCTGGAGGTCATTCCTCAAAAAAAGAAAAAAAAAACAACAAATAAATGAGCTCACACTTTACCTCAAAGCCCTAGAAAAGGAAGAGCAAAACAACAGCAAATGTAGCAGAAGGCAAGAAATAATTAAAATCAGAGCGAAATTGAAACAAAAGAAACTATTGAAAAAATTAACAAAACTAAAAGTTGGTTCTTCGAAAAGATAAATAAGATCGACAGACCCTTAGCCGTGCTAACGAAGACAAGAAGAGAGAGAACTCAAATTACTAACATACGGGATGAAAAAGGCAATATCACAACAGATGCAACATAAATACAGAAGAAAATTAGAAATTATTTGGAAAACTGTATTCCAATAAAATAGAAAATAGTGAAGACATCGATAAATTTCTTAAGTCATATGATTTGCCCAGACTGAGTCATAAGGGAACACACAATTTAAACAGACCAATATCAATGGATGAAGAAGAAGAAGCAATCAAAAGACTACCAACCAAGAAAAGCCCAGGACCGGATGGGTATACAGCAGAGTTTTACAAAACCTTTAAAGAAGAATTAATACCAATACTTTTCAAGTTATTCAGGAAATAGAAAAACTGGGAGCTCTGCCAAATTCATTCTATGAGGCCAACATCACCCTGATTCTGAAACCAGACAAAGACACCTCAAAGAAAGAAAACTACAGACCAATATCTCTGATGAACCTAGATGCAAGAATCCTCATTAAAATTCTGGTGAATTGGATAGAAAGGCACATCAATAAAATTGTGCACCATGATCAACTAGGATTCATCCCTGGGATGCAAGGCTGGTTCAATATACGGAAATCAATAAATGTTATTCACAACATCATTGGACTTAAAGATAAGAACCATATGATCATCTCGATAGACGCAGAAAAACCATTCAACAAAGTAGAGCATTCCTTTATGTTCAAAACATTTTAAAAACTAGGGATAACAGGAACTTACCTCGACATTGTAAAAGCTATCTATGTTAAGCCTCAGGCTAGCATCATTCTGAATGGAGAAAAGTTGAAGGCATTCCCTTTAAAATCTGGAACAAGACAGGGATGTCCTCTATCACCACTTCTATTCAATATATTTCTTGAAAAAACTGGCCAGAGCAATTAGAGAGATGAAAGACTTTAAAGGCATAAAAATAGGAAAAGAAGAACTTAAATTATCACTATTTGCAGATGACTTGATTCTATACATAGAAGACTCAAAAGGTCTACAGAAAAAACTACTAGAACTAATAAATGAATGCAGCAATGTGGCAGGATACAAAATCAACATGCATAAATCAAAGGCATTTCTGTATATTAGCGACAAAACTTCTGAAACAAAAATGAGTCCAAACACTGCATTCCCAATTTCCTCAAAATAATTAAATACTTGGAAATCAACCTAACAAAAGAGGTGAAAGATTTATATAATGCAAACTACAGAACCCTAAAAAGAGAAATAGAATAAGATCTTAGAAGATGGAAAAATATACCCCGTTCATGGATAGCCAGAACTAACATCATCAATATGGCGATATTACCAAAAGTTCTCTATAGGTTTAATGCAATGCCAATCAAAATCCCAAAGGAATTTTTTGTAGAAATAGATAAAGCAATCATAAAATTCAAATGGAAAAATAAAAGACCCAGAATAGCAAAAGCAATTCTAAGCAGGAAGTGTGAATCAGGCAGTATAGCGATACCAGATTTCAAACTATATTACAGAGCAATCATAATAAAAACAGCATGGTACTTGTACGAAAACAGGTGGGTGGACCAATGGTACAGAATGGAGGACACAGAGACTAATCCAAAAAGCTACAACTATCTTATATTTGATAAAGGAGCTAATGGCCTGCAATGGAGGAAGGATAGCATCTTCATCAAATGGTGTTTGGTAAACTGAAAATCCATATGCAACAAAATGAAACTGAATCCCCTCCTCTCGCCCTGCACAAAAGTTAACTCAAAGTGGATCAAGGAGCTAGACTCAAATCAGAGTCTCTGCGTCTGATAGAAGAAAAAGTTGGCTCCGATCTACATATTGTGTGGTCAGGCTCCGAATTCCTTAATAGGACACCCATAAAACAAGAGTTAATAACAAGAATCAAGAAATGGGACTTACTTAAACTGAATTTTTTTTTCTCAGAAAGAGAAACAATAAGAGAGGTAAATATGGAGCCTACATCATGGGAACAAATTTTTAGTCCTCACCCTTCACATGGAGCCCTAATATCTAGAGTATACAAAGTATACAAATAACTCAGAAAATTATACAATAAGATAACCAATAACCCAATGGGCCAAGGACCTGAACAGAAATTTCTCAGAGGAGGACATAGAATCAATTAACAAGTACATGAAAAAATGCTCTCCATTTCTAGCAGTAAGAGAAATGCAAATAAAAACCACCCTAAAATACCATCTCAATCCAGTGAGATTGGCAGCCATAATGAAGTCAAACAACAACAAGTGCTGGCGAGGATGTGGGGTAAAGGGTACTCTTGTACATTGCTGGTGGGACTGAAACTGGTGCAGCCAATTTGGAAAGCAGTATGGAGACTCCTGTGAAAGCTTGGAATGGAAGCACCATTTGACCCAGCTATTGCCCTTCTTGGACTATTCCCTGAAGACCTTAAAAGAGCGTACTACAGGGATACTGCCACATCAATTTTCATAGCAGCACAATTCACAATTGCTACACTGTGGAACCAACCCAGATGCCCTTCAATAGATGAATGAATAAAAAATGTGACTTTTATATACTATGGAGGATTACGCAGCACTAAAATATGCCAAAATAATGGAATTTGCAGGGAAAAGCATGGCACTAGAGCAGATTATGCTTAGTGAATCTAGCCAATCCCTAAAAAACAAATACCAAATGTCTTCTTTGATATAATGAGAGCAACTAAGAACAGAGCAGGGAGGAAGAGCATGAAGAAAAGATTAACATTAAGCAGAAACATGAGGTGGGAGGGAAAGGGAGAGAAGAGGGAAATTGCATGGTAATGGAGAGAGACACTTATTGTGACACAAAATTACATATAAGAGGTTGTGGGAAAATAATCAAGGAGAGAAATGAATTACAGTAGGTATGGTAGAGAGAAAAGATGGGAAGAGAAGGGAGGGGGTATAGTAGAGTATAGGAAAGGTAGCAGAATACAACAGTAACTAATAGGGCATTATGTAAAAATATGGATGTGTAACTGATGTGATTCTGCAATCTGTATTTGGAGTAAAAATGGGAGTTCATACCCCACTTGAATCTAATGTATGAAATATGATATGTCAAGAGCTTTGTAATGTTTTGAGCAACCAATAAAAAAAGTAGCGATATATATGCCAATAGAAATTCATCATGAAATATATATAATCCACAGATTGAAAAATATTAATTTTACTGAACATGAAATTATGTATAATGTTATTCAACTAGGATGCTCACCCATAGGTTGAATTTTCAGTTCCAACAGCGTTTAGGAGGAGTGATCTCTTCTCTCAATTTGCATCTGCCAATTCAGCCACCTCACAAGTGTATACGAGTGATATCAGGTAGGATTCTATATGTGCATATAAAAATACATGTGCTGAATAGGCTACAGAGAAAGGGAGACAGGGATTCATATATTTGATAATTTTAAAAACACATGTAGAACTATTTCAACAAAAAATTTACTAGATTTATAACTCCTACAAAATATAATGCAAAAGGCAATTCCAACTATACACCATGCCTCCTCTGAACTGCTTGTATTTCTTTTCTTTTTGGGTTATTTTTCACCATCATATTAGGATCATTAGTCAGAGTCTAGTAGGGTATGGGTTAGTGTCAGGGATTCAGTATTTCAAATGGAAAATTGAAAAATGAATCCAATGTGTATGTAAATATGTGCTACACAAAAATCTTCTCACTCATATCCAGAACAATGCCTTGACATTACCTTCACCCAAGTAAGACACAATTATAGTAGAAAAGTGTGAAAATCTATGAATACATATATGGAATGGAATATCCTCGGGAGTTCACAACCTTGGAGGTGGTAGAGGCGTTTCCAAAAGTAAAGGACAGGGTAAACACTCCACAAACAAAGAGCTCTGCTGGCCTAAGACTTCTTGGAATACTGCCTCTGAGGTTGGGCACTTGAAATATATGTTGTTGTCATGAGCTTTGGCTTCCTTTGTAGTGAGACCATAAAAGCTGGGTCTGCTTCTATGTGACCTGGAAGACATGATTTCTTATTTTCCAATGAACATGAGGCAGCAGTGCTCAATTTTCTCTTCGTAGGTAAACTATGTCCACTGGAGGCTAAGTGTCTCCCGGTGGGGACTGTGAAGACATTTGATCATCCTCCACTTTTCGTGGTGTGTCTTGCTGCTACACTGGGAATTTGGTACTTGCTTCACACAATATAAGAAGTTCATCTGGGATACAGTGCTGGAGCGTGTTCTGTCACGTGGGGTGGGTTAGCGTCTGCAGGAGAATGTACCAACCAGTCTTCTATCCCACATAGCTTGTCCCAATAACCATAGCAACCTGATTATGAACATTGCCCTGAAACCTCTCCACATAACAAGATGCCTTTACCTACAAGGGAATGGGGGCTGCGCCATATCAGTCACAAGCCATTTGTAAGCCGATAGCCGATCCACATGGCCCCACCTTGATGTTTCATCACATATCTGCCCACCACTACTCTAGGCCCACTACTCACCAGGCTCCAAATTCCTGGAATCTTGTATTCTACACCATTTTCATGAAACCCAGTCAAACAAGGCACTGTCTGGTATACACATGATCAGCAACAGGACATCCAAAGTTTCTGCAGTGCCACCTGGTCATGGGAATTTCAAAACTTTTATGGTATTTATCTAGCAATTTTTCAAGGATGAAGTTACAGGCACTGTGGGTTTCAATTCATTCAGGAACCGTTAAGTGTTGAGAAAGCTCATTTCAATGAATGCTCTGGAGAACTTTAAAGTCAAGGCTTCTCAAAGAGTTGCCAACAGGTCACATTAAGCCAGGCCAATTGACGTCTACAATGTGAGGTCCATGTGTGTTTTGAATCTCAACTATGGCTACCAAGTCTTTCAGAATAAAATCATGTGATATCCTGGCTGAGATTCCCAGGCCTCTGTGGAAAGCCACCCTGGGCCAAGATCTCAGTTTCCAAGAGTGAGTCTCATGCGTGGCCTCCTAAAATCTCAACACAATTCATGGCAATACTTCTCTGAGGTCAGTTCCAGAACTCAGTCTCTAAGGGTAAATCATACCAGATTTCAAGCCCAGGTGGACCCAGTCATCCCTTCCAACTGCCACAAAAATGACCAAAATTAAAATGAAATCACTCCCACAGGGCCATAATCTTTTTCCTTGTAGACACTCATCATAACCTCTAGCTGGAGGTTTCAATGAGCACAAGGTAGTGTCCAAAATAAGCTCACTTGCCCCTCATTTGCCTAAAAACATGGTGACCTGAACACTATTCCTGTGAACCAGGAGTGATCAAATATTCCTGCTGTTAAAGTGTTCCGCTTCTCCAATTTGAGGCCTACTGGCTGAAGCCTATAAATTCTTGATGTGATTTGGAGTCATGAGAAAACCCAAGCACATGTGGGCTAGCCTCTGCAGGGATTTCAAAGACTCATTTGACCCTAAGGATCCCTATTCTCACTTGATGGAGGTCAGGAGCCTAAAACAAGAAGGCAAAAAATATTCATCCACAATGACTTCTCTTTTGGTCATTTTGGTTTTGGAACCACATGGGATCTTTCTTTAGATCCATCAGGTGCTGAGAATCTAAGCCACAACCTCATTCAAGGACAAGAGGCTGATTCAGACACATTCCATTCCAAAGCAATTAAGCAAAGAGCCACAGGTGATGTCCATTCATTTCCATATGAAAACAGTCTTCTTAATGCTACACAACTGGGTGGCCTGAGGCAAAGACTTTCCTGATATTCAGGATAATAGAAACAGAAGTAAGCAAATGGCCCAAAGAAGGGTTTCTCCACTGAGACATTACTGGTCACACTGATATCTGAGTTTTCTGAGATGCTCCCATTCCCTTAAGCTATCCAGTACATGGCCATGTCACAGAGCCCTGTGGTGTTACATATCTGGGACTCAAAACCATGAGCCTATTCTGGAGAGTGGCTGGAAAACACGAAGAAAACAGGAACTTAAGAAGATAGTAGATGTTGCCCATCCATAAGGCAAGCTGCAGTCCATTCATCAATTGGGCAGTAAGAATGTGGGGAAGCTTTCAACTAGAGACAACGTTTCCATTGATGCATTCTCTTTTCTAATGTCTACAACAACGGATACACTGGGATACACAGACATAGAAACACTCACCATGTCAAAGGACTTACTAGAAATAGTCCACTCCAAACCAAATAAACCACCTTTCCTAGCTATTCTCAGAACATCAGAAAAAACCACAAACTCACACCTACAACAGCAAAGGCGATTCTTTCACCCAAGTAGGTCTGTGATTATCCGAAGTGTCTTCTGACTGGTGGGCCACATTATGTTCCCCAAAAAATGGCCTGTCCTGTTTCAGATCTGGTCTCCTTGGCCAATTCTGTGAAGTTGTCAGGAGCCAGTGGTTCGCCACTACCTACTTTCTCAGGAAAGGCCCCTCTTCCGAGCTCTGCTGGAATTTGGCCATCCTCACATCAGTAGGTACCAAGAAAGACTGACTATGTCTTTGGGAAAAACAAATAAGTTAGCCCACTGGGACTCGGAGTGAGACTGACTCTGGGTGCCTGTCTTCCGGGATCCCAAGTTCAGAGAATTCCATCACCAAGGAAGTGAAGTGAGGTCACTTCTTTCAGGAACTGAATATGGTCACTGCCTTGGTAACCACTTTGTCCTAACAGTTGCTTCCAAGGTTCCTACGAGATGGAGGCTGCCCCAACATCCTGTGACACATTCAGAAGTTAGAATGGTATATCAACCATAGGCACAGAGGAACAGCTCTCCACACAGGCCTGCATAGGTCCATCTTCTCTACTTTAAGAAGGCAGAGGCTGATTCAGACACATCAATTCTTCCTGACCAGGTTGTTTGCCATGGAAGATGACTATTGCTCTCTCAGGTCCTACATAGCTGCCTACATATTCTCCAAGGATCATTTCTCCATGGATCTTTTAGGTTCTCAGCAGGTGGAAGATAATCTACATTCCTATATTGTAAGACCCACTCTGTCCCTGCTCTTCTGTAAGTTGTATTGAAGGAAGAGTGTATGGTTAGGGTTAATAATAGGTTCGATTTGGGTTACGAATCATTCTGCAGGATGAATAATGGCATTGGCAACCTGTGGTATTTACAAGAGTATATATGTGAAATATAACTATGAAAGCAGAAATCTAGGTAAGATTTGAAGCCCAGAATGGCATTGGGGACTTGAGTGGGATACTTAGCTTTGAGTTATGTGCTGCACAGATGTCTCAGATAAATCAATATACACTGGCATCGGACCTTGTACTTTGGATGATTGAATGTTGAAGAGAACATCCAGTCAAAGAGCGATAATCGGTAGGATTAGGAAGGTAGTCGGTAGGTATAGAAAGAAGAGTGAGTATAGGATTTGGACCAAAAGTTCTTTAGCAATAGGGTTTCGGGTAGAGAGTGTATGTAAATGTCAGTACATGTGAAGAGTCAGTCACAATGATGAACTGGGGAAAACATGTAGGAAAGCAGATATCAATAGAGACATTAGGAAATCAAGCAAAGTATAAAGTGTGTGATAGGGTTAGACATTTTCAACAGGTTTGAGGTTGAATATATAATATTAGGAAGAAACAAATATGTAGTCACCAATAGGATTGATATTTGAGAGCATTAGGCAACCTGGACATGGATGTTTTTAGTAATCCATGCTCACTTTCTATTTAGGCTTTGGTACAATTGTAAGTGTGACCTTTGCTTTTGGTGTCCAGAATATTTCTGTGATAAAATGTGTATGTAGATCAGGTGACATGAGTATTTCTTCCACCATTTCTTGGAGCAATATTTTGAAGACTTATAAATTAGTATGGTCGTACAAAGAGGTGTACCCTATTTCTATGAATATACACATAATGCATGAATAGACCATACTGTGAATAAATAATATAACTGGATCCACTTTAAATAATGGATTGAATAGATATCTGAAAATAAATAAGAAATGTTATATTGATATACAATCATTCATTCCAACCAGTTATATATCTAATGATCATCTTAGGGTTATGGTTTATCATGAAGGGTTTGTGAGTTTTGTTTCAAAATTGATTATGGAAATCAAAAATAATATATTTGGAAAAAAGTCTCATGAATAGACCAGTAAAGAAACATAGAGGAATACATGTGTTCTGGAGCAGGAAGTGATTGAAAGTGAAACAAATGCCTATAAATTTGCCAACTAGTGAATCAAATATATATTCTATGATGTACATAAACTGAAGAAATAGTAATGTACCAGTGTGGAATAAAAATTAACGTCAAAATACATATCATGTTCCATAGTAACCTACATGCATTGATGTTAAACTGGGTTAGTTAATGAAGACATATTAGGATTTGTATGCACCTTTCACTGAAGTTAGTTTTCAGTACTAGGAAACAAATATGTATTTCGGGTGGATGAATATTTCTAAGAATAATCTTGTGAAAAGTTGATTATTAATCCACATACATGAACATGAATGAATTTAGGGATTGTATATAAGACACATATATTTCATATTTTTAAAAATCTGGAGAGTATATATATATATATATATATATATATATATATATATATATATATATACACACACACACACACACACACACACACACACACACACACAAACATAGACATTAATAAGTAGCAATATATATGCCAATCGAAATTCATCATGAAATATATATCATAAAGATGCAAAAACATTCATTTTACTGAACATGGGTTTATATATTATGTTGTTCTACTGGGAAGCTCACCCATAGGTTGAATTTTCAGTTCCAACAGGGTTTAGGAGGAGTGATCACTTCTCACACTTTGTATCTGCTATGTCATGTAATTCACAAGAATGTACGTGTGATACCATGCAGGATTCTATTTGTGCATATAAAAATACATGTGCTGAATAGGCTCCAGAGAATGGGAGACAGTAGTTCACATATTTGTTACCTTTGAAAACACATCAAGAACTATTTCAATTAAAAATTGACTAGATTTATAACACCTACCCTTTATCATGCAAAAGGCAAGTCGAACTCTGAACTGCATGTACTTATATACTGTTTGGGTTATTTTTCTCCATCATATTAGAATTAGTAGTCAGAGTCTAGTAGAATATGTGTTAGTGTCAGGGATTCAGAATTTCGAATGGAAAATAGGAAAATTAATCCAATGTGTATGCAAATATGTGCTACAACAAATCTTCCCACTCTCATCCAGAACCATGCCTTGACATTACCTTCGCCCCAAGTAAGACACAATTAGAGAAGAAGAGTTACAAAATCTGTGATTACATTTCTGGAATGGAAAATGCTCAAGAGTGCACAAACTTGGAGGTGGTATAGGAGTTTCCAAAAATAAGGACAAAGTACACACTCCACAAACATGGAGCTCTGCTTGCCTAAAACTTTTTGAGAAATTGCCACTGAGGTTGGGCACTGAAATATAGGTTGTTGTCACGAGTTAAGCTTCCTTTGTAGTGAGACCCTCAAAGCTGGGTCTGCATCTATGTGACCAGGAGGACAAAGTTTCTTATTTTACAATGAACACGAGGCAGCAGTGCTGAATTCTCTCTTTGTAGGTGAACTGTGGCCACTGGGCGCTTAGTGTCTCCCCGTGTGGACTGTGAAGCCATATGGTCATCCTCCATTTCGTGGTGTTTCTTCCTGCTGCACTCGGAGTTTGGTATTTGCTTCACGAAATACAGGGAGTTCACCTGGGACAAAGTGCAAGAGGGAGTTCTGTCACGTGTGGTGGGTCAGGGTCTGCAGGATGATACAAGAACCAGGCTTCTATCCCACATAGCTTGACCCCTTGACCATAGCAACCTGATTCTGAACAATGTCCTGAAATCTCTCCATATAACAAGTTGCCTTTACACGGAAGGTTCTGCTGGCTGCGCCATATCAGTCACAAGCCATTTGGAAGCCAATGGCAGATCCAAATGGCCCCACACAGATGTTTTATCACATACCTGCCCAACACTGCTCTAGGCCCACTACTCAACAGAGTCCAACTTACTGACATCTCTGTTCTACACCATTTACATGAAACCCAGTAAAACAAGACACTGTCTGGCACATTCATGATCAGCAACATGTCATCCAAAGGTTCTCCAGTGCCACCTGGTGATGGGAATTTCAAAAATTTCATGGTATTTATCTAGCCATTTTTCAAGGATGAAGTTGGAGGCACTGTGAGTTTCAATTCATTCAGGAACCATTAGATGGTTAGGAAGCTCATTTCAATGAAAGCTCTGGAGAACACTCACAGGTAAGGCTTCCCAAAGAGTGGTGAAAAGATCACATGATGTTTAGCTCATTTAGCTCTACAATGTGAGGTCCATATGAGTTTTGACTCTCAATGATGGGTGCCAAGTCTTTCAGAATAAAATCATGTGGTATCCTGCCTGAGAGGCCCAGTGCTCTGTGGAAAGCCACCCTGGGCCTAGAACTCAGTTTCCAAGGGCGACACTCATGCCTGGCTTTCTGAAACCTCAACAATATTCATGGCAATACTTCTCTGAGTTCAGTTGCAGAACTCACTCTCTAAGGGAATCACACCAGAGTTCAAGCACATGTGAACCAAGTCATCTCTTCTAACCGCCACCCAAATGACCACAATTTAAATTAAAAGACTCCAACACACATAATAACCTCTGGCTAGAGTTTTCCATGAGGGGGACAGCTCAAGTCCGTGTCCCAAATAAGCTCTCTTGCACCTAAATTGCCTAATTCAGGGTGGCATGGACACCCTTCTTGTGAACCAGGAGAGATCAAATAGGCCTCCCATTAATACTGCTCCACTTCTTCAATTTGAGGTCAACTGACTGTGGGGTTTGGATTCTTTATGTGAATTGGAGTCTTGAGAAAACCCAAGCATCCATGGGCTAGCCTCTGCAGAGCTCTGAAGATCTCATTTTACCCAAAGGATCCCTATTCTGACTTGATGGAGTTCAGGAAAGTTACAGAGGAAGGCGAGAGACTTCATCCACAAGGACTGCTCTTTGGCCATTTTGGTTTTGGATGTACACATGGGATCTTTCTTTATATCCATCAGAAGATGAGAAACTAAGCCACAGCCTCACACAGAGCAAATAGGCTGATTCAGACACATCCTCTCCAAAACAATTAAGCAAGGAACCACAGGTAATACCCATTCATTTCCATTTGAAAACTGTTTTCTTCAGGCTTCACAAAGTGGTGGCCTGCGGAAAAGACCTTCCTGACATTCAGGGCAACAGAAGAAAAGGTAAGCAAAAGGCCCCAAGCATGGTTTCTCCACTGAGACTTTACTGATCACACTGATATCTGAGTTTTCTGAGATGCTCGCCATTCCCTTTAGCTATCTAGTACATGGTCATTTCACAGAGCTTCGTGGTTGTACATATCTTAAACACAAAACCATGAGCCTATTCTGGAGAGTGGCCAGAATTCAGGAAGAAAACAGGATCTTAGGAAGATAGTAGGTGTTGCCCATCAATAAGGCAAGCTGCAGTCCATTAATTAATTGGGAAGGATAAATGCTGGGAAGCTTTCTACCTGACAGGATATATTCATTGATGCATTCTCTCTTCTAATGTCTACAACCACGGGCGCAGTGGGATACACTGACATAGAAACACTCGCGTTGTCAAACGACTTACTAGAAACCGTTCACTCCAAACAAAACAAACCTTCTTTCATACCTATTCTCAGAACATGAGACAAAAACCACAAACTCACACCCTCATCACAAAGGCACCTCCTTCCCCCATGTAGGTCTGTGACTATCCGGAGAGTCCTCTGACTGGTGGGCCATACTATGTTCCCAGAAATGGCCTGTTCTGTCTCAAATCTGGTCTTCTTGGCCAACTCTGTGAAGTTTTCAGGATCAAGTGGTGAGTCAATGCCTGCTTTCTCAGGAAAGCCCCCCCTCCATAGCTTTTCTTGCATTTGGCCATCCTCACATCAGTAGGTCCCAAGAAAGACTGAGTCTGTCCTTGGTAAATCAAAATAAGTTTGACAACTGGGACTGGGACCGGGACTGGTTCTGGGTGCCAGGCTTCCTGGATTCCAAGTTCAGAGAGTTCTATCACCATAGAAGTTAGGTGAGGTCACTTCCTTTAGGAACTGAATTTGGTCACTGCCTTGGAAACAACTTTGTCCTAACAGTTGCTTCTAAGGTTCCCATGAGAAGGAGGCTGCCCCTACTTTCTGTGACACTTTCACAAGTTAGAATGGTATGTCAACCATTGGCACGCAGGAGAAGCTCTCAACACATCCCTGCTTTGGTCCATCTTCTCTACATTAAGAAGAGAGTGGCTGACTCAGACACATCCCTTCATCATGAGCAGGTTGTTTGCCATGGAAGACTTTGCTCTCTCAGGTCCTTCATAGTTGACTAAATCTTCTCCAGGGATCATTTCTTCATGGACCTTTGAGGTTCTCAGCAGGTGGAAGATCCTCTATATTGCTGTATTTTAAGACCAACTCTGTCCCCGCTCTTCTGTAAAATTAGATTGAGAGAACAGTGTATGGTTAGGGTTAATAACAGGTTCAATTTGGGTGAGAAAAGAAACTACATGGTTGAGCAAACAGGGTCCTACAGTTAACAATAATATGAGAATTATTAATGGACCAGCCTGGGTGGATAAAAGCGTAGTTAACCAGGTGGACTATGTGAACCAAGACTCAAACCTCCTTTTGGGGGCCTCTGTCTTTCTTTGACCCTCTTCAAGTCGTTTTCTTAATTTACTCATAGATTCTTTTACAACTCCAGTATTGTCGGCATAAAAACATCATTCTTTCCTCAATGCAAGCAAAAAGGCACCCTTCTCTCATGAAGAGGAGGGCCAACACTTGCCTGCTCTGTAAACAACTTCAGAGAGAGAGAGGTTAAAATTCCTGTAAAGCTGTGATGCGGTTTTTAATGTCTTTAAGCTTTGGTCTATTTCTGCTTCTAATTGTGTCTTTGGTGTGTCTCATGGACTAGGGCATTTGTTCCTGTGCCCACCCCTTTAGCAACTATTATTCCTAATAGGATGGCTAAAGTGAGGGATACAGGTTCCTGGTGGAACCGGGTTGTATGCCCCCCTATTTGATCTTTAAATGAACCTGCATCCTGATAGAGCACTCTCGAAAACATCTGCATCATTACATAATTAATCGCATCTATTGACCATTTTATGAAAACATAAATAATGTTAAAGTGTATAGAATTATACTGTAGTAGGGATGGACAAGGAAAGGCACCTAAGATAGCACCAAAGACAGGAAAGCAGTTTTATTTGGTTGCATCCGTATTTAGAGGGCATTTCTTCTGTTGTAATCAATTAATCCACTGAACCCCAAGTTTTGGTAGTTTTAGTATTTGTACCCAACATGTAAGGGAAGGGGCTCAGAAGTTCACAGTCTGCAGAAATTTACACAAATCAGTTTTTGTTTCTGTTTTTTTCCTCTGTTCTGTGCACGTTAACTTTTCAAGGACACCTTGGAACGGGAGAGCTTTTTTGTCTCTTTTTTTTCCTCCTTGCCAGCTGTCACCATGGAGCCCAGTTGGTAACTTTTTTATCTTAGAAATGTAGCCATCTCTGTGAAGCCCCAGCTCAAGGCCAGAGTCCTTGTTCACATATTTTGTGAAAAACTGGTAAGGCGATGTCTAGCTTAGGGGTGGTGATTTTTCCAGCCAGTGGCCAAGTAGAACAGGCAACAGGAAGAGTGGAAGTTTATCTCCATTGAACTTTTTCAGAGGGACTCTTTTGCTGAAAGACCTAAAGTAAGCCTTGGTGAAGACTTCTGGAGAAGGTCATTTAAGACATTTCTGTGGACCTGGTACAGAGGGGGATGACAGGGAAGGCGATGCTGAGAGCAGCTCTGTGGATCTGAGAATGAGGAAGGAGAGATGCCAAAGAATAATGGGAAAGGGGTTTGGGATTTTCATAGAACAAAAACTTGAGCAGTAGAACAGGTAGAGCAGAGGGGAAGACGGGAGTGAGTATTCCAAAAAGCCTGTGAGGGACTTTAAATTCTTAGAACCTGTTTTCAGTGATGACAAATCAACTTTAAAGGTCATTTTCATTACATCTTGGATAGGGGTCTGAGGGCTCTTCTCAGTTGGTTTGAGCTTTGGCTAAGCTTGCTAGAGGACTTGGTGGGACCTAGTGCAGACACTGACAGGAAAAGAAAGGAGTGAGTGGGTGGAGGGGTACCTCGGTACCTGCTTCCTCAGCAAGGGGGCAATGTTCTGAGATCCAGCGGAGGTTTGGGTTTTTGATCTAGTAATTGGAGGGGAGAAATCAGGATGCTGAGATGGGAGTGAAAGCAGAGAGTCTAGAGCAGAAGGCTGAGTGTGAGGAACTATTGGGGAAGCATAGTACAGGATGTGAGCGCAGGAGGAAAAAGGATTCCACATAGGGGAATTTCCCCCTTTTGAGCACTTGCCAAAGTTAAAAATGTCATGCAGAATTTGAAGATCTAGAGAACCCTCTGGGGGCCATAGTTTTTGGTTGTCTAATTGGTAATATGGCCAATGCTGTGTACTGAATTTGATGAGGAGTTTGGGTTCCACCAGGCAGCCCCTGTATGCTCACATCCCCATGACTTACACAAGACGTCGGCTTTTCCCCCACAAAGCCATGGCTGTTTGTCGCTTTGGTAGTCTGCCGGGCATACATAGTAATATAGGCTAGCCAACCTGCATCTGGCTCGCGTGTCCCTGCATCCATAATGTTTGTTTCAATTATCTATGGTATGGAAGGGATTTAATGAAATTTTAGTGAGATCCTCTTCATCAGGTATATCTCAAAAGGAAAGACCTCTACCGAGCTGAAAAATGTCTGGGTGGAGAGATAGCCACCAGATCCCTAAGGGGGCCGTTAAGGTCTCTTTAATGGTTCTATTTATTTTTTCTACCTGTCCTGAGTTCTGGGATATATAAGCATAATGTAACTTCCAATTAATCCACAGGGTCCTGGTTAACACCTGACTTACCTGGGCCATGAACACCAGTCCATTATCAGTCCATTAGGCAGATCGTATCTTGGAAAAATATCTTTCAGGATCTTCTTGAAAACCATTTGCGCCGTTTTTTTTGTTTGTTTGTTTGTTTGTTTGTTTGTTTTTTTTTTTGTGTGTGTGTGTGTAAGGCTTCAATCCATCCTGAAAATGTATCTACAAAGACTAGGAGATATTTAAGTCCATTCCTTGCTGGCTTAATTTCATTAATGTCCACTTCCCAGAATTGTCCTGGTCTGGTTCCTCGTAGGTGCTTTCCTCTAGGAAACTTGGAAGGGTAAGCATTACCCAAATGACGGATCTGACAGGCTTTTGTTACCCGTTCAGTTATTTCCTTTCGCTGTGAGTTGGTTAGTGGAGAACTCTGTTCTTAATCCTACAGTAATGCCTGCAGTTTCTTTGAACCAAGGTGAGTGAGTTGATGTGCATTTTTAACGTAGTGTAGGGCTTGCTGTAATTGCAGGCTGAGCTCAGTGAAGTTGAGGTGTTCAGTGTCAGTGTCCTTAGATGTTATCAAAAACTTCCTGGTACTCAGGGTTCCATTGGAATTGGGCATCTTCCTTTAACAGCGGTATAAAGGAGCAGCTAAGGACGCAAACCCAGGTATCCATAACCTGCAAAAGCCAGCAGTCCCAAGAAATTCTCTGAGTTGTCTGCTGTAAGATGGGGGTGGTATCTACACAATGGTTTGTTTTCTGGGCTCAGTGAGCCATCGTTTACTGCCCCTAAGGGAATAGCCCAGGAAGATTACTTCATGCTAGCAAATTTGGGCCTTTTTGGCCGAAACTCTATACCCGAGTTGAGCAAGCTCATATAATAGTGCTTGGGTCCCAGACTCACAGTTTTCCTTGGTGTTGGCTGCCAGTAGCAGGTCATCCACATATTGAAGCTGGGTAACTTCAGGGTGCGTAGTTCTGATGTTGTTGAGATCTCTGTGGAGGGCTTCATCAAAGAGAGTGGGGGAGTTTTTGAACCCCTGTGGGAGTCTAGTCCAAGTTAGTTGACCAGACGTTTTGGTTTCTGGGTCTACCCACCCGAAAGCAAATAGCAACTGACTATCTTTATGCAGAGGCAAGCAAAAGAAAGCATCTTTTAAGTTCAGAACAGTATATAATTTCCGCTCAGGGTTCAGAGTGCTAAGCAGATTGTACGGATTAGGTTCCGTGGGGTGAATGTCCTGCACTCTTTTGTTGATCTCTCTTAGCTCTTTAATGGGGCGATAGTCCCCGGTTCCTGGCTTTTTTTTTTTTCTAGTAGCAGGGGAGTGTTCCAGGCCGATTGACAGGGCCTTAGGACTCCTAAGGCCAGATATTTCTGAATATGGGGCCTTATCCCACCTTTAGTTTTTTTGCTTAGAGAATATTATTTGACATTGATTGGGGAGACTGAGGTTTTTAACTCCACTGTTATTGGAGGTTGTTTCACGGCCAGACCTAACACTGCAGTTTTTGCCCAGGCATCTGTGTAATCTGTTATCAATTTTTGGGGTAGCTTGCTTGTTTGATCAGTCTTGGGGGGTGTGAAGAGTGGACGTTCCTCTTCTACTAATATAGTTAAAGCGGTGACTATAGGAGTTTTACTGAAGGATTTACAAATTTCATTTGGGGGCCTTCAGGGTTAAAAGTTATTTTGGCCCAGAGCTTGGTGAGCAGATCTCTGCCCATCAATGGGTGCGGGCATTCTGGTCTTACTAGGAAGGAGTGATGGATTTTTTCTTTCCCCAGGTCCATGGTCCTCTTAGTTGTCTAAGCCCGATATTTACTGTCATCAGCCCTTTGAACTAGAGACCTTTTATTTGATAGAGGGCCCAATGGTGCCTTAAGGGCTGAGTATACTGCTCCTGTATTCACTTCAAAGTTTACTGGAGTCCCCTCCACTTCAAAAGTTACCCTGAGCTAGGGGAAGGGATCTGAGCCCCGACTTTCTTAGTCATCCTCCAGAGTCAGAATGGCCAGCTGGCGTGGCTGTCTCTTTATAGGGAACTCTATGGCCCAGTATCCTTTTTCTTTAGAGTAGGCACACTGATCTGAGGCCAGGGGTGGCCTCTGGCATGGGCCCTTCCTGTCACCCTGTGTCTTAATTTCTGGCCTCTTTCTTGTTGTGATCAGTACCTTAGTCAATGCCTTAGTCTGTCTTTTGCTTCTCTCATCCTCCGTTTGCTCCCTTTCTTTCTCCCTGTTTCCCTCTTATAGTATACTTTCTTGGCTTCTTTGACTAAATCTCTCTTTTAATTTTTTTTTTAATATCCATGGCAGCTTGCTCAATTAAGGCCATCATGACAGATGCCTTTTAATCCGCTGCCTGAGGATCGAAAGAAGTATATCTCTTATATGCCTCCATGATTCTCTCTAGAAACATAAAGGGAGATTCATCACGCCTTTGAATAATTTCTCTTACCATGGCCAAATTAGTTGGTCACCCAGCGGTCCCTTGGAGACCCGCTGTTAGAGCCTGGCAATAATTGAACAGATGCTCCCTATCTTCCAACGTGTTGGGGTCCCTGTTGAATAGGTTTAAGGAGAAGCCAGCTTTCATTATGTTGGGAAGTTGTGTTGGTCGCCCATCAGGTCTGAGGATATTTTTTCTACATTCCAGGAGATTTTTCTCTCATTGCTCTGTCATGAAGAGAGTCGCTAGGTGGTGTTGACAGTCACCCCAAGTAGGCAGGTGTGAAAACGTCGGTGAGTTCTCTGAGTTCTTTTAGCCGGGCCAGCTTCCTCCAGGGAAGGAGGGGCTGTCTGTGCTGCGGGACAGTCATCTTGATCGCACTGGGCCAGCCTAGCTTCCTCGAATGGTGGAGAGGCTGAGTCAGCAGAAGGGGAATCACTTAAAGTGTTGGGGGTTGGGAGACGAGGGCAGATGATAAGGAGGGGGAGGAGAGTCCAGTAGAGTCTTGAGACTCAAGGAGAACAGAGGGTGGAGGAGGAGGAGCAGAGAGTTTGAGAGATAGAATTGTGGGGGAAGGAGTAGGAGCAGGTGCAGGGACAAGGAAAGGCTTGACCCATGGAGGAGGAGATTTGTAGAGGTACTGACAAGTTAAGATATATGGCTGTTGATCTGGATGTCTATGTGGCCCCTGCTGAAAGACAATATCTCGGACTTTTCAAATAAGTGCGAAGTACAAAGATCCTTCTAGGAGCCATCCGACTGCAATGGTGGGTCATTCTGTGACACAGAATCTGCCAGGTCTGGCGTTTTACTGAAAAAGATAGATTCTGAGCCCTTAAGCAGAATTTGGTCCAGTGATCAAGGGTCAGGGACAGAGGCATTGAAATGATCTGTCCCATAATAAAATATACACAGACAGTGAAAGCAACGACACACAACACAGACAAGACAAGGCAATAAAGACTGGCAATGGACGTCCAATACTGAGACCAGGACTGACTAGTCGGCAAAACCTGAAGGGCTGGCAATACCGAATCAGAAACAAAATATCACTGAGTCGAGGAGACTATTGTTCCTCGATTTCCCAAGTCTATCTCCCAGGGACATGGTCTGTGGCTCTGTGGCATGTGTGTCAGCCACCATGGGAGAGAGCTCACGCTCTTTACCAATAGCCATTTTGCCATACACTAACCTGAAGCCTGAAACCAGAAAGATGGGTCTTATTTACCCCCAGAGGAGCCCGTTGGGGGTATTTTGTCTGCAGCTGCCGGATCTCGCTAGGGCCACCAGATGTAAAGGTTGGGCGAGCATCTGTGGCAGAGACCACCAAGAGACTGTCTCATGCAACAGCAAAGGGTTTATTGGGAGTCCGGCATGAAGGGCTCAGAGATCACTTGAACAGAGCAGAGAGCCCTGAGAACAGCTTAAGAAATGCTTATATATTTTCCTTGGAGAGGGCAGGGAGAGAAATTTATTGATGGGTAATGGCAAGTGGGCAGTTTGCGTGCAACTGGTTGACGGAGTACATTCTGCAGTTTGGCAGTTGGGGACAGCACATTCTGGGAACAAGAATAGTAAACAGTTCTCAAGATTACAATGGTGTTTTGTTAAGCATACAGAAAAACAGGAAGTGACAAGTATCTATTTTATTAACCTTTCAATATAAGTATGAAAACAGAAATCTAGGTAAGATTTGAAGTCCAGAAGTTCATTTGGCCCTTGATTGGTATACTTAGCATTGAATTACCTTCTGTAGAGATGTCGCAGAAATATGGATATACAATGTCATAGGACCTTGTACCTTCTCGGAGGTCAGTTCCAAAACACAGTCTCTAAGCAGAATCACACCAAAGTGCAAGCCAAGTTGGACCCAGTTATCTCTTCCAACTTCCACACAAATGACCGCAGTTAAAACCAAAACACTCTCACATGACACTCATCTTCTTCCATATAGACACTCATCATAACTTCTGGCAGGAGGATTCCATGAGAGGCGCAGCACAAGACAGTGTCCCAAATAAGCTCCCTTTCTCCTCATTTACCAAAAGTCAGGGTGGCCTGGACACCCTTCCTGTGATCCAGGAGTGATCAAATATGCCTGCCGTTAACACAGCTCTGTTCTCCAATTTGAGGCCTACTGACTGTCGGTTTAGATTCTTTATTTGAATTGGATTCATAAGAAAACCCAAGAACCTATGGGCTAGCATCTGCAGGGCTTTGAATAACTCATTTGACCCATTGGATCCCTATTCTCACTTGAGGGAGGTATAGAACCTTACGGAGGAATGCGAGAGACTTCATCCACAATGACTGATTTTTGGTCATTTTGATTTGGATCCACACATGGGATCTTTCTTATGATCCATCAGGTGCTAAGAATCTGAGCTCTAGGCTCACACAGGGCCAAGGGGCTGATTCAGACACATCCCTTTCCAAAGCAATTAAGCAAACAGCCACAGGTGATGCCCACTCATTTCCGTTTGAAAACTGTTTTCTTCTGGAATCTCGAAGGCGTGGCCTGAGGCAAAGCCCTTCCTGACATTCAGGGCAACAGAACAATAGGTAATCAAAATGCCAATTGCAGGGTTTCTCCACTGAGACTATCCTGGTCACACTGGTATCTGAGTTTTCTGAGATTCTTGCCAATTCCTTCAGCTATCCAGTACATGTCCATGTCACAGTGCTTGGAGGTGCTACATATCGTGGACACAAAAGCATGAGTCTATTCTGGAGAGTGGCCAGAATTCAGGAAGAACACAGGAACTTAGGAAGATAGCCGGTGTTGCCCATTGATAAGGCAAGCCCTAGAACATTCATTAGTTGGGCAGGATGAATGCTGGGAAGCTTTCTAAAAAACAGGAAACATCCATTGATGCATTCTCTTTTCTAACGTCTACAACCACGGACACAGTGGGTTACACAGACATAGAAACACTCGCCTTGTCCAACAACTTACTAGAAACAGTTCACTCCAAACCAAACAAACCGACTTTCCTACCTATTCTCTGAACATGAGACAAAACCACAAGCACACATCCACATCCACAAAGGCACCTCCTTCCCCCAAGTAGGTCTCTCACTCTCCGGAGTGTCTTCTGACTACTGGGCCATACTGTGTTCCCCCGATATGGCCTGTCCTGTCTCAGATCTGGTCTCCTTGTCCAACTCTGTGAAGTGGTCAGGAGCCAGCTGTGAGCCACTACCTGCTTTTTCAAAAAAGGCCCCTCTTCAGAGTTTTCCTGGCATTTGGCCATCCTCAAATCAGTAGGTACCAAGAAAGACTGACTCTGTCCTTGCTAAATGGAAGCAAGTGAGACCACTGGGACTGGGACGGGGATTGGCTCTCTGTGCCTGGCTTCCTGGATCCCAAGTTCAGAGAGTTCCATTACCAAGGAAGTGAGGTGAGGTCGCATCTGTCAGGAACTGAATGAGGTCACTGCCTTGGCAACCACTTTGTCCAAACAGTTGCTTCCAAGCGTACCATGAGAAGGAGGCTGACCCTACTTTCTGTGGCACTTTCACAAATTAGAATGGTATATAAACCATAGGCACCAAGGAACAGCTCTCCACTCAGGCCTGGTTTGGTCCATCTTCTCTATATTAGGAAGAGAGCCTTTAGTCCCGGGAGCATTGCAGTGAACCTCCGCACTAAAACTATTAGCAAGCACCTGATGGAGGAGGCCTCCATAGGTAAGTGGCACCTTTATAACATCTGATATCCAGTTAAGGGAGATCTCTTCTGATGACAGAGATGTGGCCTGGGGAGACTCACATATACTCCTGTCCAGGACAGTAACAAGAATCATTCTGTCCTCTGTTCTGTTCTGTAGGAAATTCCTCTGGAAGTGTAGAGAGGTGCCCACGGGCACGCACGCGCTCGTACCCTGGAGCTTTAGCAAGATCTTGCACTGTACCACTGTTTTTCTGTTTAGGCACCAGGTTTCTGTTTTTCTTTGTGTGTGTGTGTGTGTGTGTGTGTGTGTGAGTGTGTGTGTGTGTGTGTGTTTTGTTCTGCGTTCTATTTTTTTGTTTGTTTGTTTGCTTTTGTTCATTTTGTTGTGTGATTTCAGTGGTAAAAACTTAAGGATATTGGACGTGAAAATGGGTAATAAAGAGAGTAAGCCTGACACCCGTTTGAACTGTGTTTTAAAGAACTGCGATGAACTTTACCACCCTTTGTTAAGCAGGATGATAGAAGCCCCTAGCTGGCTGCCTGGAGCACACCCATTGCAGAGGGCAATGCCTGCTGGGGACCTAAGAACTGAGTATCTCCCAGGTTAACAAGTGAGACTCCTTTAAAACCCCTTGTCCCTCCAGATCAAGAGAGTCACAAAATTTGGCAGAGTCCCCTGTGTTTCTCCTTTGTTAGCAAAGCAATTAACCTCCCCTTTTCTTTTTCTCAGAACCCATTCCTCATTATTTAATTGGTATAAATTGGCTTCTAGGTCAGGAACCGAACTTTAAGTTACAAATTTGGTATCCCCCCTCCGCCCCAGAACTTTGTGAGAGCTGTCTACTGAAATGTTAGGAGATGGAGCTTGCTTGGGGTGGAACTGAACCAGAGGAGCTAATCCTGTAAGTAAAAGGAGGGACTGAGGGACCCCCAGCAGCTGCCAAAGCCCTGTTGATTCAGGGAATACCCTCCTTCCTTCCGTGCACTGTAAGAATTGCGCCACCTCTGTCTTGTTAATAAAGAGAAAAAGAAAAAGGGGACACTAAATTCATTAAAGTCACCATATAGACACTTTATTTTCCATTTCAGGTTGCCCCTCTTTTAAAACATCTGGTCCCCCCCATGGTGCCACTGGTGTAGTAGATTTTTATGGTGCCACTGGTGTAGTAGATTTTTCTCTTATCTGCTCTGGTTTAAAGGATTCTGTCTGGCAACCATAGTCTCTACCTCCTTTCTGTCTGTCTTGTGTCTTTTTTTCTGGTCCTTTAAGACATGTGCAATAATGTGTTGATATTATAAAATTTTTCTTGGGAATGATCTTAGCTGAATGTGTGTCTAAATGATGATGTTTTATCATAACAAAATGGTATCTGAATGGGTTTTTGAAGCATTGCACAATCTTGCAGTTAAAAGTCGGGTTTAGGTAATTGTTTAGTTTAAGATTTCAGGTAATTCATGCCAGAGAACTTAAATACTTAGGATGGAAAACTGAAGAACTCTACTTCCAATTGGCAAGTAACTTCCCAATCATTCAGTCTTTTTTTTTTTTAACCAATTTTGATTTCGGTAGCCAGGGAAAATGTCACTGTGTGTACCAGTGCATTAATTTGGACAAGGATATTAAACCATAGTATGGTATCTGTTGACAAAATAAGATGTAAAGACATAAAATTTTGTGAATTGTATCTTAAACTTGTATCATAATTTTCAACACCTGAACCTGAAAATTATGGTTAAAATGCCTTAGGCCTGAGGTGTCTGCTCAGAATAGCAGTTTTTTCCTGCTCCTTCCAGACCTCAGCCATGACTTATGTTGAAATGCAAATGAAAGAAGCCTGCAAGCTTAGTAGGAGACTGATTTGATGCCTAACGGAAAAAAAAAAGTAAATTGTATGGTATTTACTAATTACTGGCCAGTCGTTTTTTCTAGGACTCTTATTTTTTTCCTTAGATTCTGTATTTTCTTTTTGAGCTCATGATTCTGAGCATGCAGACCTAGGTTAATGTTTTTCTGATCAGTTCTATCTTTGACCAACTGTGGACTTTTTGAAACATTGCAATAAAGATTTAACCTGCGAAAAACTAAAAGGCCTTTACTATTATTATGTGTGTACAATTTTGTTATGTGTTGTCTGTCTATATATACATATGTTCGTATATCATATATATGATACACAAATTAACATATATAAGGAGCGCTCATAAAAAAAGCGCTCATAAAAACAAATTTTAAAAAGTGGATCCAAAGATCTTTAGTTCACGTGGTTTAAATGTTTCAATTTAAATTGGATAAACAGATAAAAATAAATGTTTTTAAATTTAAGCTTACAAATTTTTCTAGGTGTTCAAAAATCTAATAAAATATTAATATCTACAAAACGTCTAATGTGCCTTGGTTCTAGGACATTTTCTTCAACATAAAAATGGTTTACACTGTTCAATACATTTCTCTAATATTTTGATAAATAAGTAAAGTAAATTTGATATGGGATTACTCATTCGTGAGTACTTTTGTTAGATATCTGATTCATTTACTAAGGTCTGTATGAGTTTTTACTAAACTCTATATAAGATTTTAAAAATCAGTCATGTGTTAATGAGACAAAAATTTTTTGAAACATAAGTTTACCCATAACATTGTGTTTATTAAGTTTTATTTTTTCTAGAGCAAGGAACCATAAAAATTAAACAACTTATTAAATCAGAACTGTTATTTTAGAGCACTGTACTGCCATTTCTTTAAAAGGTAAACTTGGTTAATGTAGAAACATCAATGTAATTGTGATGCTATTAATGTTTTCATATCCTACAGGTATGCAAGTCTGTAAGGTAGAAACTTTAAAAGAGCATTATATCAAGCTGGTGTTCTGAAGTTGTATGGTAAAAAAAATATATATTGGAGATTTATTTACCTGTTATCAATAAGATATGTAAAGTTTCATGTTACTTTTTACATTGTGGAACAATTTAAATGTATTTTTAAGTCAATGAGAGCCTAATCTATGTAAAAGTTGAAAACTTTCAGGCTTTCTTTAATTCATGTTTTAAATGTGATATCATATGGTGTTAGCTAATGTTCATGAGACCGCAATTTATGTAAACTTTGTCAAATGATATTTAAAAATAAAGATCAGCTTTAGAACTAAAATACTTAAGATTTATAAAGAGCCCTGCCTTACCTGAGATAAGGCTGTGTGTCCCATTTTACTATATGTGAGAATGACTATGAAACCAGTAGGTCAGATAATATTTCTTTAAAGTTATGTTAAAAACCTAAAAAATGTCAAGATTCCTAGGATCTAAAACAGGGGATATAAAGTAATACTCAGCCAAAAAATTTAGGGTAGCTATTACACGAACTAAGTATTTTTACTTTTGTTAATTTTATTTTGAAATTTTCTTATAAGTGATCTAAAGATTCCCTGTTAGTTGCTTTAAGAACACAACATGGGTTTATTCAAGATAATAAGTCATCACCTACAATACAGACAGAATAATACAGATCCCAATTAATTAAAAGATAATTATAAAGTTATAGACATTAAAGTCCAGTACTCTTAATATAAGGCTGTTAAAATTTATTTGCTGGATGTTTAAGATTAGGATTTAAAATTAAAGTTAAATGAAAAGGGCCAAGAAAACCAATATTTTGGCTCTTACCCTCTGAGTCAATCTGAATCCAGGGAACAGGGGACTTCTCTAAAGAGCTTTTCAACTCTGAGCCACATAACCTCCTGATCAGGGAGATTAATGAGACCACTGGAGAACAGAAAGCCAATCAGTGCATTTGTTACGAGAGTCATCAGAGAAAGGAGATATCCCTGATGCTTCTGAGGGAAGCCAAATGGTCAAGCAAGACCTGGACCCACCTAGCGCAAATGGCACTAGCAGAATTTAAAATCTGCTCTCGTTTTTCCAGAATTGACTCCCATAAAGCTCAGCTGACTGTTGACAATAGATAGAAACAAAAGTCCGTTTGACTGCTTCATCTTAAACACTTTGGAAAGACAGTTAAGACCAAAATACAGCCATTCCTGGGCATTTTAAATAATAATATAATAATAATAATAATAATAATAATAATATTTTAAGGTATGCACTTTATTTTAGCCTCCAAAAATAAGTAAGACTAGAGGCTACAAAGAAGGATTCTCAGACAGGAATGCCTGATACTTATAAAAAGAGACTATCAAGAAGAGCTGCCACAGGCAGAAATTTCTAATTTAAGGCCTGCAGATATTCCTAACCTACACAGGTAGGCTTGGTGTTTGCTAGTACGATTATCCAGCCCTGAGTAACAGAATTAAAGGTTTCTCTATTAGACATAGAGGTCATACAAAAAAAAGGATTTTACAAGATCAGATGACATTAAATTGTTAAACTGTATCTTACGGGAAGGGACAACTGTAACACTAAAAGTTAAATATTAATTTGATAGTCCTGATAACTGGGGATATTAAAGACTGGTGAGGGACTTCCATACAGTGACATGTTCCAGCTGCTGCAACATTTATTCAGTACTCATGGTTTTTGTTTCTCTCATAGAAGAACCCATCCCCAGATGACTTTACAACCTGTTCTTCCCCAACCAGACTTCAATCCGAACTGACTTCTAAAAGGCAACTCATGTCCCCCAACTGACTTATAAAAGGCAACTCATGTCCCTCACGCCCACTCACTTCACCCTGTCTCAGGTCAGAAGAAGAAATAATGATTGACGCCACTCTTCTTACAACAATGAAGAGAAAGATAAATAGATTATCAATATAAGTAATTAATTAAGTCAGGTAAAATCAGGGAGATCGGTTTTGGGTGAGTTCTAAAAATTTGGAGAATCTTACCTGAGGGATTAAAATTTCCTCAGTGCTCTTCCCCTAATCTATTAAAGATTTGAAAGGGACACAGAGAAAAGGGGGAAATGATAGACCCAACCTGATCTTTTATTAAAATTGGGAGCCATCTTGCCACAAAGCCATGAAAAGATAATTTTGGATTTACAATAAATTACTGCAAGTTCTGAACCTGCTTGAAATGCCTGTCCGTGCCTTGAACTCACGCATGCCCAGCTCTCTGACCAGATAGCAGCCCTCTCTGAAACTTTAGTGACACATCATAAATATTTGCCTTCTCTGGCCAGACAACATCCCTCTCTGAGGCTCTAATGGTCCTCTGAATTCTGATGTAGGGACAGCAAAAAAAATCTAAACTACCATTAGTGTGATGCTTGTCAGAGTTCTGTTATCTGTAACACCCCTTTTGTGTAACTTTCTGGGCTATAAAGCTGGGCTGTAGGAAATCTGGGGTTGCTGTCTTGTTCCGGCTGTTTTGGGAGGGGAGGCAGCATGAAAGGTGGAAATAATAAGATTAATTTAATTTGATTTTAATTAGAGTCAGTGGTCTTTTCTTGTGTCCTTGTCTAACAGTTAACACTCCAAAAACATGGAGCTCTGCCGGCCTAAAGACTTCTTGAGGAACTTCCTCTGAGGTTGGGCACTTGAAACATATGTTGTTGTAAGGAGCTTTAGCTTCCTTTCTAGTGAGACCATCAAAGCTGGGTTTGAATCTATGTGACCTGGAGGACATGGTTTCTTGTATTCTAATGAACATAAGGCAGCAGTGCTGAATTTTCTCTTTTTAGGTAAACTGTGGCCACTGGGTGCTAAGTGTCTTCCCGTGTGGACTGTGAAGCCATTTGTTCATCCTCCACTTTTCGTGGTGTTTCTTGCTGCTGCACTGGAGGTTGGTATTTGCTGCATGAAATACAATGAGTTCAACTGGGACCCAGTTTTGGAAGGAGTTCAGTCACTTGTGGTGTGTCAGGGTCTGCAGGAGAATGCAACAACCAGGTTATATCTCACAGAGCTTGCCCCCTTGTCCATAGAAATCTGACTCTGAACTTTGCCCTGGAACCTCTCCATGTAAGAAGATGCCTTTACATAGAAGGGTCTGCTGGATGCACAATGTCAGTCACAAGCCATTTGGAAGGCAATGGCAAATCCTCATGGCCACACCACAGATATATTATCACACACCTGCCCACCACTGCAATAGGCCCACTACTCAGCAGGCTCCAACTTACTGGCATCTTTGTTCTACACCATTTTCATGAAACCCGGTCAATCTTGGCATTCTCTCGTACACTCATGATCAGCAACAAGACATCCAAAGGTTCTCCAGTGCCACCTGATTATTGGAATTTAAAAAATTTCATTGTATTTATCTAGCTTTTTTTCATGGATGAAGTTGGAGACACTGTGGGTTTCAGTTCATTCAGGAACCATTAAATGGTGAGGAAGCTCATTTCAATGAAAGCTCTGGAGAACTCTCACAGGCAAGTCTTCCCATAGAGTCTTCAAAAGGTCACATGAAGCCAGGCCCATTGAGGTCTTCAATGTGACGTCCATGGGTGTTCTGACTCTCAACTATGGCTGCCAAATCTTTCAGAATAAAATCATATGATATCCTAGCTGAGATTCCAAGGCTCTGTGGAAAGCCACTCTGTCCTTGATCTCAGTTTCCAAGGGCGAATCCCATGCGTGGCCTCCTAAAATCTGAACACAGTTCATGGCAATATTTCTCTGAGATCAGTTCCAGAACTCAGACTCTAAGGGGAATCACACCAGAGTTCAAGCCCAGGTAGACCCAGTCATTACTTCCAACCACCACACAAATGACCACAATTAAAACCAAAGCACTCCCACAAGGCCCTCATCTTCTTCCATATAGATACTCATCATAACCTGTGGCTTGAGGTTTCCATGAGGGGATCAGTCCAAGAAGGATCCTTAGATCCAAACCTCCCCCGGGACCTTTTTAACTACTGCCAGCGTCTGAAAAAGTGGAGGAAGATTCCCTGTATTGAAGGTTTTAGCCTTCCCACACAGCACCTTGTCTCTGCTCCTCCTGCCCTCCCCCTCAGGTCCTCCTTGCTTGCAATCCCCTCTCTTCCCCTACTTCTACTTCTGACTTCACAGATTCTTCCTCATTCGACCCAGCAGATGAACCCCCACCTTATCCCCAGCCCCATCTGCCCCTTCTCTTCTGCTATACCCTCCTCATCCTCTGCCTGATTCCATGGATCCTCAGCCTTCCATTTTATCCCCCTCCCCTCCGTCCTCTTCCGCCTGCTCTACCTCCTCCTCTTCCAAAAGACACTCCCTTCCCCTTCCTCTCCTTCCTGTCCGCCGCCTGCCTCTTTCAGTCCTCCTGTTACCAGGTCTAAAGGACTCCTTCCCACCCCTAAGACAATCGCACCCCTTCGTGAGGTAGCTGGTCCCGAGGGTGTCATCAGAGTCCACGTGCTCTTCTCCAGGTCAGACATTACTCAGCTACAGAGGAAGTTAGGCTCAATCACCACTAAACCCACCACTTACATACGGGAGTTTCAATGGGTCCTGCAAGCATATAGCCTCACTCTTCATGACATATACATGCTCTTGGCCAATACACATCTCCCCGAGGAAAGGCAATGGGTCTGGGAGCTAGCCCAAGCCCATGCTGATGAAAATCATAGGACCAATCCTAACCACCCCACGGGCCCTCATGCTGTCCCAGAGCAGGATCCCCTATGGGATTACAACACCCCTGAAGGCTTACAGACTCATGACCTTTTTACATCCTGCCTCTTGGCGGGCCTGAAAAAGGCCACCCGCAAGGCTGTTAACTTTAAAAAGGTGCAGTAGGTCATTGAAAGGAAGGAGGAAACACCTTCAGAATTCCTGGATAGACTAACCAAGGCCCTTCAACAGTGCACATAACTCGACCCAGAAACCCCTGATGGCCGTCATGTCTTAATGACATATGTTCTGGCCCAAAAATACTCTGACATTAAAGCCAAGCTTAAAAAGCTTGAACAGGGCCCTGCTACTCCTCAGACCAAAATCCTCGATGTCGCTTTAAAGGTTTTTCATGGTAGAGAGGATGAAAGTGATTGCCGTAGGCAGAGAGCTGAAAATGCCAAATTCCAAATGTTGGCCCAGGTCATTCAGAGAAGGCCATCACCATGCCGTCCCAATGTGACACCCCCTGGAGCTTTCTTCAAATGTGGTAAGGATTGTCCTTCGCTGAGAACACCGTAAAACCCCTGCCCAACATGCCATCAAAGGAGACACTGGGGGGGCAGACTGCCCAACAACCCGGAAGGGAGGTTGTTCAGCCACCCGGCAACCCCAGCCTCTTCTGGGCTTGGCAGAGGAGGATTGATGGAGCCCTGGGCCTTCCCTCCAGACTATTACCATCAAGAATCAAGAGCCTAGGGTCACCTTCCTGGTGGATGGACGCTTCATTACCTTCCTCTTGGATATTGGTGCCACTTTTTCAGTCTTGAGGGAGTATTGGGGTCCTACCACACCCTCAAAAACTCCTATTGTCGTGGTAGGAGGTAAACGTATTTTCCCTCAAAATCCCTTTTGTCCTTCACTCACTACTTTCTCGTTATGAGCCATTGCCCCATTCCCCTTCTGGAAAGGGACATACTCTCACTATTAAAAGTCACCATTCACATATCACCCCACACCTCTCCTACCTCTCATTTCCTCATGATGTTCCTAGGGGCAGATACACCTCCTTCATGAACTCTCCCACGACTATCTAAACCAGTTAACCCTGAGTTTTGGGACACAACTACACCCTTTATGGCTAAATGCAGTCCTATTCATATTGTCTTACGGGACCCTTCAAGATATATTAGTCAACCATGATATCCACTCACAACCACAGCTTTCCTCGGATTAGAAGCCATCATCCAGGATTTATTATGAAAGGGGTATCTTAGGCCTACACACTCTCCTTTCAACACCCCCATTCTGGCAGTAAAGAAACCTAACGTGTCCTACAGGCTGGTTCTAGACCTTCCCCTTGTCAACTCCTCTGTGGTCCCCATCCACCCCCTAGTGTCCAACCCTTACACCCTTTTCTCTCAGATCCCTGCCACTATTACCCACTTCTTGGTCCTAAATTTAAAACATGCGTTCTTTTCTATTCCCTTGTTCTCAGAATCTCAGTATATCTTTGCTTTTACTTGCACTGACTCTCACACCCGCCATTCTCATCAGCTTACCTGGACTGTCCTCCCACAGGGATTCAGGGATAGCCCCCATCTCTTTGGCCAAGTTCTTGCCCAGGACCTCACATCCTTTCACCCGACCTGTCCTGACTCTACTCTCCTTCAATATGTCGATAACCTTCTTCTATGTAGTCCCTCTGGGAACACTCTCAATCCCACACTGCTCAGCTTCTTAATTTCCTAGCAGACAAGGGAAATAGGGAGTCTCCCCACAAGGCCCATGTTTCCCAGTCTTCTGTCACCTATCTTGGTTTTTGCCTTACACCCAGAAAAAAGGAAATAACACTGGATAGGAGGCAACTCCTCTCTTATCTTCCAGTGCCCCATACAAAAGCCAAAATACTATCATTCCTAGGACTAGCAGGTTATTTTAGGGCCTGGATCCCAAATTATTCTCTTCTTTACAAATCCTGTATGACCTAGCAAAGGGACCCCCTAGTGAATCTCTTGCCTCCTCCCCAAACTACAACTTGCGCAGGCTTCAGCAACTTGTCTTAAAGGCACCTGCCCTTCACCTTCCTGATCTTTCAAGACCATTTCATGTATATGTCCATGAAAATGGGAGGCAAGAACTTGGGGTCTTAGGTCAAAACTATGGGCCTACATTTGCACCTGTGGCATATTTGTCCAAGCAACTTGACCCTACCATTCGTGAGTGGGCCCCTTGCTTAAGAGCTCTGGCTGCTGGACAAATTTTACACAAAGAAGCCTCTAAGCTTACTTTTGGGGCCCCTTTAACTATCCACTCCCCACATCACTTGAAGGATCTTTTAGCTTATAAGGGCTTTCAAACCCTTCCTCCATTCAGATTTCTGTCGCTCCTCACTTCCTTTCTGGAAAACCCTAATATTACTTTCCTTTCCTGCTCTGCACAGAACCCTGCCTCACTGCTCCCAATGACTCCCATGTCTCACATACCAACTCATAATTGGTTGGAAACCTTAGATGATTTCCTCCCCTGTCATTCTTCCATTTCTGAGTGACTACTAGCCAAGCCTGACCTTATCTGGTTTACTGATGGCAGTTCCTTTAGGCAGAACGGCACTCATTACTTTGGATACGCTGTAGTATCAGCCACTGAGATTATAGAGGCCAAAGCTCTGCCTTCAGGAACTACCAACCAGCAGTCTGAACTTATAGTAGCCACTCGTGCCAGCCTTCTAGCACAAGGCAAATCCCTCACCCTTTATACTGATTCAAAATATGTCTTCCATATCTTATCCCATCCTGCAATATAAAAGGAGCGAGGCCTACTTACCCCCAAGTTAATGTGATCACTAATTCGGCTCTTATAACAAATCTGATAGAGGCCTCCCACTTACCCACCCAGGTGGGAGTTGTCCATTGTAGGTCTAATCAGAAGGACTTCTCTCTTATCACTGAGGGCAATGCCAAAGCTGACCAGGTGGCACAAATGGCTGCTACCACTTCCAATGATGGACCCCCTGGGGGACATATAATGGACACTTTAGATAGCTCATCTGAAGCCCCTACTTCTTCCAGTAAGAACAAGAATCTCTTCAAGTTCCTTCATAATCTATTCCTTTCCATTTCTCAGTCTTTGACCCTCTTTTTACAGAGCTTCTTCTCGCTCACCCTCTCTGACAAAGCCATGCTACAGAATATAGCCTCTAATTGTCAGATCTGTCAGTGGACCAACACTTATACTCCTTTAAGGCCCAAACCTTTCCCTTCCCACCAAGCCCGGGGACACATTCCCACTGCTGACTGGCAGGTAGACTTCACCAACATGCTCACAGTATGGCGCACTAAATACCTCCTTGTCTTTGTGGACACTTTCTCTGGTTGGATTGAGGCATTTCCCACTTCCAATAAAACGGCTTCCACTGTAGCTTTAATCTTACTGACAGACATCATCCCCAGGTTTGGTATGCCCACTTCTCTACAATATGACAATGGCCCTGAGTTTATTTCTAGGATCACACAAAAGGTCGCTCAAGCCCTCTCCTTCAAGTGGCATTCCCACTGTCCATATTACCCCCAAGCTTCAGGGAAAGTGGAAAGGGTAAATCGTACTCTAAAGGAAGTCCTTACCAAATTGACAATGGAATTAAACTTAGACTGGGTCAAACTCCTTCCCTTGGATTTGCTTCGAATCAGAGCTCTCCCTAAAAACCATCTTTACTGTCTTCCTTTGAGATAATGTATGGAAGACCTCTTATACCCCCTAGGTTGGTCATTTCACAAGAATCTCTCACCCGAGATTTGTCTTTGCCTCTTTTATATCATCTCTGCTCCGAAATCTGGAAATATCACGATTGGCTTCATCCGGACCCAGTGTCCTCTCCAAACACTCCTCCCATAACACCTGGGAGTCTAGTCTATTATAATACCCCAGAGGAGAAAGGGACTCTTGCCCCAAAATGGAAATGCCCCTATCCTGTCATTCTCTGTACCCCCACTGCCGCCAAACTCTCCTTACCAGACAACCGTCTCACTCCCTGGATTCACATTTCTAGGTTGAAGCCATATCACCAGGAGGTCCCACCTGCTGACGACAGGACCACCCAGAGGAACTCCAAGAATCACCTCCTGAACCTCCCCTTAACTCCTGCTCTCCACACTCATCTCACCCATTTAAGTTGCAGCTCACACGGTGTTCCATGCAGCCCAATTCCTCTTAAAAAAGTCACAATGAGCTCTCCCAACACCCTAATCTTCTGTAACTGCTTGTTTTTTTGTGCTCTGCTTATTTTCTGTACTCTATCGGGACTGGTCTTTACCCACCTCTCCTACCATGTATTTATTCACTCTTCAGGAACGGTACTCAGATCATGGCATGCAGAAGGTCCGTGCAGTGGATGCAACTACTTGCTTCATCCACAATTGCACCTCTATTTCCCTAAAATTGTCACCTTCAAGGACCTTCGTCCCTGGTGGCTGGAACTGGCCTTTCATTTGCTTCCTTTTTGATCAAACAAAAGACTATTGTCATTGGTGGCCTGAGATATATAATGGGTGCCCCTATTGGTCATGCAGGTTCCGTGATGAACATGGTAGCTATTCTTACCACTCACTTGGTTACCCAAAAGGGTGGACATCTAGTTACCTAAAGTGGCATAAAGGCTCTTCATCTGATAACAATGGATGGTATACTTTAGATATACCTGACCCCAAGGCCAAACGTTGGGGCTATGTTGAGTTTGCTGTCTATGCTCGGACAACCTCAGCCAGACCCACAATGTGGATGACTGTTGGCAGCACCCTTATGCCACCTAAGGCAACCATCCAGGTAGTCGAACACATTAAGGAGTCAGAATCAAAACTTCGAGATCTTATCCATAGCTCATCCAAAAAGGATTCAGACCCTTCAACCCCCTCAGGTCCCCCTGACACATGGCTCAATTTGTTACACCAAACTCTTCAATTATTAAAATCCACCCTTCTTTCTGTGCCTCCTTCTCAGTGCTTTCTCTGTGCTTCAATTAGTCGTCCACTTCTAGCAGCGGTCCCATTAGTGGCAGGAAATATTTCAGCAAAAACCTACAATTTCTCTAAGAAAGGACAACCCCTACATGTGACACATATCCCACTGTGGGAAAGTTATTCCACCAATGCTTTATTTGCTTTCATCTGTTTCCACCTGCCAATAATGAATCCTTTACCAATTTGTTCCTTGAGCTTAAGCACCCAATCGAGCCCTGCGTTTATGCAACCTGGAAATTTCCTCTTGTGTAATGGGTCTTTAAGTACCTCAACGATCAATGTCTCTGGCACCTGTTTCTTGGTTACTGTAGTTCCTCAGCTGTCTTTGTATACTCCCACCGAATTCCGACAGTTGGCCCTACCTTCCCGAACCCGTAGGGCAGTCTTTCTGCCGGTTCTTGTAGGCCTCACTTTAACAACCTCAGTGGCGGGTCTCGGACTCTCTGGTGGAGCTATAGGTCATGTTCTATGGGCATCCAATGACCTGCAACAAAAACTGCAGGAAGCACTCGATACCACTGCTGAGTCTCTGGGCTCCTTGAAGCGCCAGGTTACTTCATTGGCACACGTGGCTTTACAGAACCAAAGGGCAATTGATCTTCTCACTGCAGAAAAAGGGGGTACATGCCTATTCCTCAGAGAGGAATGTTGCTATTATGTTAATGAATCTGGGCTGATAGAAAAAAATGTTGTTAAATTGCAGGAATTATCTACCAAATTGCTCAAACCTAGCTCCTCCAATCCAATAACAGGGTTCTTCCAATCCTATCTTGCCATGTACTTACTACCTATCTTGGGGCCCCTTATTGGGATGCTCCCTTTTTGTGCTCTCTTGCCATGCATAATGAAGTTCCTTCAAACCCAACTGCAAAAAATTTTTAATCAAAATTTCAACCAGCTTTTGCTTAGGCACTACCATCCTCTGATGACCGATGAACCCCTAACATCTCCAAGAGAACAGTTCACTCAGTGATGAAGCTCACTACCAGGCACGATGGAATGCAACGTACATCAGACAGCGGTAGGCAACGATCTTGGAGAACCTCCTAATCTGCCATCCTGGATTCATGAGTCTTTATGACATTCTAAGCTTCCTCATGGCCCTTGGCCTCTTCTATGTCAGTCCCCCAACATGGAACTTCTGCCAAAAATTGACCTTTGCTTTAATTTTTATCTTCATTCTGTTTTTATTCGCTCTGATCTTCTTCAGGTGCTGGTGACGCCATGTCCAGGCAACGCTTCCAGTATTTCCTTGAGTCTCTGTTACAGGACCAGTGGCTGATACCAACAATCTCCTCCATCCAGGACTGGTTTCATGCCATCGACAACTTGTGGCATCAGGGAACTTTCATAGACTTTACCCCTACTGAAGTAGCTATCTATACCACTGGGTTTTATTTCTGGCTGCAATGATATCCCAAGACCTGCCCCCCGAGCATTCGTCCACTTCCCTTTCTAGGCCCCACAGCACCCCTACACAGCAGGAATCAGCCAGAAATGACAAACAACACCCCAATTTCTAAAAAAACAAAAAGGGAGGAATGTTAGGAAAAGTATAAATGGCAGCCATACCCCAGAGAAAAACCCCAACATGGCGCCTAAGGACTTCTTCTTCCTACCTTCTTCTTTTCTGCAGTGGCGTGAAAAGTCCCCGCCCTTGTTAACAATACAGCCAGCGCCAATTTCAAATCTCGCTGGTGGGGAACCTTAGCCACAATGAGAACTAATTCCTGGGCTCCGGAGCTGATATCTGAAAAAACTTATTCTCAGAACGTGAGACCAAACCACAAACCCACAACCACACCCACAAAGGCACCTCCTTCCCCCAAGTAGGTCTGTGACTATTCGGAGTGTTCTCTGACTGCTGGGCCATACTATGTTCCTCCGAAATGGTCTGTCTTCTCTCAGATCTGGTCTCCTTGGCCAACTCTGTGAAGTTGACAGGAACCAGCGGTGAGCCACTACCTTCTTTCTCAGGAAAGGCCCCTCTTCAGAGCTCTTCTGGCATTTGGACATCTTCAAATCAGTAGGTACCAAGAAAGACTGACCCTGTCCTTGGTAAATCCAAACAAGTGAGACAACTGGGACTGGGACTGGGACTGGCTCGGGGTGCCTGGCTTCCTGGATCCCAAGTTCAGAGAGTTCCAACACCAAGGAAGTGAGGTGAGGTCACTTCCTTCAGGAACTGAATGAGGTCACTGCCTTGGCAACCACTTTGTTTTAATAGTTGCTTCTTATGGTCCCTTTAGATGGAGGCTGCCCCTACTTCCTGTGACCCTTTCATAAGTTAGAATGAGATATAATCCATAGGCTCTCAGGAACAGCTCTCCATAAGGCCTGGTTTGGTCCGTCTTCTCTACATTAAGAAGACAGAGGCTGATTCAGACACCAAACTTCATCCTACCAGGTTGTTTTCCATGGAAGATGACTTTTGCTCTCTCAGGTCCTTCATAGCTGCCTACATCTTCTCCAGGGATCATTTCTGCACATACCTTTGAGGTTCTCATCAGGTGGAAGATCCCATACATTCCTGAATTGTAAGACCAACACTGTCACTGCTTTTCTGTAAAGTTAGATTGAGGGAAGAGTGTATGGTTAGTGTTAATAACATTTTCAATTTTGGTTAGGAAACATTCTGCTCGATGAACAATGGTATTGGGAACCTGCGATATTTATAAGAATATAGAGGTGAAATATATGAACGAAAAGAGAAATCTAAGTAAGAATTGAAGCCCAGAAGGTCATTGGGTCCTTGATTGGGATACTTAGCATTGAATTACGTTCTGCACAGATGTCTCAGATAAATCGATATACAATGGCATAGGACCTTGTACCTTGGATGATTGAATGTAGAAGAGAACATCCAGTCAAAAAGGGATAGTCGGTAGGATTAGGAAGACAGTAGGTAGGTTTAGGAAGAAGAGTGAATATAGGATTTGGACCAAAGTTTTTTCGCAATAGGGTTTCGGTTAGAGAGTGAATGTTAGTGATAGCACATGTGAAGATTCAGTCACAATGATGAACTGGGGAAAATATGTAGGAAAGCAGATATCAATAGACACATTACAAAATCATTCAAAGTGTAAACTGAGTGACAGCTTTAGACATATTCAACAGGGTTGAGTTTGAATACATAATCTTTGAAAGAAACAAATATGTAGTCACCAATAGGATTTTCATTTGAGATCATTAGGCAACCTGGACATGGATATTTTCAGTAATCCATGTTCACTTTCCATTTAGGTATGGTACAATCATAAGTGTGAACTTTGCTTTTTGCTGTTCAGAATATTACTGTGATAAAATGTATATGTAGATCAGGTTACATGTATTTGTTCCACCATTTCTGGGAGCAATATTTTGAAGACGTATAAATTAGTATTGGGGGTATAAAGAGGTGTACCCTGTGTCTATGAATATAGAGATAATACATGAATAGACCATACTGTGAATAAATAATATAACTGGTTCCACTTTAAATAATGGATTGAATTGATATCTGTAACTAAGTAAGAAATCTTATATTGATATACAATCATTCTTTCCAACCACTTATACATTTAATGGTAATATTAGGGTTATGGTTTATCATGACGGGTGTTTTGCTTCAAATATGATAATGGAAATCGAAAATAATGTGTTTGTAAAGAAGTCTCATGAAAAGAGCAGTCAAGAAACATGGAGGAATACATGGGTACTGAAGCAGGAATTGATTTGAAGTTAAACAAATGCGTATAAATTTGCTAAATTGTGGATGAAATATGTATCCTATGATGTGCATAAACTGAAGAAATAGTAATGTTCCAGTGTTGAATAAAAATGAACGTCAAAATGCACATCATGTCCCATAGGAATCTACTTGCACTGATGTTAAACTCGGGTCAGTTACTGTAGAAATATTATGATTTGGCTTTTTTTTTGGTGTTATAATACAATTTATTTTAGTACTAGCATGCCACAGAATGTAGAGGAAGGAACAATGGATTTTTAGTTATAGCACTAATGATCTAACATTTAATGACTATTTTGGGGAGTCTAGAAATTACATAAGGCTATGTAACATATTGTTTTTTATTTAACATTCAACAAAGCTTGGAATTTTGGTAATATTTCTACTTTTTTATTTTTTGTTTTTCAGTTGTTGATGGACCTTCATTTTGTTTATTTTTATGTGGTTCTGAGAATAGAACCCAGTGCCTCACACATGCTAGACAATCATGTTACCACTGAGCCATAAACCCAGCCCCTCCACTTTTTTCTTAACATCGAATATGCCTCTCCCTCTTCTTTACTCACTTTCTTCCTCATTTTCCCCCTTCTCTCTCTTCCTTTTTCATTTTCCATCCATATCAATTTTTCTCTCATGTCATTACAAACAGTATCTTGCTATGAAATTTAAATTTAAGACTGTTTTTTATAGTCATTCTTTTTTTCTTGAGAAAACGTTAAAATTATAATCACCTGATAGATATATCACTATACATTTATTATATATATGTATCTATATTCATGCATATGCATTACAAATATAAATGTATATATACATTTATATTTAAAAGTACTTTGATTAGCCTGTTAGATATAATATAGACCATATCTTTCTTAATTCTCAAGTCTTCCAGAATTAACATCTTACAGTGAAAATCAATTAAACATATTTAAGTAAACAGGTTTCTTTCTTATTTATCTATACTGATAATTTAAGGTTTTATATCACATTAAGCGATAATATGGCATAATATATCTTATGAATTAGAGAAAAATTTTTTAAAAAACCTATTATTTAAGGACCATATGCACTGACATTTTAAATGGCTTTCTCGTGATTTCAATTTCTATCAATTGTGTATTAATTGCCAAATATTTATTTTAGTACTTTTCATATTCATAATTGATATAAAGTCAATTGTTTAATTCTTCTTGTAAGTAGTTACTTATTACAGCAGGGAAATTATTAATAATTCTAAATCTTTATAAGAAAAATTGTGCAAAGATATTTTCATGCAAAATTAAGAATAATTGCATGCTCTGAATGTTTGATTGTTAATACATATAACAAAAAGCTTTTGATGAGTCTCTTCCCCAGTAAAACATAAAATGCAAAGATATAGTTGGGTATGTATGTCCAAATAAAGATAAGGAGAAATACACATTATTAGCTAGAAACAATTAAATAAAAGAAGAAAAGAAAAATCCAACACATTGTACGAACTTGTCAGATGAGGTAGTATTCTGGAAGAATAGCCTAAGGCTAGACCTGGTCCATGACAAAATATTAACTAAAAAAATGAAATATGAAAAATATAGGAAATGCTATGAATTTTTCATGAAGGTAGGTGAATTATCCTTAAATCTCAATTTATGTGCATTTTCAAAAGCCAAATTTCTGGTAAAATAAATTTGTGATAGTTACAACTACACAAAACAAAGTTTCTGCTAAGAAAAATGAATGCATCTCAACACTTTTTTAGCTGATTTCTTCCCACTGAATTTTAAACCTTTATTTATTTATTTATTTTTATTGGTTGTTCAAAACATTACAAAGTTCATGATATATCATCTTTGATACATTTTTCTCATTTGTATTATGAACTCCCATTTTTTTCCCCAAATAAGAATTGCAGAAATACATTGGTTACACATTCACATTTTTACATAATGGCATATTAGTGACTGTTGTATTCTTCTACCTTTCCTATCCCCTACTATCCCCCCTCCCCTCCCCTCCCATCTTCCCTCTCTACCTCATGTGCTGTTGTTTAATTCTCTCCATTATTTCCCTCCCATTTCCCCTCACAACCTATTATGTGTAATTTTGTGTATCATTGAGGGTTTCCTACCATTTCCATATGCTTTCTGTTCCCTCTCCCTTTCTCTCCCCTCACTCATTTTGTATAATGTTAATCTTTTCCTCATGCTCTTCCTCCCTTTCTGTTCTTAGTTGCTCTCTTTATATCAAAGAAGACATTTGGCATTTGCTTTTTAAGGATTGGCTAGCTTCGCTTAGCATATTCTGCTCTAATGCCATACATTTCCCTGCAAATTCTATGATTTTGTAATTTTTTAGTGCTGCGTAATACTCCACTGTGTGTAGATTCCACATTTTTTTATCCATTCATCTATTGAAGGGCATCTAAGTTGGTTCCACAGTCTAGCTATTGTGAATTGTGCCGCTATGATCATTGATGTGGCAGTATCCCAATAGTACGCTGTTTTAAGATGCTCAGAGAATAGTCCAAGAAGGGTGATATCTTTGTCAAATGGTGGATCCATTCCCAGCTTTCCCAGGAATCTCCATACTGTTTTCCAAATTGGCTGCACCAATTTACAGTCCCACCAGCAGTGTACAAGTGTCCCCTTTTCCCCACATCCTCGCCAACACTTACTGTTGTTTGACTTCCTAATGGCTGCCGATCTTACTGGAGTGAGATGGTATCCTAGGGTGGTTTTGATTTGCATTTCTCTGACTGCTAGGGATTGTGAGCATTTTTTCATGTACTTGTTGATTGATTGTATGTCCTCCTCTGTGAAGTGTCTGTTCAGGTCCTTGGCTCATTTGTTGATTGGGTAATTGTTATCTTATTTTTTAATTTTTTGAGTTCTTTGTATATTTTGGATATTAGGGCTTTATCTGAAGTGTGAGGGGTAAAAATTTCTTCCCAGGATGTAGGTTCTCTATTTACCTCTCTTATTGTTTTTCTTGCTGAGAAAAAAAAGAACTTTTTAGTTTAAGTAAGTCCCATTAATTTATTCTTGTTATTAATTCTTGGGCTATGGGTGTCCTATTAAGGAATTTGGAGCCCGACCCCACAGTATGTAGATCGTAGCCAACTTTTTCTTCTATCAGATGCAGTGTCTCTGATTTGATATCTAGCTCCTTGATCCACTTTGAGTTAACTTCCTTGCTTGGCGAGAGAAAGGGATTCAGTGTCATTTTGTTACATATCGATTTTCAATTTTTCTAGCACCATTTGTTGAAGATGCTATCCTTCGTATATTGCAGGTTTTTAGCCCCTTTTATCAAATATAAGAAAGTTGTAATTTTGTGGATTGGTTTCTGTGTCCTCTATTCTGTTCCATTGGTCCACCTGCCTGTTTTTGTACCAGTACCATGCTGTTTTTGTTACTATTGCTTTGTAGTACAGTTTGAACTCTGGTATCGCTATACCTCCAGATTCAAACTTCCTGCTTAGAATTGCTGTTGCTATTCAGGGTCTTTTGTTTTTCCATATGAATTTCATGATTGCTTTATCATTTCTACAAGAAATGTCGTTGGGATTTTGATTGGCATCAATTTAAACCTGTAGAGAATTTGGGTAATATCGCCATTTTGATGATGTTATTTCTGCCTATCTATGAATTGGGTATGTTTTTCCATATTCTAAGATCTCTTCTATCTCTTTAGGGTTCTGTAGTTTTCATTTATAAATCTTTCACCTCTTTTGTTAGGTTGTTTCCCAACTATTTAATTGTTTTTCCAATTATCTTATTTTCTTTGAGGATATTTTGAATGGAGTGGTTTTCCTCATTTCCATTTCAGAAGTTTTGCTGCTGATATACAGCAATGCCTTTGATTTATGCGAGTTGATTGTATATCCTGCCACTTTGCTGAATTCATTTTTTAACTCTAGCAGTTCCTCTGTAGACCCTTTTGGGTCTGTTAAATATATTATCATGTCATCCGCAAATAGCGATAATTTAAGTTCTACTTTTCCTAGTTTTATGCCTTTAATTTCTTTTGTCTGTCTAATTGCTATGCCTAGTATTTCAAGAACTAAATTAAATAGAAGTGGTGATAGAGGGCATCCCTCTTGTTCCAGATTTTAGAGGGCATGCCTTCAGCTTTTCTCAATTTAGGATGATGCCAGCCTGAGGTTTATCATATATAGCTTTTACAATCTTGAGGTAAGTTCCTGTTATCCCTAGTTTTTCTAGTGTTTTCAACATAAAGGGATGTTGAACTTTGTCGAATGTTTTTTCTGAATCTATCGAGATGATCATATGGTTGTTGTCTTTAAGTCTATTGATGTGGTGAATAGCATTTATTGATTTCCGTATAATGAACCAGCCTTGAATCCCAGGGATGAATCCTACATGATCATGGTGCATAATTTTTTTGATATGCTTTTGTATTCGATTCAACAAGATTTTATTGAGAATTTTTGCATCCAAGTTTATCAGAGATATTGGTCTGTAGTTTTCTTTCTTTGAAGTGTCTTTGTCTGGTTTGGGGATCAGGGTGATATTGGCCTCATAGAATGAATTTGGAAGAGTTTCTTCTTTTTCTACTTTTGGAAATAGCTTGAAAAGTATTG
The DNA here is from genome assembly GCF_048772815.1 of Callospermophilus lateralis. Classification (NCBI taxonomy): domain Eukaryota; kingdom Metazoa; phylum Chordata; class Mammalia; order Rodentia; family Sciuridae; genus Callospermophilus; species Callospermophilus lateralis. The sequence goes on from NW_027515613.1 coordinate 194,526, forward strand.
GTATTAATTCCTTTTTGAAGGTTATGTAGATCTCTGCTGTATACCCATCCGGTCCATGGCTTTTTTTTTGTTGGTAGTATTTTGATGGCTTCTTCAATTTCTTCCTTTGTTATTGTTCTGTTTAAATTGTGTCTGTCTTCCTGACTCAATCTGGGCAGATCGCATGACTTAAGAAGTTTATAGATATCTTCACTATCATCTATTTTATTGGAACATAGGTTTTCCATATACTTTCTAATTATCTTCTTATTTCTGTAGTGTCTGTTGTGATATTGCCTTTTTCATCCCGTATGTTAGTAATTTGAGTTCTCTCTTTTCTTCTCTTCCTTAGCATGGCTAAGGGTCTATAAATCTTATTTATTTTTTCAAAGAACCAACTTTATTTTTATCAATATTTTCAATGTTTTTTTGTTTCAATTTCCTTGATTTCTGCTCTAATTTTAATTATTTCTTGTCTTCTACTACATTTGCTGTTGTTTTGCTCTTCCATTTCTAGGTTTTTGAGGTGTAGTGTGAGTTCATTTATTTGCTGTTTTTTTTCTTTTTTTTTTTTTTTGAGGAAAGAACTCCAAGAAATGAATTTCCCTCTTAAAACTGCTTTCATTGTGTCCCATAGATTCCAGTGTGTTGTGTCTGTATTGTCATTTGTCTCTACGAATTTTTTTATCTCCTCCTTTATGTCTTCTGTAAACCATTTATCATTCAGTAGCATGTTGTTCATTTTCCATGTGATGTAGGATTTTTCCTTCCTTCTTTTATCATTGATTTCCAGATTCATTCCATTATGATCAGATATGGTGCATGGTATTATCTCCACGACTTTATATTTACTAATAATTGCCCTATGGCATAATATATGGTCTACCTTTGAGTAGGATCCATGTGCTACTGAGAAGAACGTGTATCCACTTTTTGATGGTTGATATATTCTATATATGTCCGTGAAGTCTAGGTTACTGATTTTGCTGTTGAATTCTATAGTTTCTTTATTCAGTTTTTGTCTAGAGGATCTGTCTAATGGCTAGAGCGGTGTGTTGAAGTCACCCATAATTATTGTGTTGTAGTTTATTTGACTCTTGAACTTGAGGCGAGTTTGCTTTATGAGTGTTGCAGCTCAATTGTTTGGTGCATACAAATTGATAATGGTTATGCATTGTTGGTGCAAGGTTCCTTTTAACAGTATATAGTGTCCTTCTTTATCCCTTTTGATTAACGTAGGGTTGAAGTTGATTTTATTCGATATGAGTATGGCCACTCCTGCTTGCTTCCGAGGGTCATGTGAGTGGTATGATTTTTCCCAAACTTTTAATTTCAGCCTCTGTATGTCTTTACCTATCATATGAGTCTCCTGAAGGCAGCATATTGTTGGATTTTTTTCTTTTTTGATCAAGGTTACTAGCTTATGTCTCTTGATTGGTGAGTTTAGGCCATTAACATTTAAGGTTACAATTGAAATATGATTTGTACTTCCAGTCATGTTTATTTATTTATTTATTTATGTATTTTAGTTAGTTTTTACTTTTTGGTTATTTTCCTCTCCCTTTACTGAGATACCTCCCGCTGCTAGTTTCAGGCATTACTTTTCAAATCCTCTTCTTGTAGTATTTTGCTCAAAATGCTTTGCACTGCTGGTGTTCTGGCTGTGAATTCTTTTAGCTTTTGTTTATCGTGAAAGACTTAAATTTCATTGTCAAATCTGAAGCTTAATTTTGCTGGATACAGTATTCTTGGTTGGAATCCATTATTTTTGAGCGTTTGAAATACTTTTTTCCAGGGTCTTCTTGCTTTCAAAGTTTGTGATAAAAAATCAGTCGTTAACTTTATTGGTTTACCCCTGAATGTAATCTGCCTACTTTCTCTGGTAGCTTTTAATATTCTCTCTTTGTTCTGTATGTCCTTGTTCTGGCTATCTTCATAATTATTTGTCTTGGAGTTGGTCTATTATGGTTTTGAATGCTTGGGGTCCTGTAGGCTTCCAGGATTGGGCAATTCATTCCATCTTTCATCTCTGGGAAATTTTCCAGAAATATTTCATTTAATATGTTGTCCATTCCTTTGGTTTGAATCTCTATGCCTTCTTCTATCCAGATGACACTCAAATTTGTTTTTTTTTTATGACATCCCATATCTCTTGAATAGATTGCTCATGGGATTTAAGCATCTTTTCTGTGTTTACTCTATTCTTTTCAAGTTGATAAACTTTGTCTTCATTATCTGATGTTCTAAGTTCTAATTGATCTAGTCTATTTGTAATATTCTTCGTTTGAGTTTTTAATTTGGTTTATAGTTTTCTGCATTTCTAGGATTACTGTTTGATATTTCTTTTTAAGATCTCTAACTCCTGGTAAAGCTCGTTCTTTGCCATTTGAATTTGTTTGTTTATTTGATTTTCAAAATATACTTTTATTGCTTGGACTTGCTGCCTCATGTCTTCTCTAATATTCCTTTCCATCTGAGTTAGGTATGCCTTGAGTTTTTTTCCCTATCCCTATTTCTGATGCTTCTCGGTCTTCCTGTAGAATTTTTTTCCCTTGTTTTTTCATGATGTTCACATTACTTTTCAGCTCTATTGATTGCTGTGTTTCTGCTCTCTTCAATAGATTTGTTTTGGTTTTGTATATCTCTGTTGTCTCTCTTTTGTGTTTGTAGACTATGCCTGCAAAAGTGGATTCCGCTTGGAAGGAATTCCGACAGCTGAGCTCCAGTGATGTCACCTGTCTGCTATTGCGGGCCCCAGGCTCCTTGCCGGGGTGTTTGAATGGGGGGGTGGGACTGGACTGTCTCTGGTTGGTTTCACCTCCCGGTTGCTGGCGGGCGGGCGGTCTCTAGCCATCCAGTCGTGCAATCAGTGAATGGGCTGTCACTGGCGGACGGGTGATCTCTAGCTGCCCAATTGCGCAGGCAGCCAGCAGGTGATTGGTTGCTGGTGGGCAGGCGTTCTCCAGCCGCCTAGTCAAGCGGGTCTGTCCTCTAGTCCCCTGGTTTCCTCTGCGAGTCCTGATTTCCCCTGCTACACCAGATTTCCCCTGAGTGATGCCTCTTGGCAGATCAAACTGTACTCTTTGCCTGCCGTTTCTTGGGTGTGGAGGGTGTCCATTGGGAACCCTGGCACTCTATTGTTTTGAATATTTCCGCTTGCCCGACCCATTGCGCTGGCTAGACAAGTTTCGTTTTCACCGGTGATGGGAGGGGAAGTTGAAGGTCAGGTGCCACTAGTTTTCCCCCCATCTTTGTGAAGGCTTTCTCTGGTAATCCCTCCCCCGGAAAGCCTAAGAGAGAATTTTTGCAAATTACCTGATGTATGGGAGATAAGCTGAGTAACACACACCTGTTTTGTTGTTGCAATCTGTCGGAGAGTGGCGGTGGATACTTCAGCTCTCCAAGATGGTGGCCGTTGGTTTCCTCGATGGAGTTTCGGTTGTGGGGGATAGAACTGTAGCGCTTTCTTCCCCATCTGAAATCCCGAGCTCAGCCCCGGGCTCAGTGGCGGGTGAGCCAGCCGGATTCCACAGAATTTGCAGCAACGTTTCTCCCTGCATGCTGGTCGCTTCTCGGTGGAGGCCCGCCGTCTGTAGCCATGGCACGGGCTGCACGGATCAGTCATCCCAGATCTTTGGTTGCATAGTTGGCTCTTGTTTGAGACTCAATTATAGGACCTTGGTGGTGGAAATCATTCTTCTAGGTTCCAGGCACACCCATTTTTCTGTAAGATCCTAACAAGATACTTTTTCGTCATTCTAACTCCTTATTCACATGTGAAGTGGCGCAGTACAAAGGGTGTGATGCACTCTATTCATGGACATCTTGCAATGTCAAAATATTAGGATTTCTATGCACCATTTACTGAAGATAGTTTTCAGTACTAGTAAACCAAAATGTATTTCGGGTGGATGAATATTTCTGAGAATAATCTTTTGAAAAGTAGATTATAAATCCACATACATGAATATGAATGAAATTTGGGAGTGCATAATAAGACACATATATTTCATATTTTGAAAAATCTTGAGGATATATATATATATATATATATATATATATATATATATATATATATACACAGACACACACAGAGAGACATTAAAAAGTAGCATTATATATGCCAATCGAAATTCATCATGAAATACATATCATCCACAGATTCAAAAATATTTATTTTACTGAACATGGATTTATGTATAATGCTATTCAAATAGGAGGATCACCCATAGGTTGAATTCTCAGTTCCAACAGCTTTTAGAAGGAGTGATATCTTCTCAGTTCCAACAGCTTTTAGAAGGAGTGATATCTTCTCACAATTTCTATATGCCAAGTCAGCCACCTCACCAAAAATATACGTGTGATACCAGGTATGATTCTATATGTGCATATAAAATTACATGTGCTAAACAGGCTACAGAGAAAGGGAGACAGGAATTCACATATTTTTTAACTTTAAAAAAACATGGAGAATTCTTTCAACCAAATAATTGACTAGATTCATAACTCCTACCCTATATAATGCAAAAGGCAAGTCCAACTATACACGATGCCTCCTCTGAACTGCTTGTATTTCAATTCTGTTTGGGTTATTATTCTCCATCATATTATGATTAGTAGTCAGAGTTTAGTAGCGTAGGGGTTAGTGTGAGGGATTCACCATTTTGACTGGAAAATTGTAAAATGAATCCAATGTGTATGCAAATATGTGCTACAAAAAATTGTTCCCACTGTCATCCAGAACAATGGCTTGACATTACCTACTCCCCAAGTAAGACAAAATTAGAGGAGAAGAGTTAGAAAATCTGTGAATTCATATCTGGAATGGAATATGCTAAGGAGTTTCCAAAAGTAAGGGACAGGGTAAACACTCCACACACTGGAGCTCTTCTGGCCTAAAGACTTCTTGTGGAACTGCCTCTGTGGTTGGGCACTTGAAACATATGTTGTTGTCAAGTGCTTTAGCTTCGTTTCTAGTGAGACCAATAAAGGTGGGTCTGCATCTATGTGATCTGGAGGACATTGTTTCTTATTTTCCACTGAACATTAGCAGCAGTGCTGAATTTGCTATTTGTAGCTAAACTGTGGCCACTGGGTCTAAGTGTCTCCCCGTGTGGACTGTGAAGCCATTTTGTGATCCTAAAATTTTCATGGTGTTTCTTGCGGCTTCACTGGGAGTTTGGTATTTGCTTCACAAAATACAAAGAGGTCAACTGGGACACAGTGCTGGAGGGAGTTCTGTCACGTGTGGTGGGTCAGTTTCTCTAGGACAATGCACGAACCATGCTTCTATCCCACATAGCTTGCCCCATTGACCATAGCAACTTGATTCTGAAACTTGCCCTAAGACTTCTCAATATTACAAGATGCCTTTACATAGAAGGGACTGCTTGCTGCACCATTTCAGTCACAAGACACTTGGAAGCTAATGGCAGATCCACATGGCCCCACCACAAATGTTTTATCACACACCTGCCCACTACTGCTCTAGGCCCAGTACTCGGCAGCCTCCAATTTATTGGCATCTCTGTTCTACACCATTTTCATGAAACCCAGTCAATCAAGGCACTGTCTGGTATACTCATGATCAGCAACAGGACATCCAAAGGTTCTCCAGTGCCACCTGGTCATGGGAATTTCAAAAATTTCTTGGTATTTATTTAGCCATTTTTGAAAGATGAAGTTGGATGCACTGTGCGTTTCAAATCAATCCAGAACCAATAAATTTTGAGGAAGCTCATGTCAATAAAAGACAATGGAGAATTCTCACAGGCAAGGCTTCCCAAAGAGTGGCTAAATGGTCACGTGAATCCAGGCCCATTGATGTCTACAATGTAAGGTCCATGTGTGTTTTGACTCTCAACTATGGCTGCTAAGTTTTTCAGAATAAAATCATGTGATATCTACCTGTGATTCCCAGTGCTTTGTGGAAATACAACCTGGGCATACATCTCAGTTTCCAAGGGTGACTCTCATGCGTAGTCTCTTAACATCCCAACACAATTCATGGCAATACTTCTGTGAGGTCAGTTCCAGAACTCAGTCTCTTAGGGGAATCACACCAGAGATCATGTCAAGGTGGACCCAGTCATCTCTTCCAACCACCACACAAATGACCACAATTAAAACCAACACACTCCCACATGGTCCTAATGATATTTCACATAAACACTCTTCATAACCTCTGGTTGGATGTTTCGATGAGGGGCGCAAACCAAGACAGTCTCCAAAATAATCTCCCTTGCCTCTAATTTGCCTAAAATCAGGGTGGCTTGGACACCCTTCCTGTGAACCTGGTGTGATCACATAGGCCTGCTGTTAACACTTCTCTGCTTCTCCAATTTGAGGACTACTGTGGGGTTTAGATTCTTTGTCTGAATTGGAGACATGAGGAAACCCAAGCACCTATGGGCTAGCCTCTGCAGGGCTTTGAAGAAATTATTTGACCCAAAGCATTCCTATTCTAACTTGATGTAGGTCTGGAACCTCACAAAGGAAGGGGAGAGACTTCATACAGAATGACTGCTCTTTTGGCTATTTTGGTTTTGCATGCACACATGGAATCTTTCTTTAGATCCATCAGGTGCTGAGAATCTAAGCCTAAGCCTCACACAGGGCCAAAAGGCTGATTCAGACACATCCTTTCCAATGGAATTAAGCAAAAAGCTTCAGGTGATGCCCATTCATTTCCATGTGAAAACAGTTTTTTTCAGGCATCAAAAAGGGGTGGCCTGAGGCAAAGACCTTTCAGACATTGAGGACAGCAGAACAATTGATAATTAAAAGGCCCAAAGGTTTTCTCCACTGAGACTATCCTGATCACACTGGTATCAGAGTTTTCTGAGATGCTCGCCATTCCCTTCAGCTATCCAGTACATGACGATGTCACAGGACTTGGAAGTGGTACATATATTGGACACAAAACCATGAGCCTATTCAGGAGAGTGGCCAGAATTCAGGAAGAATGCAGAAACTTTGAAAGATAGCAAGTGTTGCCCATTGATAAGGCAAGCTGAAATCCATTCATAAATTGGGCAGGATGAATGTTGGGAAGCTTTCAACTAGACAGGACATATCAATTGATGCATTCTCTTTTCTAATGTCTACAACCATGGACACCGTGGGATACACAGACATAGAAACACTCGCCTTGTCAATGACTTACTCAAAACAGTCTACACCAAACCAAACATACCGACTTTCCTACCTATTCTGAGAACATGAGACAAATCCACAAACTCACACCCACACCCACAAAGGCACCTCCTTCCCCAAAGTAGGTCTGTGACTATCCAGAGTTTCTCTGATTGTGGGCCATATTTTCTTCCCCCAAAATGGCTTGTCCTGTCTCAGATCTGGTCTCTTTGGTCAACATTGTGAAGTACTGAGGAGCCAGCGGTGATCCAATACCTTAAAAAAAAAAAAGGTGACTTTTCAGAGCTTTCTGGCATTTGGCCATCCTCACATCAGTATGTACCAAGAAAGACTAAATCTGTCCTTGGTAAATCCAAGAAATTGAGACCCCTGGGAGTGGGACTGGGAGTGGATTTGGGTGACTGGCTTCCTGGATCCCAAGTTCAGAGAGTTCTGTCTCTAAGGATGTTAGATGAGGTCACTTCCTTCAGGAATTGAATAAGGTCACTGCCTTGGCAACCACGTTGTCCTAACAGTTGTTTCAAAGGGTCCCATGAAATTGAGGCTGCCCCTACTTCCTGTGACACTTTCACAACTTAGAATGGTATATCAACCATAGGCACCCGGGAACAGCTCTCAACACAGGCCTGGTTTGGTCCTTCTTCTCTAAATTAAGAGGACAGAGGCTGATTCAGACACATTCCTTCATCCTGACCAGGTTTTTTACAATGGAAGATGACTTTTGCTCTCTCAGTTCCTACATAGCTGCCTACAACTTCTGCAGGGATCATTTTTGCATGGACCTTTGAGTTTCTCAGTAGTTGGAATGAATCCTACATTTTTGTATTGTAAGACCATCTCTGTCCCTGCTCTTCTGTAAAGTTAGATTGAGGCAACAGTGAATGGTTAGGGTTAATAACAGGTTTGATTTGGGTTAGGAATCATTCAGCTGAATGAAAAATGGTATTGATAACCTGCGATAATTACAAGAATATATAGGTAAAATATAAGTATGAAAACAGAAATCTAGGTAAGATTTAAAACCCAGAAGTGTATTAGGACCTTGATTGTGATACTTAGCTTTGATATATTTTCTGCACAGATGTCTCAGGTACATCGATATACAATTGCATTGGACCTTGTGCCTTGGATGATTGATTGTCAAAGATAACATCCAGTCAAAAAGTGATAGTCGGTAAGATTAAGAAGATAGTCGGTAGTTTAGAAAGGATAGTGAGTATAGAATTTGCACCAAAAGTTCTTTAGCTATAGCTTTTCGGGTATAGAGTAAATGTAAATGTCAGCACATGTGAAGAGTCAGTCACAAAGATGAACTGGGAAAAGTATGTAGGAAAATAGATATCAATAGAGACATTAGGAAATCTGGCAAAGTATAGTCGTTAGGGAAAAGTTAGTAAAATAGGTAGTTGTCTCTTCATGTTTTTCTGTATACTTAACTTCCCTCCCTGCCCTACCCAAGGAAAGTATATAAGCCCTGTTTAAGCTGTTCTCAGGACTCTCTGCTATATTTAAGTGAGCTCTGAGCCCCAGCATGCTGGACCCCCAATAAACCCTTTGCTTTTGCATGAGACAGTCTCTTGGAGGTCTCTTCGCCTGACACTCGTCCGACCTTTACATATGGAGGTTCCACCGAGTTCTGGGAGCAGCGGACGAGAGACCCCAACAGGCTCCTCTAGGGATTCGTAAGGCGCCTCTTTCTGGTGTCAGGTTTCAGGTTAGGTCTTGGCAAAATGGCTGTCAATAAAGAGCGTGAGCTCTCTCTCAGAGTGGCTGACAGATGTGTCACAGAGCCACAGGCAACCACCCTGAGGGACACCCCAGAGGACTCTGAAAATCGAGGAACAATAGTCTCCTTAACTCAGTGATATTTTGTTTCAGATTCGGTATTGCCAGCCCATCAGGTATTGCCGGCTACTCAGTCCTCGTCTCAGTGTTGGACGTCCATTGCCTGTCTTTATTGTCTTGTCTTGTCTGTGTCATGTGTCGTTGCTTTTACTGTTTGTGCATTTTTCATTATGGGAAAGAGCACTTCAATGCCTCTGTCCCTGACCCTTGATCACTGGACCAAATTCCGCTTAAGGGTTCAGAATCTTTCTTTTTCAGTAAACCGCTGGACCTGGCAGACTCTCTGTGCCTCAGAATGGCCCACCTTTGGATTCGGATGGCCCTTAGAAGAATTTTTCTACTTCTCAGTAATTTAAAAAGTCAGAGATATTGTCTTTCAGGAAGGGCCACATAGCCATACAGATCAAAAGCCCTATATCTTAACCCGGCATTACCTCTGCAAATATCCTCCATGGGTGAAGCCTTTCTTTGCCCCTGCCCCCGCTCCTAATCTTTCCCCCACGATCTCTCAAACCCTCTGCTCCTCCTCCTCCTCCACCCTCTTTTCTGCCTAAGTCACAAGATTTAACTCTACTGGACTCTCATCCCTCTCCTTATCCCTTGCCCTGGTCTCCCAACCCCCAACACCCTCTAAGTGATTCCCCTGCTGCTGACTCAGCCTCTCCGCCATTGAAGGAAGCTAAGCCAGCCCAGCACCCTCCAGAAAACTCCCCCGTGGCACACACAGCCCCTCCTCCCCTGGAGGAACCTGGCCCAGCTAAAGGAACTCACCGGCAATGAATGATTGAAAACCCTGGAACTCCCGTGATGCTCCCCCTCCGTCCCTATGTGCCAATGATTGATGATGGTCATGGGGAAAAAATGCGAGCCTACCAGTATTGGCCTTTCTCCTCTTCAGACCTATATAACTGGAAAAATAACAATCCCCCTTTTACCGAGGACCCCACTCATCTCTCAGGTGTGGTTGATTCATAGATGTTTTCACACCAGCCTACTTGGAATAACTGCCAACAACACCTAGGGACTCTCTTCATGACAGAGGAACAAAAGAGAATCCTCCTGGAAGCTAGAAAATAATATCCTCAGACCAGGTGGGTGACTGACACAACTTCCCAACATATTCAACCCGGCTTTCTCTAGAATCGACGAAACAGGGACCCCAATACCTTTGAAGGTAGGGAGCATCTGTTCACTTATCTCTGGGCTCTAATAGCGGGTATCTTAGTGGCTGCTAGGCGACCAACTAATTTGGCCAAGGTAATAGAGTTTATTCAAGGGCCTGACATATCTCCCTCTATGTTTCTAGGGAGAATTATGGAGGCATATAGGAGATATACTCCTTTTGATACTCAGGCAGAGGCTCAAAAGGCATCTGTCATGATGGCCTTTATTGGGCAAGCTGCCCTGGATATTTAAAGAAATTTAAAACACTTAGATGGATTACAAGATATGACTTTGAGAGATTTAGTCAGCGAAGTCAAAAAGGTATACTATACGAGAGAAACTGAAGAAGATAAGGAAGCAAAGGGAGGATAAAAGAAACAAAAGACAGACTAAGGAATTGACTAAGGTCCTGGTCACAACAACAAATAGGCCAGAAATAAGAAACATGGAGACAGGAAGGGATACCTGGGCCCAAACTAGAGGCCACCCCTGGCCTCAGATCAATGTGCCTACTGTAAAGAAAAAGGACACTGGGCCAAAGAGAGCCCTAGAAAGAGACAGCCACGCCAGCCAGCCATTCTGACTCTGGAGGATGACTAAGAAAGTTGGGGATCAGATCCCCTCCCTGAGCTCAGGTTAACTTTTGAAGTGGAGGGCACCCCAGTAAACATTGAAGTGGATACAATATACTCAGCCATTAAGGCCCCATTTTGCCCTCTATCAAATAAAAGGTCTCTAATTCAAGGGGCTAATTGCAGTAAATATCGGGCTTGGACAACTAAGAGGACCTGGGACCAGGGGAAAGGAAAAATCCATCACTTCTTCCTAGTAATTCCAGAATGCCCGGCCCCATTGATGGGCAGAGTTCTGCTCAGCAAGCTCCAGGCCAAAATAACTTTTAACCCTGAAGGCCCCCAAGTGGAATTTCTAAATCCTTCAGTAAAAACTCCTATATTCACAGCTCTAACTATGTCAGTAGATAATGTACACCAAATCACTCACCTTAGTTCAAAGAAACTACATTCATTCATGAAGGATCAAGAACAGAGTTTTCCACTAACCGACTCACAGTTAAAGGAAATAACTGAATGGTTAACAAAAGCCTGTCAGGTCCATCAATTGGTTAATTCTTATCCTTCCAAGCTTCCTGCAGGAAAGCACCTATGAGGAACCAGACAAGGACAATTCTGGGAAGTGTACTTTACTGAAATAAAGCCAGCAAGTTATGGACTTAAAAATCTCCTAGTCTTTGTAGATACATTTTCAGATGGATTGAAGCCTTTCCCACCAAAAAAAAAAAAAAAGAAAAAAGAAAAGGAAAAAAAGAAAAAAAAAAGAAACAGTGCAAATTGTGGTGAAGAAGATCCTGGGAGATATTTTTCCAAGATACGGCATGCCTAAAGTAATAGGGTGTGATAATGGACCCGCGTTCATAACCCACATAAGTCAGGGGTTAGCCAGGACCTTGGGGATTTATTGAAAGTTACATTGTGCTTATAGACCCCCGAGTTCAGGACAGGCAGAATGAATGAATAGAACCATTAAAGAGACCATAACGAAATTAAGCTTAGTGACCGGCATAAAATATTGGACTATGATACTGCCTTATGAACTGTTTCATGCAAGAAATACTCCCTCTGTTTCTTTGTGTAACCTCACCCCCTATGAAATTTTCTATGGTGCCCCTCCTCCAGTAAGGGACCTAACTCCAACTCTAAGACCTTACGATCCCTTTCACACCCCCTTGCTTGACAGACTTAAAGCTCTTGAAAGAACTCAGGATACCTGTGAAAACAGATGGCCACTGCCTAACAACCTGGGGACGAGAGGACTCCAAATCAACATCAAGTAAGATACTTCTTCTATGTAAGACGACATCAGGTGTCATCCCTGGAACCCCGCTTGAAAGGACCATACCAGGTGCTACTTATAACACCTACAGCGGTAAAGGTAGACAGAATCATTTCATGGATCCATACCTCTCATCTCAAGCCTGCGGCCTGTTGAGACTCTGGCTGGAAACTGGAAAAGACTGGTAACCCTTTCAAATTGTGTATTCCTCATATTATTGCTACCTATAAACTCTGTTTGCTCAACCATGTAATTTCTTTTCTCCAATCTCAAATTGGACAAGTTAAACTTATGTTAATACCCCACTAGCAGACATAAAATGTGACACCCCCCAATGATCACTTTTATGAGTAAAAGTAGCCAGAAGAAGAAGTGGGGAATGAAAGGTTAATAAAATAGGCACTTGTCACTTCGTGTTTTTCTGTACGCTTAACAAAATACTGTTGAAATCTTGAGAAATGTTTGCTAATCTTGTTCCCAGAATGTGCTGTCCCCAAGGGCCAAACTACAGAATGCACTCCCTCACCCGGTTGCGTGCAAACTGCCCACTCGCCCTGATCCATTAATAAAATTCCCTCCCTGCCCTCTTCAAAGAAAGTATATAAGCTCTGCTTAAGCTGTTCTCAGCGCTCTCTGCTCTATTCAAGTGAGGTATGAGCACCAGCACGCTGGACCCCCAATAAACCCTTTGCTGTTGCATGAGATAGATTCTGGGTGGTCTCTTCCTCTGACGCTCACCTGACATTTACTTGGATGATTGAATGTAGAAAAGAACATCCATTCAAAACGGGATAGTCAGTAAGATTAGGAATATAGTTGGTAGGTTTAGGAAGAAGAGTGAATATTGGATTTGGAAAAAAAAGTCCTTTAGCAATAGGGTTTCATATAGAGAGTGAATGTAAATGTCAGCACATGTGAAGAGTCAGTCACAATGATGAACTGGAGAAAACATGTAGGAAAGCAGATATCAATAGAGACATTATGAAATCAGGCAAAGCATAAAGTTAGTGATAGGATTACACATTCAACAGGGCTGACTTTAATTATATAATCTTAGGAAAAAAGAAATATGTAGTCATCAATAGGATTGACATTTGAGAATATTAGGCAAGTGGACATGGATGATTTTAGTAATGCAGGTTCACTTTCCATTTAGGTTTTGGTACAATCATAAGTGTGACCTTTGCATTTTGTGTTCAGAATATTACTGTGATACAATGTATGTGTAGATAAGGTGACATGAGTATTTCTCGTAACCATTTCTGGGAGCAATATTTTGAAGACGTATAAATTAGTATTGGGGGTACAAAAAGTTGTACCCTGTGTCTATGAATAATAGAGGTTTCCTGGCCTAAAGACATTTTGAGAAACTGCCTCTGAGGCTGGGCACTTGAAATATATGTTGTTGTCAGTAGCTTTAGCTTCCTTTGTAGTGAGACCATCAAAGCTAGATATGCATCTATGTGACCTGAAGGACATGTGTTCTTATTTTCCAATGAACATGGTGCAGCAGTGATGAATTCTCTTTTTGTAGGTAAACAATGGTCATTGGGGCTAAGCCTCTCTCCGTGTGGACTGTGAAGCCCTTTGGTCATACTCCACTTTTAATGGTCTTTCTTGCTGCTACAATGGGAGTTTGGTATTGGCTTCACAAAATACAAGGAGTTCAAATGGGTCGCAGTGCTGCACGGCATTCTGTCACATGTGGTTGGTCAGTGTCTGCTGGAGAACGCACCAACCAGGCTTCTATCCCACATAGCTTGAGCCCTTGTCCATAGCAACCTGATTCTGAACATTGCCCAGAAACGTCTCCATATACCAAGATGCCTTTTTATATAATTGTCTGCTGGCTGCACCATGTCAGTCACAGGACATTTGGAAGCCAATGGCAGATCTCCATGGCCACAGCACAGATGTATTATCACACACTTGCTAACCACTACTCTAGGCTCACTACTCAGAAGGCTCCAAATTACTGGCATCTCTGTTCTACAGCATTTTCATGAAACCCAGTCTATCAAGGCACTGTCTGGTATACTCCTGATCAGCAATAGGACATGGAAATGTTTTCCAGTGCCACCTGGTCAAGGGAATGTCCAAAATTTCATGGTATTTATCTCGCCATTTTTCAAGGATGAATTTGGAGCCACTGTGAGTTTCCCATTCATCCAGGAACCATAAAATTTTGAGGAAGCTCATTTGAATGAAACCTCTGGAGAACTCTCACAGGCAAGGCTTCCCAAAGAGGGGGCAAAAGGTCACATGAAGCCAGGCCCATTGAGGTCTACAATGTGAGATCCATGTGTGTTTTGTCTCTTAACTATGGCTGCCAACTCTTTAAAAATAAAATCATGTAATATCCTGGATGAGATTCCCATGGCGATGTGGGAAGCCATCCTGGGCCTAGAACTCAGTTTCCTAGGGCGACTCTCATACGTGGCCTCCTAAAATCCCAACATGACTTCATGGCAATACTTCTCTGAGTTTGGTTCCAGAACTCAGTCTTATGGGGAATCACACCAGTGTTCAAGCCCAGGTGGACCCAGTCATCTCTTCCAACCACCAACAAATGACCACAATTAAAACCAAAACCCTCTAAAATGGCCTTCAGCTTCTTCCATATAGACACTCAACATAAATTATATAACTGGTTCCAACTTTAAATAATGGATTGAATTGTTATCTGAAAATATACAGGAAATCTTATATTGATATACAATCATTCATTCCAACCAGTTATACATCTAATGGTAATTTTAGGGTTATGGTTTATCATGAAGAGTGTGGGAGTTTTGCTTCAAATTTTTATGGAAATCGAAAATAATGTGTTTGGAAAGAAGTCTCAGGAGAAGAACAGTCAAGAAACCTGGAGGAATACATGTGTTCTGAAGCAGGAAATGATTGAAAGTGAAACAAATGCCTATTAATTTGTGAACCTGTGGATGAAATATATATCCTATGGTGTGCATAAACTGAAGAAATAGTAATGTACCAGTGTTAAATAAAATGAACTTCAAAATACACATCATGTCCCATAGGAATCTATTTGCATTGATGTTAAACTGGGTCAGCTACTGTAGAAATATTAGGATTTTATGCACCATTCACTGAAGTTACTTTTCAGTACTAGAAAACAAATATGTATTTCAGGTGGATGTATATTTCTGAGAATAATCTTGTGAAAAGTTGATTATGAATCCACATACATGAACATGAATGAATTTAGGTAGTGTATATAGGACACATATATTTTATATTTTGAAAAATTTGGAGAGTATATATATATATACACACACACAAAACACAAACACAGACAATAAAACGTAGCAATATATATGCCAATCGAAATTCTTCATGAAATATATATCATCCACTGATGCAAAAATATTTATTTTACTTAACATGGATTTATGTATAATGTTTTTCTACTAGGAGGCTCCCCCATACGTTGAATTTTCAGTTCCAACAGCGTTTAGGAGAAGTGATCTCTTCTCACAATTTGAATCTGCTAAGTCAGCCACCTCACAAGAATATACGTGTGATACCATGTAGGATTCTATATGTGCATATAAAATACATGTGGTGAATAGGCTACAGAGAAAGGGAGCCAGGTATTCACATATTTTTTAACTTTAAAAACACATGGAGAATTATTTCAATTAAAAATTAGCTAGATTTATAACACCTACCCTATATCATGCAAAAGGCAACTCCAACTATACACCATGCCTCCTCTGAACTGCTTGTATTTCTATTCTATTTGGGTTATTTTCCTCCATCATATTAGTATTAGTAGTCATAGTCTAGTAGGATATGGGTTAGTGCCAGGGGTCCCGGCCGGCAGGACACATCAACGTGGGCATCGAACATAGTTGGGGAGGAATGAAGGGACAAGAGACAGGAGAGATGACAGCCAGACAGGAGTTCTGATCAAGCTGCAAACTTTTATTGTTCTCACAGGGTGTTTATATGCTGCCGATGGGAAAACTCTCTTATCGGCAGTTGCTGGATGTCTTCACAGGGTTAGATAACCTCAGGATATTTCAGCAAGACAGATGGCGACAGGATGTCTCAGGGAGATAGATGGTTGTGGGATATCTCCCAGGCAGGATGTCTCCCAGGGGGCTGTTTCTTGTAAGTGTCAGGCTATTCTTTGAAGGAGAACTTCCTTCTAGGCACTGACATCTCCCCCTTTCTTATATAAAATATTTGACCTACCTTACCGGCCATGTTTTTAGGGGGGGTTAGAAGCTCTGTTTGTCTAGGAGGCCTTAGAATATCTCCTGATCCGAGCAAGCATCTTTACTAGCAGATTTCGTTGTGGCCTTGGCATGTTTTTGGAGGAGATGGCCTTGAAGGGGAAGCATGCCAACCGCCATGCACCAGAGCGTGTCACTCAGAGGTCTTCTGTTTGGGGATCCGTGGATCCATCCTTTTGCAGTCCTTCCTGCACCCTCCGATATTATGGCCTAACGTCCTCACTCCATGGGTTCGTCTTCCCCCAAGCCGAAGGGCCCATGGAGACGAACCCTTATGGCAAGGGCAGAAGATGGTTTGTCAGAGCTTTTACTTATAGTTTTATGTAAGAAAGAGAGATCTGTGGGGATGTAAACTTAAGAAATAAGCCTGTGAGAAGGGTAGAACATCCTTTTAAAAGTTGACAGCGTGGTCTTCCATCTCCAGATGATGATAGTGGATCTGTATGGGCTTAGAGGCCATAATATTAATGTGTTCTTTAATAAATTGTACCACACTGTTTATAATGCAGGGTCCTATGGTCACCATTAAACGTAAACCCAACAAAGGGCCTAATAGGGGAAGAAGGTAGGGTAGAAATCCATTAAGCTTAGTCCAGAGGGGATTTTCAAATAGTTCTCTTCATCTCTTTTCTAGATCTTCTTGAAGCTGCTTAAATTTAGTGCATACTATGACTGATTTATTGGCATAAAAGCAGCATCGTTCCCCTAAGGCCAATCAAATATCTCCCTGGTTAGCAGTCAGCAAATCTAAGCCTCGTCTGTTTTGAAGGAACACTTTTGCCAGGAAGTCTATTTGGTCCTACAAATCTTTAATGGTTTCTGATAGAGTTTGTACATCATTTTAAGTTGTTGAGACATGCGATGGTAAGGGTGTATAGCCGTGCCAAAGCCAGTGTACCTGTGCCCACAGCAGCTGTTATTCCAAGGCTGGCAATAAGTGGTAAGGCCTGTATCACCCGCCTCTGTCTTTTGACTAAGGTGTCTAGGCTAGAGGTTCGTCTCCTGGGACAATAGTTATATCAGGGAGTAATAAGGCAAGAACACAGTCACTGGTCCAATTCGCTGGAAGCCTGGGGAAGGCCACATTTCCTCCACACATAACAACTGTGCCATTGGGGGGACAAAGAGATGGGATGGGTGAGGAATAATTTTGTACTGTTGAGCAATTTCCAAAGGAAGTAATTCCAAAATCCATATCATAGGTATTATTCTGCATCGCACCTAAAAGACATAATGTAAAAGTGCCTATAGGCTATTTTTTAAAGGGAAATCCGGGTTGGCATGTATTATCATTGTCCATAGTAGAATTAATAGGAACTGCCATAGGAATGCTTGCCCCTGTTGTCATGCAGAGCCAGCAATTACCAGCAAGGGTGGGGTTGGAATTACTAAGGAAGGAGAAGGTAGTTTGCAAAATATCTAATGTATTGGTATCTAAACCTGGGAACTGGGATTTCGGCTACATTAAGGGATGATATGTGAGCTCAGGGATTTGGGGTTTCAAAAGTTTGATTATCTGAGGATGCTTGACAGAATAAGTGGGTCCTCTACCATCAGAGACCCCTGTAGGGGCCTTAATGGGCCAGTCGGAAGGTTTTCCGACAGTGCCTTGGCACCCAGCTGACTGTAGCTTGGTGTATTTGCCTTCTCCTCCCCGGTCAAAGAGAACGGGGGTATAATGAATAGTGGCCCCCCCTGCTTCATGAGTTTTAATTAGGGAGGCTTCAAAAAATCATTTTCCCTGCTTGTTAACACAAATTGAGGCCGACACATAACAAGAGACATGCATCGCCTTGGTATGTGTACGGGTTGCAGAACAATTTTGGAGAGCTTTACTTGTACTAGGGGGAATAATCTTTGGCTTGTTAACACATACCCATTTAGGCTGATGAACTCCTCTGAGTTTATGGTCAACCTCGGCACGGAGGTAAGCCACCTTAGTCATGCAGTCAGCAGTCTGGGTCCAACTAGTGGAAGCCTGAGTCCAAGATCCTCCCTTGCATTCACTGGGGCGGGGGGGCAAAAAGATACTCCATGATGTTGGAAGGTGGAGGGCCAAGGCCTTCATGCACAAACCTGTTCAGCATAAGTTCCTTAAGCAGGATCCTCACACAGATTGTTGGATGGATCCGAAAAAGAGGAAAAATTGTACTCATGGGGAGGGCCTCCGTCCCCGGTTTGAGGTAAGTCATTAACCTGTTTAACCAGGTGTTCTGTTAACCATCTTGGGGCTGCTAGCTCTTGGTCCAAAACACAAGCTGAGCCTCGTTCCCAGATGAGGACAGGATCTGGGCGTTTCTCTTTATTTGTAAGGGGATTTCGCCACATAACAGGTGGGTGATCAGAATTGGAAAAGGGATGCCAGTGTCTGTCTGCAGCCGAAAGGCCTTCACTGTCTAGGGTAAGAAAAAAAAAGGGCAAATAATGCATGGTTAAGGCAATGCCTGTGAGTGGTAAATACAAGGGCGGAAGCCTTAAGGCGGGATAGCCAAGTCTTTAAGGTAAGGTGGAACGTTCCACAATGCCTTGGCCCTGAGGTTTGTATTGAATTCCAGTAGTATGACAAAATTGCAAGGTAGCACAAAACTGTTTAAAATTGGCACTGGTATATGGAGGACAATTATCTGTTTTAATATGTATTGGTTTACCCATTATGGAAAAGGCTGAAACAAGATGAGAAAGGACATCTTTGGTAGCCTCTCCAGAATGTGGTGATGCAAAAATAAAGCTGCTGAAGGTATCGATAGAAACATGTATATATTTGGTTTATCCAAATTCAGGAAAATGAGTAACATCCATTTGCCAAACCTGATTTTGCAGTAATCCTCAGGGGTTAACTCCCAAGTGTTGAATCGGGAGAGAGAGAGCGCAAGCAGGGCATTCTTTTACTATTTCTCGTGCCTGTTGCCTGGTAATTTTACAAAGTAATCAAAGGCTCTGGGAATTTAGTTGGTGAAGATTGTTTAGCTCCATGGCCTTTTGAATGGAGCCACCAAAAATTGGAAAGATGGTAGGAGTTGCTGCATCAGCTTAAGCATTACCTGTGTTAGAGGACCGGAAAGATCAGAGTGTGCCCTGATGTGTCCAAAGAAAAATGGGTGTTGTTTGGCCTGAATTAGCTGCTGAAGCTGGTGAAACAGAAAGGCCGCATTGGAAGAAGCTTTAATGGCGGGTGAAATCTCCAGCAGGGGCACAGAATGAGCAATGTAGGCACTGTCTGTATGAATATTAACAGGATTATCACAAAATGTTATAAAAACTTGTGTTATGGCAAACAATTCCACAAACTGTGCTTAATGATAGACAGTATCAAAGGTGGTAGGCTGGTTATTTACAACAAAGACCGCACAGCCATTACTGGAACCCTCTGTAAAGACAGTAAGGGCTTGAGGACTGGGAGCCTTTTGAGTAATTTTGGGAAAAATGAATGGATGTATCTGGACAAAATGTAAAAGGGTGTCATTGGGGACATGGTTATCAATTGTTCCCAAATGGCCTGATTGGGCAATACCCCATTCATCCCCTCTCTGTAGTAAAAATTGGGTTTGGTGATTAGTATATGGAATTAAAATATTATCAGGGTCTTTGCCAAAATGTTGTCGAGAAAGCAAACGACCTTTAATAATAATAGAAGCTACCTGAGCAAGATAAACGGTAATAAACTTGGAGGATGTGGTGAATAAATGGACCCAAAGCAAGGGGAAGCCTTTAATTTTAAAATATGGATATCCTGTCAAAATTTTTCTGAGGGTATATGAGGAGTGTGTAAAAGAACCAGAACCAGAGGAAGGTTATAAGAAATTTGTGTAACAAACTGTTTGGCAATGGCTTCTGTGACTTGGTTTAATGCCTGTCATGCCTCGGGAGTAAGCTTTTGAGGGGAAGAGGGGTAGGAATCACCTCTCAAAATATCATTAAGGGGCAAAAGTACACAAGTGGGTAATTTTAAATATGTTCTTAGCCATTGAATATCTCCCAGTAATTTTTGAGAATCATTAAGGGTGTGAAGATGGTCCACACGTAGTTGTATTTTAGGAATTTGGATCTGATTATCTTGAAGTTTAAGGCCCAAATAGGTATAAGGGTCCTGTGTTTAAACCTTATCAGGAGCTATCTGTAGTCTCAAGGTAGTGAGTGTTTTCTAAAGGTCCAAGTAACAATTATTAAGGTCATGGTAATTAGGTGCAGCAATTAAAGAATCATCCATATTATGTAAAACATAAAATTGTGGTCATCACTCTCTCACAGGGTCTACTGCTTGAACAGCTTATTTTTAGCAAAGACTAGAGCTGTTGGCCATACCTTGGGGAAGAACCTTCCATTGAAATCTCTGCATAGGGCCGTGGAAATTAATGCAAGGGAGACTAAAGGCAAAATAGGGTCTATCCTTGGGATGTAAAGGAATGGTAAAAAAGCAAACTTTTAAGTCAATAACCATTTTACAATAGTTTTTGGGAATAGCCACTGGTGTGGAAATTCCAGGCAGTAGTGCTCCCATCAGGCACATAACTTTATTAATGGCACACAAATATTGTAAAAGACGCCACTTGCCTGATTTTTTCTTGATAACAATAGGAGTATTCCATGGTGAGGTTGAGGGCTCTACATGGCCGGCTGCCAGCTGTTCCTGCACTAACATGGAGGCAGCCTCCAATTTTTCTGGGGGGTAAGGGGCCACTGATCCACCCACACAAGAGTCTGAGTCTCCCAAATAATTTTAGCTGCATGGGGTACAGGAGGTTCAGGAACCGACACTAAAAATCAGAATACCCAAGTCCATATGTATTTGTTTTTTTTATGGGTTTTATAGTCCCCACCAGTCCTTGTCTCAGTCTCACAAGGCCTGTACCAGGGACAAAATTCATACAAAGCATTTGATGAGTCACCATGGAATTGGGACTGGCAAGAATAACTTCCATTTGACTCAAAATATCTCGGCCCCATAGGTTAACAGGGAGGTCAGGAACAATGAAAAGAGTGACTGTCACCTTATTACCCTCTTTATCAGTCCAGCTAAAAGCCCTAGAACTGACATGGAAATTTTTTGACTCTTAACCCTTTTAGATCATTCAAGGATGGGGTGATGGGCCAACCTGATGGCCAGTATTTGTGAGAAATAATTGTGGCATCAGCTCCAGTATCTAGAATTCCTTGGAATTCCTTTCCTTCAATAAGTAAGGTAAGGGTGGGTCTATTGTGAGAAATGGGCTGAACCCAATATACATCAGAGGAGCCGAGGGAGGCTGTCGCCCGTTGTAGGTTTGGGCAGTGGAAGTGCCTCCTGAATCCAAGGGAAGGAATGTTAATTGTGCAAGTCTTGTTCCTGCTGGGATGGCCGGAACTCCATTAATAGCTGTTGCCAGTATTTTTATTTCTCCAGTGAAATCATTATCATTAATGCCAGGGAAGACCTGAACACCATTTAACGTAGCAGAGGCTCTTCCAAGAATAAGGGCACTCGTATGAGATGAAGGGGGACCCATAATTCTAGGGGGTATTATCTGGTGCCCTTGCATTGAGTCTAATATTGTATCGGTGGTAGCACAGAGGTCCAATCCTGCGCTGCCTGGGGTGGCTAGTTGGAGGGAGGCAATTGTGGGGAAGAATTTTGTGGTAGGTTTGGAGTTTGGGAGGGAACAAACCTTATTGCCCCTGGTTTTGTCCTGGGGGAGGTCGTGGCCAGGGGCTGGCCCCGCAGGGAGTTTCCTGAGAAGCAGGAAGAAATAGACTGTCTGAGGCCATTTGTCTTAGATCTACACTTACTGGCCCAGTGATGACATTTACCACATCTAGAACAAAGGGTAGCTGGGGGCGATTTAGCCCCAGTTTGAGGAGACGATATTCCTAGGCTTTGTTTGCCTTTCGGACACTTGCGTGCAAAATGGCCAGGTTGTTTACAAGTAAAGCAAGGACATGAGCCAGGATTGTGAAAGGCCTTGGTAAAGGGGGCACGTAGGGCGAGACCCATGGCATGGGCTGCACCCACCCCTGCACAGAGTCTAATAAAGTCAGAAAGTTTCCCTTTTTCCTTATGTGGTCGAAGAACATCCTGACATGCCGGGTTGGCGTTTTCAAAGGCAAGATGTTTTACAAAAGTTCTTTCGCTTTCGCTTGGTCCAAGCAAGCAATCTGCAGCTAGGTTAAGCCGGGGAACAAAGTTTCTATAAGGGTCGTTGGGTCCTTGTCAAATTTTTGCCAAAGAAGTGGTAGCCGAGCCCATTTGAGGGAGGCATCTCCAAGCATGTAAGCCAGCCATCTGAATCTGCGCCAAAAGTCCAGCAGGGAAACGTGCCTATTTAGTTTTAGTGTCAAATGGCTCATAGCCCACTAGCTTAACATAAGTTCAGGATTTATAGGAGGCCTTAGTTAATTTTTTTAAGCAGTTTCCTGACAGTGCTCCTTGAAATCTGCATTCCATAACAGGAAATCTCCGGCACTGAGGGTAGCTTGGTCTAAAAATTTCCAATCATTGGGAGTAAGCCATTGTGCGCTGTGGCTTTCTAATAAAGTCAACGTGTAGGGCACAGTGGGGCCATTGTAAGCACAAGTCTTTTTATGTTTTTCAAGAAAACTCAGGCTTAATTTTTTGTAGACACTCTGGGTTCCTTCCTGCCTAGGGGTGAACTCTTCATCCTCTGAGTCCTGATCTCCTTGATCCATTTCCCCCGCTTCCTCCTCTTGATCCTCCTCTAAGTCTTTGACCTCAGCCTTTGCAGGCATATCTATCTGACTGCGGGTGACTGGGAAGGCGAGAACAGGCTGATGGAGTGGCTTAGCCTTTGTATTAGACCACCGTGGGCCAGCTTTCATTGACTCCATGCCTAAGGCTAATGAACAGAGCTCAGAGTCAAGGGATCTTAATTCTTTTAAAAGTTTGATCTGTTCCCGTCTATGTTAGAGAGACTCTCACAAGGGAGCCAGGCTAGGCAAGGGAAGTGGGGAAAAAAATATCTGGGTGGCATTTTGCTCCTGAAGGGCTGGAGCACAAAAGGCAGGAGGGATATAGGAGGTAGGTAGATGTGTAAGTCCTATAGGCTGTGGCAGGGTCCTGAGAGGTGGCGCATCTTCTGAGTGGTAGCTTGCTGCTTCCTTCTCCAAGGTAGCCTCCGTCCCAGGGGTCAATGTGTCTCTGGGATTTAAAACTCGATAAAGGCGTCTGGTAACCATTAGAGCCTTATTCATTAGGGTGGTATTTTGAGGGGGACCAGGAAGGTTCCCAGGGTCCTGTGGAGACTGAGAAGGGTCAATGTCTATACTAACTGATGGGCATGCCTTGGGGAGACGAGAGGTGTTTTGCATAGTCTCTTCTCCAATCCTGACAAGTTGTAAGGTACCATTGTCAAAGGGTGAACTTTAAAGAATTTCATTAATTAAGTTCCAGTAAGAAAATGTGGGAACTGGCACTTTTTCTGGGCCAAAGGTTTAATAATAATGTTTTAAACAGTCTCTTACTCTAAGCCATGTTTTACCATCAATGGTCACTTCAAGGTGAAACCACGGACACAATTCTCCTATGTATTAGAAAAAAAAATTTAAGTCCTTTTTCTTAACACGCACCCCCATGTCTTGAAGGACTCCTTGAGGCCTGACAAAAACAAATCATGTGGCGAAACTGCTTGTCCCATGGTGGGTCACTCACCGTGCGTCATCCCCACTCTCCTCCTGGATCTGTCTCTTGGTGGTGTCTGCTGAGGCAATCGCAAGCTCCACTTGATGAAGTCTTCCAGGAGGACGGGGTTCCCAATGAGTCAAAGGCTCGAGCCCCAGTCAGTGGGTGCCAGTAGTCCCTGCTGGAAAGGCACATCAACAGGGGCAGCGAACCTAGATGCGGAGGAATGAAGGGACAAGAGACACGAGAGATGACAGCATGACAGGAGTTCTGATCAAGCTGCAAACTTTTATTTTTCACACAGGGGCATTTATATGCTGGAGATGGGAAAGCTCTCTTATCCGAAGTTTCTGGATGTCTTCACAAGGTGAGATAAACTCAGGATGTTTCAGGAAGACAGATGGCAACAGGATGTCTCAGGGACACAGTTGGCTACAGGATGTCTCCCAGACAGGATGTCTCCATGGGGGCTGTTTCTTGTAAGTGTCAGGCTATTCTTTAAGGTGAATTCCTTCTACCACTGACAGTCAGGGATTCAGTATTTCGAATGGAAAATTGGAAAAAGAATCCAATGTGTATTCAAAACAATGCCTTGACATTACCTTCATCCCAAGTAAGACACAATTAGAGGAGAAGAGTTAGAAAATCTGTGAATACACATCTGGAATAGAAAATGCTCAGGAGTTCACAACCTTGGAGGTGGTATAGGAGTTTCCAAAAGTAAGGGACAGGGTAAAAACTCCACAAACATGGAGCTCTGTTGGCCTAAAGATTTCTTGAGTAACTTCATCTGAGGTTGTTTTTAGGAGCTTTAGCTTCCTTTGTAATGAGACGATCAAAGCTGGGTCAGAATCTATGTGCTAGAGGACATTGTTTCTTATTTTCCAATGAACATGAGGCAGCAGTGCTGAATTCTCTCTTTGTAGGTAAACTGTGGCCACTGGTGGCTAAGTGTCTCCCAGTGTGGAATGTGAAGCCATTGGTCATCCTCCAATTTTTGTGGTGTTTCTTGCAGCTGCACTGGGAGTTTGATATTTGCTTCACGAAATACAAGAAGTTCAACTGGGACACAGTGATGGAGGGAGTTCTGTCACGTGTGGTGGGTAAGGGTCTGCAGGAGAATGCACCAACAAGGCTTCTATCCCACATAGCTTGCCCCATTGACCATAGCAATCTGATTGTAAACATTGCCCTGAATCCTCTCCATATAACAAGATGCCTTTACATACAAGGGTCTGTGGCTTGTAGCATGGCAGTCACAAACCATTTGGAAGCGAAGGGCAGATGCAGATGACCCGACCACAGATGTTTTAACATACACCTGCACACCACTGCTCTAGGCCGACTACTCAGCAGGCTCCAAATTACTGGCATCTCTGTTCTACACCATTTTCATGAAATCCAGTCAATCAAGGCACTGTGTGGAACACTGATGGTCATCAATAGGACATCCAAAGGTTCTCCATGGCCACCTGGTCATGGGAATGTCAAAAATTTAAAGGTGTTTATCTAGCCATTTTTCAAGGGTGAACTTGGAGGCACTGTGGGTTTCAATTCATTCAGGAACGATTAAATGGAGAGGAAGCTCATTTCAATGAAAGCTCTGGAGAACTATCACACGCAAGGCTTCCCAAAGACAGGCCAAAAGGTCCCATGAAGCCAGACCTACTGAGGTCTAAAATTTGAGGTCCATGTGTGTTTTGACTTGCAACTATGGCTGCCAAGTCTTTAAGAATAAAATCATGTGATATCCTTCCCGAGATTCCCAGTGCTCTGTGGAAAGCCAACCTGGGCCCAGATCTCACTTTCCAAGGGTGACTCTCATGTGTGGCCTCCTAAAATCCCAACACAATACAAGGCAATACTTCTTTGAGGTAAGTTCCAGAACTCAGTCTCTAAGGAGAATCACACCAGTGTTCAAGCCCAGGTGGACCCAGTCATCTATTCCAAGCGCCACACAAATGACCGCAATTAAAGTCAAGACACTCCCACATGGCCCTCATTTTCTTCCATATAGACACTCATCATAACCTCTGGCTGGAGGTTTCCATGAGGGGCACAGCCCAAGACAGTGTCCAAAATAAGCTCCCTTGCATCCATTTGCCTAAAGTCAGTGTGGCCGGGACATCCTTCCTGTGAACCAGGAGTGTTCAAAGAGGCCTGCCGTTAATATTGCTCTTATTCTCGATTTTGAGGCCTACTGACTGTGGGGTTTAGATTCTTTATGTTAATTGGAGTCATGAGAAAACCCAAGAACCTATGGTCTAGTGTCTGAAGGGCTTTGAAGAACTCATTTGACGCAAAGGATCTGTATTCTCAATGATGGAAGTCAGAAACCTTACAGAGGAAGGTGAGAGACTTCATCCAAAATTACTGCTCTTTTGGCTTTTTGATTTGGATGCACACATGGGATTTTTCTTTAGATCCATCAGGTGCTGAGAATCTAAGCCACAGCCTCACACAGGGCCAAGAGGCTGATTCAGACACATCCCTTTCCAAAGCAATTAAGAAAGAGCCACAGGTAATGTCCATACATTTCCATTTGAAAACTGTTTTCTTCAGGCTTCAAAAAGGCGTAGCCTGAGGCAAAGACCTTCCTGACATTCAGGGCAACAGAAGGATATGTAAGCAAAAGGCCCAAAGCGGGGTTTCTCCACTGAGACTTTCCTGGTCACACTGATATCTGAGTTTTCTGAGATGCTCATCATTTCCTTCAGCTCTCTAGTGAATGGCCGTATCACAGAGCGTGGAGGTGGTACATATCCTGGACACAATACCATGAGCGTATTCTGGAGATTGCCCATAATTCAGGTAGAGAACAGGAACTTAAGAAGATATTAGGTGTTGCCCATCCATTAGGCAAGCCGCAGACAATTCATAAATTGGGCAGAATGAATGCTGGGAAGATTTCTACTAGAAAGGACACATGTATTTATGCATTCTCTTTTCTATTGTCTACAACCATGGACACAGTGGGATACACAGACATAGAAAGACTAGCCTTGTCAAACGACTTACTAGAATCGGTTCACACCAAACCAAACAAACCGACTTTCTTACCTATTCTCAGAACATGAGACAAAACCACAAACAAATACCCACACCCACACCCACACAGACCCCCAAGTACGTCTGTGACAATATGGAGTGTCGTTTGATAGTGGGCCATAATAAATTCCCTCATAATGGGCTGTCCTGTCTCAGATCTAGTCTCTGTGGCAAACTTTGTGAAGCTGTAAGGAGCCAGTGGTGAGCCACTATCTGCTTTCTCAGGAAAGGCCCCTCTTCAGACCTTCCTGGCATTTGGCCATCCTCACATAAGTAGGTAGCAAGAAAGACTGACTCTGTCTTTGGTAAATCCGAAAAATTTTGACCACTGGGACTGGGACTGGGACTGGCTCTGGATGCCTGGCTACCTGGATCCCAAGTTCAGAGAATGCCATCACCAAGGAAGTGAGGTGAGGTCACTTCCTTCAGGAACTGAATGAGGTCCCTACCTTGGCAACCACTTTGTCCTAACAGTTGCTTCCAAGGGTCCCATGAGATGGAGGCTGCACCTACTTACTCTGACATTTTCACAAGTTAGAATGGTATACAACCATAGGCACCCAGGAACAGCTCTCCACACAGGCCTGGTTTGCTGCATCTTCTTTACATTAAGAAGAGAGAGGCTGATTCCGACACAACCCTTCATCCTGACCAGGTTGTTTGCCATGGAAGATGACTTTTGCTCTCTGAGGTCCTTAATAGCTGCCTACATCTTCTCCAGGGATCATTTCTTTAATGACCTTTGAGGTTCTCAGCAGGTGAAAGATCCCTTAATTTCTGTCTTGTAAGACCAACTCTGTCCCTGCTCTTCTGTAAAGTTAGATTGAGGGAAGAGTGTATGGTTAGGGTTAATAACATGTTCAATCTGTGTTAGGAACTATTCTGCTCTATGAATAATGTTATTGGGAACCTACAATTTTTATAAGAATATGTAGGTGAAATATATGTATGAAAACAGAAATCTAAGATTTGAAGCCCTGAAGGGCATTGGGCCCTTCATTGGGATACTTAGTGTTGACTTACTTTCTGCACAGATGTCTCAGATAAATCCATATACAATGGCATAGGACCTTGTACATTGGATGATTGAATGTGGAAGAGAACATCGAGTCAAAATGGGATAGTAGGTAAGATTAGGAAGATAGTTGGTAGGTTTTGGAAGGAGAGTGAGTATAGGATTTGGAAAAAAAAACTTCTTTAGCAATAGGGTTTCTGTTAGAGGGTGAAGGTAAATGTCAGCACATATGAAGATTCAGTCACAACGATGAACTTTGGAAAATATGTAGGAAATCAGATAATAACAGAGACATTACAAAATCAGGGAAAGTATAAAGTGAGTGATAGGATTAGACATTTTGAACAGGGTTGAGTTTGACTATATAATCTTAGGAAGAAACAAATATGTAGTCACCAATAGGATTGACATTTGAGAGTATTAGGCAATGTGGACATGGATGTTTTTAGTAATCCCTGTTCACTTTCCTTTTAGGCTTTGGTACAATCATAAGTGTGACCTTTGCATTTTGTGTCCAGAATATTACTGTGATAAAATGTATATGTAGATCTTGTGACATGAGTATTTCTTCCAGCATTTCTGGGAGCAATGTTTTGAAGTCCTATAAATTAGTATTGGTGGTACAAAGAGGTATACACTGTGTCTATGAATATAGAGATAGTGCATGAATAGACCACATTGTGAATAAATAATATAACTGGTCCCACTTTAAATAATAGATTGAATTGATATCTGAAAATATATAAGAAATCTTATATCGATTTACCATCATTCATTCCAACCAGCAATACATCTAATGGTAATATTAGGGTTATGGTTTATCACGAAGTGTCTTTGAGTTTTGCTTCAAAAGTGATCATGGAAATCGAAAATAATGTGTTTGGAAAGAAGTCTCATGAAAAGACCCATCAAAAACATGGAGGAACACACGTGTTCTGTAGAATAATGTGATTGAAAGTGAACAAAATGCCTATAAATTTGCAAAGTTTTGGATGAAATATATTTGCTATGATGAGCATAAACTGAAGAAATAGTAATGTACCAGTGTTGAATAAAATAAATGTCAAAATGCACAACATGTCCCATAGGAATCTACTTGCATTGATGTTAAACTGGTTCAGTTACTGTGGAAATATTAGGATTTGTATGCACCATTCACTGAAGATAGTTTTCAGTACTAGGAAACAAATATGTATTTCAGGTGAATGAATAATTTTGAGAATACTCTTGTGAAATTTTGATTATAAATATACATACTTGAATATGAATGAGTTTAGGGAGTGTATAACAAGATATATATTTTATATTTTGAAAAATCTGGAGAGTGTGTGTATATATATATATATATACATACACAAACACACAGACATTAAAAATAGCATAATATATTCCAATTGAAATTCACCATGAAATATATGTCATCTACAGATCCAAATATATTTATTTTATTGAATATAGATTTATGTATAATGTTGTTCAACAAGGAAGCTCACTCATAGATTGAATTTTCAGTTCCAACAGCGTTTAGGAGAAGTGATCTCTTACAATTTGTATCTGCCAAGTCAGTCACCTCACAAGAATGTACGTGTGGTATCAGGTAAGATTCTATAATTGCATGTAAAAATATATGTGCTGAATAGGCTACAGAGAAAGGGATGCCTTGACATTACAATCACCGAGACTAAGGCACAATTAGAGGAGAAGTGTTAGAAAATCTGTGAATAAATATCTGGAATGGAATGTGCTCAGGAGTTCACAACCTTGAAGACGTTAGAGGAGATTTCAAAAGTAAGGGACAGGGAAAACAGTCCACAAACATGGAGCTCTGGTTCCCGAAATCCTTCTTGAGAAACTGACTCTGAGTTTGGGCACTTGAAATATATGTTGTTGTCGGGAGATTTAGCTTCCATTGTAGTGAGACAATCAAAGCTGTGTCTGCATCTATGTTACCTGGAGGACATGGTTTCTTATTTTCCACTGAATTTGTGGCAGCAGTGCTGAATTCTCTTTTGTAGGTAAACTGTGGCAACTGGGGGATAAGTGTATCCACATGTGGACTGTGAGGCCATTTGGTCATCCTCCACTTTTCGTGGTGTTTCTTGCTGCTGCACTGGGATTTTGGTATTTGCTTCCTGATATGCAAAGAATTCAACAGTTACCCGGTGCGTGAGTGAGTTCAGTCACTTTTGTTAGGTCAGGGTCTGCAGGAGAATGCACCAACCAGGCTTATATCCCACATGACTTTCCCCCTTGACCATAGCAACCTGATTCTAAACATTTCCCTGAATCCTGTCCATATGACAAGATGCCTTTACATACAAGGGTCTGCTGGCTGCACCATGTCAGTCACAAGCCATTTGGAAGCCAATGGAAGATCCACATGGCCCCACCACAGTTGTTTTATTACACACCTGCCCACCACTGCTGTAGGCCCACTCCTCAGAAGGCTCCAACTTCCTGGTATCTCTGTTCTGAACCATTTTCTTGAAAACCAGTCAATCAAAGCACTGTCTTGTAATCTCATGATCAGCCACAGGATATCCAAAGATTCTCCAGTGCCACCTGGTCATGGGAAGTTTCAAAATTTCTTGGTATTTATCTAGCCATTTTTCAAGGTTGAAGTTGGAGGCACTGTGTGTTTCATTTCATTCTGGAACTATTACATGGTTAGGAAGCTCATTTCAATGAAATCTCTGGAGAAGTCTCACAGGCAAGGCTTCCCAAACAGTGGCCAAATGATCACATGAATCCAGGCCCATTAGGATCTACATTGTGACATCCATGTGTGTTTTGACTCTCATATATGGCTGCCAAGTCTTTCAGAATAAAATCATGTGGTAACCTGGCTGAGATTCCCAGTGCTCTGTGAACAGCCACCCTGGGCCTAGATCTCATTTTCCAAGGGTGACTCTCATGTGAATCCTCCTAAAATCCCAACACCATTCATGGCAATACTTCTCTGAGGTGAGGTCCACAACTCAGTCTCTAAGGGGAATCACAACAGAGTTCAAGCCAAGGTGGACCCAGTCATCCCTTCCAACGCCCACACATGACCACAATTAAAACCAAAACACTGCCACATGGCCCTCATCTTCTTCCATATGGACACTCATCATTACCTCTGGCTTGAGGTTTCCATGAGGGGCACAGCCCAAGACAGTGTCCAAAATAACCTCCATTGCCCCTCATTTGCCTAAGGTCAGGGTGGCCTGGACATTCGTCCGGGGAACCAGGAGTGAGCAAATAGGCCTGCTGTTAATATTGCTTTGCTCCTTCATTTTGAGGCCTACTGACTGTCAGGTATAGATTCTTTATGTGATTTGGATTCTGGAGAAAACCCAAGCACCTATGGGATAGCCTCTAAAGGGCTTTGAAGAACTCATTTGATCCAAAGGTTCCTATTCTCACTTGAAGGAGGTAAGGAACCTTACAGGGGAAGGCGAGAGACTTCTTCCATAATGACTGCTCTTTTGGCCAATTTAGTTTTGGATGCAAACATGGGATTTTCTTTACATCCATCATGTGCTGAGAATCTAAGCCAAAGCCTAACACAGGACCTAGAGCCTGATTCAGACATATCCCTTTCCAATGCAATTAAGCAAAGAGTCACAGGTGATCCCCATTGATTTCCATTTGAAAACTGTTTTCTTTAGGCTTCCCAAAGGGGTGGCCAGAGGCAAAAAGCTTCCTGACATTGAGGGCAACAGAACAATAGGTACCAAAGCAGTATTTCTCCAGTGAGACTTTCCTGATCACACTGATATCTAAGTTTTCTGAGATGCTTGCCATTCCCTTCAGCTATCCAGTACATGGCCATGTCACAGAGCTTGGTGGTGGTACACATCTTGGACACAAAACCATGAGCCTATTCTGGAAAGTGGCCAGAAATCAGAAAGAAAACAGGAACTTAGGAAGATATCAGGGGTTGCCCATCGATAATGCAAGCCACAGTCCATTCATAAATGGGAAGTATGAATCCGGGGAAGCTTTCTACTAGACAGGACACATCCATTGAAGCATTCTCTTTTCTAATGTCTACAACCCCTGACACAGTGGGATACACAGACCTAGAAACACTTGCCTTTTCAAACGACTTACTAGAATCAATTAACTCCAAACCAAACAAACTGCCTTTCTTACCTATTCTCAGAACATGAGACAAAACCACAAACCCACATCCACACCCACAAATGCACCTCCTTCCCCCAAGTAGGTCTGTGACTATCCGGAGTGTCCTCTGACTGGTGGGCCATACTATGTTTCCATGAAATGGCCTGTTCTGTCTCAGATCTGTTCTCCCTGTCCAACTCTGTGATGTTGACAGGAGCCAGCGGTGAGCCACAACCTGGTTTCTCAGGAAAGGGCCCTCTTCAGAGCTTTACTCGCATTTGGCCATCCTCACATCAGTAGGTACCAAGAAAGACTGATTCTGTCCTTGGTAAATCCAAACAAGTGAGATCACTGGGACTGGGACTGGGACTGGCTCTGGGTGCCTGGCTTCCTGGACCACATGTTCAGAGATTTCGAACACCAAGGAAATGACGTGAGGTCACTTCCTTCAGGAACTGAATGAGGTCACTGCCTTGGGAAACACATTGTCCTAATAGTTGCTTCCAAAGGCCCCATTAGATGGAGGCTGCCCCTAGTTCCTGTGACACTTTCACAAGTTAGAATGGTATATCATCCATAGGCACTCCAGAACAGCTCTCCACACTGGCCTGTTTTGGTCCATCTTCTCTACACTAAGAAGAGAGAGGCAGATTCAGACACATCCCTTCATCCTGACCAGGTCGTTGGCCATGGAAGGTGACTCTTACTCTCTCAGGTCTTTCATAGCTGCCTACATCTTCTACAGGCATCATTTCTGCATGGACGTTTGAGGTTCTCAGCAGGTGGAAGATCCCCTAAATTCCTGTATTGTAAGACCAACTCTTTCCCTGCTCTTCTGTAAAGTTAGATTGAGGGAACAGTGTATGGTTAGGGTTAATAACATGTTCGATTTGGGTTAGGAATTGTTCTGCTGTATGAATAATGTTATTGGGAACCTGCGATGTTTATAAGACTATAGAGGTGAAATATAAGTATGAAAACAGAAATCTAGGAACGATTGGAAGCCCAGAAGGTCATTGGGCACTTGATTGGTATACATAGCTTTGAATTACATTCTGCACAGATGTTTCAGTTAAATAGATAATCATGGTAATAGGACCTTGTACATTGGATCATTGAATATAGAAGAGAACATCCACTCAAACTGGGATAGTTGGTAGGATAAGGAAGATAGTTGGTAGGTTTCAAAAGAAGACTGAGTAAAGCATTTGGACCAAAAGTTCTTTAGCAATAGGGATTCAGTGAGAGAGTGAATGTCAATGTCAGCACATGTGAAGAGTCATTCACAATGATGAACTGGAGAAAAGGTGTAGGAAAGCATTTATCAATAGAGACATTAGGAAATCAGGCAAAGTTCAAAGTGTGTGATAGGAAAATACATTTTTAACAGGGTTGAGGTTGAATATATAATGTTAGGAAGAAACAAATATGTAGTCACCAATAGCAATGATATTTGAAAGTGTTAGGGAACAAGGACATGGATGATGTTAGTAATACATGGTCACATTCAATTTAGGCTTTGGTACAATCATAAGTGTGACCCTTGTATTTTGTGTCTGGAATATTACTGAGATAAATATATATGTATATCAGGTGAGTAGAAAATTCATGATGAAATATATATCATCTACAGATCCAAAAATATTCATTTTACTTAACATGGATATATAGGTGAAATATAAGTATAAAAACAGAAATCTAAGTAAGATTTGAAGCTCAGAAGTGCATTGGGCAATTGATTGGGATACATAGCATTGAATTACGTTCTGCATTCATATCTCAGATAAATCGATAAACAATGGCATATGACATTGTACCTTAGATTGAATGTAGAAGAGAACATCCACTCAAAAAGGGATAGTCGATAGAATCAGGAAGATAGTCAGTATGCTTTGGAAGAAGAGTGAGTATAGGATTTGGACCAAAGTTCATTAGCAATAGGGTTTCGGTTAGAGAGTGAATGTCAATGTCAGCACATTTGAAGGGTCAGTCACAATGTTGAACTGGGGAAAATATGTAGGAAAGCAGATATCAATAGAGACATTAGGAAATCAGGCAAAGTATAAAGTGAGTAAAAAAATAGACATTTTCAACAGTTTTGAGATTGAATATATAATCTTAGGAAGAAACAAATATGTAGTCACCAATAGGATTGACATTTGAGAGCATTAGGCAACCTGGACATGGATGTTTTTAGTAATCCATGTTCAGTTCCCTTTTAGGCTTTAGTACAATCATACGTGTGACTTTTGCATTTTGTGTCCTGAATATTACTATGATAACATGCATATGTAGAATCAGATGACATGAGTATTTCTTCCACCATTTCTGGGAGCAATATTTTGAAGACGTATAAATTAGTATTGGGTGTACAAAGAGGTGTACCCTGTGTCTATCAATATAGAGGTAATGCATGAATAGACCATACTGTGACCAAATAATATAACTGGTTCCACTTTAAAAAATGGATTGAATGGATACCTTTAACTAAGTAAGAAATCTTATATTGATATACAATCATTCTTTCCCACCACTTATACATGTAATGGTAATATTAGGGTTATGGTTTATCATGACGGGTGTGTGAGTTTTGCTTCAAAAGTGATAATGGAAATCGAAAATAATGTGTTTGGAAAAAAGTCTCATGAAAAGAGCAGTCAAGAAACATGGAGGAATACATGTGTTCTGTAGCAGGAAGTGATTGAAAGTAAAAAATTATAAATTATCTAAATTGCGGATGAAATATGCATCCTATTATGTGCATAAACTGGAGAAATAGTAATATACCAGTGTTGAATAAAAATGAACGTCAAAATACACATTATATCCCATAGGAATATTCTTGCATTGATGTTAAACTGGGTCAGTTACTGTAGAAATATTAGAATTTTTTTTGGTGTTATAATACAATTTATTTTAGCACTAGCATGCCACAGAAGGTAGAGGGAAGAGCAATGGATTTTTAGTTATAGCATTAATTATCTAACATTAAATGACTACTTTGGGGAGTGTAGAAATTACATAAGGCTATATAACATTTTTTTTTTATTTAACATTCATAAAACCTTGGAATTATGGTAATATTTCTAGTTTTTCATTTTTTATTTTTTCAGTTTGTGATAGACCTTCATTTTATTTATTTGTATCTGGTGCTGAGAATATAACCCAGTGCCTCACAAATGGTAGACAAGCATGATACCACTGAGCCACGAACCCAGCCCCTCCACTTTTATCTTATCATCAAACAATCCTCTCCCTCTTCTTTTCTCACTTTCTTCCTCATTTTCTTCCTTCTTTCTCGTCCTTTTTCATTATCCCTCCATATGTATTTTTCTCTCATGTCATTACAAACAGTAGTATGCTATGAAATTTACATTTAAGACAGTTTTTTATAGTCATTCTTTTTTCTTGAGAAAATTTAAAAATTATAATCACCTGATAGATATATTACAATACATTAATTATACATATTATCTATATTCATGCATATGTATTACATATGTTATATATATATATATATATATATATATATATATATATATATATATATATATATATATATATTTAAAAGTACTTTGATTAGCCTGTTTGAAATAATATAGACAAAATCTTTCTTAATTCTCAAGTCTTCCAGAATTAACATCTTACAGTGAAAATCAAATAAACATATTTAAGTAAAAGGGTATCATTCTTATTTATCAATACTGTGTCCATTATATTACTGTGATAAAATGTATATGTACATCAGGTGACATGAGTATTTCTTCCACCATTTTGGGGAGCAAAATTTTGAAAACTTATAAATTAGTACTGAGGATACAAATTGTTGTAACCTGTGTTGATGAATCTAGAGATGATGCATGAATAGACAATATTGTGAATAAATTATATAACTATTTCCAACTTAAAATAATGGATTGAATTGATATCTGAAAATATATAGCAAATCTTATATTGATATATATACATTCATTCCAACCAGTTATATATCTAATGGTAATATTAGGGTTACAGTTTATCATGAAGAGTGTGAGTTTTGCTTCAAAAATGATTATGGAATCGAAAATAATGTGCTTAGAAAGAAGTCTAGTGAATAGACCATAAAGAAACATGGAGTAATATATGTGTTCTCAAGGAGAAAGTGATTGAAATTGAGCCAAATGTCTATAAATTTGTATACTTGTGGATGTAAGATATATCCTATGATTTCCATAAACTGAAGAAATAGTAATGTGCCAGTGTTGAATAAAAATGAACTTCAAAATAAACATCATGTCCCATAGGAATCTACTTGCATTGATGTTAAACTGGGTCAGTTACTGTAGAAATATTAGGATTTGTAAGCACCATTCATTGAAGTTAGTTTTCAGTACTAGGAAAGAAATATGTATTTCAGGTGGTTGAATATTTCTGAGAATAATCTTGTGAAAAGTTGATAATAAATCCACATACAGGAACATGAATGAATTTAGGGAGTGTTTAATAATACACATATGTTTCATGTTTTGAGAAAAAAAAAAAAAAAATATATATATATATATATATATATATATATATATATATATATATATATATATATATCTCATGGAGAAATATTACAAAGAAAATTTGACAAGATTTATAACACATACCCTTGATTAAGCAGAAGGCAAATCAAAGTATACACCATGCCTCCTATGGAAGGCCTGTATTTCTTTTCGGTTAGGTTTCTTTTTATCCATCATATTAGGATTAGTTTTCAGATTCTAGTCGGGTATGTGTTAGTGTCAGGGATCAGTATTTAAAATGGAAAATAGGAAAATGAATCTAATGTGTATGCAAGTATGTGCTACACAAAAATCTTGCCACTCTCATCCAGAACAATTCCTTGACATTAACTTTACTCCAAGTGAGACCCAATTAGTGGTGAGGAGTTCGAAAACCTGTGATTACATATGTGGAACTGAAAATGCTCAGGAGTTCACAACATTCGATGTGTTAGAACAGTTTCCAAAAGTAAGGGAGAGGTTAAAAACTGCACAAACATGGAGCTCTGCTGGCCTAAAGACTTCTTGAGAAACTTCCTCTGAGGTTGGGCACATGAAATATATGTAATTGTCAGAAGATTTAGCTTCTTTTGTAGTGACACCATCAAATCTGGATCTGCATCTATGTGACCTGGAGAAAATGGTTCCTTATTTTCTAATGAACATGAGGAAGGAGTTCTGAATTCTCCTTTTGTAGGTAAACTGTGGTCACTGGTAGTTAAGTGACTCCCCTTGTGGTCTGTGAAACCATTTGGTCATCATCCTCCATTTTCGTGGTGTTTCTTACTGTGGCACTGGGAGTTTGGTATTGGCTTAATGAAATACAAGTAGTTCAACAAGGACACAGTGCTGGAGGGAGTTCTGTCACGTGTGGTTGGTCAGGGTCTCCAGGAGAATGTTCAAAACAGGGGTCTATCCCACATAGCTTTCCCCCTTGACTATAGCAACCGGATTCTGAACATTGCCCTCAAACCTCTCAATATAACAAGATGCCTATATATATAAGGATCTGTGGCCTGCACCATGTCAGTCACAAGTCTTTTGAAGCCAATGGCAGATCCACGTGGTAAAACCACAGGTATTTATTCACAAACCTATAGTCCACTGCTCTACACCCACTACTCAGGAGGCTCCAACTCACTAGCATCTCTGTTCTACAACATTTTCATGAAACCCAGTCAATCAAGGCACTGTCTGGTACACTCATGATCAGCAATAGAACATCCAAAGGTTCTCCAGGGCCACCTGGTCATGAAAATTTCAAAAAAATTCATGGTATTTATCTAGCCATTTTTCAAGGATGAAGTTGGAGGCACTGTGGGTATCAATTCATTCAGGAACCATTACATGGTGAGGAAGCTGATTTCAATGAAAGCTCTGCAGAACTCTTTAAGGCAAGGCTTCCCAAAGAGTGGCCAAAAGGTCACATGAAGCCAGGCCCATTGCGGTCTTGAATGTGAGGTTCATGTGTGTTTTGACTCTCAACTATGGCTGCCAAGTCTTTCACAAAAAAATAATGTGATATCCTGGCTGAGATTCTCAGTGCTCTGTGGAAAGCCATCTTGGGCCTATATCTCAGTTTCCAAGGGCGATGCTCATGCGTGGCCTCCTGTTTTCCCAACACAATTCATGGCAATACTTTTCTGAGGTCAGTTCCAGAACTCAGTCTCTAAGAGGAATCACAGCAGAGTTCAAGCCCATGTGGACCCAGTCATCTCTTTCAACCGCCACACAAATGACCACAATTAAAACCACAAGACTCCTACATGGCACTCATCTTCTTCCATAAAGACACTCATCATAACATCTGGCTGGAGGTTGCCATGAGGGGCACAGCCAAAAACAGTGTCCAAAATAAGCTCCCTTGCCCCTCATTTGCCTAAAGTCAGGGTGGCTTTGACACCCTTGTTGTGAACCAGAAGTAATCTGTAAGTGTAAAAGAAATTGAAATTAATGTGTAAAATTTAAAGTTTAAAAGACTGGGTGTTGCAAAGTTTCTAAGCTGCAAGGTCTGAGTTAAAATGTAAAGGACCAGGTATTGTTACGTTCCTATGCTATACACAAAACCTGAAATTCCTGTAGCTTGTAGGACAATTCCCGGACTGCCCAGTAAATTTTCCCCTGACTGCCTGATTGTTTAATAACCTAGTACCCTTTGTGGCCTGGCACATAGGCATCACAGGGCCTAAACCAATCAGTTTCAATGTGTACCCCACTTTAGAACTGACCTATCACTCCTGCCAGACCTGTTCCCACCAAAGAATGAGCTAATCATCTTTGGAATTGTTGTTTGATTTTCCCGTGTTGTATGATGATTTTTTAAAAGAGACTGTGATGTATGTAAAGTCCCGCCCTCCCCAAAAAGTGTACTTAAGCACTGCTCAACTCCTGCTTGTGGCTCTGGGCTGCTCTCCCTTCTTGAGTGAGCACGGAGCCCCAGCATGATGGATTGGAACTCAATAAATGCTTTTTGCTGTTGCATGATCCGCGGTCTCTTGGTGGTCTCTTCCTCCGACATTCGCTGAACCCTTAATTTTGGTGAGTTGGCCGGGAATCTTGCAGCACCGAAC
The DNA here is from genome assembly GCF_048772815.1 of Callospermophilus lateralis. Taxonomy (NCBI): domain Eukaryota; kingdom Metazoa; phylum Chordata; class Mammalia; order Rodentia; family Sciuridae; genus Callospermophilus; species Callospermophilus lateralis. Next base: position 233,657 of record NW_027515613.1, read on the forward strand.
AAGGAGATCCCAACGTACCCCTCTGAGGGTAAGAAAGGCGCCTCTTTCCATTTTTCCTTGTGATCGCTCAGAGCTTTTTGTTCAGGTTTGGTTTTTCGGTTTTCGGTTTGAGTTGGCAGAGTGTCTGCCAGCAGAGCGTGTAAGTTCCCCCTGGCAGTGGTGGACAAACGTGTCCTAAAGCCACCGGCCACGTTCTTGCAAGGGACACCTTGAAGGACTCGGGGAGGGACAGATGTGATCTCATTAGGTGAGGAGATATGGAATTGCCCTCATTAGGTGAGGAGGGACAGATGAGCCCTCATTAAGTGACTCTGTTGCAAACCCATCAGGTCTTGCTGGCTACTTTTTTCTCTCAGGTTGAATTCACTGTCTGTCTTTGTGGTGTAACTCATCAGGTTATGCCAGTTACTGGGTTCTAATCTTTACTTCTGAACTCGTGTTAAACGTTAACTGTGTGCCCGTGTTTGTGTTACGTTTGTTTTGTCCTTGTCTCTGTTTGAGTAACTCTCATTATGGGACAAAGCCATTCCATGCCTCTGTCCCTGAAGCCTTTCCTGGTCGCTGCCTCCAATCTGACCCCTTTGCCCACAATCCTATAACTCAAACCTTCTGCTCCTCCCCCTCTTCCCTCCATTCTCCCTGAGTCACAAGATTGTTGATCTTGGGGTTGTGAACAAACGGGAGCTTCATGATGGTCTTTGTGTGTCTTTTTGTCTGTGTTTCTGTTAAATGTAATGGCATTGTTTGGACCGATGCAGAGTCCCGAGTTCCAACCGGCCTTAGATGTGTGGAAATAACTTTAGCTAAAATTTAACCTAAAGCTTCTTCTGTGAGGGACCAAAAGTCAATAGAACCACCAGCTTTTCTGTTCTCACCTTTTACACCTCTCTTAGCTGTGTTTTAAAGAACTTTGATAAACTTTTCTTCTCTTTGTTAAGCGAGATTAGGGAAGCAGTGATTTCTTTTCTTCCCATAGTTGGCTTGAGCACGCCCACTGCAGAAGGAAATGCCTGGGGTCTAAGAACATTGATATCTCGCTTAAACTTTTCTCAAAACCCTATCCTCATTATTAAATTGTTATTAATTGGCTTTGGGGATGGGAACCAAACCTTCAGTCATAAATTTTGACACACCAGTGGGGACTTTCAATGAACCACACTCTGCCCTCTTGGGGAAGCCTAGCACTCAAAACAATTGCAAGCAGAGGATGAATTTTTTGGAAGCTGACTACTGAAAAGGTGGGAGATATAGAATATGCCTGGTGCCTGGGGTCAAACCACCAGAAGGACTAATCCTGTAAGTAAATAGTGAGGCTAAGGGACTCCCAGCAGGTGCCAGAGCCATTTTGCTGTGGGGAACTCCCTTATTCCTTACCTGCACTTTAAGGATTGCTCAACCTCTGTTTACTTAACAAAAGGAACCATGAATGCAGTAATATGTTGATATTTTAGATTGTTTCTTGGGGATGATCTTGGCTGAAATTTATTTAAAAGATGATATTTTTAATTGTAACAATCTGGTATCTGAATGGGTTTCTAAAGCATTGCACTATCTTACAGATAAAAGTTGGGTTTAAACAAGAGTTTAGTTTGATTTAAGATAGCTGATGCTAGAAAACTTAAATACTTCGGATAAAAAAATAATTAAAGAGTTTTAATTTTGAACTAGGTAGCCTGAGAAAATTTCACTAGATATACCAGTGCATTAACTTGGGCAAAGATAATAAATTATGATATGATATCTGTTCCCTTCAATGTGTAAGATTTTTTTAAAAACGTGCTAAATTAAAACGTTGGTCTGGCTTAGTGAAATGACATTAATTAGCAACAGTCTTGGAAATTTTTAAAGCTTAATTTGGGATACAAATGGTAGTCTGTGGTTGTTTTTAAAATTTTTTTCAAGAAATTTAATGTAGCTTACTACTACTTTAGAAACTTCAGAACAAAGAAAGTGGCTTAATGATCCTAGAGAAACTTCTTATGATGGTGGCTTTAATATTATCAAAAAATGATCATATTTTCAGTTTTTTGTGGTGAGGCTAAGCGACTCAAGATTTTCTAGTGTAGAAAAACATAAAGATATAAAATTTTGAGAATTACATCTTAAACTTGCATCATAATTTTCAACATTCAAACCTGGAAATTATGACTTATAGCTAAAATGCCTTAGGCATGAGGTTTCTGCTCAGAACTCCAGCCTTTACAGTTTTCAAGTCCTCAGCCAGGACTTAAGTTGATATGCAATAAAAGAATCCTGCAGCACTCAGCAGGAGACAGATAAAAAGGAGTAAAAGTGTCTTTTTACCTGAACTCAAACTAGATCCAAACAAAAAGTACATTATATGGTATTTACTAATTACTGGCCAGTCATCTTTTTTGGCACTCTTGCTTTTTCTTAGATTCTGTATTTTTTATTTTTTGAGCTCATGATCTTGATCCTGCAGATGGGTTAATGTTTTCTGATCAGTTCTATTTTTGATCAACTGTGGAGTTTTTGAACATTGCAATGGATATTTCACCTGAAAAAGCTACAAGGCCTTCACTATTGTGTTATGTGTTACACTTGTGTTACGTGTTGTATGTTGGTATGTCTGTATGTGTGTATGTCCATATATCATGCAGTGATATGAAAATTGACAGATGAGGAGCGCTCATAAAATATTTAAAAATTGATATAAATATCTTGGATTCACGTGATTCAAATGGTTCAATTCAAATTGGGTAAACAGATAAAAATAAAGATGTCTTTAGAATTAGGCCTATAAGTTTTCTAGGTGTACAAACAGGCCCTAATAAAATGTTGATGTCTACAAAATATTCTGCTTAAATTCAGAAATTTATAAGTATTGTTTCAAAATGTGAACAGAAAGAGGTTCACAGATGGAAAAGAGAAACTAAAAGTTTCTAGATATAGATTTAATAGAGGGAAAATGTGTTTCTCGATAAGAGAGTCTATATGATTAAGTAATTAAAATGGTTTAAGTAAATAATAAAAAGGTTTGTGTAAGTTGGTTATATGTGTAAGTTTTGAGCAAGTAATCTTAAAAAATTAAACAGCTGGTTAAACAATACTGTTTTTATAAAATTATGCCAGGTTATTTCTTTGAAAAACTAAACTTGGTTAATACAAAAACATCAATGTAATTGTGGTGTTAATGTGTTCATATCTTCCAGGTATACAAGTGTGTAAGGTAGAAGCTTCAAAAGAGCATTGTATCATGCTGGTGTTATAAGGTTGTATGGTAATTCTAGGCTTAAAATAAAAACATGTTGGAGATTTATGTGTATCATTTGTGTTGTATAATTGGACTTGTTATCAAAAAGATATGTACAGTTACATGTTACTTTTTACACTTAGATACAATTTAAAAGTATTTTTAAGTTAAGTAGAGCCTAATCTCTGTGAAGGTTTTATTGTAAAACACAAAGGCAATGCCCATTCATTTCCATGTGAAAACTGTTTTCTTCAGGCTTCAGGAAGGAGTAGCCTGAGGAAAAGACATTCCTGATATTCAGGGCAACATAACAATAGGTAATCAAAAGGCCCAAAGCAGGGTTTCTCCACTGAGACTTTACTGGTCACACTGATACCAGAGTTTTCTGAGATGCTTGCCATTCCCTTCAGCTATCCAGTACATGGCCATGTCACAGAGCTTGGAAGTGGTACATATCTTGTACACAAAACCATGAGCCTATTTTGGATAGTGGCCAGAATTCAGGAAGGATACAGGAACGTAAGAAAATAGTAGGTGTTGCCCAATGATAAGGCAAGCCACAATCCATTTATAAAATGGGCAGGATGAATGCTTGGAAGTTTTCTCTTTGACAGAACACACCCATTGAGGCATTCTCTTTTCTAATGTCTACAACCATGGACACAGTGGGATACACAGACATAGAAACACTCGCCTTGTCAAAGGACTAACTAGAAACAGTTCACTCCAAACCAAACAAACCCCCTTTCCTAACTATTCTCAGAACATGAGAAAAAACCACAATCCCACTCAAACACCCACAAAGTCACCTCCTTCCCCCAAGTAGGTCTGAAACTATCCAGAGTGTCCTCTGACTGGAGGGCCATACTATGTTCCCCAGAAATGGCCAGTCCTGTCTCAGATCTGGTCTCCTGGGTCAACTCTGTGAAGTGGTCAGGAGACACCAGTGAACCTCTACCTTCTTTCTCCGGAAGGGCCCGTCTTCAGAACTTTCCTGGAATTTGGCCATCCTCACATCACTAGGTACCACAAAAGACTGACTCTGTCCTTGGTAAATCCAAACAAGTGAGACCACTGTGACTGGAGCTTGGACTGGGTCTGGATTCCTGGCTTCCTGGTACCCATATTCGGAGAGTTCCATCAACAAGGATGTGAGGTGAGGTCACTTCCTTCAGGAACTGAATGTGGTCACTGCCTTTGCAACCACTTTTTCCTAAAATTTGCTTCCTAGGGTCTCATAATATGGAGGATGCCCCTACTTCCTGTGACACTTTCACAAGTTCGAATGGTATAGAAACCATAGGCACCTGGGAACAGCTCTCCACACAGGCCTAGTTTGGTCAATCTTCCCTACATTAAGAAAAGAGAGGATGATTCAGACACATGCTTTCAACCTGACCGAGTTGTTTGCTATGGAAGATGACTTTTGCTCTCTCAGGCCTTTCATAGCTGCCTGCATCTTCTCCAGGGATCATATCTGCATGGAAATTTGAGGTTGTCAACAGGTGAAAGATCCCCTACACCCCTGTATTGTAAGACCAACTCTGTCCCTGGTCTTCTGTAAAGTTGGATTGAGGGAACAGTGTATAGTTAGGATTAATAACATGTTCGATTTGTGTTAGGAATCATTCTGCTGGATGAATAATGGTATTGGGAACCTGCAATATATATAAGAATATACAGGTAAAATATAATTATGAAAACTGAAATCTAGGTAAGATTTGAAGACCAGAAAGGCATTGGGCCCGTGATTGGGATACTTAGCTTTGAAGTATGTTCTGCACAGATGTCTCAGATAAATCAATATACAATGGTATAGGACCTTGTACCTTGGATGATTGATTGTTGAAGAGATCATCCAGTCAAAAAGGGATAGTCGTAGGATTAGGTAAATAGTCGGTAGGTTTAGAAAAAAGAGTGAGTATAGTATTTGGACAAATTTCTTAAGCAATAGGGTTTCGGATAAAGAGTGAATGTAAATGTCAGCACATGTGAAGAATCAGTCACTATGATGAACTGGGGAAATATGTAGAAAAGAGATATCAATAGAGACATTAGGAAATTAGACAAAATATAAAGTGAGTGATAGGATTAGACATTTTCAACATGGTTGAGGTTGAATATATAATCTTGGGAAGAAACAAATATGTACTCACCAATAGGATTGACATTTGAGAGAATTAGGCATCCAAGACATGGATGTTTTTAGTAATCCATGTTCACTTTCCATTTAGGCTTTGGGACAATCCTAAGTGTGACCTTTGCATTTTGTGTCCAGAATATTACTGTGATAAAATGTATATGTAGATCAGTTGACATGAGTATTTCTTCCACCATTTCTGGGAGCAAAATTTTGAAGATATACAAATTATTATTGGGGGTACACAGAGGTGTACCCTGTGTCTATCAACATAGAGATAATGCATGAATAGACCATACTGTGATTAAATAATATAACTGGTTCCACTTTAAATAATGGATTGAATTGATATTTGAAAATATGCAAGAAATCTTATATCGATATACAATCATTCATTCCCACCAGTTTTACATCTAATGGTAATATTAGGGTTATGGTTTATCATGACGGGTGTGTGAGTTTTGCTTCAAAAATGATAATGGAAATCAAAAATAATGTCTTTGGAAAAAGTCTCATGAAAGGAGCAGTCAAGAAACGTGGAGGAATACATGTGTTCTGAAGCAGGAAGTGATTGAAAGTAAAACAAATGCGTATAAATTTGCTAAATTGTGAATGAAATATACATATTATGATGTGCATAAACTGGAGAAATAGTAATGTACCAGTGTTGAATGAAAATGGACGTCAAAATACAATTATATCCCATGGGAATCTTCTTGCATTTATGTTAAACTGGGTCAGTTACTGTAGAAATATTAGAATTTTTTTGGTATTATAATACAATTTATTTAAGCACTAGCATGCCACAGAATGTCGAGGAAAGAGCAATGGATTTTTAGTTATCACACTAGTAATCTATCATTAAATGACTATTTTTGGGAGTCTAGAAATTACATAAGGCTATGCAACAATTTTTTTATTTAGCATTCATAAAAACTTCGAATTTTGGTAATATTTCTACTTTTATTTTAATTTTTTCAGTTGTTGATCGACCTCATTTTATTTATTTATATGTTGTGATGAGAATATAACCCAGTGCCTCACACATGCTAGCCAAGCATGTTACCACTGAGCCAGACACCCAGACCCTCCACTTTTATCTTATAATCAACACTCCTCTCCCTCTTCTTTACTCACTTTCTTCCTCATTTTCCCCCTTCTCTCTCTTCCTTTTTCATTTTCCCTCCATAGGAGTTTTTCTCTCATGTCATTACAAACAGTAATATGCTATGAAATTTACATTTAAGAATGTTTTTTATAGTCATTCTTTTTTGTTGAAGAAAAAAGAATATTTAATAATTATAATAACCTATAGATATATTACAATACATTTATTATACATATGTATCTATATTCATGCATATGTATTACATATGTTATATATATACATATATATTTAAAAGTACTTTGATTAGCCAGTTAGAAATAATATAGACCAAGTCTTTCTTAATTTTCAAGTCTTCCAGAATTAACATCTTACAGTGAAAATCAAATAAACATATTTAAGTAAACAGGTATCATTCTTATTTATCAATACTTATCATTTAAGTTTTTATATTACATTAAGCTGTAATATGGCATATTAACTCTTATGAATTAGAGAAATTTCATTTGAACAACCTATTATTTAAGGACCATATGCACTGACATTTTAAATGGCTTTCTCATGATTTTAATTTCTATCAATTGCATATTTATTGCCAAATACTTATATTATTAATTTTCATATTCATGATTGATATAAAGTCAATTGTTTAATTCTTCTTGTAAGTAGTTACTTATTACAGTAGGGACAGTATTAATAATTCTACATCTTTATAAGAAAAATGGTACAAAGATATTTTCATGCAAAATTAAGAATAATCGCATGCTCTAAATGTTTGATTGTTGATACATATAATAAAGAGCTTTTGATGAGTTTCTTCCCCAGTAAAACATAAAATGCAAAGATGTAGTTGGGTATGTATTTCCAAATAAAGATAAGGAAAAATACACATTATCAGCTAGAAACTATCAAATAAAAGATGAAAAGAACAATCCAACACATTGTACGAACTTGTCAGAAGAGGTAGCCTAAGACTAGACCTGGTCCATGACAAAATATTCACGAAAAAAATGAAATATGAAAAATATAGGAAATGATATGAATTTTTCATGAAGGTAGGTGGATTATCCTTTAATCTCAATATATGTTCATTTTTAAAAGCCAGTTTTCTGGTAAAATAAATTTGTGATATTTACAACTACACAAAACAAACTTTCTGCTTATCAAAATGAATGCATCTCAACTCTTTTTTAGCTGATTTCTTCCCACTCAATTTTAAACCTTTGTTTATTTATTTTTATTGGTTTTTCAAAACATTACAAAGCTCATGATATATCATCTTTCATACATTTGACTCGAATGGGTTATGAACTCCCAATTTTCCCCAAATACGAATTGCAGAATCACATCAGTTACACATTCACATTTTTACATAATGTCATATTAGTGACTGTTGTCCTCTGCTACCTTTATTATCCCCTACTATCCCCGCTCCCCTCCCATCCTATCTTCCCTCTCTTCCTCATCTGCTATTCTTCACTTCTATCTCTTGTTCCCGCCTTTCCCCTCACAACGTCTTATATGTAATTTTATGTAACAATGAGGGTCTACTACCATTTCCATATGCTTTCCCTTCTCTCTCCCTTTCTCTCTCCCACTCATCTTTGTTTAATATTAATCTTTTCCTCATGCTTTTCCTCACTGTTCTATTCTTAGTTACTCTCTTTTTATCAAAGAAGACATTTGCCATTTTTTTTAAGGATTGGCTAGCTTCTCTTAGCATAATCTGCTTTAATGCCATCCATTTCCCTGCAAATTCTATGATTTTGTCATTTTTTAGTGCTGCATCCATCGTGTATAGATGCCACATTTTTTTTATCCATTCATCTATTGAATTGCATCTAGGTTGGTTCCACAGTCTAGCTATTGTGAATTGTGCCACTATGATCATTGATGTGGCAGTATCCCTTTAGTACACTCTTTTAAGATCCTCAGGGAATAGTCCGAGAAGGGCGATAGCTGGTTCAAATGGTGGATCCATTCCTAGCTTTCCCAGGAATTCCCATACTGCTTTCCATGTTGGCCTCACCAATTTGCAGTCCCACCAGCAGTGTACAAGTGTCCCCTTTTCCCCACATCCTCGTAAACACTTGTTGTTTGACTTCATAATGGCTGCCAATCATACTGGAGTGAGATGGTATCTTAGGGTGGGTTTGATTTGCATTTCTCTGACTGCTAGATGTGGTGAGCATTTTTTCATGTACTTGTTGATTGATTGTATGTCCTCCTCGGTGAAGTGTCATTTCAGGTCCTTGCCCCATTTGTTGATTAGGTTATTTGTTATCTTATTGATAGTTTTTTTTGAATTCTTTGTATATTCAGGATATTAGGGCTCTATCTGAAGTGTGAGGGGTAAAAATTTGTTCCCAGGATGTAGGCTCTCTATTTACCTCTCTTATTGTTTCTCTGGCAGAGAAAAAAAACTTTTTAGTTTAAGTAAATCTCATTTTTTTATTCTTGTTAATAACTCTTGGGCTATGCACGTCCTATTAAGAAATTTGGAGCCCGACCCCACAGTATGTAGATCGTAGCCAACTTTTTCTTCTATGAAATGCAGTGTCTCTGATTTTATATCTAGATCCTTGATCCATTTTGAGTTAAATTTTGTGCATGGCGAGAGAAGGGAATTCAGTTTCATTTTGTTGCATATGGATTTCCAATTTTCCCAGCACCATTTGTTGAAGATGCTACCCTTCCTCCATTGCATGCTTTTAGCCCCTTTATCAAAAATAAGAAAGTTGTAATTTTGTGGATTGGTTTCTGTGTCCTCTCTTCTGTACCACTGGTCCACCTGCTTTTTTCGGTACCAGTACCATGCTGTTATTGTTACTATTGCTTTGTAGTACAGTTTGAACTCTGGAATCGCTATACCTCCAGATTCACACTTCCTGCTTAGAGTTGCTTTTGCTATTCTGGGTCTTTTGTTTTTCCATATGAATTTCATGATTGATTTATCTACTTCTACAAGAAATGCCATTGGGATTTTGATTGGCATTGCATTAAACCTGTAGAGAACTTTGTGTAATATTGCCATTTTTATGTTGTTAGATCTGCCTATTCATGAACAGGGCACATGTTTCCATCTTCTGAGATCTTCTTCTATCTCTCTCTTTAGAGTTCTGTAGTTTTCATTATATAAATCTTTCACCTCTTTTGTTAGGTTGATTCCCAAGTATCTTATTTTATTTGAGGATATTGTGAATAGAGTGGTTTTCCTCATTTCCATTTCAGAAGTTTTGTTGCTGTTATACAGGAATGTCTTTGATTTATGCGTGTTAATTATATATCCTGCCACATTTCTGAATTCATTTATTAACTCTAGCCATTTCTTTGTAGACCTTTTTGTGTCTGTTAAATATATTATCATGTCATCTGCAAATAGTGATACTTTAAATTCTTCTTTTCCTATTTTTATGCCTTTAATTTCTTTGGTCTGTTTAATTGCTCTGGCTAGTATTTCAAAACTAAATTGAATAGAAGTGGTGATAAAGGGCATCCCTGTCTTGTTCCAGATTTTAGAAGGAATGCCTTCAGTTTTTCTCCATTTAGGATGATGCTAGCCTGAGGTTTAGTATATATAGCTTTTACAATTTTGAGGTAAGTTCCTGTTATCCCTAGTATTTATAGTGTTTTGAACATAAAGGGATGCAGAACTTTGTCAAGTGCTTTTTCTGCATCTATCGAGATGATCATATGGTTCTTGTCTTTAATTCTATTGATGTGGTGAATGGCATTTATTGATTTTCGTATATTGAACCATCCTTGCATCACGGGGATGAATCCTTCTTGATGTTGGTGCACAATTATTTTGATATGCTTTTGTATTTGATTCGTCAGGATTTTATTGAGAATTTTTGCATTGAAGTTCATTAGAGATATTGGTCTGTAGTATTCTTTCTTTGAAGTGTCTTTGTCTGGTTTCGGGATCAGGGTGATGTTGGCCTCATAGAATGAATTTGGAAGAGCTCCTTCTTTTTCTATTTCTTGAAAAAGCTTGAAAAAATATTGGTTTTAATTCTTCTTTGAAGGTTTTGTAGAAATCCGCTGTATACCCATCCGGTCCAGGGCTTTTTTTTGGTTGGTAGTCTTTTGATTGCCTCTTCTATTTCTTCCTCTGTTATTGGCCTGTTTAAATTGTTTGTGTCTTCCTGACTCAATCTGGGCAGATCGGATGACTTAAGAAATTTATCAATATCTTCACAATATTCTATTTTGTTGGAATATAGTGTTTCAAAATACTTTCTAATTATCTTCTGTATTTCTGTAGTGTCTGTTGTGATATTGCCTTTTTCATTCCATATGTTAGTAATTTGAATTCTCTTTCTTCTTCTTTTCCTTAGCATGGCTAAGGGCCTGTTGATCTTATTTATTTTTTCAAAGAACCAACTTTTAGTTTTGTCAATTTTTTCAACTTTTTTTTGTTTTAATTTCATTGATTTCTGCTCTAAATTTAATTATTTCTTGTCTTCTACTACATTTGCTGTTGTTTTGCTCTTCCTTTTCTAGGTTTTTGAGGTGTAGTTTAAGTTCATTCATTTGTTGTATTTTTCTTTTTTTGAGGAAAGAACTCCAAGAAATGAATTTCCCTCTTAAAACTGCTTTCATTGTGTCCCATAGATTCTGGTATGTTGTGTCTGTATTGTCATTTGTCTCTAAGAATTTTTTTATCTCCTTCTTTATGTCTTCTGTAACCCATTGATCATTCAGTAGCATGTTGTTCATTTTCCATGTGATGTAGGATTTTTCCTTCTTTCTTTTCTCATTGATTTCCAGTTTCATTCCATTATGATCATATATGGTGCACGGTATAATCTCCATGCCTTTATATTTACTAAGAATTGCCCTATGGCATAATATATGGTGTATCTCTGAGTAGTATCCATGTGCTGCTGAGAAGAACATGTATCCACTTGATGATGGTTGATATATTCTATATATGTCGGTTAAGTCTAGGATATTGATTGTGCTGTTGAGTTCTATAGTTTCTTTTTTCAGTTTTTGTCTAGAGGATCTCTCTAATGCCGAGAGTGGTATGTTGAAGTCACCCATAATTATTGTGTTGTAGTCTATTTGACTCTTGAAATTGAGGAGAGTTTGTTTTATGAACGTTGCACCTCCATTGCTTGGTGCATACAAATTGATAATTGTTTTTTTCTTGTTGGTGGATGATTCCTTTTAACAGAATATAGTGTCATTCCTTATCCCTTTTGATTAACTTAGGTTTGAAGTTGATTTTATTCCATATGAGTATGGCAAATCCTTCTTGCTTCCGAGGGCCGTGTGAGTGTTATGATTTTTCCCAACCTTTTACCTTCAGCCTGTGTATGTCTTTTCCTATCATATGAGTCTTCTGAACGCAGAATATTGTTGGATTTGTTTTTTTGATCCAGGTCACTAGCACATGTCTCTTGATTGGTGAAATTAGGCCATTAACATTTAAGGTTACAATTGAAATATGATTTGTACTTCCAGTCATGTTTATTTATTTATTATATTTTAGTTTGGATAGTTTTTACTTTTTTGGTTACTTTCCTCCCGCTTTACTGAGATACTTCCCACTGTTAGTTTTGGGCACTATTTTTTAACACTTCTTCTTGTAGTATTTTGCACAAAATGCTTTGCAGTGCTGGTTTTCTGGGTGAGAATTGTTTTAGCTTTTGTTTATCGTGAAAGACTTTAATTTCATTGTCAAATCTGAAGCTTAACTTTGCTTTATATGGTATTCTTGGTTGGAATTCTTTTTTTTTTTCAGCATTTGAATTACATTGTTCCAGGATCTTCTCACTTTCAACGAATGTGATGAAAAATCAGTTGTTAACCTAATTGGTTTACCCCTGAATGTAATCTGCCTCCTTTCTCTTGTAGCTTTTAATATTCTCTCCTTGTTCTGTATGTTGGCTATCTTCATAATTATATGCCTTGGAGTTGGTCTATTTTGGTTTTGAATGTTTGGGGTCCTGTAGGCTTCCAGGAATTGGCAATCCAATCCATCATTCATCTCTGGGAAGTTTTATAGATTTATTTCATTTAATATGTTGTCCATTCCTTTGGTTTGAATCTCTATGCCTTCTTCTATCCTGATGACTCTTAAATTTGTTTTTTGTTTTTTTATGACATCCCATATCTTTTGAATAAATTCCTGGTGGGATTTAAGCATCTTTTCTGTGTTTACTCAATTCTTTTCAAGTTGATAAACTTTGCCTTCATTATCTGATGTTCTGACTTCTACTTGATCTAGTCTATTTGTAATATTCTCGTTTGAGTTTTTAATTTGGTTTATATTTTCCTGCATTTCTAGGATTACTGTTTAATATTTTTTTTAAGATCTCTATCTCCTGGTAATGCTCATTCTTTGCCATTTGAATTTGTTTGTTTAATTCATTTTCAAAATATACTTTTATTGCTTGGACTTGCTGCCTCATGTCTTCTCTAATATTCCTTTCCATCTGAGTTCGGTATGCCTTGAGTTCTTTCCCTATCCCTGTTTTTGATGCTTCAAGGTCCTCCTGTAGAATTAAGTTGTCCTGTATTGTTTGTACTCCTTTTTTGCCCTTGTTTTTTCATGATGTTCACGTTACTTTCCAGCTCTATTTGATTGCTGTGTTTCTGCTTTATTCTTTAGATTTGTTTTGGTGTTGTATATCTCTGTTGTCTCTCCTTTGTGTTGGTAAACTATGCCTGCTAAAGTGGATTCCGCTTGGAAGTAATTCCGAAGGCCGAGCTCCAGTGATGTCACCTCTCTGCTTTGGCGGGCCCCAGGCTCCTTGCCGAGGTGTCCGAATTGGGGGGTGGGACTTGACTGTCTCTGGTTTGTTTCAGCTCTGGGTCACTGGCAGGCGGGTGGTCTCCAGCCGCCCAATTGCGCGGTTGGTCGCCAGCGGGCAGGCGGTCTCCAGCCGCCCAGTCACGCAGGCAGCAGGTGGGCTGTCGCCGTTGGGTTGGCAATCTCTAGCCACGCAGTCTCACGCTCGGTTGCCGGCGGGTGGGCATTCCTCAGCCCCCCAGTCACTCAGGCAGTGGGTGGAATGTCACGTGCGGGCCTGCGGTCTCCAGTCGCCCAGTCACAAGGGCCTGCCTTCTAGTCCTTTGGTTTCTCCTGCTTGTCCTGGTTTCTTTTTCTAGACCAGATTTCCCCTGAGTGATGCCTCTCGGCAGTTCAAACTGTACTCTGTGCCTGCCGTTTGTTGGGTGTGGAGGGTGTCTTTTGGGAACCCAGACACTCTATTGTTTTGATTTTTTCTGCTTGCCCCTCCCCCAGCACTGGCTATACACGTTTCGTTATTGCCACTGATGGTAGGGGGAGTCGAAAGTCAGGTGTCTCTAGTTTTTCTTGCGTCTTTATGCAGGCTTGCTCTCATTAACCCTCCCCCGGAAAGCCTAGGAGACATTTTATGCGAATTCCCCGCTGTATGAGAGATGAGCTGAATAACACACATCTGTTTTATTGTTGCAATCTATTGGAGAGGGGCGGTGGTTACTTCAGATCTCAAAGATGGTGGCCGCTGGTTTCCTTGGTGGAGTTTCTTTTGTGGGGGATAGAACTATACCACTTTCTTCCCTGTCTGAATTCCCAAACTCAGCCCGGGGATCAGTGGGAGCTCAGCCGGCAGGATTCCACAGAATCCGCAGCAACATTTCTCCCTGCTTCAGGTCACTTCTCGGTGGTGCCCCGCCATCTGAAACAGCAGGCCTGGCTGCATGATTCAATCAGCCCGGATCTCTGATTGCACAGTTGGCTATTGGGAACCCCGGCACTCTATTGTTTTGATTTTTTATTTCCGCTTGCCCCTCTCTCAGCGCTGGCTAGACAGGTTTTTTTCACCACTGATGGGAGGGGGAGTTGAAAGTCAGGTGCCTCTAGTTTTCCCCTGTCTTTATGCAGGCTCGCTCTGATAATCTCTCCCCCAGAAAGCCTAGGAGAGATTTGATGCAAATTCCCCAAAGTATGGGAAATGAGCTGAGTAACAGCACCTGTTTTATTGTTGCAATCTGTAGGGGAGTGGCTGTCGTTACTTCAGCTCACCAAGATGGTGGCCGTTGGTTTCCTTCGTGGAGTTTCTATTGTGGGGGTTAGAACTGTACCACTTCCTTCCCCATCTGAAACCCTGAACTCAGCCCAGGGCTCAGTGGGGACTCTACTAGCAGAATTCCACAGAATCTGCATCAACGTTTCTCCATGATTATTGATCGCATCTCGGTGGTGCCCTGCTGTCTGTAGCCACTGGACGGGTCGCGCGGATCAGTCAGACAGGATCTCCGGTCGCAGAGTTGGCTCATGTTTGGGACTCATTTACCGGACCTCAGTGCTAGAAATCCTTCTTCTAGGTTTCAGTGCACCCCCATTTTGCTGTAAGTTCCTAACAAGATAGTTTTTTGTCGTTCTTAGTCGTTAGTCACCTGCGCAGTGGCGCGGTACAATGAGTATGATGCTCTCTATTCACGGCCCTCTTGCAATGTCAAAATATTATGATTTGTATGCACCATTCACTGAAGTTAGTTTTCAGTATTAGGAAACAAATATGTATTTCAGGTGGATGAATATTTCTGAGAATAATCTTGTGAAAAGTTCATTATAAATCCTCATACATGAATATAAATGATTTTAGGAAGTGTATAATAAGACACATATATTTCATATTTTGAAAAATCTGGAGAGTATATATATATATATATATATATATATATATATATATATATATACACACACACACACACACACAAACACACACACACAGAGACATTAAAAAGTAGCAATATATATGCCAATCGAAATTCATCATTAAATATATAATATCCACTTATCCAAAAATATACATTTTACTGAAAATGGATTTATGCATAATGTTGGTCAACTAGGAAGCTCACCCATAGGTTAAATTTTCGGTTCCAACAGAGGTTAGGAGGAGTGATCTCTTCTCACAATTTTTATCTGCCATGTCAGCCACCTCAGAAGAATGTACATGTGATACCAGGTAGGATTCTATTTGTGCATATAAAAATACATGTGCTTAATAGGCTACAGAAAAGGGAGAGAGGAATTCACATATTTGTTAATTTTAAAAACACATGGAGAACTATGTGAATAAACATTAAATATATATTTTAACTCCTACACAATATAATCCAAAAGGGATGTCCAACTACATATCATGCCTTCTCTGAATTGCTGGTATTTGTATTCTGTTTGGGTTACTATTCTCCATCATATAAGGATTAGTAGTCAGAGTCTAGTAGGGTATGGGTTAGTGTCAGAGATTCAGTATTTCGAATGGAAAATAGGAAAGTAAACCCAATGTGTTTGCAAATATGTGCTACACAAAAATCTTCCCACTCACATTAAGAACAATCCCTTGATATTACCCTCGCTGGAAGAAATACACAATTAGAGGATAAGAGTTAGAAAATCTGTGAATACATACCCGGAATGGAATATGCTCAGGAGTTCACAACCTTGGAGGTGGTAGATGACTTTCCAAAAATGAAAGACAAGGTAAACACTCCGCAAACATGGAGCTCTGCAGGCCTAAAGACTTCTTGAGATACTGCCTCTGAGTTGGGACACTTGAAATGTATGTTGTTGTCGGTAGCTTTAGCATCCTATGTAGTGAGAGCATCAAAACTGGGTCAACATCTATGTGACCTGGAGGACATGGTATCTTATTTTCCAATGAAAATGAGGCAGCAGTGCTGAATTCTCACTTTGTAGGTAAACTGTGGCAACTGGGGGATAAGTGTCTCTTCGTGTGGACTGTGAAGCCATTTGGTCATACTCTACTTTTCGTGGTGATTCTTGCTGCTGCACTGGGAGTTTGGTATTTCCTTCATGAAATACAAGGAGTTCAACTGGGACACAGTGCTGGAGGGAGTTCTGTCACGTGTGGTGGGACAGAGTCTGCAGGAGAATGCACCAACCAGGCTTATGTCCAACATAGCTTGCCCCCTTGACCCTATCAACCTGATTCTGAACATTGCCCAGAAACCTATCCATATAACAAGATGCCTTTTCATATAAGGGTCTGCTGGCTGCATCATGTCAGTCACAAGCCATTTGAAAGCCAACGGCCGATCCACATGAAACCACCAGAGATGTTTTATCTTACACCTACCCACCTTTGCTTTAGGCCCACTACTCAGCAGGTTCCAACTTACTGGCATCTCTGTTCTACACAATTTTTTTGTGAAACCCAGTCAATCAAGGCACTTTCTGGTACACTCATGATCAGCAACAGGATCTCCAATGGTTTTCCAGTGCCACCTGGTCATGGGAATTTCAAAAATTTCATGGTATTTATCGAGCCCATTTTTCAAGGATGAAGTTGTAGGCACTGAGGGTTTCATTTAATTCAGTAACCATTAAATGGTGAGGAAGCCCATTTCAATGAACGCTCTCGATAACTCTCACAGGCAAGGCTTCCCAAAGTGTTGCCAAATGGTCACATGAAGCCAGGCCCATTGAGGTCTACAATGTAAAATCCTTGCCTGTTTTGCCTCTCAACTATGGCTGCTAATTCTTTCAGAAAAAATTATGTGATAACCTGGCTGAGATTCCCTGTGCTCTGTGGAAAGCCTTCCTGGGCACAGATCTCAATTTCCAAGGGTGACTCTCATGCATGGCCTTCTAAAATCCCAACAAAACTCATGGCAATACTTCTCTGAGATCAGTTCCAGAACTCAGTCTCTAAGGGGAATCACACCAGAGTTCATGACCAGGTGGAGCCAGTCATATTTTTCAACAACCACACTAATAACCACAATTAAAACCAGAACACTTCCACATGGCCATCATCTTCTTCCATATAGACACTCATTTTAACCTCTGGATGGAGGTTTCCATGAGGGTCACAGCCCAAGACAGTGTCCAAAATAAGCTCCCTTGCCCCTCATTTGCTTAAAGTTGGGGTGGCCTGAACACCTTTCTGTGAACCATGACTGATCAAATAGGCCTGCCGTTAATACTGCTCTGCTTCTCCAATTTGAGGACTACTGACTGTGGGGTTTAGAATCTTCATGTGAATTGTAATCATTGGAATCACCTATGGGCTAGCCTCTGAAGGGCTTTGAAGAACTCATTTGACCCAAAGGCACCCTATTCTCACTTGATAGAGGTCAGGAACCTTACAGAGGTAGGGAGAGACTTCATCCACAAGGACTGCTCTTTTGGCCATTTTGGTTTTGGATGAACACGTGGGATGTATAAGGTGCTGAGTATCTAACCACAGCCTCACACAGGGCCAAGAGGCTGTTTCAGAAACATCCATTTCCAATGAAATTAAGCAAAGAGCCACAGGTGATGTCCATTCATTTCCATTTGAAAACTGTTTTCTTCAGGCTTCACAAATGAGTGTCCTGAGGTAAAAACCTTCCTGAAATTCAGGGCAGCAGAACAATAGGTAAGCAAAAGCCCAAAAGAAGGGTTTCTCCACTGAGACTTTCCTGGTCCCACTGATATCTGAGTTTTCTTAGATGCTCGCCATTCCCTTCAGCTATCCAGTACATCACCATATCACAGAGCTTGGAGGTGGTACATATCTTGGACACAAAACCATGAGGCTATTCTGGAGAGTTTCCAGAATTCAGGAAGAAAACTGAAACTTAGTAAGAGAGCAGATGTTGCCCTTCAATAAGACAAGCTGCAGTCCATTTGTAAATTGGGCAGGATGAATGTTTGGAAGCTTTCTACTAGACAGGACACATCCATTGATGCATTCTCTTTTCTAATGTCTACAACCACGGACTGAGTGGGATGCACAGACATAGAAGCACTCGCCTTGTCAAACGACTTACTGGAAACAGTCCACACCAATCCAAACAAAGAGCCTTTCCTTCCTATTCTCAGAACATGAGACAAAACCACAAACCCACACACACACACTCAAAGGCACCTCCTTTGCTCAAGAAAGTCTGTGACTATCCAGAGTGTCCTCGGAATGGTGGGCCATTGTTTGTTCCCCCAAAATGGCCTGTCCTGTATCAGATCTAGTCTCCTTGGCCAACACTTTGAAGTTTTTAGGAGCCATGGGTGAGCCACTACCTGATTTCCCAGGAAAAGCTCCTCTTCAGAGCTTTCCTGTCATTTGGCCATCGTCACATCAGTAGGTACTAAGAAAGACTGACTCTGTTCTTGATAAATCAAAACAAGTGAGACCACTGGGACTGGGACTGTGACTGGCTCTTGGTGCCTGTCTTCCAGGATCAAACGTCCAGAGAGTTCCATCACCAAGGCAGTGAGGTGAGGTCATTTCCTTCAGGAACTGAATGAGGTCACTGACTTTGCAACCACTTTGTCCTAAAAGTTACATCTAAAAGTCCCATGAGATGGAGGCTGTCCCTACTTCCTGTCACACTTTCACAGTTAGAATGGTATACCAACCATAGGTACCTGGGAACAGCTCTCCACACAGGCCTGGTTTGGTCCATCTTCTCTACATTAAGAAGGTAGAGGCTGATTGGGACACATCCCTTCATCCTGACCAGATAGTTTGCCATGGAAGATGTCTTTTGCTCTCTCAGGTCCTTCATAGCTTCCTTCATCATCTCAGGGGATCATTTCTGCATATACCTTTGATGTCCTCAGCAGGTGGAAGATCCCCTACATTCCTGTATTGTAAGACCAACTCTGTCCCTCCTCTTCTGTAAAGTTAGATTGAGGGAAAAGTGTATGTTTAGGGTTAATAACATGTTTGATTTGCGTTAGGAATCTTTCTGCTGGATGAAAAATGGTATTGGGAGCCTGTGATATTTACAAAAATATATAGGTAAAATATAAGTATAAAAACAGAAATCTAGGTAAGATTGGAAGCCAGAAGGGAACTGGGCCCTTGAGTGGGATACTTAGGTTTGAATTATGTTCTGCACATGTGTCTCAGATAAATTGATATACAATGGCATAGGACCTTATACCTTGGATAATTGATTGTCGAAGAGAACATCGAGTCAAAAAACTATAGTCAGTAGCATTAGGAAGATAGTCAGTAGGTTTAGAAAGAAGAGTGAGTATAGGATTTGGACCAAAAGTTCTTTAGCAATAGGGTTTCGGGTAGAGAGTGAATGTAAATGTCAGCATATGTGAAGTGTCAGTCACAATGATGAACTGGGGGAAATATGTATGAAAGCAGGTATCAATAAAGATATTACGAGATCAGGAAAAGTATGAAGTGAGTGATAGGATTAGACATTTTCAACATGTTTGAGGTTGAATATATAATCTTAGGAAGAAACAAATATGTAGTCACCAATTGGATTTACATTTGAGAGCATTAGGCAACCTGGACATGGTTCTTTTTAGTAATCCACGCTCCCTTGGCATTTAGGCTTTGATACAATCATGAGTGTGACCTTCGCTTTTGGTGTCCAGAATATTCCTGTGATGAAATCTATATATAGATAAGGTGACATGAGTATTTCTTCCACCATTTCTGGGAGCAATATTTTGAAGACGTATAAATTAGTATTGAAGGGACAAAGAGGAGTACACTGTATCTATGAATATAGAGATAATGCATTAATAGACAATACTGTGAATAAAAAACATAACTGGTTCCAACTTTAAATAATGGATTGAATTGAATCGTGAACATATAGAAGAAATCTTATATTGATATACAATTTTTCATTCCAACCAGTTATACATCTAATGTTAATATTAATGTTATGGTTCATCATGAAGAGTGTGTGAGTTTAGCTTCGAAATTGATTATGGAAATTGAAAATAATGTATTTGGAAAGAAGTCTCATGAAAAGATGAATCAAGTAACATGGAGGAATACATGTGTTCTGAAGCAAGAAGTGTTTGAAAGTGAAACAAATTCCTATATATTTGTGAACTTGTGGATGAAATACATATCCTATGATGTGCAAAAACTGAAGAAATAGTAATGTACCAGTGTTGGATTAAAATGAAGGTCAATATAGACATCATGTCCCATTGGAATCTACTGGCATTGATGTTAAACTGGGTCAGTTACTGTAGAAATATTAGGATTTGTAAACACCATTGATTGAAGTTAGTTTTCAGTACTGGGAAACAAATATGTATTTCAGGTGGATGAATATTTCTGAGAATTATCTTCTGAAAAGTTGATTATAAATCATATACATGAACATGAATGAATTTACAGAGTGTGTATAAGACACATATATTTCATATTTTGAGAAATCTGGAGATGTATATATATATATATATATATATATATATATATATATATATATATATATATATATATATTTTAAATAAACACAAATATACATTAAAAAGTATCAATAAATACATGCTAATCATAATTCATCATGTAATATACATCATCCACAGATGCAAAAATATTTATTATACTGAACATGGATTTATGTATAATATTGTTCTACTGGGAAGCTCACACATAGTTTGAATTTTCAGTTCCCACAGGGTTTAGGAGGACTGATCTCTTCTCACAATTTGTATCTGCCAATTCAGCCAACTCATGAAAATGTACGTGTGATACCAGGTAGGATTCTCGATGTGCATATAAAAATACATGTGCTGAGTAGGCTACAGAGAAAGGGAGACATATTAACATATTTGTGAACTTTAAAAACACATGGAGGACTATTTCAATTAAAAATTGAGTAGATTTATAACACCTACCCTTAATCATGCAAAAGGGAAGTCCAACTGTACACCATGTCTCCACTGAACTGCTTGTATTTTCATTCTGTTTGGGTATTATTCTCCATCATATTAGGATTAGTAGTCAGAGTATAGTAGGGTATGAGTTACTGTCAGGGATTCAGTATTTCAAATGGAAAATTGGAAAATGGATCAATGTGTATGCAAATTAGTGTTACACAAAAATTTTCCCACTCTCATTTAGAACAATAACTTTACATTATTTTCACCCCAAGTAAGACACAATTAGAGGAAAAGAGTTAGAAAATCTTTGAATTCATACCTGAAATGAAAACTGTTCCGGATTTCACAACCTTGGAGATGGTAGAGGAGTTTCCAAAAGTAAGGGACTATGTAAATACTCCACAAACATGAAGATTTGCCAGCCTAAAGACTCTGCAGAAACTGCCTCTAAGATGGACAGTTGAAAAATATGTTGTTTTCAGGAGCTTTAGCTTTTTTTCTAGTAAGACCATCAAAGCTGTTTATGCATCTCTGTGACCTTGAGCACATGGTTTATAATTTTCCAATTAACATGAAGCAGCAGTGCTGAATTCTCTCTTTGTAGGTAAACTATGGCCACTGGGGTCTATGTGTCTCCCCATGTGGACTGTGAAGCCATTTCATCATCCTCCACTTTTTATAATGTCTCCTGCTGCACTCAGAGTTTTGTATTTGTTTCATGAAATACAAGGAGTTAAACTTGACCACAGTGCTGGAGGGAGTTCTGTCACATGTGGTGGGTCAGGGTCTGCAGGAGAATGCACCAACAGGGCTTGTATACCACATAGGTTGCCTCCGTGACCATAGCAACCTGATTCTGAACATTGCCCTTAAACCTCTCCATATAACATGATGCGTTTACATACAATGTTCTGCTGGCTGCACCATGTCAGTCACAAGCCATTTGGAAGACAATGGCAGATCCACATGACCCCACCACAGATGTTTTATCACACACTTAATCACCTCTGCTCTAGGCCCACTATTCTACAGGCTCCAAATTACTGGCATCTCTGTTCTACACCATATTCATGAAAACCAGTTAATCAAGGCACTGTCTGGTACAGGACATCCAAACGTTCTTCAGTGCCACCTGGTCATTGGAATTTTAAAAATTTCATGGTATTTATCTAGCCAATTTTCAAGGATAAAGTTGGAGGCACTGTTTATTTCAATTCATTCAGGAATTATTCAATGTTGAGGAAGACCATTTCAATGAAAGCTCTGGAGAACTCTCACAGGCAAGGCTTCCCAGAGCATGGCCAAAAGGTCACATGAAGCCACGCCCATTGAGGTCTACAATTGAGGTCCATGTGTGTTTTGACTATCAAATA
The DNA here is from genome assembly GCF_048772815.1 of Callospermophilus lateralis. Taxonomy (NCBI): domain Eukaryota; kingdom Metazoa; phylum Chordata; class Mammalia; order Rodentia; family Sciuridae; genus Callospermophilus; species Callospermophilus lateralis. Next base: position 256,094 of record NW_027515613.1, read on the forward strand.
TGGCTGCCAAGTCTTTCAGAATTAAATCATGTGATATCCTGTCTGAGATTCCCAGTGCTCTGTGGAAAGCCACCGTGGGCATAGATCTCAGTTTCCAAGGGCGACTCTCATGCGTGGCCTCTTAAAATCCCCACACAATTTAATTCTTCCTTGATGTGTGTTCCAGAACTCAGTCTCTAAGGGGAATGACACCAGAGTTCAAGCCCAGGTGGATCCAGTCATCTCTTCCAACTGCCACAAGAATGACCACAATTAAAATCAAAATACACCCACATGGCCCTCATCTTCTTAAATATAGATATTCATCATAACCTCTGGCTGGAGGTTACCATGCGGAATGCATCCCAAGAGAGTGTCCAAAATAATGTTGCTTGCCCCTCATTTGCCTAAAGTCAGGGTGACATGGACACCCTTCCTGTGAACCAGGAGTGATCAAATAGGCCTGCCATTAATACTGCTCTCCTTCTCCAATTTCAGGCCTACTGACTCTCAGGTATAGATTCTTTATGTGATTTGGAGTCTTGAGAAAACACAAGCACCTCTGCAGGGCTTTGAAGAACTCATTTGACCTAAAGGATTCCTATTCACACTTGATGGAGGTAAAGAACCTAACAGAGGAATGCAAGAGACTCATCCACAATGACTAATTTTTTTGCCATTTTGGTTTTGATTGCACACATGGAATCTATCTTTAGATCTATCATGCGCTGAGAATCTAAGCCAAAACCTCACAGAGGCCCAAGAGGCTGATTCAGACACATCCCTTTCCAAAGCAATTAAGCAAAGAGCAACATGTTATGCCCATTTATTTCCATTTGAAAACAGTTTTCTTCAGGCTTCACAAAGGGGTGGCCTGAGGCAAAGACCTTTTTGACATTCAGGGCAACATAACCATAAGTATGCAAATAAACCAAAGCAGGGTGTCTCCACTGAGAGTTTACTGGTCACACAGTATTTTGAGTTTTCTAAGATGTTCCCATTCCCTACAGCTATCAAGTACATGGCCATGTCACAGAGCTTGGAGGTGGTACATATCTTGGACTCAAAACCATGGGCCTATTCTTGAGATTTGCCGGAATTCAGGAAGAAAACAGGAACTTAGAAAGTTAGTAGGTGTTTCCCATGCATAAGGCGAGCCACAGTCCATTCCTAAATTGGGCAGGAAGAATGCTGGGAAGCATTCTACTAGACAGGACACATCCTTGATGCATTGTCTTTTCTAATGTCTACAACCACGGACAGAGTGGGAAACACAGACATAGAAGCACTCGCCTTGTCAAACGACTTACTAGAAACAGTCCACTCCAATCCAAACAAACCGCCTTTCCTACCTATTCTCAAAACATTAGACAAAACCACAAACTCACACCCACACCCACAAAGGCACCTCCTTAACTCAAGTAGGTCTGTGAATATCCAGAGTGTCCTCTGACTGGTGGACCATACTATATTCCCCTGAAATGGCCTGACCTGTGTCAGATCTGGTCTCCTTGGCTAACTCTGTGAAGGTGTCAGGAGCCAGAGGTGAGCCACTACCTGCTTTCTCAGAAACGGCTCCTTTTCAGAGCTTTCCTGGCATTTGGCCATCCGCACATCAGTAGTTACCAAGAAAGACTGACTCTGTCTTTGGTAAATCCAAACAAGTGTGACCACTGGGACTGGGACTGAGACTGGCTATGGGTGACTGGCTTTATGAATCCCAAGTTCAGAGATTTTAATCACCAAGGAAGTGAGGTGAGGTCACTTCCTTCAGGAACTCAATGAGGTTACTGCCTTGGCAATCACTTTGTCCTACCAGTGGCTTCCAAGTGTCACATGAGAAGGAGGCTGCCCCTACTTCCTGTTACACTTTCACAAGTTAGAATGGTATATCAATAATAGGCGCCCTGGAACAGCTACCCACACAGGCTGCGTTTGGTCCATTTTCTCTACATTAAGAAGAGAGAGGCTGATTCAGACAGAACCCTTCATCCTGACCAGGTTGTTTGCCATTGAAGATGACTTTTGCTCTCTCAGGTCCTTTATAGCTGCCTTCATTTTCTTCAGGGATCATTTATGCATGTACCTTTGAGGTTTTCATCAGGTGAAATATCTCATACATTCCTGTGTTTTAAGACCAACTCTATCCCTGCTCTTCCGTAAAGTTAGATTGATGGAACAGTGAATGGTTAAGGTTAACAACATGTTTGATTTGGGTTAGAAATCATTCTGCTGGATGAATGATGGTATTTGGAACCTAAAATATTTAAAAGAATATAGAGGTGAAATATAATTATAAAAACAGAAATCTAGGTAAGATTCGAAGCCCAGAATGGCATTGGGACCTTGACTGGGATAATTAGCATTGAATTACTTTCTGCACAGATGTCTAAAATAAATCTATAATCAATGGCATAGGATCTTCTACCTTGGATGATTGAATGTACAAGAGAACATCCAGTCAAACAGGGATAGTCGGTAGGATTACGAAGATAGTCGGTAGGTATAGGAAGAAGAGTGAGTATAGTATTTGGAACAAAAGTTCTTTAGCAATAGGGTTTTGGTTAGAGAGTGAATATTTTTGTCAGCACATGTGAAGAGTCAATCACAATGATGAACTTGGGAAATATGTATTAAAGCAGATATCAATAGAGACATTACAAAATCAGGCAAACTATAAAGTGATAGGATTAGACATTTTCAAAGGGTTCAGGTTGAATATATAATCTTAGGAAGAAACACATATGTAGTCAGGAATAGGATTGACATTTGAGAGAATTAGGCAATGTGGACATGGATGTTTTTAGTAATCCATGCTCACTTTCCATTTAGGCTTTGGTACAATAATAAGTGTGACCTTTGCATTTGGTGTCCAGAATATTACTGTAATAAAATGTATATGTAGATCAGGTGAAATGAGTATTTCTTCCACCATTTCCGGGAGCAATATTGTGAAGACGAATAAATTAGTATTGGGGGTACAAAGAGGTGTACGCTGTGTCTATGAATATAGAGATAATGCATAAATAGATCATACTGGGAAAAAATATAACTGGTTCCACTTAAATAATGGATTGAATTGATATCTGAAAATATATAGGAAATCTTATATTGATATACAATCATTCATTCCAAAGAGTTATACATCTAATGGTAATCTTAGAGTTATGGTTTATAATGAAGGGTGTGTGAGTTTTGTTTCAAAAGTGATTACGGAAATAGAAAATAATGTGTTTGGAAAGAAGTCTCATGAGAAGACCAGTCAAGAAACATGGAGGAATACATGTGTTCTGAAGCAGAAAGTGATTGAAAGTGAAACAAATGCCTATAAACTTCCTAACTTGTGGAATAAATATATATCCTATTATGTGCATAAACTGAAGAAATAGTAATGTAACAGTGTTGAATAAAAATGAACTTCAAAATACACATCATATTCCATAGGAATCTACTTGCATTGATGTAAAACTAGGTCAGTTACTGTAGAAGTGAAAATTGGAAAATAAATCCAATCTGGAATGGGAAATTCTCAGGAGTTCACAACCTTGGATGTGGTGGAGGAGTTTCACAAAGTAAGGGACATTGTAAAGACAACCCAAACATGGAGCTCTGCTGGCCTAAAGACTTCTTGAGAAACTGGCTTTGAGGTTGGGCACTTAAATTTATATTGTTGTCCGGAGCTATAGCTTCTTTGTAGTGAGACCATCAAAGCTGGGTGTGCATCTATGTGACCTGGAGGACATGGTATCTTATTTAATAATGAACATATGGCAGCAGTACTGAATTCCCTGTTTGTAGGTAATCTGTGGCCACTGGGGGCAAAGTGTCTCCCCATGTGGACTGTGAAGCCATTTGTTCATCCTCCATTTTCGTGGTGTTTCTTGCTGCTGCACTGGGAGTTTGGTATTTGCTTAACGAAATACAAGGAGTTCAACGGGGACAAGTGCTGGTGGCTACCCCTACTTCATGTGACACTTTTACAAGTTAGAATGGTATATCAACCATAGGCACCCAGGAACAGCTCTCCACACAGGCCGTGTTTGGTCCTTCATATCTGCCTACATCTTCTCAAGGGGTCATATCTGCATGGACCTTTGAGGTTCTCAGCAGGTGGAAGATCCCCTATATTCCTGTATTTTAAGACCAACTCTGTCCCGCTCTTCTGTAAAGTTAGATTGAGGGAACAGTGTATGGTTAGCATTAATAACTTGTTCAATTTGGGTTAGGAATTATTCTGAGGGATGAATAATGATATTGGGAATCTGCTATATTTATAAGAACATAGAGGTGAAATATATGTATGAAAACAGAAATCTAGGTAAGATTTGAAGCCAAGAAGGGAATTGGGCCCTTGATTGGGATACTTAGCATTGAATTACCTTCAGCAGAGTTTTCTTGGATAAATCAATATACAATGGCATAAGACTTTGTACCTTGGATGATTGAATTTAGAAGGGAACATCAACTCCAAAAGGGATAGTCGGTAAGATTAGGAAGATAATCGGTAGTTTTCGGAAGAAGTGTGAGTATAGAATTTGGAAAAAAAAAATCTTTAGCAACAGGGTTTCGATTAGAGAGTGAATGTCAATGTCAGCACATGTGAAGAGTCAGTCACAAAGATGAACTAGGGAAAAAATGTAGGAAAGCAAATATCAAGGAAGACAATAGGAAATTAGGCAAAGTACAAAGTGAGTGTTAGGATTAGACATTTTCAACAGGATTGAGTTTGAATATATAATCTTAGGAAGATACAAATATGTAGTCACCAAAGAATGACATTTGAGAGCATTAGGCAACATGGACATGGATGTTTTTAGTAATCCGTGTTCACTTTCCATTTAGGCTTTGTAAAATCATAAGTGTGACCTTTGCAGTTTTGTCCAGAATATTACTGTGATAAAATGTATATGTAGATCAGGTGACATGAGTATTTCTTCAACCATTTCCGGGAGTAATATTGAGAAGACGTATAAATTAGTATTGGGGGTACAAAGAGGTGTACGCTGTGTCTGTGAATATAGAGATAATGCATGAGTAGACCATACTGTGAATAAATAATATAACTGGTTCCACTTTAAATAATTCATTTAATTGATATCTGAAAATATACAGGAAATCTAATATTGATATACAATCATTCATTCCAACCAGTTATACATCTAATGGTAATATTAGGTTATGGTTTATCATGAAGGGTGTGTGAGATTTTCTTCAAAAGGATTATGGAAATCGAAAATAATGTGTTTGGAAAGAAGTCTCAAAAAATTCCAGTCAAGAAACCTGGATGAATACATGTGTTCTAAAGCAGGAAGGAATTTAAAGTGAACCAAATGCCTCTAAATTTGTGAACTTGTGGATGAAATATATATGCTATGATGGGCTAAACGTGAAGAAATAGTAATGTAGCAGTGTTGAATAGAAATGAAGTTCAAAATAGACATCTTGTCCCATAGTAATCTACTTGCATTGATGTTAAACTGGGTCAGTTAATGTAGAAATGTTAGGATTTATATGAACCATTAACTGAAGTCAGATTTCAGTAATGGGAAACAAATATGAATTCCAGGTGGAGGAATATTTCTGAGAATAATCTTCTGAAAAGTTGATTAAAAATCCACATACATGAACATGAATGAATTTAGGGAGTGTATATAATACACATATATTTCATATTTTAAAAAACTTGGAGAGTCACACACACACACACACACACAGACATTAAAAATTAGCAATATATATGCCAATCGCATTTCATCATGAAATATATATAATCCACATATCGAAAAATATTCATTTTGCTTAACATGGATTCATGTATAATGTTGTTCTACTAGGAAGCTGACATAGGTTGAATTTTCAGTTCCAACAGCGTTTAGGAGGAATGATCTCTTCTCACAATTTTTATCTTCCAAGTCAGTATCCTCAAAAGAAATTATGTGTGATACCAGGTAGGATTCTATATGTGCGTATAAAAATACATGTGCTGAATAGGCTACAGAGAAAAGGAGACAGGAAGTCACATATTTGTTACCTTTAAAAATACATGTAGAACTATTTCAATTAAAAATTGACTATTTTTATAATACCTACCCTTTATCATGCAAAAGGCAAGACCTAGTATACACCATGCCTCCTCTGAACTGCTTGTATTTCTATACTCTTTGGGTTATTTTTCTTCACCATATTAGGATTAATCGTCAAAGTCTAGTAGGGTATGGGTTAGTGTCAGGGATTCAGTATTTTGAATAGAAAATAGGAAAATGAATCCAATGTGTACGCAAACATATGCTACTCAAAAATCTTCCAACTCTCATCAAGAACAATGCCTTGTCATTACCTTCGACCCTAGTAAAACACAATTAGAGGAGAAGAGTTAGAAAATCTGTGAATTCATATGTGGAATAAAATATGCTCAGTAGTTCAAAAAATTGGAGGTGTTAAAGGAGTTTCCAAAAGTAAGGGAAAGGTAAAAAAGTCCACACATATGGAGCTCTGCTGGCCTAAAGACTTCTTGAGAAAGTCTCTCTGAGGTTGGGCACTTGAAATATATTTTGTTGTAAGGAGCTTTAGCTTCCTTTGTAGTGAGACCTTCAAAGATGGGTCTGCATCTATGTGACCTGGAGGAAATGGTTTCTTATTTTTCAATGAACATGAGACCACAGTGCTGAATTCTCTCTTCCTAAGTAAACTGTGGACACTGGAACCTAAGTGTCTCCCCGTTTGAACTGTCAAGCCATTTGGTCATCCTCCACTTTTCGTGGGTTTCTTGCTGCTGCACTGGGAGTTTGGTATTTGCATCACGAAATACAAGGAGTTCAACTGGAACACAGTGCTGGAGAGAGTTGTGTCACGTGTGTATGGTCAGGGTCTGCAGGAGAATGCACCATCCAATCTTCTATCTCTCATAGTTTGCCCCCGTGTCCATAGCAACCTGATTCTGAAGATTTACCTGAAACCAAACCATATAACAATTTGCCTTTACATATAAGGGTCTGCTGGCTGCACCTTGTGAGTCAAAAGCCATTCTATATAAATGCCACATTTTTAATCCATTCATCTATTGAAGGGAATCTAGGTTGGTTCCACAGTCTTGCCATTGTGAATTGTGCTGCTATGAACATCGATTTATCAGTATCTCTGTAGCATGCTCTTTTTAGGTGTTTAGGGAATAGACCGAGAAGGGGAATAGGTCAAATGGTGGTTCCATTCCCAGCTTTCCAAGAAATCTCCATACTGCTTTCCAAATTGGCTGCACTAATTTGCAGTCCCACCAGCAATGTACAGGTGTGCCCTTTTCCCCACATCCTCGACAGCACATGTTGTCGTTTGATTTCATAATGGCTGCCAATCTTACTGCAGTGAGATGGTATCTTAGGGTGGGTTTGTTTTGCTTTTCTCTGACTGCTAGAGATGGTGAGCATTTTTTCATGTACTTATTGATTGATTGTATGTCCTCCTCTGAGAAGTGTCTGTTCAGGTCATTGGCCCATTTGTTGATTGGGTTATTCATTTTCTTATTGTTTAATTTTTTTGAGTTCTTTGTATACTCTTGATATTAGGGCTCTATCTGAAGTGTGAGGAGTAAAGATTTGTTCCAAGGATGTAGGCTCCCTATTTACCTCTCTTATTGTTTCTTTTGCTGAGAAAAATCTATTTAGTTTGCGTAAGTCCCATTTGTTGATTCTAGTGATTAACTCTTGTGCTATGGGTGTCCTATTGAGAAATTTGGAGCCCGACCCCACAGTAGGTAGATTGTGGAAAAAGTTTTCTTCTACCAGATGCAGTGTCTCTGATTTGATATCAACCTCCTAGATCTATTTTGAGTTAACTCTTGTGCATGGCGAGAGGAGGGGATTCGGTTTCATTTTGTTACATATGGAATTCCAGTTTTCCCAGCACCATTTGTTGAAGATGCTATCCTTCCTCCATTGCATGCTTTTAGCCCCTTTATCAAATATAAGATAGTTGTAGTTTTGTGGATTGGTTTCTGTGTCCTCTATTCTGTACCACTGGTCCACCCACCTGTTTTGGCACCAGTACCATGCTATTTTTGTTACTATTGATCTGTAGTATAGTTTGAGGTCTGGTATCGGTATACTGCCTGATTCACACTTCCTGCTTAGAGCTGTTTTTGCTATTCTGGGTCTTTTATTTTTCCATATGAATTTCATAATTGTTTTATCTATTTCTACAAGAAATGACCTTGGGATTTTAATTGGCATTGCATTAAACCTATAGAGAACTTTTGGTAATATTGTCATTTTGATGATGTTAGTTATGCTTATCCATGAACAGGGTATATTTTTCCATCTTCTAAGATTTTCTTCTATTTCTCTCTTTAGGGTTCTGTAGTTTTCATTGTATAAGTCTTTCACCTCTTTTGTTAGGTTGACTCCCAAGTATTTTATTTATTTTTTTGAGGATATTGTGAATGGAGTGATTGTCCTCATTTCCATTTCAGAGGATTTGTCGCTGATATACAAAAATGCCTTTGATTTATGCGTGGTGATTTAATATCCTGCCACTTTGCTGAATTCATTTATTACCTCTAATAGTTTCTTTGTAGACCCTTTTGGGTCTGCTAGGTATAGAATCATGTCTTTTGCAAATAGCGATAATTTGAGTTCTTCTCTTCCTATTTTTATCCCTTTAATTTCTTTAGCCTTTCTAATTGCTCTGGCCAGTGTTTCGAGAACTATGTTGAACAGAAGGGGTGAGAGAGGGCATCATTGTTTTCCTCCAGATTTTAGGGGGAATGCCTTCAATTGTTCTCCATTCAGAATGATGCTAGCCTGAGGCTTAGCATAGATTGCTTTTACAATATTGAGGTATGATCCTCTTATCCCTAGTTTTTCTAGAGTTTTGAACGTAAAGTGATGCTGTACCTTGTCGAATGCTTTTTCCGCATCTCTCGAGATGATCATATGGTTCTTATTTTTAAGTCTATTGATGTGATGAATAACATTTATTGATTTCTGTATATTGTACCAGCCTTGCATCCCAGGAATGAATCCTACTTGATCATGGTGCACACTTTTTTTTATATATATGATTTTGTGTCTGATTCGCCAGAATTTTTTTGAGGATTTTTGCATTTTTCCTGAAATAGCTTGAAAAGTATTGGTTTTTGTTTTTCTTTAAAGGTTTTTTAAAACTATGCTCTATACCCATCCGGTCCTGGGCTTTTCTTAGTTGGTAGTATTTTGATGGTTTCTTCTATTTCCTCAATTGATATTAGACTGTTTAGGTTGTCTATATCCTCCTGACTCAATCTGGGCACATCATATGACTTAAGAAATTTATCAATGCCTTCACTATATTCTATTTTATTGGAGTATATTAATTCAAAATAATTTCTGATTTTCTTCTGTATTTCTGAATTGTCTCTTGTTATATTTCCTTTTTCATTTCATATGGTAGTAATTTGAGTTCTCTCTCTTCTTCTCTTTGTTAGCATGGCTAAGGGTCTGTCGATTTTATTTATTTTTTCAAAAAACCAATGTATTGTTTTGTCAATTTTTTCAATTGTTTCTTTTGTTTCGATTTCATTAATTTCTGCTCTGATTTTAATTATTTCTTGCCTTCTACTTCTTTTGCTGTTGTTTGCTCTTGTTTTTCTAAGATTTTGAGATGACGTATGAGATCATTTATTTGTTGGTTTTTTCTTTTTCTAAGGAATGAACTCCAAGCAATGAATTTTCCTCGTAGAACTGCTTTCAATGTGTCTCATAGATTCCGATATATTGTGTCTGTGTTTTCATTTAACTCTAAGAATTTTTTAATTTCCTCTTTGATGTCTTCAATAACCCATTGATCATTCAGAAACCTATTGTTCATTCTCCAAGTGATGAATGATTTTTCCTTCCTTCTTATATCATTGATTTTTAGTTTCATTCCATTATGATCAGATAAAATGCATGGTATTATCTCTACTCCTTTTTATTGTCTAAGAGTTGCCCTATGACATAATATATGATGTATTTTTGACAAGGATCCATGTTCTGCTGAGAAAAAAGTGTAACTTCTTGATGATGGGTTGTACATTCTATATATGTCAATTAAGTCTAGGTTATTAATTGTGTTATTGAGTTCTATAGTTTTCTTATTCAACTTTTGTTTGGAAGATCTGTCCAGTGGTGAGAGAGGTGTGTTCATGTCTCTCATGATTACTGTATTGTGGTCTATTAGACTCTTGAAATTGAGAAGAGTTTGTTTGATCAACAAAGCTGCACCATTGTTTGGGGCATATATATTTATGATTGTTACGTCTTGTTGGCGTATGGTTTTCTTGAGTAGTATGTAGTGTCCTTCTTTATCCCTTTTGATTAACTTTGGCTTGAAATCTATTTTATTTGATATGAGTATGGACACTCCTGCTTGTTTCCAACGTTCATAAGAGTGATATGATTTTTCCAAGTATCACCTTGAGTCTATGTATGTCTTTTCCTGTAAAATGCGTCTCCTGTAGGCAGCATTTTGTTGGTTCTTGTTTTGTGATCCATTCTACTAGCCTGTGTCTCTTAATTGGTGAGTTTAAGCCATTAAGATTTTTGGTTATTATTTAGATATGGGTTGTTCTTCCAGCCATATTTGTTTATTTATGTTACTAAACATAGTTTGATTTCCTCTTTGATTATTTTCCCCCCTTTAATGTCCTACCTTCCACTGTTGGTTTTCATTGATATTTTCCATTTCCACTTCCTGTAATGTTTTGCCGAGGATGTTTTGAAGAGATGGTTTTCTAGCTGCAAATTCTTTTCACTTTTGTTTATTGTGGAAGGTTTTAATTTCATCTTCCATCTGAAGCTTAATTTCACTGGATACATGATTATTGGTTGGAACCCATTTTATTTCAGTGTTTGAAATATGTTATTAAAGGATCTTCTAGCTTTCAGAGTCTGTGTTGAAAGATCAGCTGTTATCCTGGTTGGTTTACCACTAACTATAATCTGCTTCCTTTCTTTTGTAGCTTTTAAAATTCTCTCCTTATTCTGTATGTTGGGTATCTTCATTATCATGTGTCTAGGTGTGGATCTCTTATGATATTTCACGTTCGGCGTCCTGTAGACTTTTAGGATTTGGGATTTTGTCTCATTCTTCAAGTCTAGGAATTTTTCTCCTATTATTTCATTGAATAGATTGCTCACTCCTTTGGTTTGGACCTCTATACTTTCCTGTATCCCAATGACTCTTATGTTTGATCTCTTTATGTTATCCCATATTTCTTGCACTTTTGCTCATGGTTTCTTAACAGTCTTGCTGAGCTGTATATGTTCTTTTTGAGTTGAAATACTTTGTCTTCATTGTCTGATGTTCTATCTTCTAAGTATTCTGCTCTAATGGTAGTATTCTCAATTGAGTTTTTAAGATGGTTCATTACTTCCTGCATTTCTAAGATTTCAGTTTGTTTGTTTTTTATAACCTCTATCTCACTGTATAGTTGATCTTTGCTACTTGGATTTTTTTATGTAATTCATTGTCGAAGTGATCTTTCATTGTCTGATTTTTGCTGTCTAATGTCTTCCTTGAGATTCCAGATCACATGAAGCATGTATATCCTGAATTCTTTATCTGACATTCCATATGCTGCATCTATTACCTCTTCTAAAGTTGAGTTGACCTGCATTGCTTGTGGTCCTTTCTTTTCTTGTCTTTTCATACAGCTTGCGTTTCTTTCTGCTTGGTGAAACTGTTGTGTTTTTGAAATTTTCCCCCTATATATTTATATTGCTCTTGTATAGTGGAAAAGTCTCCATTGCAGGTGCGGTTGGCGGCTGTGATGCTCCTCCAATTGGGGTGATCTGTCTACCATACTGACTGGCCCCTGGGCCTGTTCTGCCGGTCGGTCGTACGTCTGCCTACCTTGCAGGCATGGGTGTGCTCTGCCCCTACTCCAATTGGGGTGACGTGACTACCATGCCGGTGGGTCGCTGGGCCTGTTCCAGGCACAGGCGGCAGCTCTGCTCTGCACCTCTGGCTTGATGACTAAGTGAGAGAGACTCGGATGTTTGTGACTCACTTTCTTTACCAGGAGACCAACTATTTCTCTTGCCGCTGGTATAGATGAAGTTATCTCCTCCACCGCTTTGTGATCACATCAGATCTCTGCCATGTTGGTATCCCATGTGAATGACAGCATTTCTTTCCCTTTGCCGGGTGACCAAAGCAACGAGTGAGTCCTGACCGGCCCTCACAAGCCCCGTCTCAATCCTGTTGCCACTGTCTATGAAGGCTCAGTTGGCATTTACCTTTACAGTATTCAGCAGGACCCAGACCAAGAAACAGTTTCTGCAGGTTCTTTAGCCCTGGGCCAGAGAAGTTCCGGGACCCGGAATTCAGCCGCTCCGGGCTCGGTGTATGTTCTGATAGGAGCAGGATCCAAGAAGCAATTTTCGTGGGTTCTTCAGCACTGACCCTGAGTAATTTGTCTGCAAGATGAAGGCGAATGGCAGCCTGAAATTACCTATTCTGTATCTGAATGAGCTGTGATGAGTCGACAACAGGGATGGTGACGTCAGCTCTCCAAGATGGTGACCGCTATCTTCCTCTGTGGTCTCACCGGTGTGGAAAACCGAATTGGACCGCTTCCTTCCCCCGTTTCAAACCCACAACTCAACACTGAGCACAGTGATTGCACAGCTGGCAGGAGCCCGCATAATCCACAGGGCTATATCTTTGCGTTGCTCTCTCGTCGTTTCCCAGCGCGCATTGCAGACACTAGCCGTGGGGTGATTTGCTGAATAAGCAGCATGACCCTCCGTGAGGACAAATCGCTGGCGTTTGAGCCCCCGTAGCTGGTTCTTGTGCAATGGAAATCCTTCCTGTAGGTTTTGGAGCACACCAATTTTCCTGGAAATTTCTAACAAGATACATTTTAGCCGTTCTAACTTGTCCTTCTCCTGCAATGTGAGGCGGTACACGGGGGTAATGAACTCCCATCACCGCCATAATATGATCCCCTGAAGTTAGTTTTCAGTACTAGGAAACAAACATGTATTTCAGGTGGATGAATATTTCTGAGAATAATCTTCTCAAACGTTGATTATAAATCCAAATACATGAATATGAATGAATTTAGTTAGTGTATAATAAGACACATATATTTTATATTTTGAATAATCAGCAGAGTGAATATATATATATATATATATATACATTAATATATATATATATATATATATATATATATATATATATATATTATATATATAATACACACACACACACACACACACACACACAAATACACACCTAAATACAGACATTACAAAGTAGCATTATGTATGCCAATCAAAATTCACCATGAAATATATATCATCCACAGATCCCAAAATATTGATTTTACAAAATATGGATTTTTGTTGTTCAACTAGGAAGCTCACCTATAGGTTGAATTTTCAGTTCCAACAGCATTTAGAAGAAGTGTTTTCTTCTAACAATTTGTATTTGCAAAGTCAGTTACCTCACAAATATGTACGTGTGATACCATGTAGTATTCTATATGTGCATATGAAAATGCATGTGCTGAATAGGCTACAGAGAAAGGGAGACAGGAATTCACATATTTGTTAACTTTAAAAACACATAGAGGACTATTTTAACTACAAATTGACAAGATTTATAACACCAACCCTTTATCATGCAAAAGGAAAGTACAACTATACACCATGCCTCTTCTGAACTGGTTGTATTTCTATTATGTGTGGGTTATTTTACTCCATCATATTAGGATTAGTAGTCAGAGTCTAGTAGGTTATGGGTTAGTTTCAGGGATTCAGTATTTCGAATTGAAAATAGAAAAATTAATTCAATATTTATGCAAATATGTGCTACAAAAAAATCTTCCCACTCTCATCCAGAACAATGCCTTGACATCACCTTCGCTTAAAGTAAGACACAATTAGAGGAGATGAGTTACAAAAATCTGTGAATACATATCTGGAATGGAATATGCTCAGGAGTTCATATCCTTGGAGGTGGTATAGGAGTTTCCAAAAGTAAGGGACAGGGTAAACACTGCACAAACATGGAGCTCTGCTGGCCTAAAGCCTTTTGAGAAACTGCCTCTGAGTTTGGGCACTTGAAATATATGTTGTTGTCAGGAGATTTAGCTTCCCTTCTAGTTAGACCATCATAACTGGGTCTGCATCTATGTGACCTGGAGGACATTGTTTCTTATTTCCCAATGAACATGAGGCAGCAGTGCTGAATTTTCTCTTTGTAGGTAAACTGTAGCCACTGCGCGCTAAGTGTCTCCTCGTGTTTACTGTAAAGCCGTTTTTTCATCCTCCACTTTTTTGGTGTTTCTTGCTGCTGCACTGGAAGTTTGGTATTTGTTTCTTGGAATACAAGGAGTTCCACTGGGACAAAGTGCTGGAGGGAATTCTGTCACATGTGGTGGGTCAGGGTCTGCAGGAGAATGCACCAAGCAAGCTTCTTTCCCACAGAGCTTGCCCCATTGACCATAGCAACCTGATTCTGAACATTGCCCTGAAACCTCTCCATATAACAAGATGCTTTTACATACAAGGGTCTGCTGGATGCACAATGTCAGTCACAAGCCATTTGGAAGCCAATGGCAGATAAACATGGCCTCACCACAGATGTTATATCAGACACCTCCCCACCACTGCTCTAGGCCAACTACTCAGCAGGCTCCAACTTACTGGCATCTCTGTTCTACACCATTTTCATGAAACCAAGTCAATCAAGGCACTGTCTGGTATACTCATGATCAGCAACAGGAATCCAAAGGTTCTCCAGTGCCACCTGGTCAAGGGAATTTCAAAAATTTGGTGGTATTTATCTAGCTATTTTTTAAGGATGTAGTTGGAGGCACTGTGGGTTTCCAATCATTCAGGAACCATTAAATGGCGAGGAAACTCATTTGAACAAAAGAAATGGAGAACTATCACAGGCAAAGCTTTCCAAAGTGTGGCCAAAAGGTCACATGAAGCCAGGCTCATTGAGGTCTACAATGTGAGCTCCATGTGTGTTTTGACTCTCAACTATGGCTGCCAAGTCTTTAATAATAAAATCTTGTGATATCCTGGCTGAGATTACTTGTGCTCTGTGGAAAGCCACCCTGGGCATAGATCTCAGTTTCCAAGGGCGAATCTCATGTGTGGCCTCCTAAAATCCCAACACAGTTCATGGCAATACTTCTCTGAAAACAGTTCCACAACTCAGTCTCTAAGGGAAATCACACCAGAGTTCAAGCCCAGGAGGAACCAGATATCTCTTCCAACCGCCACACAAATGACCACAATTAAAAACAAAAGACTCCCACATGGCACTCATCTTCTTCCATATAGACACTAATAATAACCTCTGGCTGGAGGTTTCCATGAGGGGCACAGACCAACACAGTGTTCAAAATAAGCACCCTCGCACCTCATTTGTCACAAGTCAGGGTTTCCTGGACACCCTTCCTTTGAACACGGAATGATCATAGAGCCCTGCCTTTAATACTGCTCCACAATTCCAATTTGAGGCTTACTGACTGTGGGATTTAGATTCTTTATGTGAACTGGAGTCATGCGTAATCACAAGCACCAATGGGCTAGACTCTGCAGGGCTTTGAAGTACTCATTTGATGCAAAGGATCCCTATTCTCACTTGATGGAGATCAGGAACCTTACAGAGGAAGGCGAGAGGCGTAGTCCACAATGAATGCTTTTTGGACATTTTGGATTTGGGTGCACACATGGGATGTTTCTTTAGGTCCATTAGGTGCTAAGTATCTAAGCCACAGCCTCACACAGGGCCAAGTGGCCAATTCAGACACATCCCTTTCCAAACAATTAAGCAAAGAGCCCCAGGTGATGCCCATTCATTTCCATTTAAAAACTGTTTTCTTCAGGCTTCACAAAGGCGTGGCCTAATCAAAGACCTTCCTGTTATTCAGTGCAACAGAAGAATAGGTATGCAAAAGGCCCAAAGCAGGGTTTCTCCACAGAGACTTTACTGGTCACATTGATATCTGAGTTTTCTGAGATGCTCCAATTCCCTTCAGCTATCCTGTACATGGCCATGTCCCAGAGCTTGGAGGTGGTACATATCTTGGACACATAACCATGAGCCTATTATGGTTAGTGGCCAGAATTCAGGCAGAAAACAGGAACTTAGGAAGACAGTAGGTGTTGCCCATCCAGAAGGCAAGCCAAGTCCATCTATAAATTGGGAAGGATGAATGCTGGGAAGCTTTCTACTAGACAGAACACATCCATTGATGCATGCTCTTTCTAATGTCTTCATCCACGAACACATTTGGATACCCAGACATAGAAACACACTCTTTGTCAAACGACTTTCTAGAAACCATCCACTCCAAAATGAACAAACTGCCTTTTCTACCTATTCTCAGAAAATGAGAAAAGACCACAAACTCACACCCAACCCACAAAGGCACCTCCTTCCCCCAAGTAGGTCTGTGACTATCCGGAGTGTCCTCTGACTGGTGGGCCATACTATGTTCCCAGAAATGGCCTGTCCTGTCTCAGATCTGGACTCCTTGGCCAACTCTGTGAGGTTATTAGGAGCCAGCGGTGAGCCATTACATGGAGATGACTTTTTCTCTCTCACGTCCTTCATAGCTGCCTACATCTTCTCCAGGGATCATTTCTGTATGGACCTTTGAGGATCTTAGCAGGTGGAAGATCTGCTACATTCCTGTATTGAAAGACCAACTCTGTCCCTAATCTTCTGTAAAGTTAGATTGAGGGAACAGTGTATGGTTAGGATTAATAACATGTTCGATATGAGTTAGGAATCATTCTGCAGGAATGTTTGGGAACTTGCAATATTTACAAGAAAATATACGTGAAATATTAGTATGAAAACAGAAATGTAGGTAAGATTTGAAGCCCAGAAGGGCATTGGGCCCTTGATTGGGATACGTAGATTTGAATTATTTTCTGCAGAGATGTCTCAGATAAATCGATGTATAATGGCATAGGACCTTGTACGTTGGATGATGGAATGTTTAAGAGAACTTCTAGTCAAAAAAGGATAGTTGGAATTATTAGAAAGATACTCAGTTTCAGAAAGAAGAGTGAGTATAGGTTTTGGACAAAAAGTTCTCTAGCAATAGGGTTTCGGATAGAGAGTGAATTTAAATGTGAGCACATGTGAAGAGTCAGTCACAATGATGAACTGGGGAAAATATGTCGGAAGGCCGATATCAATAGAGACATAAAAAATCAGGAAAAGTATAAAGTGAGTGATAGGATTAGATATTTTCAACAGGGTTGAGTTTGAATATATAATCTTAGGAAGAAAAAAATATGTTGTCACAAATAGGATTGACATTTGAGAACATTAGGCAACATGGACATGGATGTTTTTAGTAATCCATGCTCACTTTCAATTTAGGCTTTGGTACAATCATAAGTTTGACCTTTGCATTTTGTGTCTCGAATATTACTATGATAAAATGTATATGTAGATCGGGTGACATAAGTATTTCTTATACCATTTCTGGGAGCAATATTTTGAAGATGTATAAATTATTATTGGCGGTACAAAGATTTGTACCCTGTGTCTATGAATATAGAATTAATGCATGAATTGACAATACTGTGAATAAATAATATAACTGTTTCCACTTTAAATAATGGATTGAATTGATATGTGAAAATATACACAAAAACTTATATTGATATACAATCATTCATTCCAACCAGTTACACATCTAATTGTATAATTGCGTTATGTTTTATTATAAAGACTGTGTGAGATTTGCTTCAAACGTGATTATGGAAATCGAAAATAATGTGTTTGGAAAGAAGTCTCATTAAAAGACCAGTCAAGAAACCTGGAGGAATACATGTGTTCTGAAGCAGGAAGTGATTGAAAGTGAAACAAATGCCTATAAATTTGTGAATTTGTGGATGAAATATATATCCTATGATGTGCATAAACTGAAGAAATATTAACGAACCAGTGTTGAATAAAAATGAACATCAAAATACAAACTATGTCCCATAGGAATCTAATTGCATTGATGTTAAACTGTGTCAATTACTGTAGAAATATTAGGATTTGTATGCACCATTCACTGAAGTTAGTTTTAAGTACTAGGAAACAAATATGTAGTTCAGGTGAATGAATATTTCTGAGAATAATCTTGTGAAATTTTTATTATAAATCCACATACATGAACATGAATGAATTTCGGTAGTGTATATAAGACACATATATTTCATATTTTGAAAAATCTTGAGAGTGTATATATATATATATATATATATATACCCAAAACACACACAGAGATATTAAAAAGTACCAATATATAAGCCAATCAATATTCATCATGAAATATATAACATCCACAGATGCAAAATTATTTATTGTACTGAGCATGGATTTATGTACAATGTTGTTCTCCTAGGAAGCTCACATATAGGTTGAATTTTCAGTTCCAACAGCGTTTAGGAGGAGTGATCTTTTCTCACAATTTGTATCTCCAAGTCAGCCAGGTCACAAAAATGTACGTGTGATACCAGGTAGGATTCTATATGTGCATATAAAAATACATGTGCTGAATAGGCTACAGAGAAAGGGAGACAGGAATTCACGTATTTGTTAACTACAAAAACCCATGGTGAAATATTTTAATTAAAAATTGACTAGATTTATAACACCTACACTTTATCATGCAAAAGGCAAATCCAACTATACACCATGCCTCCTCTGAACTGTTTGTATTTCAATTCTGTTTGCATTATTTCTCTCCACCATATTAGGATTAGTGGTCAGAGTCTAGTAGGGTATGGGTTAGTGTCAGGGATTCAGTATTTTGAATGTAAAATAAGAAAATGAATCAAATGTGTATGCAAATATGTGCTACACAAAATCTTCCTACTCTCATTCACAACAATACCTTGACACTATCTTTGCCCCAATTAAGACAAAATAAAAGAAGAAGAGTTAGAAAATCTGTGAATACATATCAGGAATGGAACATGATTGCGAGTTCACAATCTTGGAGGTGGTAGAGGAGTTTCCAAAAGTAAGGGACAGGGTAAATATTGCACAATTATGGAGATGTGCCAGCCTAAAGACTTCTGGAGAACCTGCCTCTGAGGTTGGCCACTTGAAGTATATGTTTTTGTCAGGACCTATGGCTTCCTTTCTAGTGAGACCACCAAAGCTGAGTCTCCATCTATGTGACCTGCAGAACATGGTTTCTTATTTTCCAAAGAAAGTGAGGCAGCAAGGCTGAATTCTCTCTTTGTAAGTAAACTCTTGCCACTGAAGGCTAAGTGTGGCCCCGTGTGGACTGTGAAGCCATTTGGTAATCCTCCACTTTTCATGGTGTTCTTGCTGCTGCACTGGGAGTTTGGTATTGGCTTCAGGAAATACAAGAAATTCAACTGGGTCACAGTGCTGGAGGGAGATCTGTCACGTGTTGTGCATCAGGGTCTGCAGGAGAATGCACCAACCAGGCTTCTATCCCACATAGCTTGCCCCCTTGACCATAGCAACCTGATTCTGAACATTGACGTGAAACCTCTCCATTCAACAAGATGCCTTTACATACAAGGGTCTGCTGGCTGCACCATGTCAGTTACAAGCCTTTTGGCAGATCCACATAATCCCAACACAGAAGTTTTATCACAGACCTGCAAAACACTCCTCTAGGCCCACTACTCAACAGACTTTAACTTATTTGCATCACTGTTCTACACCATTTTCATGAAACCCAGTCAATCAAGGCACTGTCTGGTACACTCATGATCAGCAACAGGAAATCCAAAGTGTATCCAGTGACACCTGGTGATGGGAATTTCAAATTTTTATGATGTTTATCTAGCCATTTTTCAAGGATGAGGTTGGAGGCACTGTGGGATTTAATTCATTCTGGAAACATCAAATGGTGAGAAAGCCCATTTCAATGAAACATCTGGAGAACTCTCACAGGCAAGACTTCCCAAAGAGTGGCCAAAAGATCAAATGAAGCCAGGCCCATTGAGGTCTACAATGTGAGGTCCATATGTGTTTTTACTCTCAACTATGGCTGTCAAGTCTTAAAGAATAAAATCATGTGATATTCTGGCTCAGATTCCCAGTGCTCTGTGGGAAGCCCCCTGGACCTGGATCTCAGTTTCCAAAGGCCACTACCATGTGTGGCCTCCAGAAATCCCAACACAATTCATAGCAATACATCTCTGCAGTAATTTCCAAACTCAGTCTCTAAGAAGACTCACACCAGAGTTCAAGCCAAGGTGGACCCAGTCATCTCTTCCATCAGCCAAACAAATGACCACAATTAAAACCAAAATACTCCCACATGGCTCTCAACTACTTCCACATAGACACTCATCATTACCTCTGGCTGGAAGTTTCCATGAGGGGCGCAGCTGAAGACAGTATCCAAAATATGCTCCCTACCCTCATTTGTCTAAAGTCAGGGTGGCTTGACAACCTATCTGTGAACAAGGAGTGATCAAATAGGCCTGCCATTAATACTGCTCTGCTTCTCCAATTTGAGCCTAATGTCTGTGGGGTTTAGATTCTTTATGTGAATTGGAGTCATGAGAAAATCCAAGCACCTATGGGCTTGCCTCTGCAGGGCTTTGAAAAACTTTTTGAACCAAAGGATACCTATTCTCACTTGATGGAAATCAGGAACCTTACAGAAGAAGGCGAGAGACTTCATCCACAAGACTGCTCTTTTTCCAATTTGGTTTTGGATGCACACATGAGATCTTTCCTTAGATTCATCAGGTGGTGAGAATCTAAGTCACAGCCTCAAACAGGGCCAAGAGGCTGATTCAGACACATCCCTTTCCATGGCAATTAAGCAAAGAGCCACAGGTGATGCTCATTATTTTCCATTAGAAAACTGTTTTCTTTAGGCTTCACAAAGGGGTGGACTGAGGCAAAGACCTTCCAGACATTCAGGGCAACGGAACAATAGGTAAACAAAAGGCCCAAATCAGTGTTTCTCCACTGACACTTTACTGGTCACACTGATATCTGAGTTTTCTGAGTTCCTCTCCATTCCCTTCATCTATCCAGTACAAGGCCATGTTACAGAGTTTGGAGGTGGTACATATCTTTTACACAAAACCATGAGCCTATTCTTGAGAGTGGCCAGAATTCAGGAAGAAAACAGGAACTTAGGAAGATAGCAGGTATTGCCCATTCATAAGGAAAGTCGTAGTCCATTCATAAATTTGGCAGGATGAATGATGAGAAGCTTTCTACTAGACAGAACACATCCATTGATGCATTCTCTTTTCTAATGTCTATAACCACAGACACAGTGGGATACACAAACCCACAACCACACCCACAAAGGCAACTCTTTCCTCCAAGTTGGTCTGTGACTATCCAGAGTGTCCTCTGACTGGTGGGCCATAATATGTTTTCCAAAATTGCTTGTTCTGTCTCAAATCTGCTTTCCTTTGCCAACTCTTGAAGTAGTCAGGAGTCAGCGGTGAGCCAATACCTGCTTTATCAGGAAAGAACCATCTTCAGAGCTTCCCTGGCATTTGGCCATCCTCACATCAGTAGGTAAGTGCCGTAGCCCGGCTGGCTGGGCAAAATAACCGGGGGGGTGACGAACAACTTGTGTAGACTGATGCAGCAGGACTGGAAGCCGTATATTGTTGAATAAGAGCGGTATTTATACATTTTACACAGCCTATCTAATTAGCATGAAATAGATACAGCAGTCAAACAATAAGGAATCTCCACACTTAATGGCTCGCTTTTGTTACTTCACAAACCACTCCCTCTGGCATTTTGCCAGGCGCCATCCAGACTTCTTTACAGGCTCTAACATTTCTCTGGCAAAATAACAGGTGCCAATCTGACTTGTTTACAGACGTTACCATTTCCCCCTTTTGTTTAATTTAAATAAGGACCATAGTGTTTTTTACAGAAACACCATAAATAACCTGCTAGAAACAGAAAGGGAGGATACAAAATGTTACAATACCAATCCAATTGATGGCTCCATGCAAGAAGCCCTTGGAAAACTTATACCAGCAATGACACCGTTAGCAAAGATACCGAGTTACAAGTTGTTGTAGATTACAGTCTGTTGTCTCAGTCCAGATAAAGCAGTGTCTCAATAGATTAACTCAGAGTTCAGGTAAATCACAGTCCAGATAAGTTCTCCAGGCAGCTAGCTTAAGTTGTAGTAGCAGAAACAGCGATAGCTCCGAAGTCTCCTTGGGTTCTCAGCCGAAGTTTCCTCCAGTTCTCAGCAACATTGTAAATTCTTCCACCTTTGTTTTCACCGGCACTTGGACGAAGGCAGGAACTCCGGATGGCTAAAGAAAATCCTGTAGCATTTCACTAAGAAAACAACCTTCTGAACAATTTTAGTACATTATCTCAAGGTTTTTTACATTTGAAATAAGCCTTAATAGTACTCATTACTCATCAGCCTGCAGGTGTGGGAGACCCATTGTAGTTACTGGCCTTGGAAATAATCAAACTTCAGGGATGCCAGTGGCATCTTCTGCCAACTGTAGCATCCTGGGCAGCCCCAGATGGCCCCAGGAAGAGTCCTGGGCTCAAACTTCTTCCGGGCACAGGGAGCAAAAGCCTGCGAGACTGTGCCTCCAGGTCAGGTCTAGATTTGGGCTCACAGTGGTGATCCGCTCCCCCGGGCAGGGGGGCGGGGAAGAGCCCTCAACTGCCCCTTGGAAAATTCTTACTGCGCCATGATCGGCTTGGGCAGGTGGCAGCCGCCTTGTCATTTCACGCACCCTCCAATATCGAAAAGTATTCAGTAATAGCCTTTTGCTGCAACTTTTTTCCTGATAATCCTTCTTCTTCTGAACTTTCTTTTTCTTTCTGACTAGAGTTTCTGGGCTTTTATCAACACATGCCCTAACTATTCTTGGTTCCACTGGGGTGCCTTTTTCTCTTATCAATTTACTTCTCACCCCTTCCATATTTTCATCACAAAGACAATACAACATTTCAAGACAAAACAAGACACAAACATACTGCATCAATCTTCTCCATTTTCTCGAAATGGTCATTTTTCCTATCGCCCTATCTGCCTAGGGACGAGCAGATTGCTCCCGTCCTATCTATGGACAGAAAGCTTTTTTTGACCCTTACCCGTGAGTGTCCCAGGGCTCCCCGTAACGGGCCACCATCTGCCGCAGTCCCGCTGCAGCAGAATAACCTGGGGGGTGACGAATAACTTGTGTATGTTGATGCAGCAGGAATGAGAGCCGTTTATTGTAAGATCTGAGCGATATTTATACATTTTACACAGCCTATCTCATTAGCATAAAATAGATACAGCAGTCAACCAATAAGGAATCTTCACACTTAATGGCTCGCTTTTGTTACTTCACAAACCACTCCCTCTGGCATTTTGCCAGGCGCCATCCAGACTTGTTTACAGACTCTAACATTTCTCCAGCAAAATAACAGGTGCCAATCTGACTTGTTTACAGACCTTAACAGGTAAGAAGAAAGACTGACTCTGTCTTTGGTAAATTCAAGCAAGTGAGACCACTGGGACTGGGATTGGTAATGGCTCTGGGTGCCTGGCTTCCTGGATCCCAAGTTCAGAGACTTTCATCACCAAGGAAGTGAGGTGTGGTCACTTCTTTCAGGAACTGAATGAGGTCACTGCCTTGGCTACCACTTTGTCCTAACAGTTGCTTCCAAGGGTTCCATGAGATGGAGGCTGCCCCTACTTCCTGTGACAATTTCATATGTTAGAATGGTATATCAACCATACGCACCTGGGAAGAGCTTTCCACACAGGCCTGGTTTGGTCTACTCTACATTAAGAAGAGTGAGGCTGATTCAGACACATTCCTTCATCCTTCCTGGTTGTTTGCCATGGAGATGTCTTTTGCTCTCTCAGGTCCTTCATAGCTGCCTACATCTTCTCCAGAGATCATTTCTGCACGTACCTTTGATGTTCTCAGCAGGTGGAAGATCCCATACATTCTTGTATTGTAAGACCAACACTGTCGCTGCTCTTCAGCAAAGTTAGATTGAGGGAACAGTGTATGATTAGTGTTATTAACATGTTCGATATGGGTTAGGAACCATTCTGCTGCATGAATAATGGTATTGGGAACCTGTGATATTTACAATAATATAGAGGTGAAATATATGTACGAAAACAGAAATCTAAGTAAGATTTGAAGCCCAGAAGGTCATTTGTCCCTTGATTGGGATACTTAGCGTTGAATTACATTCTGCACAGATGTTTCAGATAAATCGATATACAATGGCATAGGACCTTTCACCTTGGATGATTGAATGTAGAAGAGAACATCCAGTCAAAAAGTGATAGTCGGTAGGATTAGGAAGATATTCGGTAAATTTAGGAAGAAGAATGAGTGTAGGATTTGGAACAAAAGTTCTTTAGAAGTAGGGTATCGCTAAGAGAGTGAATGTAAATATCAGCACATGTGACGAGGAAGTCACAATGATTAACTGGGGAAAATATGTAGGAAAGCAGATATCAATAGAGACATTACAAAATCAGGCAAAGTATAAAGTGAGTGACAGGATTAGACATTTTCAACATGGTTGAGTTTGAATATATAATCTTTGGAAGTAACAAATATGTAGTCACCAATAGGATTTTCATTTGAGAGCATTAGGCAACCTGGACATGGATGTTTTTAGTAATCCATGTTCACTTTCCATTTAGGTTTTGTACAATCCTAAGTGTGACTTTTGCTTTTTGTGTCCAGAATATTACTGTGATAAAATGTATATGTAGATCAGGTGACATGAGTATTTCTTCCACCATTTCTGGGAGCTATATTTTGAGCACGTATAAATTAGTATTGGGGGTACAAAGAGGTGTACCTGTGTCTATGAATATAGAGATAATTCGTGAATAGACTGTACTGTGAATAAATAATATAACTGGTTCCACTTTAAATAATGGATTGAATTGATTTCTGAAACTAAGTAAGAAATCTTATATTGATATAGAACCATTCATTCCAACCAGTTACACATCTAATGGTAATATTAGTGTTATGGTTTATTGTGACGGGTTTGTGAGTTTTGCTTCAAATGTGATAATGGAAATCGAAAATAATGTGTTTGGAAAGAAGTCTCACGAAAAGAGCAGTCAAGAAACCTGGAGGAATACATGTGTTCTGAAGCAGGAAGTGATTGAAAGTGAGACAAATGCCAATAAATTTGCGAAATTTTGATGAGACATATATGCTATGATGTGCATAAACTGAAGAAATAGTAATGTACCAGTGTTGAATAAAAATGAACGTCAAAATGCACATCATGTCTACTTGCATTGATGTTCAACTGGGTCAGTTACTGTAGAAATATTAGGATTTTGGGGGGGATTAATAATACAATTTATTTTAGCACTAGCATGCCACAGAATGTAGAGGAAAGATCAATGGATTTTTAGTTATAGCACTAATAATCTAACATTTAGTGACTATTTTGGATAGTCTAAAATTACATAAGGCTATGTAACATAATTTTTTTTATTTAACATTCATCAAAGCTTGGAATTTTCATAATATTTCTTCTTTTTTATTTTTTATTTTTTCAGTTGTTGATTGACCTTCATTTTGTTTATTTGTATGTGGTGCTGAGAATAGAACCATGTGCCTTACACATGCTAGAAAAGCATGTTACCACTGAGCCACAAACCCAGCCCCTCCACTTTTATCTTAACATCATACACTCATGTCCCTCTTCTTTACTCACTTTCTTCCCCATTTCCCCCTTCTCTCCCTTCCTTTTTCGTTTCCCCTCCATATCTATTTTTCTCTCATGTCATTACAAACAGTAGTATGCTATGAAATTTAAGTTTAAGACTGTTTTTTATAGTCATTCTTTTTCTTGAGAAAATCTAAAAATTATAATCACCTGATAGATATATTACAATACATTTATTACACATATGTATCTATATTCATGCATATGCATTACATATATTATATATATATACATATATATTTAAAAGTACTTTGATTTTCCTGTTAGAAATAATATAGACCAAGTCTTTCTTAATTCTCAATTCTTCCATAATTAACATCTTACAGTGAAAATCAAATAAACATATTTAAGTAAAAAGGTATCATTCTTATTTATCAATACTGATAATTTAAGGTTTTATATCACATTAAGCTGTAATATGGCATATTAACTCTTATGAATTAGAGAAATTTTATTTGAACAACCTATTATTTAAGGACCATATGCACTGACATTTTAAATGGCGTTCTTGTGATTTCTATTTCTATCAATTGTGTATTAATTGCCAAATACTTATTTTAGTACTTTTCATGTTCATAATTGATATAAAGTCAATTGTTTAATTCTTCTTGTAAGTAGTTACTTATTACAGTAGGGACATTATTAATAATACTACATCTTTATAAGAAAAATGGTACAAATTTATTTTCATGCAAAATTAAGAATAATTGCATGCTCTAAATGTTTGATTGTTGATACATATAATAAAGAGCTTTTGATGAGTCTCTTCCCCAGTAAAACATAAAATGCAAAGATAATGTCCAAATAAAGATAAGAAAAATACACATTATCAGCTAGAAACTATTAAATAAAAGA
Source organism: Callospermophilus lateralis (assembly GCF_048772815.1). Taxonomy (NCBI): domain Eukaryota; kingdom Metazoa; phylum Chordata; class Mammalia; order Rodentia; family Sciuridae; genus Callospermophilus; species Callospermophilus lateralis. The sequence continues at coordinate 282,632 of NW_027515613.1, forward strand.
TGAAAAGAACAATCCAACACATTGTACGAACTTGTCAGATGAGGTAGTATTCTGGAAGAATAGCCTAAGACTAGACCTTGTCCATGTCAAAATATTCACGAAAAAAATGAAGTATGAAAAGTGTAGAAAATGCTATGAATTTTTCATGAAGATAGGTGAATTATCCTTTCATCTCAATTTATGTGCATTTTCTGGTAAAATAAATTTGTGATATTTACAACTACACAAAACAAAGTTTCTGCATAGCAAAATGAATACATCTGAACCCATTTTTAGCTGATTTCTTCCCACTAAATTTTAAACCTTTATTTATTTATTTATTTTTATTGGTCGTTCAAAACATTACAAAGCTCAAGATATATCATCTTTCATACATTTGACTCAATTGGGTTATGAACTCCCATTTTTTCCCCAAATACGAATTGTAGAATCACATCGATTACACATTCACACTTTTACATAATGGCATATTAGTGACTGTTGTATTCTGCTACCTTTCCTATCCCCTACTATCCACCCTCTCCTCCCCTCCCATCTTCCCTCTCTACCTCATCTGCTATTGTTCAATTCTCTCCATTGTTTCCCCCCCACTTCCCCTCACAACATTTTATATGCGATTTTGTGTAACATTGAGGGTCTCCTACAATTTTCATAAGCTTTCCCTTCTCTCTCCCTTTCTCTCCCCCCATTCGTCTTTGTTTAATGTTAATATTTTCCTCATGCTCTTCCTCCCTGTTCTGCTCTTATTTGCTCTCTTTATATCAGAGGAGACATTTGGCATTTATTTTTTAAGGACTGGTTAGCTTCGCTTAACATAATATGCTCTAATGCCATCCATTTCCCTGCAAATTCTATGATTTTGTCATTTTTGTGCTGTGTAATACTCCATTGTGTATAGATGCCACATTTTTTTATCCATTAATCTATTGAAGGGCATCTAAGTTGGTTCCACAGTCTAGCTATTGTGAATTGTGCCGCTATGATCATTGATGTGGCAGTATCCCTATAGTACGCTCTGCTCTTTTAAGATCCTCAGGGAACAGTCCAAGAAGGGTGATAGCTGGGTCAAATGGTGGATCCATTTCCAGCTTTCCCAGGAATATCCATACTTCTTTCAAAATTGGCCTCACCAATTTGCAGTCCCACCAGCACTGTACAAGTGTACACTTTTCCCCACATCCTCGCCAACACTTATTGTTGTTTGACTTCATAATGGCTGCTCATCTTACTGGAGTAAGATGGTATCTTAAGGTGGTTTTGATTTGCATTTCTCAGACTGCTAGAGATGGTGAGCATTTTTTCATGTACTTGTTGATTGATTGTATGTCCTCCTCTGTGAAGTGTCTGATTAGGTCCTCGGCCCATTTGTTGATTGGGTTATTTGTTATCTTATTGTTTAATATTTTGAGTTCTTTGTATATTCTGCATATTAGGGCTCTATCTGATGTGTGAGGGGTAAAAATTTGTTCCCAGGATGTAGGCTCTCTATTTACCTCTCTTATTGTTTCTCTTCTTGAGAAAAAAACTTTTTAGTTTAAGTAAGTCCCATTTGTTTTTTTCTTGTTATTAACTCTTGGGCTATTGATGTCTTATTAAAGAATTTGGAGCCTGACCCCACAGTATATAGATCGTAGCCAACTTTTTCTTCAATGAGACGCAGTGTCTCTGATTTGATATCTAGCTCCTTGATCTATTTTGATTTAACTTTTGTGCATGGTGAGAGAACGGGATTCAGTTTCATTTTGTTGCATATGGATTTCTAATTTTCCCTGCACCATTTGTTGAAGATGCTATCCTTCATCCATTGCATGTTTATAGCCACTTTATCAAATATAAGAAAGTTGTAATTTTGTGGATTGGTTTATCTGTCCTCCATTCTATACCATTTGTCCACCTGCCTGTTTTCGTACCAGTACCACACTGTTTTTGTTACTATTGCTTTGTAGTAAAGTTTGAACTCTGGTATCGCTATACCTCCCGATTCACACTTCCTGCTTAGAATTTCTTTTGCTATTCTGTGTCTTTTGTTTTTCTATATGAATTTCATGATTGCTTTATCATTTCTACAAGAAATGCCATTGGGATTTTGATTGGCATTGCGTTAAACCTGTATAGAACTTTGGGTAATTTCGCCATTTTGATGAATTTAGTTCTGCCTATCCATGAACAGGGTACATTTTTCCATCTTCTAAGATCTTTTTCTATCTCTCTCTTTAGGGTTCTGTGGTTTTCACCTCTTTTGTTAGGTTGATTTCCAAGTATCTTATTTTCTTTGAGGATATTGTGAATGGAGTGGTTTTCCTCATTTCCATTTCAGAAGTTTTGTTGCTGATATACAGGAATGCCTTTGATTTATGCGTGTTGGTTTTATATCCTTCATTTATTAACTCTAGCAGTTTCTTTGTAGACCCTTTTGGGTCTGTTAAATATATTACCATGTCATCCACAAATAGCGATAATTCAAGTTCTTCTTTTCCTATTTTTATGACTTTAATTTCTTTTGTCTGTCTAATTTCTCTGGCTAGTATTTCAAGAACTAAATTGAATAGAAGTGGTGATAGAGGGCATCCCTGTCTTGTTCCAGATTTCAGAGGGAATGCATTCAGTTTTCTCCATTTAGGATGATCCTAGCCTGAGGTTTAGCATATATAGCTTTTACAATGTTGAGGTAAGTTCCTGTTATTTCTAGTTTTTCTAGTGTTTTGAACATAAAGGGATGCTGAACTGTGTCGAATGGTTTTACTACATCTATCGAGATCATCATATGGTTCTTGTCCTTAAGTCTATTGATGTGGTGAATAGCATTTATTGATTTCCGTATATTGAACCAGCCTTGCATTCCAGGGAAGAATCCTACTTGATCATGGTGCACAACTATTTTGATATGCTTTTGGATTCAATTCACACGGATTTCATTGAGAATTTTTGCATCCAAGTTCATTAGAGATATTGGTTGTAGTTTTCTTTTTTGAAGTGTCTTTGTCTGGTTTTGGGATCAGGGTGATTTTGGACTCCGAGAATGAATTTGGAAGAGCTCCTTATTTTTCTATTTCTTGATATAGCTTGAAAAGTATTGGTATTAATTCTTCTTTGAAGGTTTTTTTGAACTCTGCTCTATACCCATCAGGTCCAGGGCTTTTTTTGGTTGGTAGTATTTTGATGGCTTCTTCTATTTCTTCCTTTGTTTTTGGTCTGTTTAAATTGTGTGTGTCTTCCTGACTGAATCTGGGCAGATCGTATGACTTAAGAAATTTATCGATATTTTAACTATCTTCTATTTTATTGGAACATAGGGTTTCAAAATACTTTCTAATTATCTTCTGTATTTGTGTACTGTCTGTTGTGATATTGTCTTTTTCATTCCGTATGTTAGTAATTTCAGTTGTATCTCTTCTTCTCATCCTTAGCATGGCTAAGGGCCTGTAAATTTTATTTATTTTTTCAAAGAACCAACTTTTAGTTTTATCAATTTTTTCAATGTTTTTTTTTGTTTCAATTTCGTTGATTTCTGCTCTAATTTTAATTATTTCTTGTCTTCTACTACGTTTGCTGTTGTTTTGCTCTTCCTTTTCTAGGTTTTTGATGTGTACTGTGAGTTTATTTATTTGTTGTTTTATTCTTTTTTTGAGGAAAGAACTCCAAGAAATGAATTTCCCTCTTAAAACTGCCTTCTTTGTGTCCCATAGATTCCAGTACGATGTGTCTGTATTGTCATTTGATTCTAAAAATATTTTTATCTCCTCCTTTATGTCTTCTGTAACCCATTGATCATTCAGTAGAATATTGTTCATTTTCCATTTGATGTAGGATTTTTCCTTCCTTCTTTTATCATTGATTTCCAGTTTCATTCCATTATGATCAGATATGGTGCATGGTATTTTCTCCACGCCTTTATATTTACTAAGAGTTGCCCAATGGCATAATATATGGTCTAACTTGGAGTAGGATCCATGTGCTGCTGAGAATAACGTGTATCCACTTGATGATGGTTGATGTATTCTATATATGTCGGTTACGTCAAGGTTATTGATTGTGCTGTTGAATTCTATAGTTTCTTTATTCAGTTTTTTATAGAAGATCTGTCTAATGGCGAGAGCAGTGTGTTGAAGTCACCCATAATTATTGTGTTGTAGTCTATTTGACTGTTGAACTTGAGGCGAGTTTGTTTTATGAGCCTTGCAGCTCAATTGTTTGGTGCATACCAATTGATAATTGTTATGTCTTGTTGGTGGATGGTTCCTTTTAACAATATATAGTGTCCTACTTTATCCCTTTTGATTAACGTAGGTTTGAAGTTGATTTTATATGATATGAGTATGGCCACTCCTGCTTGCTTCCGAGGGCCATATGAGTGGTATGATTTTTCCCAACCTTTCACTTTCAGCCTGTGTATGTCTTTACCTTTCATATGAGTCTCTCGAAGGCAGCATATTGTTGGATTTATTTTTTTGATCCAGGTTACTAGCCTATGTCTCTTGATTGGTGAGTTTAGATTTTTAACATTTAAGGTTACAATTGAAATATGATTTGTACTTCCAGTCATGTTTATTTATTTATTTATTTTAATTTGGGTAGTTTTTACTTTTTGGTTTTTTTCTTACCCCTTTACTGAGATACCTCCCGCTGTTAGTTTTGGGCACTATTTTTCAATTCCTCTTCTTGTAGTATTTTGCTCAAAATGCTTTGCAGTGCTGGTGTTCTGTCTGCGAATTCTTTTAGCTTTTATTTATCAGGAAGGACTTAATTTCATTGTCAAATCTGAAGCTTAATTTTGTTGGAAACAGTATTCTTGGTTGGAATCCATTATTTTTCAGTGTTTGAAATACATTGTTCAAAGATCTTCTCGCTTTCAAAGTCTGTGATGAAAAATCAATTGTTAACCTTATTGGTTTACCCCTGAATGTTATCTGCCTACTTTCTTTCGTAGCTTTTAATATTCTCTCCTTGTTCTGTATGTTGGCTATCTTCATAATTATATGTCTTGGAGTTTGTCTATTATGGTTTTGAATGTTTGAGATCCTGTAGGCTTCCAGGATATGGCAATCCATTCCATCTTTCATCTCTGGGAAGTTTTCTAGAATTATTTCATTTAATATGTTGTTCATTCATTCGGTTTGAATTTCTATGCCTTCTTCTATCCCGATGACTCCCAATTTTGTTTTTTTTTTATGACATCCCATATCTCTTGAATAGTTGCTCATGGGATTTAAGCATGTTTTCTGTGTTGACTATATTCTTTTCAAGTTGACAAACTTTGTCTTCATTATCTGATGTTCTGACTTCTACTTGATCTAGTCTATTTGTAATATTCTTGTTTGAGTTTTTAATTTGGTTTATAGTTTCCTACATTTCTAGAATTACTGTATGATTTTTTAAAAGATCTCCATCTCCTGGTAAAGCTTGTTCTTTGCCATTTGAATTTTTTTGTTTAATTCATTTTCAAAATATACTTTTATCCTTAGACTTGCTGCCTCATGTCTTCTCTCTTATTCCTTTCCATCTGAGTTAGGTATGACTTAAGTTTTTTCCCTATCCCTGTTTTTGATGCTTCTAGGTTCTCCTGTAGTATTAAGTTGTCCTTCATTGTTTGTACACCTTGTTTTCCCTTGTTTTTTCATGATGTTCACGTCATTTTCCAGCTCTATTTGATTGCTGTGTTTCTGCTCTCTTCTATAGATTTGTTATGGGTTTATATATCTCTGTTTTCTCTCCTTTGTGTTGGTAGACTATGCCTCCTTAAGTGGATTCCGCTGTTAAGGAATTCTGACGGCCGAGCTCCAGTGATGTCACCTCTCTGCTGTGGTGGGCCCCAGGCTCCTTGCCGGAGTGTCCGAATTGGGTGGGTAGACTGGATTGTCTCTGGTTGGTTTCAGCTCCCGGTCGCTGGCAGGCCGGCAGTCTCCAGCCACCCAGTAGCGCGGGCAGCTTGTGGTCTGTCTTCGGCTGGTGGGTGATCTCTAGCCACACAGTTGCACGTTCGGTCGCCGGCAGGCGCGCGTTCTCCAGCCGTCAAGACATAGTGTCAGCAGGTGGGCTGGCGCCAGCAGGAAGGTGGTCTCCAGTTGCCCAGTCACACTGGCAGTGGGCCGGCGTTCTCCAGCCAGCCAGTCAGGAGGGCCTGGCCTCTAGTCCCCTGGTTTATCCTGCTAGTCCTGATTTCTCCTGCTAGACCAGATTTCTCCTGAGTGATGCTTCTCGGCAGCTCAAACTGTTCTCTGCGTCTGCCGTTTGTTGGGTGGGGAGGGTGTCTATTGGGAACCCTGGAACTCTATTGTTTTAATTTTTTTCGCTTGCCCATCGCCCCGCACTGGCTAGACAAGTTTCATTTTTGCCGCTGATGGGAAGGGGAGATGAAGGTCAGGTGCCTCTAGTTTTCCCCCAGTCTTTATGCAGACTTGCTCTGATTATCCCTCCCCCAAAAGCCTAGGAGATATTTTATGCGAATTCCCCTCTGTATGTGAGATGAGCTGAGAAACACACACCTGTTTTATTCTTGCAATCTGTCAGGGAGTGGTGGTGGTTACTTCAGCTCTCCAAGATGGTGGCTGTTGGTTTCCTTTGTGGAGTTTCCGCTTTGGGGCATAGAAATGTACTGCTAACTTCCCCGTCTGAAATCCCGAATTCAGCTGGGGGCTCAGTGGATGCTCAGCCAGCAGGATTCCACAGAATCCGCAGCAACGTTTCTCCCTGCTTGCTGGTCGCTTCTCGGTGGTGCCTCACCATTTGTAGACACAGAGCAGGTCACGCGGATCAATCAGAATGGATCTCCAGTTGCACAAGTGGCTTGTGTTTGAGACTCAATTACCGGACCTCGGTGGTGGAAATCATTCTTCTAGGTTTTGGTAAACACCCATTTTCCTGTAAGATCTTAACAAGATAGTTTTTCATTGCTCTAACTCGTTATTCACTTGCGCAGTGGCAGGGTACACTGGGTGTGATACACTGTCTTCACAGCCATCTTGCAATGCCGAAATATTAGGATTTGGATGCACCATTTACTGAAAACTGTTTCAGTACTAGGAAAAAATATGTATTTCAGGTGGATGAATATTTCTGAGAATATTTTTTTAAAAAGTGGATTATAAATCCACATACATTAATATGAATGAATTTAGGGAGTGCAAAATAAGACACAAATATTTCATATTTTGAAAAATCTGGAGAGTATATATATATATATATATATATATATATATATATATATATACACACACACACACACACACACAGACATTAAAAACTAGCAATATATATGCCAATCGAAATTCATCATGAAATACATATCATCCACAGACCCAAAAATATTCATATACTGAACATAGATTTATGTATAATGTTGTTCAACTAGGAGGCTTACCCATAGGTTGAATTTTCAGTTCCAACAGCATTTAGGAGGAGTGATCTCTTCTCACAATTTGTATTTGCCAAGTCAGTCACCTCACAAAAATGTACGTGTGATACCAGGTACAATTCTATATGTGCATATAAAATTACATGTGCTGAATAGGCTACAGAGAAAAGGAGACAGGAATTCACATATTTGTTAACTTTCAAAACACACGGAGAACTATTTCAACAAAAAAATGACTAGATTTATAACTCCTACCCTATATAATGCAAAAGGCAATTCCAACTATACACCATGCCTCCTCTGAACTGCTTGTATTTCTATTCTGTTTTGGTTATTATTCTCTATCATATTACGATTAGTAGTCAGAGTCTAGTATGGTAGGGGTTAGAGTCAGGGATTCAGTATTTCGAATGGAGAATTGGAAAATGTATCCAATGTGTATGCAAATATGTGCCACACAAAATCTTCCCACTCCTCCAGAACAATGGCTTTACATTATCTTCGCCCCAAGTAAGACATAATTAGAGGAGAAGAATTAGAAAATCAGTGAATACTTATCTGGAATGTAATATGCTAAGAAGTTCACTACCTTGAAGGTGGTACAGGAGTTTCCAAAAGTAAGGGACAGGGTGAACACTCCATAAACATGGAGCTCTGCTGGCCTAAAGACTTCTTGAGAAATTGCCTCTGAGGTTGGGCACTTGAAACATATGTTGTTATCAGGAGCTTTAGCTTCCTTTGTACTGAGATCATCAAAGCTGGGTCTGCCCTTATGTGACCTGTAAAACATAGTTTCTTATTTTCCAATTAACATGAGACACCAGTCCTGAATTTGATCTTTGTAGGTAAACTGTGGCCACTGGGTTCTAAGTGTCTCCCTGTGTGGACTGTGAAGCCATTTGTTCATCCTCCAATTTTCATGGTGTTTCTTGCTGCTACAATGGGAGTTTGGTATTTGCTTCATGAAATACACGGAGTTCAACTGGGACACAGTGCAGCAGGGAGTTCTGTCACATGTGGTATTTCAATTTCTGCAGGAGAATGCACCAACCATGCTTCTATATCACATAGCTTGCCTCATTGACCATAGCAAATCGATTCTGAACATTGCCCTGAAACCTCTCCATATAACAACATGCCTTTACTTAGAAGGGACTGCTGGCTGCATCATGTCAGTCACACGCCATTTGGAAGCCAATGGCAGATCCACATGGCCCCACTACAGATGTTTTATCACACACCTGCCTACCAATGCTCTAGGCCCACTAATCATCAGGCTCCAACTTATTGGCATCTCGGTTTTACACAATTTTTATTAAAACCAGTCAATCAAGGCAATGTCTGTTATACTCATGATCAGCAACAGGACATCCAAAGGTTCTCCTGTGCCAGCTTGTCATGGAAATTTCAAAAATTTCATGGTATTTTTCTAGCCATATTTCAACAATGACGTTGGAGGCACTGTGAGTTTCAGTTCATTCCAGAACCATTAATCTTGACGAAGCTCATTTCAATGAAAGCTCTGGAGAAATCTCACAGGTAATGCTTCCCAAAGAATGGCCAAAAGGTCAAATGAAGCCAGGCCCATTGAGTTCTACAATGTGAGGTCCATGTGTCTTTTGACTCTCAACTATGGCTGCCAAGTCTTTCAGAAGAAAATTATGTGATATCTTGGCTGTGATTCCCAGTGCTCTGTTGAAAGCCACCCTGGGCCTTGATCTCAGTTTCCAAGGGCGACTCTCATGCATGGCCTCCTAAAATCCCAACACAATTAATGGCAATACTTTTCTGAGGTCAGTTCAAGAACTCAGTCTCTAAGGGGAAAAACACCAGAGTTCATGTCAAGGTGGACCCAGTCATCTCTTCCAACCACCACACTAACAACCACAATTAAAACCAAAAGACTCCCACATGGCCCTCATGTTCTTTTATATAGACACTCATCATAACCTATCGCTGGAATTTTCCACGAGGGGCGAAGCTCAAGACAGTCTCCTAAATAATCTCTCTTGCCCCTAATTTGCCTAAATTCAGGGTGGCCTGGACACAACTCCTGTGAACCAGGAGTGTTCATATAGGCCTGCTGTTAATACTTCTCTGTTTCTCCAATTTGAGGCGTATTGACTGTGCAGTTTGGATTCTTTATGTGAATTGTAGTCACGGGAAAATTCAAGCAATTATGGGCAAGCCTCTTTAGGGCTTTGAAGAAATGATTTGGCCCAAAGGATCCCTATTCTAACTTGATGGAGGTCAGGAACCTCACAGAGAATGGGGAGAGACTTCATCCACAATAACTGCACTTTTGGCCATTTTTGTTTTGGATGCACACATGTGATGTTTCTTTAGATTCTTCAGGGGTTGAGAATCTAAGCCACGGCCTCACACAGGGCCAAGAGGCTGATTCAGACACTTCCATTTCCAAAGGAATTAAGCAAAGATCCACAGGTGATGTCCATTCATTTCCATTTGAACCTGTTTTCTTCAGGCTTCACAAACGAATGTCTTGAGGCAAAGACCTTCCTGACATTCAGGGCAACAGAACAATAGGTAAGCAAAAGGCCCAAAGCAGGGTTTCTCCACTTAGACTATCATGGTCACACTTATATCTGAGTTTTTTGAGATGCTCGACATTCCCTTCAGCTATCCAGTACACGGCCATGTCACAGGGCTTGGAACTGCTACATATCTTGGACACAAAACCATGAGCCTATTCTGGAGAGTAGCCAGAATTCATGAAGAATGCAGGAATTTTGGAAGATAACACATGTTGCTCATCGATAAGGCAAGCTGAAATCCATTCATAAATTCGGCAGGATGAATGCTGGGAAGCTTTCTACTAGACAGGACACAACAATTGATGCATTCTGTTTTCTAATGTCTAAAACCATGGACACAGTGGGATACACAGACATAGAAACTCTTGCTTGCCAAACGACTTACTATAAACAGTTCACTCCAAATCAAACAAACCGCCTTTTCTACCTATTCTCAGAACATGAGACAAAACCACAAACCCACACCAACAACCACAGAGGCACCACCTTCTACAAAGTATGTCTGTGACTATCCAGAGTGTCTTCTGACTGGTGGGCCAACTTATGATCCCCGGAAATCACCAACTCTGTGAACTTGTCAGGAGCCAGCGGTGAGCCACTATCTGCTTTCTCAGGAAAGGCCCCTCTTCTGAGTTTTCCTGGCAGTTGGCCATCCTCATATCTGTAGGTACCATGAAAGACTGACTCTGTCCTTGGTAAATCCAAACAAGTGAGCCCACTGGGACTGGGACTGGGACAGGCTCTTGGTACCTTGCTTCCTGGATCCCAAGTACCGAGAGTTCCATGACCAAGGAAGTGAGGTGAGGTCACTTCCTTCAGGAACTGAATGAGGTCACTGCTTTGGCAACCACTTTGTCCTAACAGTTGCTTCCAAGGGTCCCATGAGATCGAGGCTTCTCCTACTTCCTGTGACACTTTCACAAGTTAGAATGGTATATGAACCATAGGCACCCAGGAACAGCTCTCCAAACAGGACTGTTTGTGTCCATCTTCTCTACATTATGAACAGAGAGGCTGATTCAGACACAACCCTTCATCCTGACCAGGTTGTTTGCAATGGAAGATGACGTTTGCTCTCTCAGGTCCTTCATGGCTGCCTACATGTTCTCCAGGGATCACTTCTTCATGGACCTTTGAGTTTTACAACAGGTGGAAGATTTTCTACATTCCTGTATTGTAAGACCAACTTGGTCCCTCCTGTTCTGTAAAGTTAGATTGAGGGAACAGTGTATGGTTAGGGTTAATAACAGGTTTGATTTGGGTTAGGAATTATTCTAATTGATGAATAATGGTATTGGGAACCTGTGATATTTATAAGAATATATAGGTGAAATATAAGTATGAAAACAAAAATCTAGGTAAGATTTGAAGCCCAGAAGGGCATTGCGCTATTGATTGGGATACTTAGCTTTGACATACGTTCTGCACAGGTGTTTCAGATAAAATGATAATCAATGGCATAGGACCTTGTACCTTGGATGATTGAATGTAGAAGTGAACATCCACTAGAACAGGGATAGTCGGTAGGATTAGGAAGATATTCGATAAGTTTCAGAAGAAGACTGAGTACAGAATTTGGACCAAAAGTTCTTTAGCAATAGTGTATCGGGTAGAGAGTGAATGTAAATGTCAGCACACGTGAAGGGTCAGTCACAATGGTGAACTGGGGAAAATATTTAGGTAAGCAGACATCAATAGAGACATTAGGAAATCAGGCAAAGTATAAATTGAGTGATAGGATTAGACATTTGCAACAGGGTTGAGGTTCAAAATATAGTCTTAAAAGAAACAAATATGTAGTCACCAATAGGATTGACATTTGAGAGCATTAGGCACACTGGACATCAATGTTTTCAGTAATCTATGCTCACTTTTCATTTAGGCTTTGATACAATCATAAGTGTGACCTCTTCTTTTTGTGTCCAGAATATTACTGTGATAAAATGTATATGTAGATTAGGTGACATGAGTATTTCTTCCACCATTTCTGGGAGCAACATTTTGAAGATGAAAAAATTAGTATTGGGGTTACAAATAGATTTACTCTGTGTCTATGAACATAGAGATAATTTATGAATAGACGATACTGTGATTAAATATTATAACTTGTTCCAACTTTAAATATTCGATTCAATTGATATCTGAAAATAAACAGAAAATCGTATATTTATATGCAATCATTCATTCCAACCAGAAATACATCTAATGGTAATATTAGGGTAATGGTTTATCATGAAGAGTGTGTCAGTTTTTCTTCAAAATGATTATGGAAATCGAAAAAAAAAAAAGCGTTTGGAAAGAAGTCTCATGAAAAAACAATCAAGTAACCTGGAGGAATACATGTGTTCTGAATCAGGAAATGATTGAAAGTGAATCAAAATCCTATAAATTATTGAAGTTGTTGATGAAATATATATCCTATGATATGTATAAACTGAACAAATAGTAATGTACCAGTGTTGAATAAAATGAACTTCAATATAGACATCATATCCAAGAGGAATCTAGTTGCATTGATGTTAAACTGGGTCAGTTACTGTAGAAATATTAGGATTGTATGCACCACTCACTGAAGTTAGTTTTCAGTACTAGAAAACAAATATGTAATTCAGGTGGATGAATATTTCTGAGAATAATATTGTGAAAAGTTGATTATAAATCCACATACATGAACATGAATGAATTTAGGTAGTATATGTAAGACACATATATTTCATATTTTGAAATATTTGGAGAGTATATATATATATATATATATATATATATACACCCCCACACACACACACACACAACACACACACCCAGACAATAAAATGTAGCAATATATATGCCAATCGAAATTCATCATGAAGTATATATCATCCACAGATGCAAAAATATTTAATTTACTGAACATGGATTTATGTATAATGTTGTTCTACTAGGAGGCTCACCCATAGGTTGAATTTTCTGTTCCAACAGCGTTTAGGAGGAGTGATCTCTTCTCACAGTTTGTATCTTCCAAGTCAGCCACCTCACAAGAATGTACATCTGATACCAGGTAGGATTCTATATGTGCATATAAAAATACATGTGCTGAATCGGCTACAGAGAAAGGGAGACAGGAATTCACATATTTGTTAACTTTAAAAACACATGGAGAACTATTTCAATTAAAAATTAACTAGATTTATAACACCTACCCTATATCATGCAAAAGGCAAGTGCAACTATACACCATGCCTCCTCTGAACTGCTTGTATTTCTATTCTGTTTGGGTTATTTTTCTCCATCATTTTAGGATTTGTCATCAGAGTCTAGGAGGGTATGGGTTAGTGTCAGATGGCCCGGCTGGCAGGACACATCAACTTGGGTGTCGATCCTAGTTGGGGAGGAATGAAGGGACAAGAGACACGAGAGATGACAGCAAGACAGGAGTTCTGATCATGCTGCAAACTTTTATTATTCTCAGAGGGTATTTATATGCTGCGGATGGGAAAGCTCTCTTATCGGCAGTTGCTGGATGTCTTCACAGGGTGAGATAACCTCAGGATGTTTCAGGTAGACAGATGGTAGCCGGATGTCAAAAGGAGATAGATGGCTGTGGGATGTCTCCCAGGCAGGTTGTGTCCCAGGGGGCTGTTTCTTGTGTCAGTCTATTTTTTGAAGGAGAACTTCCTTCTAGCCCCTGACATCTCCCCTTTTGTTATATAAAATATTCGACCATACCTTACAGGCCATGGATTTAGGGGGTGATAGTGGCTCTGTTTCTCTAGGATGCCTTAGAATATCTCCTGATTTGAGCGAGCATCTTTCCTAGGAGATTTCGTGTTGGCTTTGGCATGTTTTAGGAGGAGACGTCTTTGAGGGGATAGCATGCCAACCGCCATGCACCAGAGAGTGTCATTCAGAGGTCTTGTGTTTGGGGATCCGTGGATCCATCCTCCTGCAGTCCTTCCTGGACCCTCTGTTATTATGGCCTAACGTGCTCATTCCAAGGGTGTGTCCTCCCCCAAGCGGAGGGGCCCATGGAGAACGAACCCTTATTGCAAGGGTAGAAGATGGTTGCTCAGAGCTGTTACTTATAGTTTTCTGTAAGAAAGAGAGATCTGTGGGGATGTAAACTTAATAAGCCTGTGAGAAGGGTTGAACATTCTTTTAAATGTTGGCAGTGCTGTCTTCCATCTCCAGACCATGATAGTGGACCTGTATGGGCTTAGAAACCAAAATATTAATCTGTTCTTTAATAAATTGTACCAGCCTCTTTATAATGCAGGGGCCTATGGACACCATTAAAAGTAAACCCAACAAAGGGACTAATAGGGGAAGAAGGTAGGGTAGAAATCCATTATGCCCAATCCAGAGGGGATTTTCAAATAGTTCCCTTTGTCTCTTTTCTGGATCTTCTTGAAGCTGCTTAATTTTAATGCGTACTATGCCTGATTTATTGGCATAAAAGCAGCATCGTTCCCCTAAGGCTAAGCAAATACCTCCCTGGTTAGCTGTCAGCAAATCTAAGCCTCGTCTGTTTTGAAGGAACACTTCTGCCAGGGAATTTATTTGGTCCTGCAAATCTTTAATGGTTCCTGATAAAGTTTGTACATAATTTATAAGTTGTTGAGACAGGCGATGGTAAGAGTGAATAGCCGTGCCTAAGCCACTGTACCTGTGCCCACAGCAGCTGTTATTCCAAGGCTGGCAATGAGTGGTAAAGCCTGTATTGCCCACCTATGTCTTTTGACTAAAGTGTCTAGGCTAGAAATTGGTAGAGGTTCATCTCCTGGGACAATAGTTATATCAGGGAGTAATAAAGCAAGAACACAACCAATGGTCCAATTCGCTGGAAGCGTGGGAAGGCCGAGTTTCCTCCACACATAAAAACTGTGCCATTGGAGGGACAAAGAGATGGGGTGGGTGAGGAATAATTTTATACTGTTGAGCAATTTCCAAAGGAAGTAAGTCGAACATCAATATCATAGGTATTATTCTGCATCGCGCCTAAAAGAAATAATGTAAAAGTGCCTATAGGCTGTACTTTAAAGGGAAATCCGGGTTGGCATGTATTATCATTGTCCATGATAGAATTAATAGGAACTGCCATAGGCATGATTGCCCCTGTTGTCATGCAGAGCCAGCAATCACCAGCAAGGGTGGGGTTCGAATTATTAAGCTAGGAGAATGTAGTTTGCAAAATATCTAATGTATTGGTATCTAAACCTGGGAACTGGGATTTAGGCTACATTAAGGGATGATATGTGAGCTCAGGGATTTGGGGTTTCAAATGTTTGATTATCTGAGGATGCTTGACAGAATAAGTGGGTCCTCCACCATCAGAGACCCCTGTAGGGGCCTTAATGGGGCAGTAGGAAGGTTTTCCGACAGTGCCTTGGCACCCAGCTGACTGTAGCTTGGTGTATTTGCCATCTCCTCCATGGTCAAAGAGAATGGGGGTATAATGAATAGTGGTCCCCCTGCTGCATGAGTTTTAGTTAGGGAGGTTTCAAAAAATTGTTCTCCCTGTTTATTAACACAAAGTGAAGCCGACGCATTACAAGAGACATGCATTGCCTGGGTATGCGTACAAGTTGCAGAACAATTTTGGAGAGCTTTACTTGTACTAGGGGGAATAATCTTTGGCTTGTTAACACATACCCATTTAGGCTGCTGAACTCCTCCGAGATTATGGTCAACCTTGGCACGGAGGTAAGTCACCTTAGTCATGCAGTCAGCAGTCTGGGTCCAACTAGTGGGAGCCTCAGTCCAAAATCCTCCTTTGCATTCACGGGGGGGGGCAAAAAGGTACCCCATGATGTTGGAAATTAGAGGTCCAAGGCCTCTGTGTTCAAACCTGTTCAGCAGAAGTGCCTTAAGCAGGATCCTCGCACAGATTGTTGGCTGTATCTGAAATGGAGGAAAATTTGTCGTCGGGGGAGGGCCTCCGTACCTGGGTTGATGTAAGTAATTTACCTGTTTAACCAGGCATTCTGGTAATCATCGTGGGGATGCTTGCTCTTGGTCCAAAACACAAGCTGAGCCTCATCCCCTGATGAGGATAGGATGTGGGCGTTTTCATTTATTTGTAATGGGATTGCACCACATAACAGGTGTGCGAACAGAATTGGATGAAGGATGCCAGTGTCTGTCTGTGGCCAAATGGCCTTCACTGTCTAGGGTAAGAAAAATAAGGGAAAATAATGCATGGTTAAGGCGATCCCTGGGAGTGGTAAATACAAGAGCGGAAGCCTTAAGACGGGATAGCCAAGTCTTTAAGGTAAGCTGGGCAAGTTCCACATGCCTTGGCCCTGAGTGTTGTATGGAATTTCAGTAGTATGACAAAATTGCAAGGTAGCACAAAACTGTTTAAACTTGGCACTGGTATATGCAGGACATTTATCTGTTTTAATATGTATTGGTTTACACATTACGAAAAAGGCTGAAACAAGATGAGAAAGGACATCTTTGGTAGCCTCTCAAGAATGTGGTGATGCAAAAATAAAGCCGCTGAAGGTATCTATAGAAACGTATATATATTTGGTTTTTCAAAATTCAGGAAAATGAATAACATCCATTTGCTAAATCTGATTGGGCAGTAATCCTCGGGGGTTAACTCCCAAGTGTTGAATGGGGAGGGAGACAGTGCAAGCAGGGCATGCTTTTACTATTTCTCATGCGTGTTGCCTGGTAATTTTCCAAAGTAATCGATGGCTCTGGGAATTTAGATGGTGAAGATTGTGTAACTCCATGGCCTTTTGAATGAAGCCAACAAAAATTGGAAAGATGGAACGTGTTGCTGCATCAGCTTGGGCATTACCTTGTGTTAGAGGGCTCAGAAGGTCAGAGTGTGTCATTATGTGTCCTAAGGAAAATGGATGTTTTCTGGCCTGAATTAGCTGCTGAAGCTGGTGAAACAGAAAGGGGGAATTGGAAGAAGCCTTAATGGTGGGTGAAATCTCCAGAAGGGGCACAGAATGAGCAATGTAGGCACTGTCTGTATAAATATTAACAAGATTATCTAAAAACTTTATAAAAACTTGTGTTATGGCGAACAATTCCACAAACTGAGCTGACTGATAGACGGTATCAAAGGTGGTAGGCTTGTTATTGACAACAAAGACTGCACGGCCATTACTGGAACCGTCTGTAAAAAAGGTAAGGGCTTGAGGAATGGGAGCCTTTTGAGTAATTTTGGGAAAAATAAATGGATGTAACTGGACAAAATTTAAATGGGGGTCATTGGGGATGTGGTTATGAATTGTTCCCAAAAAGCCTGATAGGGCAATATCCCATTCATCCATGTCTGTAGTAAAAATTGTAGTAAGGGTTTGGTCCTTAGTATATGGAATTAAAATATTATCAGGGTCTTTGCCAAAATGTTGTCGAGAAAGCAAACGACCTTTAAAAATAAGAGAAGCTACCTGAGCAAGATAAACAGTAATAACCTTGGAGGATGTGGTGGGTACAAGGACCAAAAGCAAGGGGCAGCCTTTATTTTTAAAATGTGGATCTCGCTGCCAAAATATTCCTGTGGGTGTATGAGGAGTGTGGAAAATAACCAGAACCAGAGGAAGGTTATAAGAAATTTGTGTAACAAACTTTTGGGCAATGGCTTCTGTGGCTTGGTTTAATGCATGTCATGCCTCGGGAGTAAGCTTTTGAGGGGAGGAGGGGTGGGAATCACCTATCAAAATATCATTAAGGGGCAAAAGTACACAAGTGGGTAATTTTAAATATGTTCCTAGCAATTGAATATCCCCCAGTAATATTTGAAAATCATTAAGTGTGTGAAGATGGTCCACACATAGTTGTATTTTAGGAATTTGGATCTGATTATCTTGAAGTTTAAGGCCCAAATAGGTATAAGGGTCCTGTGTTTGAAACTTATCTGGAGCTATCTGTAGTCCCAAGGTAGTGAGGTTTTGTAAAAGTCCAAGTAACAATTATTAAGGTCATGGGTATTAGGTGCAGCAATTAACAAATCATCCATATAATGTAAAATATAATTTTGTGCTCATCGCTCTCTCACAGGGTCTACTGCTTGAGCAACGTATTTTTGGCAAAGACTAGGGCTGTTGGCCATACCTTGGGGAAGAACCTTCCATTGAAATCTCTGCATAGGGCCCAGAAAATTAATGCGAGGGAGACTAAAGGCAAAATAGGGTCTATCCTCAGGATGTAAAGGAATGGTAAAAAAGCAATCTTTTAAGTCAATAAACATTTTACAATAGGTTTTTGGAATCGCCACTGGTGTGGGAATGCCTGGCTGTAGTGCTCCCATCGGGCACATAACTTTATTAATGGCACACAAATATTGTAAAAGGCGCCACTTGCCTGATTTTTTCTTGATAATAAAAATAGGAGTAATCCATGGTGAGGTTGAGGGCTTTACATGGCCGGCTGCCAGCTGTTCCAGCACTAACGTGGAGGCAGCCTCCAATTTTTCTTGGGTAAGGGGCCACTGATCCACCAACACAGGAGTCTGAGTCTCCCAAATAATTTTATCTGCATGGGGTACAGGAGGGTCAGGGACCGACACTAAAAATCTGAATACACAAGTCCACATGTATTTGTTTTTTTTATGGGTTGTATAGGCTCCACCAGTCCTTGTTTCAGTATCCCCAGGCCTGTACCAGGAACAAAATTCATAGGAAGCATTTGATGAGTCACCATGGAATTGGGACTGGCGAGAATAACTTCCAATGACTCAAAATATCTCCACCCTATACGTTAACAGGGAGGTCAGAATCAACGAAAGGAGTGACAGTTGACTTATTACCATCTTTATCAGTGCAGCTAATAGACCTTGAGCTGACCAGAGTATTTTTTTATTTTCCTATCCCTTTAAGGTCAGTCAAGGATGGAGTGAGGGGCCAACCTGATGGCTAGTATTTTTGAGAAATAATTGTGGCATCAGCTCCAATATCTAGAACTCCTTGTAATTCCTTTCCTTCAGTAAGTAAGGTAAGGGTGGGTCTATTGTGAGAAATGGGTTGAACCCAATACACATCAGAGAAGCCTAAGAAGGCAGCCCCCCGAGGTAGGTTTGGGTGGTGGAAATGCCTCCTGAATCCAAGGGAAGGAGAATTAATTGTGCAAGTCTTGTTCCTGCTGGGATGGCGGCAACTCCATTAATAGCAGTGGCCAGTATTTTTATTTCTTCTGTGAAATCATTATCATTAATGCCAGCGAAGACCTGAACACCTTGTATGGTAGTGGAGGCACTTCCAAGAATAAGGGCACATGTATGAGATGGAGGGGGACCCATAATTCCAGTGGGTATTATCTGGGGCCCTTGCATTGAGTCTAATATTGTAACTGTGGTGGCACAGAGGTCCAATTTTGCGCTGCCTGGGGTGGCTAGTTGGAGGGAGGCAATTGTGGAGAAGGATTTTGTGGTAGGTTGGGAGTTTGGGAGGGAACAAACCTTATTGCTCCTGTGTTTGTCCTGGGGGATGTTGTGGCCAGGGGCTGGCCCCGCAGGGAGTTTCCCGAGAAGCAGGAAGAAATAGGCTGTCTGAGGGCATTTGTCTTAGATCTACACTCACTGCCCCAGTGATGACCTTTACCACTTCTATGGAAAAGGGTAGCTGGGGGCGGTTAAGCCCCAGTTTGAGGAGACGCTATTCCTAGGCTTTGTTTGCCTGTCGGACACCCACATGCAAAATGGCCAGGTTGTTTACAAGTAAAGCAAGTGCGTGAGCCAGGATTGTGAAACGCCTTGGTAAAGGTGGCCCCTAAAGC
Source organism: Callospermophilus lateralis (assembly GCF_048772815.1). NCBI lineage: Eukaryota > Metazoa > Chordata > Mammalia > Rodentia > Sciuridae > Callospermophilus > Callospermophilus lateralis. Next base: position 302,255 of record NW_027515613.1, read on the forward strand.
GAGACCCATGGCATGGGCTGCACCCACGCCTGCACAGAGTCTAATAAATTCAGAAAGTTTCCCTTTATCCTTATGTGGTTGAAGAACATCCTGACATGCTGGGTTGGCATTTTCAAAGGCAAGATGTTTTACATAGGTGCTTTCACCTTCGCTTGGTTCATGCAAGCATTCTGCAGCTAGGTTAAGCCGGGGAACAAACTACCTATAAGGCTCATGGGGCACTTTTCAAATTTTTGCCAGGGAATTGGTAGCCGAGGCCTTTTGAGGGAGGTGTCACCAAGCAGGAAAACCAGCCATCTGAGTCTGCGCCAAGAGTCCAGGAGGGAAACGTGCCTGTTATTTTTAGTGTCAAAAGGCGCATTGCCCACTAGCTAAACTTAAGTCCCAGATTCAGAGGAGGCCTTAGTTAAAATTATTTGAGCAGTTTCCCGACATTGTCTTCGAAATCTGCATTCCATAACAGGAAGTCTCCGGCACTGAAGGTAGCTTGGTCTAAAAATTTCCAATCATTGGGAGTAAGCCATTGTGCACTGTGGATTTCTAATAAAGCCAACGTGTAGGGCACAGTGGGGCCATAGTGAGCACAAGCCTTATTAAGTTTTTCAAGAAAACATAGGCTTAATTTTTTGTAGACTCTGGGTTCCTTCCTGCCCAGGGATGAACTCCTCATCCTCTGAGTCCTGATCTCCTTGATCCATTTCCCCCGCTTCCTCCTCTTGTTCCTCATCGAAGTCTTTGACCTCAGCCTGGGCAGGCTTATCTATCTGACTGGTGGTGACTGGGAAGGTGAGAACAGGCCGATGGAGTGGCTTCGACTTTGTATTAGACCGCTGTGGGCCAGCTTGCATTGACTCCATAGCTAAGGCTAATGAAGAGAGCTCAGAGTCAAGGGAATTTAATTATTTTAAAAGTTGCATCTCTTCCCGTCTATGTTGGAAGGATGCTGGCAAGGGAGCGAGGTTAGGTAGGGGAAGTAGGGAAAAAATATCTGGGGGGGCACTTGGCCCCTGAAGGGCCAGAGCACAAAAGGCAGGAGGGATATAGGAGGGAGGTGGATGTGTAAATCCTGTAGGCTGTGGCAGGGTCCTGAGAGGTTGCGGGTCTTCTGAATGGTAGAGAGCTGCTTCCTTCTCCAAGATAGCGTCCTTCCCAGGGGTCAATGTGTCTCTGGGATTTAAAACTGGATAAAGGTGGTTTTTAATCATTGGAGCCTTATTAATTAGGGTCGTATTTTGAGGGGGACCAGAAAGGTTCTCAGGGTCCTGGGAAGACTGAGAAGGGTCTATGTCTATACTAATGATGGGCATGCAGAGGAGGGACGAGAGGTCTTTTGCATAATCTCTTCCCCAATCCTGACAAGTTGTAAGGTACCATTGTCAAAGCAAAAACTTTTAAGAATTTCATTAATTAAGTTCCAGTAAGAAAAGGTGGTAACTGGCATTTTTTCTGGGCCAAAGGATTCATAATAATCTTTTAAACAGTCTCCTACTCTAAGCCATTTTTGCCATCAATGGTCCCTTCAAGAGGAAACCATGGACACAATGCTCCTATGTGTGAAAAGAAAAATTTTAACTCCTTTTTCTTAACATGTGCCCCCCATGTCTTGAAGAACTCCTTGAGGCCTGAAATAAACAAATCTTATGACGATACTGCTTGTCACATGGTGGGTCACTCACCGTGCATCATTCCCACCCTCCTCCTGGATATGTCTTCGGGTGGTGTCTGCTGAGACGATCGCGGGCTCCTCTTGACCAAGTCTTCCAGGAGGAAGGGGTTCCCCCTCAGTCAATGGCTTGAGCCCCAGTCGGTGGGCGCCAGATGTCCCGGCCGGCAGGACACATCAACATGGGCAGCGAACCTAGATTGGGAGGAATGAAGGGACAAGAGACACGAGAGATGAGAGCAACACAGGAGTTCTGATCAAGCTGCAAAATTTTATTGTTCACACATGGGTATTAAAATGCTGGATTTGGGAAAACTCTCTTATCGGCAGTTCCTGGATGTCTTCACAAGGTGAGATAACTTCAGGATGTTTCTGGAAGAAAGATGGCCACAGGATTTCTCAGGGAAACATATGGCTACAGGATGTCTTCCAGACAGGATGTCTCCTGGTGGCTGTTTCTTGTAAGTGTCAGGCTGTTCTTTGAAAAAGAATTCCTTCTACCCTTGACAGTCAGGGATTCAGTATTTCGAATGGAAAATTGGAAAATGAATCCAATGTGTAGGCAAATATGTGCTACCCAAAAATCTTCCAACTCTCATTCAGAACAATGCCTTGACATTTCCTTCACCCCAAGTAAGACACAATTAGAGGAGAAGAGTTAGAAAATCTGTGAATACATATCGGTAATGGAAAATGCTCAGGAGTTCACAACCTTCGAGGTTGTAGAGAAGTTTCAAAAAGTAAGGGACAGGGTAAAAACTCCAAAAACATGGAGCTCTGCTGGCCTAAAGACTTTTTGAAAAACTGCCTCTGAGGTTGGGCACCTGAAATATATGTTGATGACAGGAGCTTTAGCTTCCTTTTTAGTGAGACCATCAAAGCTGGGTCTGCATCTATATGACCTGGAGGACATGGTTTCTTTTTTTCCTATGAACATGAGGCAGCAGGTCTGAATTCTCTCTTTATAGGTAAACTGTTGCCACTGGGGGCTAAGTGTCTTCCAGTGTGGACTGTGAAGCCATTTGGTCATCCTCCAATTTTCGTGGTGTTTCTTGCAGCTGCACTGGGAGTTTGGTATTTGCTTCACAAAATACGAGAAGTTCAACTGGGACACAGTGATGGAGGGAGTTCTGTCACGTGTGGTGGGTAAGGGTCTGCAGGAGAATGCACCAACCTGGCTTATATCCCACATAGCTTGCCCCCTTGACCATAGCAATCTGATTCTAAACATTGCCCTGCAACCTCTCCATATAACAAGATGCCTTTACATACAAGGGTATGGGGGCTGCACCATATCAGTCACAAGGCATTTGGAAGCCAATGGCATATCCACATCACCCCACCACAGATGTTTTAACACACACCTGCACACCACTGCTCTAGGCCGACTACTCATCAGGCTCCAAGTTACTGGCATCTCTGTTCTATACCATTTTCATGAAACCCAGTCAATCAAGGCACTGTCTGGTACACTCATGATCAGCAATAGGACACCCAAAGGTTCTCCAGTGCCACCAGGTGATGGGAATTTCCAAACTTTAATGATATTTATCTAGGCATTTTTCATGGATGAAGTTGAAGGCACTGTGGGTTTCAATTCATTCAGGAACCATAAAATGGAGAAGAAGCTCATTTCAATTAAAGCTCTGGAGAATTCTAACAGGCAAGGCTTCCCAAAGACAGGCTAAAAGGTCACATTAAGCCAGGCATTTGAGGTCTACAATGTGAGGTCCATGTGTGTTTTGACTTGCAACGATGGCTGCCAAGTCTTTAAGAATAAAATCATGTGATGTCCTTCCTGAAATTTCCAGTGCTCTTCCGAAAGCCTCCCTGGGCCTAGATCTCAGTTTCCAAGTGTGACTCTCATGCGTGGCCTCCTAAATTCCCAACACAATACATGCCAATACTTCTTTGAGGTCAGTTCCAGAACTCAGTCTCTAAGGGGAATCACATAAGTGTTCAAGCCCAGGTGGACATAGTCATCTCTTCCAACGGCCACAAAAATGACTACAATTAAAACCAAAACACTCCCACATGACACACCTGATGCAAAGACCTTCCTGACTTTCAGGGCAACAGAAGAATAGGTAAGCAAAATGTCCAAAGCAGGGTTTTTCCACTGAGGCATTCCTGGTCACACTGATATCTGAGCTTTCTGAGTTGCTCGCCATTCCCTTCAGCTATCCAGTACATGGCCATGTCACAGAGATTTGAGGAGGTACATATCATGGACTCAAAACCATGAGCCTATTCTGGAGAGTGCACACAATTCAGGAAGAAAACAGGAACTTAAGAAGTTAGCAGGTGTTCCCCATTGATAAGTCAAGCCGCAGTCCATTCATGAATTGGGCAGGATGAAAGCTGAGAAGCTTTCTACTAGACAGGACTCACCCATTGATGCATTTTCTTTTCTAATGTCTACAACCAGGGACACAGTGGTATTAACAGACATAGAAACACTCGCCTTGTCAAATGACTTACTAGAAACTGTTCCCTCCAAACCAAACAAACCGCCATTCCTACCTATTCTCAGAATATGAGACAAAACCACAAACCCACACCGACTCCCACAAAGACACATCCTTCCCCCAAGTAGGTCTGTGACTATCCGGAGTGTCCTCTGACTGGTGGGCCATACTATGTTCCAATGAAATGGCCTGTCCTGTCTCAGATCTGGTCTCCTTGGCCAACTCTGTGAAGTTGTCAGGAGCCAGCAGTGAGCCACTACCTACTTTCTCAGGAAAAGCCCCTCTTCAGAGCTTTCCTGGTTTTGGCTGTCCTCACATCAGTAGGTACCAAGAATGACTGACTCTGTCCTTGGTAAATCCATACAAGTGAGACCACTGGGATTGGGACTGCCTCTTGGTGCCTGGCTTCTTGGATACCAAGTTCAGAGAGTTCCATCAACAAAGAAGTGAGGTGAGGTCACTTCCTTAAGGAACTGAATCAGATCACTGCCTTGGTAACCACTTTGTCCTAACAGTTGCTTCCAAGACGACCATGAGATGGAGGCTGCCCCTACTTTCTGTGACACTTTCACAAGGTAGAATGGTATATCAACCATAGGCACCTAGGAACAGCTCTCCACACCAACCTGGTTTGGTCCATCTTCTCTACAATAAGAAGAGAGAGGCTGATTCATAAACAACCCTTCATCCTGACCAGGTTGTTTGCCATGGATGCTGACTTTTGCTCTCTCAGGTCCTTCATAGTTGTTTACATCTTCTCCAGGGATCATTTCTGCATGGACCTTGAGGTTCTCAGGAGGTGGAAGATCCCCTATATTCCTGTATTGTAAGACCAACTCTGTCCCTGCTCTTCTGTAAAGTTAGATTGAGGGAACAGTGTATGGTTAGGGTTAATAATATGTTCAATTTGAATAAGGAATCATTCTGCTGCATGAATAATGGTACTGGGAACCTGCGACATTTATAAGTATATATAGGTGAAATATATGTATGAAAACAGAAATCTAAATAAGATTTGAAGCGCAGAATGGGGATGGGCCCTTGATTGTGATACTTAGCGTTGAATTATGTTCTGCACAGATGTCTGAGATAGATCGATATACAATGGCATTAGACACTGTACCTTGTATTATTGAATGTATAAGAGAACATCCAGTCAAAAAGGGATAATGGGTAGGATTAGGAAGATAGTCAGTAGGTTTAAGAAGAAGAGTGAGTATAGGATTTGGAAAAAAAGTTCCTTAGCAATAGGGTTTGGATTAGAGTGTGAATGTAAATGTCAGCACAATTGAAGAGTCAGTCACAATGATGAACTGTGGAAAGTATGTAGGAAAGCTGATATAAATAGAGACATTATGAAACCAGGAAAAGTATAAAGTGAGAGATAGGATTAGATATTTTCAACAGGGTTGAGTTTGAATATATAAACTTAGCAAGAAACAAATATGTTGTCACAAATAGGATTGACTTTTGAGAGCATTAGCCAAACTTCACATGGATGGTTTTAGTAATCCATGTTCACTTTACATTTAGGCTTTGGTTCAAACATAAGTGTGACCTTTTCTTTTTGTGTCCAGAGTATTACTGTGATAAAATGTATATGTAGATCAGATGACATGAGTATTTCTTCCACCATTACTGGGAGCAAAATTTTGAAGACGTATAAATTAGTATTGGGTTTACAAAGAGGTGTACCCTGTGTCTATGAAAATAGAGACAATGCATGAATAGAAAATAGTGTGAATAAATAATATAACTGGTTCCACTTTAAATAATGGATTTATTTGATATCTGAAAATATATAAGAAATCTTATATTGATATACAATCATTCATTCCAACCAGTTATACATCTAATAGTAATATTAGGGTTATAGTTTATCATGAAGGGTGTGTGAGTTTTGCTTCAAATATGATTATGGAAATCGAAAATAATATGTTTGGAATGAAGTCTCATAAACAAACCAGTCAAGAAACATGGAGGATTACATGTGTTCTAAAGCAGAAAATGATTGAAAGTGAAACAAATGCCTATAATTTTGCTAACGTATGGATGAAATATATATCCTATAATGTGCATAAACTGAAGAAATTGTAACATACCAGTGGTGAATAAGAATGAACATCAAAATACACATCATGTCCCATAGGAATCTACTTGCATTGATGAGAAACTGGATCTATTATTGTAGAAATATTAGGATTTGTATCCACCATTCACTGAAGTTAGTTTTCATTTCTAGGAAAAAAATATGTATTTCAGGTGGATGAATATTTCCGTGAATAATCTTGTGAAATGTTAACTCTAAATCCACATACATGAATATGAATGAATTTAGGGAGTTTATAATAAGACACATATATTTTATATTTTAAAAAAATTTAGAGTATATATATATATATATATATATATATATATATATATATATACACACACACACACACACACACACACACACACACAGACATTAAAAATTAGCAATACATATGCCAATCAAAATTCACCATGAAATATATATCATCCACAGATCCAAAAATATTCATTTTACTGAACATGGATTTATGTATAATGTTGTTCAACTAGGAAGCTCACCCATAGTTTGAAATTTCAGTTTCAACAGCGTTTAGGCAGAGTGATCAATTCTCACAATTTCTATCTGCCAAGTCAGCCACCTCACAAGAATGTACCTGTGGTACCAGGTAGAGTTCTATATGTGCATATAAAAATACATGTGCTGAATAGGCTACAGAGAAAGGGTGACAGGAATTCACATATTTGTTAACTTTAAGTACACATGGAACTATTTCAATTAAAAATTAACTAGATTTATAACACCTACACTTTATCATGCAAAAGCCAAGTCTAACTATACACCATGCCTCCTCTGAAATGTTTGTATTTCTATTCTGTTTGGGTTATTTTACTCCATCATATTAGGATTAGTAGTAAGAGTCTATTAGGGTATGGGTTAGTGTCAGTTATTAAGTATTTCAAATGGAAAATAGGAAAATGAATCCAATGTGTATGCAAATATGTGCTACAAAAAATTTCCACTTTCATCCAGAACAATGCCTTGACAATATCTTCACCCCTAGTAAGACACAATTAGAGAAGAAGAGTTAGAAAATCTGTGAATACATACCTGGAATGGAAAATGTTCAGGAGATGGTAGAGGAGTTTCCAAATGTAAGGGACAGTGTAAACACTCCACAAACATGGAGCTATGCTGGCATTAAGACTTCTTGAGAAACTGCCTCTTAGGTTGGGCACTTGAAGTATATGTTGTTGTCAGGAGCTTTAGCTCCCTGTGTACGGAGACCATCAAAGCTGGTTCTGCATCTATGTGACCTGGAGGATATGGTTTCTTATTTTCTAATGAACATGAGGAAGCAGTGATGAATTCTCTCTTTGTAGATAAACTGTGGCCACTGGGGGCTAAGTGTCTCCCTGTGTGGACTTTGAAGCCATTTGGTCATCCTCCAATTTTCGTGGTGTTTCTTGCAGCTGCACTGGGTGTTTTGTATTTGCTTCACAACATACAAGGATTTCAAATGGGTCACTGTGCTGGTGGGAGTCCTGTAAGGTGTGGTGGGTCAGGGTCTTCAGGAGAATGCACCAACCAGGCTTCTATCCCACATTGCTTGCTCCCTTGACCATAGCAACCTGATTCTGAACATTGCCTTGAAACCTGTCCATATAACCAGATGCCTTTTCATATAATTTTCTGCTGGCTGCACCAAATCAGTCACAAGCCATTTGGAAGCCAATGACACATCCACATGGCCACACCACAAATATATTATCAGACAACTGCACACCACTGCTCTAGGCTCACTACTCAGCAGGCTCCAACTTACTGTCATCTCTGTTCTACACCATTGTCAAGAAATCCAGTCAATCAAGGCACTGTCTTGTACACTCATGAGCAGCAATAGGACATCCAATGGTTCTCCAGTGCCACCTGGTCATTGGGAATTTCAAAAATTTCATGGTATTTATCTATCCATTGTTCAAGAATGAAGTTGGAGGCACTTTGGGGTTTCCATTCATCCAAGAACCATGAAATGGTGAGGAAGCTCATTTCAATGAAAGCTCTGGAGATCTCTGACAGGCAAGGCTTCCCAAAGAGTGGTCAAAATGTCACATGCAGACAGGCCCATTGAGGTCTAAAATGTGAGGTCCATGTGTGTTTTGACTCTTAACTATAGCTGCCAAGTCTTTCAGAATAAAATCATGTGATATCCTGGCTGAGATTCTCAGTGCTCTGTGGAAAGCCACCCAGGGCCCAATCTCAGGTTTCAAGGGTGACTCTCATGCGTGTCCTCCTACAATCCCAACACAATTAATGGCAATACTTCTCTGAGGTCAGTTCCAGAACTCAGTCTCGAAGAAGAATCACACCAGAGTTCAAGCCCATGTGGACCCAGTCATCTCTTCCAACCGCCACACAAATGACCACAATTGAAACCAAAACTTTCCCACATGACCCTCATCTTCTTCCATATAGACACTCATCATAAACTCTTGCTGGAGGTTTCCATTAGGAGCGCAGCCCAAGACAATGTCCAAAATATGCACCCTTGCCCGTCATTTGCCTAAAGTGAGCGTGGCCTTGACACCCTTCCTGTAAACCAGGAGTGATCAAATAGGCCTGCCTTTAATACTGCTCTGCTTCTCCAATTTGAGGCCTACTGACTGTCAGGTATAGATTCTTTATGTGATTTGGCATCATGGGAGAACCCAAGCACTTGTGCAGGAGTTCAAAGAACTCATTTGACCCAGAGGATCCTATTCTCACTTGATGGAGGTCAGGAACCTAACAGAGGAAGGCAGGAAACTTCATGCACAATGACTGATATTTTTACCATTTTTGTTTTCAATACACACATGGGAACTTTCTTTATATCCATCAGGTGCTGAGAATCTAATCCATAGCCTGACCCAGAGCCAAGCGGCTGATTCAGACACATCCCTTTCGAAAGCAATTAAGCAAAGCACCACAGGTGATGCCCATTCATTTGCATTTAAAAACTGTTTACTTCAGGCTTCAAAAAGGAGTGGCCTGAGGTAAGGACCTTCCTGACATTCAGGGCAACAGAAAAATAGGTAAGCAGAAGGCCCAAAACAGTGTTTCTCCACTGAGACTTTCCTTGTCACACTGATATCTGAGTTTCCTGAGATGCTCGCCATTCCATTCAGCTATCCAGTACATGGCCATGTCACAGAGCTTGGAGGTGTTACATATCTTGGACACAAACCATGAGCCTATTCTGGGTAGTGGCCAAAATTTAGGAAGAAAACAGGAACTTAGGACGATAGTAGGGGTGGCCCATCCATAAGGCAACCTGCAGTCCAGTCATAAATTGGGTAGGATGAATGCTGGAAAACTTTCTTCTAGACAGGACATATCCATTGATGCATTCTCTTTTCTCATGTCTAGAACCACGGACACAGTGAGATACACAGATATAGAAACACTCACCTTTTCAAACGACTTTTTAGAAACAGTCCACTCCAAACCAAACAAACCGCCTTTCCTACCTATTCTCAGAACATGAGACAAAACCACAAACTCACACCCACACCCACAAAGGCACTTCCTTCCCCCAATATGTCTGTGATTATCGGGAGTGTCCTCTGTCTGTGGACCATATTGTTACCCCGAACTGGCCTGCCCTGTCTCAGATCTGGTCTCCGTGGCCAAATCTGTGAAGTTGTCAGGAACCAGCGATGACCAACTACCTGCTTTCTTAGGAAAGGACCCTCTTCATCGCTGTCCTGGCATTTGGCCATTCTCACATCAGTAGGTACCAAAAAAAGACTCTCTGCCCTTGGTAAAACCAAACATGTGATCCCACTGGGACTGTGACTGGGACTGGCTCTGGATGCCTGGCTTCCTTGATCCCAAGTTCAGAGAGTTCCATCACCAAGTAGGTTAGGTGAAGTCACTTTCTTCATGAAATGAATGAGGTCACTGCCTTGGCAACCACTTTGTCCTAGCAGTTGCTGCCAAGGGTCCCATGAGAGGGAGGCTGTTCCTACTTTCTGTGACACTGTCACAAGTTAGAATGGTATATCAACCATATGCACCGGGGAACTTCTCTCCATACAGGCATGCTTTGGTCCATCTTCTCTACATTAAGAAGAGAGAGGCTGATTCAGACACATCCTTTCATCCTGTCCAGGTTCTTTACCATGTCAGAAGACTTTTGCTCTCTTTGGTACTACATAGCTGCCTACAACTTCTCCAAGGATCATTTCTGCATTGACCTTTGAGGTTCTCAGCAGGTGGAAGATCCTCTACATTCCTGTATTGTAAGACCAACTCTGTCCCTGCTCCTCTGTAAAGTTAGATTGAGGGAACAGCGTATGGTTAGGGTTAATAACAGGTTCGATTTCGGTTAGGAATCATTCTGCGGGATGAATAATGTTATTGGGAACCTGCGATATTTAAAAGAATATAAAGGTGAAATATAAATTTGAAAACCCAAATCTATGTAAGTTTTGAAGCCCAGAAGTGTATTGGGCCCTTGGGTAGGATACTTAGCTTTGAATTATGTTCTGCACAGATGTCTCTGATTAATCGCTATACAATGGCATAGGACCTTTACCTTGGATGATTGAATGTTGAAGAGAACATGCAGTCAAAAAGGGATAATCGGTAGGATTAGGAAGATAGTCAGAAGGTTTAGAAAGAAGAGTGAGTATAGGATTTGGACCAAAAGTTTTTTAGCAATAGGATTTCGGGTAGAGAGTGAATGCAAATGTCAGCACATGTGAAGAGTCATTCACAATGATGAACTGGGGAAAATATGTATGAAAGTAAATATCAATTGAGACAAAAGGAAATCAGGAAAAGTATAATGTGAGTTATAGGATTAGACATTTTCAACAGGGTTGAGGTTGAATATATAATCTTAGCAAGAAACAAATATGTAGTCACAAATTGGATTGACATTTGAGAGCATTAGGCAACCTGGACATGGATGTTATTACTAATCCATGCTCACTTTCCATTTAGGCTTTGGTACAATCATAAGTGTGACCTTTGCATTTTGTGTCCATAATATTACTGTGATAAAATATATATGTAGATCAGGTGACATGAGTATATCTTCCACCATTTCTGGGAGCAATATTTTGAAGACGTACAAATTAGTATTGGGGGTACAAAGAGGTGTACCCTGTTTCTATGAATATACAGATAATGCATGAATAGAACATACTCTGAATAAAACATATACTCATTCCACTATAAATAATGAATTGAATTGATATCTGAAAATATACAGGAAATCAAATATTGATATACAGACATTCATTACAACCAGTTATACATCAATGATGATATTTGTATTAAGATTTTCATGAAGAGTGTGTGAGTTTCGCTTCAAAATTGATTTTGGAAATCGAAAATAATGTGTTTGGAAAGAAGTCTCATGAAAAGACCAGTAAAGCAACATGGAGGAATACATGTGTTCAGAAGCAGGAAGTGATTGAAAGTGAAACAAATTCCTATATATTTTTGAAATTTTGGATGAAATATATATACTATGATGTGCATAAACTGAAGAAATAATAATGTCCAATTGTTGAATAAATATGAATGTCAAAATATATATCATGTCCCATAGGAATCTGCTTGCGTTGATGTTAAACTGGGTCAGTTACTGTAGAAATATTAGGATTTGTATACACCATTCACTGAAGTTAGTTGTCAGTAATAGGAAACAAATATGAATTTCAGGTGGATGAATATTTTAGAAAATAATCTTGTGAAAAGTTGATTATAAATCCACATAAATGAATATGAATGAATTTAGGGAGTGTATAATAAGTCACATATATTACATATTTTGAAAAATCTGGAGAGTATATATATATATATATATATATATATATATATATATATATATATATACAGAGAGAGAGAGAGACATTAAAAACTAGCAATATATATGCCAATCAAAATTCATCATGAAATATATATCATACACAGATCCAAAAATATTCATTATACTGAACATGGATTTATGTATAATGTTGTTCAACTAGAAAGTTCACCCATAGTTTGAAATTTCAGTTCCAACAGCATTTACGAGGAGTGATCTCTTCTCACAATTTGTATCTGCCAAGTCAAACACCTCACAAGAATATACGTGTGGTACCAGGTAGAAATCTATATGTGCATATAAAAATACATGTGCTTAATAGGCTACAGAGAAAGGGAGAAATTAATTCACATATTTGTTAACTTTAAAAACTCATGGAGAACTATTTCAAAAAAAATTTGCAAGATTTATAACTCCTACCCTATATTATGCAAAAGGCAAGTCCTATTATACACCTTGCCTCCACTGAACTGCTTGTACTTCTTTTCTGTTTTTTGTTATTTTTCTCCATCATATTAGGATTAGTAGTCAGAGTCTAGTTGGGAATTGGTTAGGGTCAGAGATTCAGTGTTTTGAAGGGAAATTGAAAAATGTATCCAATGCCTATGCAAATATGTGCTACCCAAAATCTTCCCACTCTCATCCAGAACAATGCCTTGACATTATCTTTTACCAAAGTAAGACACAGTTAGAGGAGAAGAGTTAGAAAATCTGTGAATACATATCTGGAATGGAATATGCTCAGGAGTTCACAACCTTGGAGGTGGTAGCAGAGTTCAAAAAAGTAAGGCAAAAGGTAAACACTCCTCAAACATGGAGCTCTGCTGGCCGAAAGAATTCTTGAGAAACTGCCTCTGAGGTTGGTCACTTGAAATATATGTTGTTTTCAGGAGATTTATTTCTTTTGTAGAGAGACCATCAAAGCTGGTTCTGCATATATGTGACCTGTAAGACATGGTTTCTTATTTTTCATTGAACATGTGGCAGCAGTGCTGAATTCTTTTTTTGTAGCTAAACTGTGGACACTGGGGCTAAGTTTCTCCCTGTGTTAACTGGGAAGACATTTGTTCATCCTCCACTTTTAGTGGTGTTTCTTGCTGCTGCATTGGGAGTTTGGTATTTGCTTCACGAAATAAAGGAGTTCAATTGGGACACATTGCTGGAGGGAGTTTAGTCACGTGTGGTGGGTGAGGGTTTGCAGGAGAATGCAATAACCAGGCTTCTATCCCACATAGCTTGCCCCCTTGATCATAGCAACCTGATTCTGAACATTTCCCTGAAACCTCTCCATATAACAAGATGCCTTTACCTATTGGGTCTGTTGGCTGTAACCATATCAGTCACAAGTCATTTGGAAGCCAATGGCAGATCCACGTGGCCCCACCACAGATGTTTTGTCACACATCTGTCCACCACTGCTCTAGGCCCACTAATCATCAGGCGACAACTAACTGGCATCTCTGTTCTTCACCATTTTCATGAAACCCTGTCAATCAAGGCACTGTCTGGTATACTATGATCAGCATCAGGACATCCAAAGGTTTTCCAGTGGCACCTCGTCATGGAAATTTCAAAAATTTCATGGTATTTGTCTAGCCATTATTCAAGGAAGAAGTTGTAGTCACTGTGGGTTTCAATTCATTCAGGAACCATTAAATGTTAAGGAAGCTCATTTCAATAAAAGCTCTGGAGAACAATCACAGGCAAGGCATCCCAAATAGTGGCCAAAAGGTCACATGAAGCCAGGACCATTGAGGTCTACAATGTGAGGTCCATGTGTGTTTTGACTCTCAACTATGGCTGCCAAGTTTTTCAGAATAAAATCATGTGATATCCTGGCTGAGATTCTCAGTGTTCTGTGGAAAGCCACCCTTGGCCTAGATCTCAGTTTCAAAGGGCGACTCTCATGCGTGGCCTCCTTACATCCCCACACAATCAATGGCAATACTTCTCTGAGGTCAGTTCTACAACTCAGTCTCTAAGGAGTATTACACCAGAGTACAAGCCGAGGTGGACCCAGTCATCCCTTCCAACTGCCACACAAATGACCAAAATTAAAACCAAAACATTCCCACATGGCCCTCATCTTCTTCCACATAGACCCTCATTATAACCTCTGGCTGGAGATTTCCATGAGGGGTACAGCGCAAGAGAGTGTCCAAAATAAGCTCCCTTGGCCCTCATTTGCCTAAAGTCAGGGTGGCCTGGACACCATACCTGTGAACCAGGAGTGATCAAATAGGCCTGCCATTACAACTGCTCTGCTTCTCCAATTTGAGGCCTACTGACTGTTGGGTTTAGATTCTTTATGTGAAGTGGAATCATGAGAAAACCCACGCACCTCTGCATGGCTTTGAAAAACTCATTTGACCCAAAGGATCCCTATACTCACTTGATGATTGTCTGCAACCTAATAGAGGAAGGAGAGAGACATCATCCACAATGACTGAATTTTGCCATTTTGGTTTTGGATGCACACATGGGATCTTTCTTTATATCCATCAGGTGCTGAGAATCAAAGCCACAGCCTCACACAGGGCCAAGAGGCTGATTCAGACACATCCCTTTCAAAGCAATTAAGCAAAGAGCCACAGGTGATGCCCAATCATTTCCATATGAAAACTGTTTTTTTCATGCTTCACAAAGGGGTGGCCTGAGGCAAAGACCTTCCTGTCATTCAGTGAAACAGAAAAATAGGTAAGCAAAAGGCACAAAACATGGTTTCTCCACTGAGACTTACCTGGTCACACTGATATCTGAGTTTTCTAAGATGCTCGCCATTACCTTCAGCTATTCAGTACATGGCCATGTGACAGAGCTTGGGGTGGTACCTATCTTGGACACAAAACCATGAGACTATTCTGCAGATTGGTCAGAATTCAGGAAGAAATCTGAAACTTAGGAAGATATTAGGTGTTGCCCATCGATAAGGCAACCTGCAGTGCAGTCATAAATTGGGCAGGATGAATGCTGGGAAGCTTTCTACTATACAGGACACATTCATTGATGCATTCTCTTTTCTAATGTCTACAACCACGGACACAGTGTTATACACAGACATAGAAACACTTGCCTTGTCAAACGACTATCTAGAAACAGTCCACTGCAAACCAGACATACCAGCTTTTCTACCTATTCTAAGAAAATGAGACAAAACCACAAACTCACACCCACAAACACAAAGGCACCTCCTTCTCCAAGTAAGTCTGTGAATATCCAGAGTGTCCTCTGACTGGCGGGCCCTACTATGTTCCCCCGAAATGGCCTGTACTGTGTCAGATCTGGTCTCCTTGGCCAACTCTGTGAAGTTGTTAGGAGCCAGCGGTGAGCCACTACCTAGTTACTAAGGAAAGGCCCGTCTTCAGAGCTCTCCTGGCATTTGGCCATCCTCACATCAGTAGGTACCAAAAAAGACAGAATCTGTCATTAGTAAAACTAAACAAGTGAGCCCACTGGGACTGGGACTGGGACTGGCTCTGGATGCCTGGCTTCCTGGATCCCAAGTTCAGAGAGTTCCATCACCAAAGAAATAAGGTAGGTCACTTCCTTCAGGAACTGAATAGGTCAATGCCTTGGCAAACACTTTGTCCTAATAGTTGCTTCCAAGGGTCCCATGAGATGGAGGCTGCCCCTACTTCCTGTGACACTGTCACAAGTTTGAATGGCCTATCAACCATAGACACACGGGAACAGCTCTCCACACAGACCTTGTTTGGTCCATCTTCTCTACATTAAGAAGAAAGTGGCTGATTCAGACACACCCCTTCATCCTGACAAGGTTGTTTGCCATGGAAGATGACTTTTGCTCTCTCAGGTCCTTCATAGCTGCCTACCTCTTTTCCAGGGATCATGTCTGCATGGACCTTTGAGGTTCTCAGCAGGTGAAAGATCCCCTACATTCCTGTATTGTAAGACCAACTCTGTCCCTGCTCTTCTGTAAAGTTAGATTGAGGGAACAGTGTATGTTTAGGGTCAATAACATGTTGGATTTAGTTTAGGAATCATCCTGCAGAATGAATAATGGTATTTGAAACTGCGATATTTACCAGAATATATATGTGAAATATAAGTGTGAAACCAGAAATCTAGGTAACATTTGAAGCCCAGAAGGGCATTGGACCCTTGATTGTGATACTTAGCATTTAATTGCATTCTGCACAGAGGTCTCAGATAGATCAATATACAATGGCATAAGACCTTGTACCTTGCTTGATTGAATGTAGAAGAGAACAACCAGTCAAAAAAGGATAGTCGGTCGGATTAGGATGATATTCGGTAGGTTTACAAAAAGAATGAGTATAGGATTAGGAACAAAAGTTTATTAGCAATAGGTTATCGATTAGAGTGTGAATGTAAATGTCAGCACATGTGAAGAGTCAGTCACAATGATGAACTGGGGAAAATATGTAGGAAACAGAAATAGAGCCATAATGAAATCAGGCAATGTATAAAGTGAGGGATAGGATTAGACATTTTCAGTAGGGTTGAGTTTGAATATATAATCTTAAGAAGAAACAAATATGTAGTCACCAATAGGATTGACATTTGACAGCATTAGGCAACATGGACATGGATGTTTTTAGTAATCCATGTTTACTTTCCTTTTAGGCTTTGGTACAAACATAAGTGTGACCTTTGCATTTTGTGTTCCGAATATTTCTGTGATTAAATGTATAAGTAGATCAGGTGACATGAGTATTTCTTCCACCATTTCAGGGAGCAATATTTTGAAGTATTGGGGGTATAAAGAAGTGTACACTGCGTCTATGAATATAGAGATAATGCATGAATAGACCATTCTGTGAATAAATAATATAACTCTTTTCACTTTAAATAATGGATTGAATTTTTATCTGAAAATATATAAGAAATCCTATATTGGTATGCAATCATTAATTCCAACCAGTTATACATCTAATGGTAATATCAGAGTTATAATTTATCATAAAGTTTATGTGAGTTTTGCTTCAAAAGTGATTATGGAAATTGAAAGTCATGTGTCTTGAAAGAAGTCTCATGAAAAGACCTGTCAAGAAACATGGAAGAATACATGTGTCCTGAAGCAGGAAGTGATTGAAAGTGAAGCAAATTCCTATAAATTTGCGAACTTGTGGGGAAATCTTAAGAGCCCCTCCCAGCTCTCCCTTGAGCGCGATATCCAGACCGAGGGAATTAGGAGTGGCACGTGACTCGTGGTGCAGACCTCCAGGCCACCGCTCCCACCAGTGCTGAAAACTGAAGTCTCTTGCTCCAGCTTCCGGGGGCATGGCTTCCGGAGTGCAAGCAAATTCACTGGGGGTTCTCAGGCCTAAGCTCTAAAAACTTAGGGTCTGAGGGAGACAAACAGGGAGATTGTGCCCAGGCGTTCATGAAAACAGGGCTCCTAGGAGCAGCAGACCTGGCATGTAACCAGTATTGTGGTGAGTGTCACAGGTGAGTGGGGCCTGGCTTGAGGAAACACAAAAGAAGGCCCTAGGCACTCAGGATTGGACACCCACCCAGTGTGGGAGGAATAGCTGCTGCACAGTGATTGGTTCCCACCTATTGAAAGGAGAAGCTTGGCCCAGTGGGCACAGCTCTACCTAATGGAAAAAAAAGTTTATTGCAATCTATGACTGCATTTATTATTATTATTATTATATTAGTTTGGTTTTTTTTGTTTTTGTTTTTTTTTTGTTTTCTTTTATTTTCATTTTTTGTTGCTGTTCTATAACTTTTTTAAAATGTTTTTAATTTTTTTTAATTTTTTCTTTTGTTATTATTATTTTTTAAAATTTTAATTTTATATTATCATAATCATTTTTTAAAAAAATCATTTTCTTTCTTTATTTTCTATTTTTTCTATTGTCTTTTCATTTCTTTTCAATTTTCTTATTTCCCATTCCTTGCATTCTACCTGCCTACTCTCATTCTCTTTAGTGACTTTTTCCCTTCCCTTCTAAAATCTTTCCTCCCAAGCATCAAATAAATTTATAAGAGTAAACAGTAACTAAGCAGTCAAACAGAACAAGAAGTAACATGAGCATCATAAACAAGCAAGGAAGAAAAGGAGTACAAACCACGAAGGACACCCTAAATATTCAGGAGGACCTAGAGTCATCAGAAAAATGGTCATATAAAGAACTCAAGGAATACCTTAGACAGATGGAATGGAAACTTAAAGAGGATATGAGACAGAAAATCCAAACAGTAAAAGAAAACATTGAAAATGAATTACATAAACAGATAAAAGAAAAAGTTAAGCATCTTTATCAGAGGATAGAGATTATAAAAAAATCAAACAATAATTCTAGAAATGAAGGAAATGATAAACCAAATTAAGAACTCCATTGAGAGTATCACTAACAGAGTGGAGCAAGTAAAAGCCAAAAGGTCAGATAATGAAGACAAAATATATCATCTTGAAACGAGTCCAGCCAACTCAGAAAGGCTGGCGAAAAAATTACAAGAAAAACATCCAAGAGATTTGGGATAACATTAAAAAAAAACACACTTACGAGTCATCAGGATAGAGGAAGGTACAGAGACTCAAACCAAGGGAATGAGAAAACTGCTGAATGAAATAATTACAGAAAACTTTCCAGAAATAAAAAAGGAAATGGATATACAAATTGTAGCTGCATACAGGACAAGAGCACACAAAATCACAGTAGACCAATGCCAAGACACATTGTTATGAAGATATCCAATATACAGAACAAAGAGAAAATAATAAATCTACAAGAGAATGGAGGCAGAATACATTCAGTGGTAAACAAATAAGGTTAACAATGGATATTTCATCACAGACGCTGAAAGCGAGAAGATCCTGGAAAAATGTATATCAAACACTGAAAGACAATGGATGCCAACCAAGAATTATGTATCCAGCATAATTAACCATCAAGTCCAATAACGAAATAAGAATCTTTCATGATAAACAAAAGCTAAAAGAATTTGAAGCCAGAAAACAAGCATTGCAAAGCGTCTTGAGCAAAACACTACACAAGAAAGAAATGAAAAACAACAACCAAAACCATCAGTGGGAAGTACCTTGGTAATGACAGAGGCAGGGTGAAAGCTTGTCATGGAGAAACAAACTAAATTTAAAAAAAATATGAATAATCAAACATGGCTGGCATACAAACCATACATCAATAGTAACTCTGAATGTAAAAGGCTTAAAGTCTCCAATAAAGCGACATAGGCTGGTAACTTGGATTAAATAAACAAATCCAACAATATGTTGCCTCCAGGAGACACATCTGAAATGCAAAGACACACAGGCTGAAGGTGAAAGGTTGGGAGAAAATACACCATGCACACTTATCCTCATAAACAAGCAGGGGTGGACATCCTCATATCGAATAAAATCGACTTCAAGACTAAGTTAATCAAAAGGGATAAGGAAGGACATTATATACTGTTATAAGGAACCATTCACTAACAAGACATAACAATTATCAATATTTATGCACTAAATAATGGTGCTACATTGTTCATGAAACAAATTCTCCTCAAGCTCCAGAATGAAATAGACCACAACACAATAATTATGGGTGACTTCAACACACATCTATCATCATTGGACAGATCCTTCAAACAAAAGTTGAATAAAGAAAGTATAGAACTCAATATCACAATCAATAACCTACATGTAACTAACATATATAGAATATATCAACCATCATCAAGTGGATATACTTTTTTTCTCAGCAGCACATGGATCCTTCTCAAAAATAGACAATATATGATGCCATAGGGCAACCCTCAGTAAATATAAAGGTGTGGAGATAATACCATGCATTTTATCTGATCATAATGGAATGAAACTGGAAATCAATGATAAAAGACGGAAGGAAAAATCCTACATCACATGGAAAATGAACAATATGTTACTGAATGATCAGTGGGTTAGAGAAGATATAAAGGAGGAAATCAAAAAATTCTTAGAGATACATGAAAATACAGACGCAACATATCGGAATCTATGGGACACAATGAAAGCAGTTTTAAGAGGGAAATTCATTGCCTGGAGGTCATTCCTGAAAAAAAGTAAAACCGAACAAATAAATGAGCTCACACTTTAACTCAAAGCCCTAGAAAAGGAAGAGCAAAACAACAGAAAATGTAGCAGAAGGCAAGAAATAATTAAAATCAGAGCAGAAATCAACGAAATTGAAACAAAAGAAACTATTGAAAAAATTAACAAAACTAAAAGGTGGTTCTTCGAAAAAATATATATGTTCGACAGACCCTTAGCCATGCTAATGAAGAGAAGAAGAGAGAGAACTCAAATTACTAACATATGGGATGAAAAAGGCTATATTACAACAGATGCTTCCGAAATACAGAAGACAATTAGAAATTATTTGGAAAACCTATATTCCAATAAAATAGAATATAGTGAAGACATCAACAAATTTCTTAAGTCATATGATTTGCCCAGACTGAGTCAGGAGGATACACAAAATTTAAACAGACCAATGTCAATGGATGAAACAGAAGAAGCAATCAAAAGACTACCAACCAAGAAAAGCCCAGGAACGGATGGCTATACAGCGGAGTTTTACAAAACATTTAAAGAAGATTTAATACCAATACTTTTCAAGTTATTTCAGGATAGAGAAAAAGAGGGAGCTCTGCCAAATTCATTCTGTGAGGCCAACATCACGCTGATTCCGAAATCAGAAAAAGACACCTCAAAGAAAGAAAACTACAGACCAATATATCTGATGAACCTACATGCAAAAATCCTCAATAAAATTCTGGCGAATCGAATACAAAGGCACATCAAATAATTAGAAATTATTTTGAAAATCATGATTCCAATAAAATAGAAAATAGTGAAGACATCGATAAATTTCTTAAGTCATATGATTTGCCCAAAGTGAGTCAGGAGGATACACACAATTTAAACCGACCAATATCAATGGATGAAATAGAAGAAGCAATCAAAAGACTACCAACAAAGAAAAGCCCAGGAACGGATGGCTATACAGCGGAGTTTTACAAAACCTTTGAAGAAGAATTTATACCAATACTTTTCAAGTTATTTCAGGAAATAGAAAAAGAGGGAGCTCTGCCAAATTCATTTTATGAGGCCAACATCACCCTAATTCCAAAACCAGAAAAAGACAACTCAAAGAAAGAGAACTACAGACCAATATATCTGATTAACCTAGATGCAAAAATCCTCAATAAATATCTGCCTAATCGAATACAAAGGCACATCAAAAAAATTTTTCACCAGGATCAAGTAGGGTTCATCCCTGGGATGCAACGATGGTTCAATATACGAAAATCAATAAATGTTATTCATCACATCAATAGACTTAAAGATAAGAACCATATGATCATCTTGATAGATGCAGAAAGCATTTGACCAAGTACAGCATCTCTTTATGTTCAAAACATTAGAAAAATAGGGATAACAGGAACTAACCTCGACATTTTAAAAGCTATCTATGCTAAGTCTCAGGATAGCATCATTATGAATGGAGAAAAATTGAAGTCATTCCCTCTAAAATCTGGAACAAGACAGGGATGCCCTCTGTCACCAGTTCTATTCAATATAGTTCTCGAAACACTCGCCAGAGCAATTAGACAGATGAAAGAAATCAAAGGCATAAAAATAGGAAAATAAGAACGTAAATTATCACTATTTCCTGGTGACATGATTCTATACATAGAAAACCCAAAGGGGTCTACAAAAAAATCTACTAGAACTAATAAATGAATTCAGCAAAGTGGCAGGATATACAATCAAAACGCATAAATCAAAGGCATTTCTGTATATCAGCGACAAAACTTCTGAAACAGAAATGAGAAAAAACACTCCATTCACAATATCGTCAAAAAAATTAAATACTTGAAAATCAACCTAACAAAAAAGGTGAAAGACTTATACAATGAAAACTACAGAACCCTAAAAAGGGAAGTAGAAAAAGATCTTAGAAGATGGAAAAATATACCCTGTTCCTGGATAGGCAGAACTAACATCATCAAAATGGCGAAATTACCAAAAGTTTTCTATAGGTTTCATGCAATGCCAATCAAAATCCCAAAGGCATTTCTTGTAGAAATAGATAAAGCAATCATGGAATTCATATGGAAAAATATAAGACCCAGAATAGCAAAAGCAATTCTAGCAGGAAGTGTGAATCAGGCGATATAGCGATACCAGACTTAAAACTATACTACAGAGCAATAGTAACAAAAACAGCATGGCACTGGTACCAAAACAGGCGGGTTGACCAATGGGTACAGAATAGAGGACACAAAGACTAATTCACAAAGCTACAACTATGCTATATTTGATAAAGGAGCTAAAAGCATGCAATAGAGGAAATATAGCATCTTCAACAAATGTTTTTGTATAAAATGGAAATCCATATGCAACAAAATGAAACCGAATCCCCTCCTCTTGCCATGCACAAAAGTTAACTCAAAGTGGATCAAGGAGCTAGATATCAAATAAGAGACTCTGCATCTGATAGAAGAAAAAGTTTGCTCTGATCTACATAATGTGGGGTCGGGCTCCAAATTCC
The DNA here is from genome assembly GCF_048772815.1 of Callospermophilus lateralis. Lineage (NCBI taxonomy): Eukaryota > Metazoa > Chordata > Mammalia > Rodentia > Sciuridae > Callospermophilus > Callospermophilus lateralis. The sequence goes on from NW_027515613.1 coordinate 324,807, forward strand.
TTAACAGGACACACATAGCAGAAGAGTTAATAACAACAATCATCAAATGGGACTTACTTAAACTGAAAAGTTTTTTTTCTCAGCAGGATAAAAAATGAGAGAGGTAAATAGGGAGACTAAATCATGGGAACAAATTTTTACTCCTCACCCTTCAGATAGAGCCCTAATATCCAGAGTATACCAAGAACTCAAAAAATTAGACAATAAGATGATAAATAACCCAATCAAAAAATGGGCCATGGAACTGAACCAACACTTCTCAGAGGAGGACATACAATCAATCAGTAAGTACATGAAAAAATGCTCACCATCTCTAGCAGTCAGAGAAATGCAAATTAAAACCACCCTAAGATACCATCCTACTCTAGTAAGATTGGCAGCCATTATGAGGTCAAACAACAACAAGTGCTGGCGAGGATGTGGAGAATAGGGTACTCTTATACATTGCTGGTGGGACTGCAAACTGTTGTGGCAAATTTGAAAAGCAGTATGGAGATTCCTGGGAAAGCTGGGAATGGAACCACCATTTGACCCAGCTATTGCCCTTCTCAGACTATTCCCTGAAGACCTTAAAAGAGCATATTTCAGGGATACTGCCACATCGATGTTCATAGCAGCACAATTCAAAATTGCTAGACTGTGGAACCAACCCAGATGCCCTTCAGTAGATGAATGGATAAAAAATGTGGTATTTATACACCATTGAGTATTATGCATTGAGTATTATGTCATTAAAAAATGACAAAATCATTGAATTTGCAGGGAAATGGATGGCACTAGAGCAGATTATGCTTAGTGAAGCTAGCCAAACCCTAAAAAACAAATAAAAATGTCTTCTTTGATATAATGAGAGCAACTAACAACAGAGCAGGGAGGAAGAGCAGGAAGAAAAGATCAACATTAAACAGAGACATGAGGTGGGGGGCGGAAAGAGAGAGATAAAGGAAATTGCATGGTAATGGAGGGAGACCCTCATTGTTACACAAAATTACATATAAGAGGTTGTGAGGGGAATGGGAAAATAAACAAAGATATAAATGTATTACAGTAGATGGGTTAGAGAGGGAAGATGGGAGGGGAGCAGGGATAGTAGAGGATAGAAAATGTAGCAGAATACAACAGTTACTAATAGGGCATTATAAAAATGCGGATGTGTAACAGATATGATTCTGCAATCCGTACTTGGGATAAAAATGGGAGTTCATAACCCACTTGAATCTAATGTATGAAATATAATATGTCAAGAGCTTTGTAATGTTTTGAACACCCAATTAAAAAATAAAATAATAATATGAAATAAAATAATTTAAAAAAAAACACATGGAGAAATATTTCACTGTCATCCAGAACAATGCCTTGACATTACCCTCGCCCCAAGTAATTCATCATTAGAGGAGAAGAGTTCGAAAATCTGGGAATACATAGCTGGAATTTAATATGCTCAAAAGTTCACAACCTTGGAGGTGGTAGAGTAGTTTACTAAAGTAAGGGACAGGGTAAACACTCCACAAATATGGAGCTCTGCTGGCCTAAAGACTTCTTCAGAAACTGCCTCTGAGGTTGGGCATTTGAAATATATGTTGTTGTCAGGAGGTTTAGATTCCTTTGTAATGAGAGCATCAAAGCTGGGTCTGCATCTATGTGACCTGGAGGACATGGTTTCTTATGTTCCAATGAACATGAGTCAGCAGTGCTGAATTCAATCTTTGTAGGTAAACTGTGGTCACTGGGGGCTAAGTGTCTCCCCGCATGGACTGTGAAGCCATTTGGTCATCCTCCACATTTTGTGGTGTTTATTGCTGCTGCACTGGTAGTTTGGTATTTTCTTCACAAAATACAAGGAGTCCAACTGGGACAAAGTTTTGGAGGGAGTTTCTCAAGTGTGGTGGGTCAGGGTCTGCAGGAGAATGCACCCACCAAGGTTCTATTCCAAATAGCTTGCCTCTTGACCATAGCAACGTGATTCTGAACATTGCCCTGAAACCTCTCCAAATAAAAATACGCCTTTACATATAAGGGTCTGCTTGCTGCACCATGTCAGTCACAAGCAATTTGGAAGCCAAAGGAAGATCCACATGGCCCCACCACAGATGATTTATCACACACCTGCCGACTGCAGCTCTATGCCCACTACTCAGCAGGCTCCAAATTACTGGCATCTCTGCTCTACACCATTTTCTTGAAACCCAGTCCATCAGGCACTGTCTAGTATACTCATAGTCAGCAACAGGATATCCAAAGTTTCTCCAGTGCCACCTGGTCATGGAAATTTAAAAAAATTTCACTGTATTTATCTAGCCATTTTTCAAGGATGAAGTTGAAGGCACTGTGGGTTTCACTTCATTCAGGAACCATTAAATGGTGAGGATGCTCATTTCAATGAAAGCTCTGGAGAACTCTCATAAGCAAGGCTTCCCAAAGAGTGGCCAATGATCACATGAAGCTAGGCACATTGAGGTCTACAATGTGAGGTCCATGTGTGTTTTGACTCTCAACTATGGCTGCAAGCCTTTCAGAATAAAATTATGTGATACCCTGCCTGAGATTCCCAGTGCTCTGTGCAAAGCCAACCTGGGCCTAGATCTCAGTTTCCAAGGGCAAATCTCATGCGTGGCCTCCTAAAATCCCAACACAATTCATGGCAATACTTCTCTGAGGTCAGTACCACAACTCAGTATCTAAGGGGAATCACACCAGAGTTCCAGCCCAGGTGGACCCAGTCGTCACTTCCAACCGCCACCCAAATGACCACAATTAAAACCAAAACATTCCCACATGACCCACATCTTCTTCCATATAGACACTCATCATAACTTCTGGCTGGAGGTTTCCATAAGGGGCTCCGCCCAAGCCAGTGTCAAAAATAAGCTCCCTTGCCCCTTAATTTGACTAAACTCAGGGTGGCCTGTACACCCTTCCTGTGAACCAGATGTGATCAAATAGGCCTGCCATTAATACTGCTCCGCTTCTCCAATTTGAGGACTACTGACTGTGGGTTTTAGATTCTTTATGTGAACTGGAGTCATGATAAAACCCAAGCACCTATGGGATAGAATCTGCAGGGCGTTGAGGAACTCATTTGACACAAAGGATCCCTATTCTCACTTGATGGAGGTCACAAACCTTACAGAGGAAGACGAGAGACTTCATCCACAATGACATCTCTTTTTGGCACTTTGGTTTTGGATGTACACATGGAATCTTTCTTTAGATCCATCAGGTGATGAGAAACTAAGCAACAGCCTCACACAGGGCCAATGGTCTGAATGAGACACATCTTTTTCAAAGCAATTAAGCAAAGAGCCACAGGTGATCCATTCATTTCCATTTGAAAACTGTTTTCTTCAGGCTTCACAAAGGGGTGGCCAAAGGCAAAGACCTTCCTGACATTCAGGGCAACAGAACAATAGGTAACCAAAACGCCCAAAGCAGGGTTTCTCCACTGAGACTTTAATGGTCACAGTGATTTCTGAGTTTTCTGCGATTCTCGCCATTCCCTTCAGCTATCCAGTACATGGCCATGTCACAGAGCTTGGAGGTGGTATATATCTTGCACAAAAACCATGAGCCTATTCTGGAGAGTGGCCAGAATTCAGGAAGAAAAGTGGAACTTAGGAAGATAGCAGGTGTAGCCAATTGATAAGGCAAGCCGCAGTCCATTCATAAATTGTGCAGGATGAATTCTGGGAAGCTTTCTACTAAACAGGACACATCCATTGATCCAATATCTTTTCTAATGTCTACAACCATGGATAACAGTGGGATACACAGACATAGAAACACTCGCCTTGCCAAACGACTTACTAGAAAAAGTTCACTCCAAACCAAACAAACTGCCTTCCTTGCCTATTCTCAGAACATGAGACAAAACCACAAACCTACAACCAAACCTACAAAGGCACCTCCTTCCGCCAAGTAGGTCTTTGACTATCTGGAGTGTCCTCTGACTTTTGGGCCATACTATGTTCCCCCGAAATGGCCACTCCTGTCTCAGATTTGAACTCCATGGCCAACTCTATGAAATTGTCAGGAGCCAGCTGTGAGCCACTACCTGCTTTCTCAGGAAAGGCCCCTCTTCAGAGATTTCCTGCCGCTTGGCCATCCTCACATTAGTAGGTACCAAGAGAGACTGACTCTGTCCTTGGTAAATCCAAACAAATGAGACCACTCGGACTGGAACTGGCCCTGGCTTTTGTGCCTGAATTCCTGGATCCCAAGATCAGAGAGTTCCATCACCAAGAAAGTGAGGTGAGGTCACTTCTTTCAGGAACTGAAAAATCTGTGGAAAGCAACCCTGGGCCTAGATCTCAGTTCCAAGGGTGACTCTTATGCGTGGCCTCCTAAAATCCCAACAAAATTCAATGCAATACTTCTCTAAGGTCAGTTCCACAACTCAGTCTCTAAGGGGAATCACACCAGAGTTCAAGCCCAGGTGGACCCAGTCATTTCTTCCAACCGCCACACAAATGACCAAAATTAAAACGAAAACACTCCCACATGGCCCTCATCTTCTTACATATTGTCATTCATCATAATGTCTGGCTGAAGATTTTCATGAGGGGCGAAGCCCAAGAAAGTGTCCAAAATAAGCTCACTTGGCCCTCATTTGCCTAAAGTCAGGGTGGCCTGGACACCCTTCCTGTGAACCAGGAGTGATCAAATAAGCCTGTCATTAATAATGCTCTGTTTCTCCAATGTGAGGCCTACTGATTTTCAGGTATAGATTCTTTGTGATTTGGAGTCATGCGAAACCCCAAGCACCTCTGCAGGGCTTTGAGGAACTCATTTGACCCAAAGAATCCATTTTCTCACTTGACGGAGGTCAGGAACCTAACAGAGGAAGGCAAGAGACTTCATCCACAATGACTGATCTTTTTGCCATTATGGTTTTTGATGCACACATGGGATTATTCTTTAGATTCATCAGGTGCTGAGAATGTAAGTCACAGCCACACACAAGGCCAAGAGGCTAATTCAGCCACATCCCTTTCCAAAGCAATTAAACAAAGAGCCACAGGTGATGCCCATTCATTTCCATTTGAAAATTGTTTTCTTCAGGCTTCACAAAAGGGTGGCCTGAGACAAAGTCTTTCCTGACATTCAGTGCAACAGAACAATAGGTAAGCAAAAGGCCCAAAGCAGGGTTTTTCCACTGAGACGTTCCTGTTCACACTGATATCTGAGTTATCTGAAAGGCTGGCCATTCTCTTCAGCTATCCAGTACATGACCATGTCACAGAGCTTGGAGTGGTACATATCTTGGACACAAAACCATGAGCCTATTCTGGAGAGTGGCCAGAATTCAGGAAGAAAACAGGAACTTAGGAAGATAGAAGGTATTGCCTCTCGATAAGACAAGCTGCAGTCCATTCATAAATTGGGCAGAATGAATTATGGGAAGATTTATACTAGACTGGAGGCATTCATTAATGCATTCTCTTTTCTAATGTCTACAACAACGGACACAGTGGGATACACAGACATAGAAACACTCGCCTGGTCAAACGACTTACTAAAAACAATCCACTCCAAACCAAACAAACCAACTTTCCTACCTATTCTCAGGACATGGCCTGACCTCTCTCAGATCTGGTTTCCTTGGCCAACTCTGTGAAGTTGTCAAGAAAAAGGGGTGAGCCACTACCTGCTTCTTCTGGAAAGGTCCCTCTTCAGAGCTCTCCTGGCATTTGGCCATCCTCACATCAGTAGGTACCAAGAAAGACTGACTCTGTCCTTGGTAAATCCAAACAAGTGAGCCCACTGGAACTGGGGCTGCCTCGGGGTGCCTGGATTCTTGGATACAAAAGTTCAGAGAGTTCCATCACCAAGGAAATGAGGTATGTCACTTTCTTTGGAACTGAATGAGGTCACTGCCTTGGTGACCACTTTGTCCTAACAGTTGCTTCCAAGTGTCCCATGAGATGGAGGCTGCCCCTACTTCCTGTGACACTTTCACAAGGTAGAATGGTATGTCAACCATAGACACCCAGCAGCAGCTCTCGACAGATGCCTGGTTTGGTCCATCTTCTCTACAATAAAAAGAGAGAGGCTGATTCAGACACATCCCTTCATCCTGACCAGGTTGTTTGCCATGGAAGATGACTTTTGCTCTCTCAGGTCCTTCATAGCTGCCTACATCTTCTCCAGGTATCATTTTGAATGGACCTTTGAGGTTCTCAGCAGGTGGAATGTCCCCTACTTTCCTGTATTGTAAGAACGACTCTCTCCCTGCTCTTCTGTAAAATGAGATTGAGGGAAAAGTGTATGTTTAGGGTTAATAACAGGTTCGATTTGGGTTAGCAATCATTCTGTGCGATAAATAATGGTATTGGGAACCTGCGATATTTACAAGAATATCGAGGTGAAATATAAGTATGAAAACAGAAATCTAGGTATGATTTGAAACCCAGAAGGGCATTGGGCCCTTAATTGGGATACTTAGTTTTTAATTATATTCTGCAAAGATGTCTCAGACAATTTGATATACAATGGCATAGAACCTTGTACCTTGGATGTTTGAATGTAGAAGAGAACATCCAATCCAAAGGGATAGTCGGTAGGATTAGGAAGATAGTCGGTAGGTTTAGGAAGAAGAATGAGTGTAGGATTGGGACTAAAAATTCTTTAGCTATAGGGTTTCGGTTAGAGAGTGAATGTAAATGTCAGCACATATGAAGAGTCGGTCACTATGATGAAATTGGGAAAATATGTAGAAAAGCAGATATCAATAGAGACATTATGAAATCAGGCAAAGTATTAAGTGAGTGATAGGAGTAGACATTTTCACCAGGGTTGAGTTTGAATATATAAACTTAGGAAGAAACAAATATCTAGTAACTAATAGGATTGACATTTGAGAGCATTAGGCAACCTGGACATGGATGTTTTTAGTAATCCATGATCTCTTTTCATTTAGTCTTTGGTACAATCATAAGTGTGACCTTTACAATTTTTGTCCAGAATATTACTGTGATAAAATCTATATGTAGATCAGGTGACATGAGTATTTCTACCACCATTTCTGGGAGCAATATATTGAAGACATAAAATTATTATTGGGGATACAAAGAGGTGTACCCTGTGTCCATGAATATAGAGATTAAGCATGAATACACCATACTGTGAATAAATAATATAACTGATTCCAACTTTAAATAATGGATTGAATTGATATCTGAAAATATACAATAAATCTTATATTGATATACATTCATTCATTCCAACCAGTTATACATCTAATGGTAATATTAGTGTTTTGGTTTATCATGAAGAGTGTGTGAAGTTTGCTTCAAAAGTGATTATGGAAATCGAAAATAATGTGTTCGGAAAGAATTCTCATGCAAAGACCAGTCAAGAAATATGGAGAAATACATGTGTTCTGAAGCAGGAAGAGATTGAAAGTGAAACAAATGCCTATAAATTTGCTAAATTGTTTATGAAATATATATCCTATGATGTGCATAAACTGATGAAATTGTAATGTACCAGTTTTGAATAAAAATTAACGTAAAAATACACATCATGTCCCATTGGAATCTACTTCCATTGATGTTAAACTTGGTAAGTTACTGTAGAAATATTAGGATTCGCGTGCCTCATTCACCGAAGTTAGTTTCCTTTTTTTTTAATTTTTTTATGGTTGTTCTAAACATTACATATTTCTTGATATATCATATTTCACACTTTGATTCAAGTGGGTTATGAACTCCCATTTTTACCCCGTATACAGATTGCAGAATCACATCAGTTACACATCAATTGATTTACACCTTGCCATACTAGTGTCTATTGTATTCTGCTGCCTTTCCTATCCTCTACTATCCCTCCTCCTCTGCCCTCTCTTCCCCTCTTCTCTTTCTACCCCCTCTACTGTAATAAATTTCTCCCTTTTTGTATTATTTTTCCCTTTCCCCTCACATCCTCTTTTATGTAATTTTATATAACCCTGTGGGTCTCCTTCCATTTCCATGCAATTTCTCTTCTCTATCCCTTTCTCTCCCACCTCTCATCCCTATTTAATACTAATCTTCTTCTCATGCTCTTCATCCCTACTCTGTTCGTAGTTACTCTCCTTTTATCAAAGAAGGCATTTGGCATTTGTTTTTTAGGGATTGGCTAGCTTCACTTAGCATAATCTGCTCTAATGCCATCTATTTTCCTGCAAATTCTATGATTTTGTCATTTTTTAAAGCAGAGTAATACTCCATTGTGTATAAATGCCACATTTTTTTTTATCCATTCTTCTATTGAACGGCATCTAGGTTGGTTCCACAGTCTTGCTATTGTGAATTGTGCTGCTATGAACATCAATGTAGCAGTGTCCCTGTAGCATGATCTTTTAAGGTCTTTAGGGAATAGACCGAGAAGAGGAATAGCTGGGTCAAATGGTAGTTCCATTCCCAGCTTTCCAAGAAATCTCCATAATGCTTTACAAATTGGCTGCACCAATTAGCAGTGCCTCCAATAATGTACAAGTGTACCTGTTTCTCCACATCCTCACCAGCACTTGTTGTTGTTTGACTTCATAATGGCTGCCAATCTTACTGGAATGAGATGGTATCTTAGGGTGCTTTTGATTTGCATTTCTCTGACTGCTGGGGATGGTGAGCATTTTTTCATGTACTTGTTTTTTGATTGTATGTCCTTCTCTGAGAAGTGTCTGTTCTGGTTCTTGGCCCATTTGTTTATTGGGTTATTTGTTATCTTATTGTCTATTTTTTTGAGTTCTTTGTATACTCTGAATATTAGGGCTCTATCTGAAGTGTGAGGAGTAAAGATTTGTTCCCAGGATTTAGGCTCCCTATTTACCTCTCTTACTGTTCCTTTTGCTGAGAAAAACCTTTTTAGTTTGAGTAAGTCCCATTTGTTGATTGTAGTTATTAACTCTTGTGCTATGGGTGTCCTATTGAGGAATTTGGAGCCCGACCCCACAGTATGTAGATCGTAGCCAACTTTTTCTTCTATCAGACTCCATGTCTCTGATTTGATATCAAGCTCCTTGATCCATTTTGAGTTATCTTTTGTGCATGGCCAGAGAAAGGGATTCAGTTTCATTTTTTTACACATGGATTCCAAGTTTTCCCAGCACAATTTTTTGCAGATGCTATATTCCTTCATTGCATGCTTTTAGCCCCTCCATCAAATATAAGATAGTTGTAGTTTCCTGGCTTGGTTTCTGTGTCCTCTATTCTGAACAATTGGTCCACCCTCCTGTTTTGGTACCAGTACCATGCTATTTTTGTTACTATTGCTCTGTAGTATTGTTTGAAGTCTGGTATCACTAGGCCGCCTGATTCACACTTCCTGCTTAGTATTGTTTTTTTTTATTCTGTGTCTTTTATTTTTCCATATGAATTCCATGATTGCTTTCTCTATTTCTAGAAGAAATGCCGTTTGGATTTTGATTGGCATTGCATTAAACCTATTGAGAACTTTTGGTAATATCACCATTTTGATGATGTTAGTTCTGCCTATCCATGAACAGGATATATTTTTACATCTTCTAAGATCTTCTTCTATTTCTCTCTTTAGGGTTCTGTGGTTTTCATTGTATAAGACTTTCACATCTTTTGTTAGGTTGATTCCTAATTATTATTATTATTTTTTTAGGATATTGTGTATGGAGTGGTTGTCCTCATTTCCATTTCAGAAGATTTGTCGCTGATATGCAGGAATGCCTTTGATTTATGCATGTTGATTTTATATCCTGCCACTTTTCTGAATTCATTTATTAGCTCCATTAGTTTCTTTGTAGACCCTTTTGGGACTGCTAGATATAGAATCATGTGATCTGCAATAGTGATAATTTAAGTACTTCTTTTCCAATTTTTATGCCTTTTATTTCTTTCGTCTGTCTAATTGCTCTGGCCAGTGTTTCGAGAACTATGTTGAACAGAAGTGGTGAGAGAGGGCATCCCTGTCTTGTTCCAGATTTTAGAGAGAATGCCTTCAATTTTTCTCCATTCAGAATGATGCTAGCCTGAGGCTTAGCATAGATTGCTTTTACAATATTGAGGTATGTTCCTCTTATCACTAGTTTTTCTTGAGTGTTGAACATAACAGAATGCTGTACTTTATTGAATGCTTTTTTTGCATCTATCGAGATGATCATATGGTTCTTATTTTTAAGTCTATTGATGTGGTGAATAACATTTATTGATTTCCGTATATTGAACCAGCCTTGCATCACATGGATGAATTCTACTTAATCAGGATTCACAATTTTTTTGATATCTTTTTGGATCCAATTCGCCAGAATTTTATTGAGGATTTTTTCATGTAGGTTCATTAGAGATATTGGTCTGTAGTTTTCTTTCTTTGAAGTGTCTTTGTCTGCTGTAATAATCAGGGTGATGTTGGCCTCGTAGAATGAATTTGGAAGATCTCCCTCTTTTTCACTTTCTTGAAATACCTTGAAAAATATTGGTATTCGTTCCTCTTTAAAGGTTTTGTTAAACTCTGCTGTATACCTATACGGTCCTGGGCTTTTCTAAGTTGGTAGTGTTTTGACGGTTTCTTCTATTTCCTCAATTGATATTGGTCTGTTTATGTTGCTATATCCTCCTGACTCAATATGGGCAGATCATATGACTTAAGAAATTTATCGATGCCTTCACTGTCTTCTATTTGATTGGAGTATAAGGATTCAAAATAATTTCTGATTATCTTCTGTATTTCTGAAATATCTGTTGTGATATTTCTTTTTTAATCCCTTATTCTAGTAATTTGAGTTCTCTGTCTTCTTCTCTTTGTTATCATTTCTAAGGGTCTGTCAATTTTATTTATTTTTTCAAAGAACCAACTTCTACTTTTGTCAAGTTTTTTCAATTGTTTCTTTTGTTTCAATTTCATTAATTTCAGCTTTCATCTTAATTATTTCTTGCCTTCTACTTCATTTGCTGTTGCTTTCGTCTTCTTTTTCTAGGATTTTGAGATGAAGTATGATCATTTATTTGTTGGTTGTTTCTTTTTTTAAGGAATGAACTCCAAGCAATGAATTTTCCTCTTAGAACTGCTTTCAATGTGTCCCATAGATTCCGGTATGTTGTGTCTGCATTTTCATTTATTTCTAAGAATTTTTAAATTTCCTCCTTGATGTCTTCTATAACCCATTGATCACTCAGTAACCTATTGTTCATTCTCCAAGTGATGCATGATTTTTCCTTCCTTCTTTTATCATTGATTTTTAGTTTCATTCCATTATGATCAGATAATATGCATGGTATTAACTGTACTCCTTTATATTGTCTAAGAGTTGCCCTGTGACATAATATATGATCTATTTTTTACAAGGATACATGTGCTGCTGAGAAAAAAGGTAACTGCTTGATGTTGGGTGTTATATTCTACATATCTCAAATAAGTCTAGGTTATTAATTGTGTTATTGAGTTCTATAGTTTCCTTATTCAACTTTTGTTTGGAAGATCTGTCCAGTGGTGAGAGAGGTGTGTTCATGGCTCCCATGATTACTGTATTGTGGTCTATTAGACTATTGAAATTGAGAAGAGTTTCTTTGATGAACATAGCTGCACCATTGTACGGGGCATATATATTAACGATTGCTGTGTCTTGTTGGTGTATGGTTCCCTTGAGCAGTATGTAGTGTCTCTCTTTATCCCTTTTGATTAACTTTGGCTTAAAATCTATTTTATTTGATATGAGTATGGACTCTCCTGCTTGTTTCCGAAGTCCATATGAGTGATATGATTTTTCCCAAACTTTCACCGTCAGTCTATGTATGCATTTTCCTATCAAATTCGTCCCCTGTAGGCAGCATATTGTTGGGTCTTGTTTTTTGTTCAATTCTACTAGCCAGTGTGTCTTCATTGGTGAGTTTAAGCCATTAACATTTAGGGTTATTATTGAGATATGGGTTGTTCTTCCAGCGATATTTGTTTATTTATGTTCCTAAACATGGTTTGTTTTCCTCTTTGATTATCCCCAGCCTTTACTGTACTCCCTCCCGCTGTTGGTTTTCATTGATATTTTCCATTTCCTCTTCCTGTAATATTTTGCCGAGGATGTTTTGAAGAGATGGTTTTCTAGCTGCAAATTCTTTTCACTTTTGTTTATCGTGGAAGGTTTTAATTTCATCTTCCATCCTGAAGCTTACTTTCGCTGGATACACAATTCTTGGTTGGAACCCATTTTGTTTCAGTGTTTGAAATATGTTATTCCTGGATCTTCTAGCTTTCAGAGTCTGTTTTGAAAGATCAGCTGTTATCCTGATTGGTTTACCCCTAAATGTAATCTGCTTCCTTTCTCTTGTAGCTTTTAAAATTCTCTCCTTTTTCTGTTTGTTGGGCATCTTAATTATAATGTGTCTAGTTATGGCTCTCTTATGATTTTGCACATTCCGCGTTCTGTAGGCTTCTAGGACTTGGGATTCTTTTTTATTTATCAAGTCTGGGAAGTTATCTCATATTATTTCATTGAATAGGTTGCTCATTCCTTTTGTTTGGACCTCTATACCTTCCTGTATCCCAATGTCTCTTAAGTTTGGCCTCTTTATGTTATCCCATATTTCTTGGATGTTCTGCTCATGGTTTCTTAACAGTCTTGCTGAGCTGTCTATGTTCTTTTCAAGTTGAAATACTTTGTCTTCATTGTCTGATGTTCTATGTTCTAAGTGTTCTACTCTGCTGGTAGTATTCTCAATTGAGTTTTTAAGTTGGTTTATTGCTTCCTGCAATTCTAGGATTTCTGTTTGTTTGTTTTTACAACCTCTATCTCCCTATATAGTTGATCTTTTGCTTCTTGGATTTGTTTATGTAATTCATTGTCGAAGTGATCTTTAATTGTCTGATTTTGTTGTCTAATGTCTTCCTTGAGACTCCAGATCATCTAAAGCCTGAGTATCCTGAATTCTTTATCTGACATTCCATCTGATGCAGCTATTACCTCTTCTAAAATTGTGTTTACCTGCATTGCTTGTGGTCCTTTCTTTCCTTGTCTTTTCATACTGCTCGCGTTTCTCTCTGCTTGTTGAAACTGTTGTGTTTTTGAAATTTTCCCCCTATATACTTATATTGCTCTTGTATAGTTGAAAAGTCTCCCTTGAAGTAGCGGGGGGCGGCTGTTCTGCTCCTCCAATTGGGGTGATCTATCTACCACGCTGACGGGCTGCTGGGCCTGTTGTGCTGGTTGGTCGCAGGTCTGTCTACAATGCGGGAGCGGGCAGTGGCTCTGCTCTGCCCCTCCTCCATTTGGTGTGACGTGTCTACAATGCCCACGGACCCCTCGGCCTGTTCTGCTGATCCATTGCAGGTCTTCCTACCTTGCAGGTGTGGGCGGCAGCTCTACTCTGCCCTTACTCAAATTGGGATGATGTGTCTACCATGCCGGCAGGACGCTGAGCCTCTTTGCTGGTCGGTCACACGTGTGTCTATTTTGTGGGCACGGGCAGTGGATCTGCTCTGCCCCTACTCCAAATGGGGTTATGTGTCTGCCGTGCCCGCAGGCCACTTGGCCTGTTTCGCTGTTCGGTTGCCTACGTTGTGGGCGAGGTTGGTCACTCTGCTCTACCCCTACTCCAATTGGGGTGATGTGACTACCTCTCCGGCGGGTTGCTGGGCCTTTTCTGGGCATGGGTGGTGGCTCTGCTCTGCCCCTATTCCTATTGGGGTGACCTAACAACCATGCTGGTGGGCCGATGGGCTTGTAATGGGCACGGGAGAAGGCTCTGCTCTGCCACTACTCCAATAGGGGTGCCGTGTCTACCACACCGGCGAGTCGTTGGGCCTGTTCTGGGCATAGGCTGTGGCTCTGCTCTGCCCCTACTCCAATTGTGGTGACGTGACTACCAAGCCTGCTGGTCGATGGGCCTGTTCCGGGCACGGGCGGCGGCTCTGCAGGAATGGTGACGTCAGCTCTCCAAGATGGTGGCCCCTGGCTTCCTCTGTGGTCTGACTGGTGTGGAAAACCGAATTGGATCATGTATTTCCCTGGTCTCAAACCCAGAATTCAGCAATGAGCACAGTGATTGTACAGATGGCAGGAGCCCACAGAATCTGCACCACTGAATATTTGTGTTGCTATCTCATTGCTTCCCAGCACGCGCCACAGACTCTACCCGCAGGGCGATTTGCTGAATAAGCAGCATGATGCTCCATGCAGACAAATCACTCACGTTTGAGCCCCGTAGCTGATCCTCGTGAGATGGAAATACTTCCACTAGGTTTAGGACCACCCAAATTTTGCTGGAAATTCGTCATTCTCCTGCACAGTGACGCTGTACATGGGGTTGATGCACTCCTTTCGCTGTCATCATATGATCCCCTGAAGTTAGTTTTCAGTACTAGGAAACAAATATGTATTTCAGGTGGATGAATATTTCTGAGAATAAACTTGTGAAAAGTTGATTATACATCCACATACATAAATATGAATGAATTTAGGGAGTGTATAATCAGACAAATACATTTCATATTTTGAAAAATCTGGAGAGTGAATACATATATATATATACACACACACACACACACAGACATTAAAAAGTAGCATTATGTATGCCAATTGAAATTCACCATGAAAAATATATCATCCAGAGATCCAAAAATATTCATTTTCCTTTCATTTTCCTGAACATCAATTTATGTTGTACAACTAGAAAACTGACCCATATGTTGAATTTTCAGTTCCAACAGCGTTTAGTAGGAGTGATCTTTTCTTACAATTTGTATCTGCCAAGTCAGCCACCTCACAAAATGTACGTGTGATACCAGGTATAATTCAATATGTGCATAAAAAATACATGTGCTGAATAGGCTACAGAGAAAGGGAGACAGTTATTCACATATTTGTTAACTTTTAAAACACATGGAGAACTATTTCAATTAAAATTGGCTTGATTTATAACACCTACCATTTATCATACGAAAGGCAAATCCAACTATACACCATGCCTCCTGTGAACCTCTTGTATTTCTATTTTGTCTGGGTTATTTTTCTGCATCATATTAAGATTATAAGTAAAAGTCTAGAAGGAAATTTGTTAGTGTCAGGGATTCAGTATTTCGAATGGAAAATTGGAAAATGTATCCAATGTGTATGCAAACATGTGCTACATAAAAATCTTCCCACTCTCATTCAGAACAATGCCTTGGCATTACCTTCGCCCCATGTAAGACACAATTAGAGGAGAAGAGTTAGAAAATCTGTGAATATATATCTGGAATAGAAAATGCTCAGGAGTTAACAAATTTGGAGGTGGTAGAGGAGTTTCCAAAAGTAAGGGACAGGGTAAACACTCCACAAACATGAAGCTCTGCCGGCCCAACATCTGGAGAAACTACCTCTGAGGTTGGGCACTTGAAATATATTTTGTTGTCAGGAGCATTAGCTTCCTTTGTAGTGAGACCATCAAAGCTGGGTCTGCATCTATGTGACATGGATGACATGGTTTCTTATTTTCCAATGAACATGAGGCAGCAGTGCTGAATTTTCTCTGTGTAGGTAAACTGTGGCCACTGAGGGCAAGTGTCTCCTCATGTGGACTGTGAAGCCATTTGGTCATCCTCCACTCTTCATGGTGTTTCTTGCTGTTGCACTAGGAGTGCGGTATTTGCTTCATGAAATAAAAAGCGTTCACCTGGGACACAGTGCTGTAGGGAATCCTGTCAGTTGTGGTGGGTCAGGTTCTGTTGGAGAATGCACCAACCAGGCTTCTATCCCACATAGCTTGCTCCATTGACCATAGCAACCTGATTCTGAACATTGCCCTAAAACCTCTCCATATAACAAGATGCTTTTACATATAAGGGTCTACTGGCTGCAAAATGTCAGTCACAAGATATTTGGACACCAATGGCAGATAAACATGGCAACACCAGAGATTTTTTATCACACACCTGCCCACCACGGCTCTAGGAACACTACTCAGCAGGCTCCAAATTACTGGCATCTCTGTTATACACCATTTTCATGTAAACCAGTCAATAAAGGCATTGTCTTGTATTCTCATGATCAGCTAGAGGACATCCAAAGGTTCTCCTGTGACACCTAGTCTTGGGAATTTCAAAAATTTCATGGTTTTTATCTGGCCAATTTTCAAGGATGAAGTTGGAGGCACTGTGGGTTTCAATTCATTCATTAACCATTAAATGTTGAGTAAGCTCATTTGAATGAAAGCTCTGGAGAACTCTCAGAGGCAAGGCTTCCCAAAGGGTGGCCAAAAGGTCACATGAAGCCAGGCCCATTGAGGTCTACAATGTGAGGTCCATGAGCCTTTGACTCTCAACTATGGCTGCCAAGTCTTTCAGAAGAAAATCATGTGATATCCTGGCTGAGATTCCCTTTGCTCTGTGGAAAGCCACCTTGGGCCTAGATCTCACTTTCCAAGGGCGACTCTCATGCATGGCCTTCTAAAATCCCAACACAATTCATGGCAATACTTCTCTGAGGTCAATTCCAGATCTCAGTCTCTATGTTGAATCACACAAGAGTTCAAGCCCAGGTGGACCCAGTCTTCTCTTCCTACCGCCATACAAATGTTCACAGCTAAAACCAAAACACCCCAACATGGCCCTCATCTTCTTCCATGTAGACACTCATCATAACCTCCGGCTGGAGGTTTCCATGAGGTACACAGCCCACGTCCGTGTCCAAAATAAGCTCCCTTGCCCCTCATTTGCCTAAAATCAGGGTGGCCTGGAATCACTTCCTGTGAAACAGAAGTGAAAAAATAGGCCTGCCCTAAATACTGCTCTGCTTCTCCAACTTGAGGCCTACTGAGTGTGGCATTTAGATTCTTTATGTGAATTCATTTTTTTTGTTGTTGTTGTACTTTAACGTTTTAAAATGTTTTCATTTTTAAAATATTTATATTTTATTATTATTATTATTATTTTAAATTTTAATATTCATTTTTTAAATGATCATTATTTTTAATTTTTTTTCTTTCTTTCTTTCTTTTCTATTTTTTTTTCTTTTGTCTTATCGTTTCTTTTCAATTTTCTTATTTCCCCTTCCTTTAATTCTACCTGCCTACTCTCATTCTCTTTAGTGACTTCTTCCCTTTCCTTCTAATATCTTTCCTCTCAAGCATCAAATAAAATTATAAGAGTAAACAGTAACTCAGCAGTGAAACAGAGCAAGAAGTAACATGAGCAGCACAAAAAATCAAGGAAGAAAATAAGTACAAACAATGAAGGACAGCCTAAATATTCAGGAGGACCTATAGTCATCAGAAAAATGGTCATATAAAGAACTCAAGGAATAGCTTAGACAGATGGAATGGAAACTTAAAGAGGATACGAGACAGCAAATCCAAACAGTGAAAGAACACATTGAAAATGAATTACATAAACAGATAAAAGAAGAAGTTATGAATCTTTATCAGGAGATAGAGATTATAAAAAAATCAAACAATAATTCTAGAAATGAAGGAAACGATAAACCAAATTAAAAAGTCAATTAAGAGTATCACTAACACTGTGGAGCAAGTAGAAGACAGAATGTTCGATAATGAAGACAAAATATATCATCTTGAAATGAATCTAGCCAACACAGAAAGGCTGGTAAAAAATCATGAGTAAAACATCCAAGAGATATGGGATAACATAAAAAAACAAATTTATGAGTCATCTGGATAGGTACACAGATTCAAACCAATGAAATGAGTAATCTATTGAATGAAATAATTACAGAAATATTTCCAGAAATACAAAGTAAACGGATATACAAATTGGACCTGCTTACAGGACACCGAGCACACAAAATCACAGTAGATCAACACCAAGACACATCGTTATGAAGATATCCAATATACAAAACAAAGAGAAAATATTAAAAGCTCTAAGAGAAAGGAGGCAGATTACATTAAGGGGTAAACCAATAAGGTTGAGAAGGGATTTTTCATCACAGTCGCTGAAAGCGAGAAGATCCTTGAACAACGTATTTCAAACACTGAAAGACAATGAATGCTAACCAAAAATTCTGTATCCAGCAAAATTAAGCTTCAGGTATGACAATGAAATAAAAATATTTCATGATAAACAAAAGTTAAAAGAATTTGTAGCCAGAAAAGCAGCATTGCAAAGCATCTTGAGCAAAACAATACACGAAGAAGAAATGAAAATCAACAACCAAAACCATCAGTGGGAAGTGCCTCAGTAATGACAGAGGGTGGGGGAAAAGCTAATCATGGAGAAACAAACTAAATTAAAAAAAAAAAGAAGAATCATCAATTATGGGTGGCAGTACAAACCATATATTAATAGTGACTCTAAATGTTAATGGCTTAAACTCTCCAATAACGCGACATAGGCTGGTAACTTGGATTAAAAACGAATCCAACAATATGTTGCCTCCAGGAGACACATCTGAATGGAAAAGACATACAGGCTGAAGGTGCAGTTTTGGAAAAAATATACCATGCAATGGTCCTCGTAAGCAAGCAGGGGTGGCCATCCTCATATCGAATAAAATCGACTTCAAGACTAATTTAATCAAAATGGATAAGAAAGGACATTATATACTGTTAAAAGGAACCATTCACCAACAACACATAAAAATTATCAATATTTATGCACCAAATAATGGTGCTGCAACGTTCAAAAAACAAATTCTCCTCAAGTTCCAGAATGAAATAGACCACAACACAATAATTATGGGAGACTTCAACACACCTCTCTCACGATTGGACAGATCCTCCAAACAAAAGTTGAATAAAGAAAGTATAGAACTCAATATCACAATCAATAACCTACATATAACTGACATATATAGAATATATCAACCATCATCAAGTGGATATACTTTTTTCTCAGTAGCACGTGGATCCTTCTCAAAAATAGACCATATATTATGCCATAGGGCAACCCTCAGTAAATATAAAGGTGTGGAGATAATACCATGCATTTTATCTGATCATAATGGAATGAAACTGGAAATCAATGATAAAAGAAGGAAGGAAAAATCCTACATCACATGGAAAATGAACAATATGTTACTGAATGATCAGTGGGTTTGAGAAGATATAAAGGAGGAAATCAAAAAATTCTTAGAGATACATGAAAATACAGACGCAACATATCGGAATCTATGGGACACAATGAAAGCAGTTTTAAGAGGGAAATTCATTGCCTGGAGGTCATTCCTGAAAAAAAGTAAAACCGAACAAATAAATGAGCTCACACTTTAACTCAAAGCCCTAGAAAAGAAAGAGCAAAACAACAGAAAATGTAGCAGAAGGCAAGAAATAATTAAAATCAGAGCAGAAATCAACGAAATTGAAACAAAAGAAACTATTGAAAAAATTAACAAAACTAAAAGGTGGTTCTTCGAAAAAATATATATGTTCGACACACCCTTAGCCATGCTAATGAAGAGAAGAAGAGAGAGAACTCAAATTACTAACATATGGGATGAAAAAGGCTATATTACAACAGATGCTTCTGAAATACAGAAGAAAATTAGAAATTATTTGGAAAACCTATATTCCAATAAAATAGAATATAGTGAAGACATCAACAAATTTCTTAAGTCATATGATTTGCCCAGACTGAGTCAGGAGGATACACACAATTTAAACAATGTCAATGGATGAAACAGAAGAAGCAATCAAAAGACTACCAACCAAGAAAAGCCCAGGAACGGATGGCTATACAGCGGAGTTTTACAAAACATTTAAAGAAGATTTAATACCAATACTTTTCAAGTTATTTCAGGATACAGAAAAAGAGGGAGCTCTGCCAAATTCATTCTATGAGGCCAACATCACGCTAATTCCGAAATCAGAAAAAGACACCTCAAAGAAAGAAAACTACAGACCAATATATCTGATGAACCTACATGCAAAAATCCTCAATAAAATTCTGGCGAATCGAATACAAAGGCACATCAAAAAAATTATGCAACATGATCAAGTAGGATTCATCCCTGCGATGCAACGATGGTTCAATATACGGAAATCAATGGAAATCAATAAATGTTATTCACCACATCAATAGACTTAAAGATAAGAACCATATGATCATCTCGTTAGAAGCAAAAAAAGCACTTGACAAAGTACAGCATCCCTTTATGTTCAAAACATTAGAAAAACTAGGGATAACAGGAAATTACCTCGACATTGTAAAAGCTATCTATGCAAAGCCTCAGCTAGCATCATTATGAATGCAGAAAAATTGAAGGCATTTCCTCTAAAATCTGGAACAAGACAGGGATACCCTCTCTCACCACTTCTATTCCATATAGTTCTCAAAACACTGGCCAGAGCAATTAGACAGACTAAAGAAATAAAAGGCATAAAAATAGGAAAATAAGAACGTAAATTATCACTATTTTCGGGTGACATTATTCTAAACATAGAAGACACAAAAGCGTCTACAAAAACTACTAGAACTAAAAAATGAATGACCTGCGACCCACCGGCAGGTCAGGCCCAGAACCTGCGGAGGGGCACTGTTGCCCCACGCACCTGCAAGGTAGGCGGTACCGTGACCACTGACAAAACAGGCCCAGTGGCCCGTCTGACACATCACCCCGGTTGGAGGAGGGGCAGGGCCGCCACCAGTGCCTGTTAGGTAGACAGACCTGCAAACGACAGACAGAACAGGCCTAGCAGCCAGCGGAGGGGCAGAGCCGCTGCTCACGCCTGCAAGATAGGCGGACCTGTGACCACCGAAAGAACAGGCCCACCGAAAGTACAGGCACAGCGACCTGCCGGCGTGGTAGGCACATTGCCCCAATTGGAGGAGGGGCAGAACCACCGCCAAAGCCTGCGAGGGAAACTTTGCAACTATACAAGAGCAATATAAATATATAGGGGGAAAAATCAATAACACAACAGTTTCACCAAGCAGAAAGAAACGCGATCAGTATGAAAAGAAAAGGAAAGAAAGGACCACAAGCAATGCAGGTCAACTCAACTTTAGAAGAGGTAATATCTGCAGCAGATGGAATGTCAGATAAAGAATACAGCATATACATGCTTCAGATAATCTGGAGTCTCAAGGAAGACATTAGACAGCAAAATCAGACAATGAAAGACCACTTCAACCACTTCCAAAATGAATTACATAAACAAATCCAAGAAGCAAAAGATCAATTATACAGGGAGATCGAGGTTATAAAAAAACAAACAAACAGAAATCCTGGAAATGCAGGAAACAATAAACCAACTTAAAAACTCAATTGAGAATACTACCAGCAGAGTAGAACACTTAGAAGATAGAACATCAGACAATGAAGACAAAGTATTTCAACTGGAGAAGAACATAGACAGCTCAGCAAAGCTGTTAAGAAACCATGAGCAGAACATTCAAGAATATGGGATAACATAAAGAGACCAAACTTAAGAGTCATTGGGATACAGGAAGGTATAGAGGTCCAAACAAAAGGAATGAGCAATCTATTCAATGAAATAATACGAGAAAACTTCCCAGACTTGAAGAATGAGACAGAATCCCAAATCCTAGAAGCCTACAGGATGCCGAATGTGCAAAATCATAAGAGATCCACACCTAAACACATTATAATGAAGATGCCCAACATACAGAATAAGGAGAGAATTTTAAAAGCTACAAGAGAAAGGAAGCAGATTACATTTAGGGGTAAACCAATCAGGATAAGAGCTGATCTTTCAACACAGACTCTGAAACCTCGAAGATCCTGGAATAACATATTTCAAACACTGAAAGAAAATGGGTTCCAACCAAGAATTGTGTATCCAGCAAAATTAAGCTTCAGTATGGAAGATGAAATTAAAACCTTCCACGATAAACAAAAGTGAAAAGAATTTGCAGCTAGAAAACCATCTCTTCAAAACATCCTCGGCAAAATATTACAGGAAGAGGAAATGGAAAATATCAATGAAAACCAACAGCGGGAGGGAGTACAGTAAAGGCTGGGGATAATCAAAGAGGAAAACAAACCATGTTTAGGAACATAAATAAACAAATATCGCTGGAAGAACAACCCATATCTCAATAATAACCCTAAATGTTAATGGCTTAAACTCACCAATTAAGAGACACAGGCTAGTAGAATGGATCACAAAACAAGACCCAACAATATGCTGCCTTCAGGAGACGCATTTGATAGGAAAAGACATACATAGACTGAAGGTGAAAGGTTGGGAAAAATCATATCACTCATATGGACTTTGGAAACAAGCAGGAGTGTCCATACTCATATCATATAAAATAGATTTCAAGCCAAAGTTAATCAAAAGGGATGAAGAGGGACACTACATACAGCTCAAGGGAACTATACACCAACAAAACATCACAATCATAAATATATATGCCCTAAACAATGGTGCAGCTATGTTCATTAAACAAACTCTTCTCAAGTTCAAGAGTCTAATCGACCACCATACAATAATTATGGGAGACTTCAACACACCTCTCTCACCACTGGATAGATCTTCCAAAGAAAAGTTGAATAAGGAAACTATAGAACTCAATAACATAATTAATAACCTGGATTTAATTGACATATATAGAATATACCACCCAAGATCAAGCAGTTACACTTTTTTCTCAGCAGCACATGGATCCTTCTCAAAAATAGATTTTATATTGTGTCACAGGGCAACTCTAGACAATATAAAGGAGTAGAGATAATACCATGCATCTTATCTGAACATAATGGAATGAAATTGAAAATCAACGATAAAAGAAGTAAGGAAAAATCATGCATCACTTGGAGAATGAAAAATAGGTTACTGAATGATCAATGGGTTATAGAAGACATCAAGGAGGAAATTGAAAAATTCTTAGAGATAAATGAAAACACAGACACAACATGTCGGAATCTATGGGACACATTGAAAGCAGTTCTAAAAGGAAAATTTATTGCTTGGAGTTCAATCCTTAAAAAAAGAAAAAAAAAACAAATAAATGATCTAATACTTCAACTCAATGTCCTAGAAAAAGAAGAGCAAAACAACGGCAAAAAAGTAGAAGACAAGAAATAATTAAAATCAGAGCTGAAATTAATGAAATCGAAACAAAAGAAACAATTAAAAAAATTGACAAAACTAAAAGTTGGTTGTTTGAAAAAATAAATAAAATTGACAGACCCTCAGCCACGCTAACGAAGAGAAGAAGAGAGAGAACTCAAATTACTAGCATACGGGATGAAAAAGGCAATATCACAACAGACACTTCAGAAATACAGAAGATTATCAGAAATTATTTTGAATCCTTATACTCCAATAAAATAGAAGATAGTGAAGGCATCGATAAATTTCTTAAGTCATATGATTTGCCCAGATTGAGTCAGGAGGATATTGACAACCTAAACAGACCAATATCAATTGAGGAAATAGAAGAAACCATCAAAAGACTACCAACTAAGAAAAGCCCAGGACCGGATGGGTATACAGCAGTGTTTTACAAAACCTTTAAAGAGGAACTAATACCAATACTTTTCAAGCTATTTCAGGAAAATGAAAAAGAGGGAGAACTTCCAAATTCATTCTAAGAGGCCAACATCGCCCTGATTCCTAAACCAGACAAAGACACTCCAAAGAAAGAAAACTACAGACCAATATCTCTAATGAACCTAGATGCAAAAATCCTCAATAAACTTCTGGCGAACCGGATACAAAAACATATCAAAAAAATTGTGCACCATCATCAGGTAGGATTTATCCATGGGATGCAAGGTTGGTTCAATATACGGAAATCAATTAATGTTATTCACCACATCAATAGACTTAAAAATAAGAACCATATGATCATCTCGATAGATGCGGAAAAAGCATTCGACAAAGTACAGCATCCCTTTATGTTCAAAACTCTAGAAAAACTAGGCATAACAGGAACATACCTCAATATTGTAAAAGCAATCTATGCTAAGCCTCAGGCTAGCATCATTCTGAATGGAGAAAAACTGAAGGCATTCCCTCTAAAATCTGGAACAAGACAGGGATGCCCTCTCTCACCACTTCTGTTCAACATAGTTCTCGAATCACTGGCCAGAGCAATTAGACGAAAGAAATTAAAGTCATAAAAATAGGAAAAGAAGAACTCAAATTATCACTATTTGCAGATGACATGATTCTATACCTAGCAGAGCCAAAAGGGTCTACAAAGAAACTATTAGAGCTAATAAATGAATTCAGCAAAGTGGCCGGATATAAAATCAACACGCATAAATCAAAGGCATTCCTGTATATCAGTGACAAATCCTCTGAAATGGAAATGAGGACAAGCACCCCATTCACAATATCCTCAGAAAAAATAAAATACATGGGAATCAACCTAACAAAAGAGGTGTAAGACATTTACATTCAAAACTACAGAACCCTAAACAGAGAATTGAAGAAGATCTTAGAAGATGGAAAAATATACCCTGTTCATGGATAGGTAGAACTAACATCATCAAAATGGCCATATTACCAAAAGTTCTCAATAGGTTTAATGCAATGCCAATCAAAATCCCAATGGCATTTCTTGTAGAAATAGAGAAAGCAATCATGAAATTCATATGGAAAAATAAAAGGCCCAGAATAGCAAAAACATTGCTAAGCAGGAAGTGTGAATCAGGCGGTATAGCTATACCAGACTTCAAACTATACTACAGAGCAATAGTAACAAAAACAGCATGGTACTGGTACCAAAACAGGCGGGTGGACCAATGGTACAGAATAGAGGACACAGAAACCAATCCACAAAACTACAACTATCTTATATTCGATAAAGGGGCTAAAAGCATGCAATGGAAGAAGGCTAGCATCTTCAACAAATGGTGTTGCGAAAACTGGAAATCCATATGCAACAAATTGAAACTGAATCCCTTTCTCCCATCCAAGTACTAACCAGGCCCGACCCTGCTTAGCTTCCGAGATCAGACGAGATCGGGCGCGTTCAGGGTGGTATGGCCGTAGACGGCCTGAATCCCTTTCTCTCGCCATGCACAAAAGTTAACTCAAAGTGTATCAAGGAACTTGATATCAAATCAGAGACATGGCGTCTGATAGAAGAAAAAGTTGGCTATGATCTACATACTGTGGGGTCGGGCTCCAAATTCCTCAATAGGACACTCATAGCACAAGAGTTAATAACTAGAATCAACAAATGGGACTTACTCAAACTAAAAAGATTTTCTCTGCAAAAGAAACAATAAGAGAGGTAAATATTGAGCCTACGTCCTGGGAACAAATCTTTACTCCTCACACTTCAGACAAAGCCCTAATATTCAGAATATACAAAGAACTAAAAAAATTAGACAATGAGATAACAAATAACCCAATCAACAAATGGGCCAAGGACCTGAACAGAAATTTCTCAGAGGAGGACATACAATCAATCAACAAGTATATGAAAAAATGCTCACCATCTCTAGCAGTCAGAGAAATGCAAATCAAAACCACCCTAAGATACCATCTCACTCCAGTAAGATTGGAAGCCATTAGGAAGTCAAACAACAAGTGCTGGCGAGGATGTCGGGAAAAGGGTACTCTTGTACATTACTGGTGGGACTGCAAATTGGTGCGCCCAATTTGGAAAGCAGTATGGAGATTTCTTGGAAAGCTTGGAATGGAACCACCATTTGATCCAGCTATTCCCCTACTCGGTCTATTCCCTAAACACCTAAAAAGAGCACACTATAGGGACACTGCTACATCCATGTTCATAGCAGCACAATTCACAATAGCAAGACTGTGCAATCAACCTAGATGCCCTTCAATAGAAGAATGGATAAAAAAAATGTGGCATTTATACACAATGGAGTATTACTCTGCATTAAGAAATGACAAAATCATAGAATTTGGAGGGAAATGGATGGCATAAGAGCAGGTTATGCTAAGTGAAGCTAGCCAATCCCTTAAAAACAAATGCCAAATGTCTTCTTTGATATAAGGAGAGTAACTAAGAACAGAGTAGGGACGAAGAACATGAGAAGAAGATTAACATTAAACAGGGATGAGAGGTGGGAGGGAAAGGGAGAGAGAAGGGAAATTGCATGTAAATGGAAGGAGACCCTCAGGGGTATAGAAAATTACATACAAGAGGAAGTGAGGGGAAAGGAGGAAAAATATAAGGGGGAGAAATGAATTACAGTAGAGGGGGTAGAGAGAGAAGAGGGGAGGGGAGGGGGAGGGGGGATAGTAGAGGATAGGAAAGGCAGAAGAATACAACAGTCACCAGAATGGCAATATGTAAATCAATGGTTGTGCAATTGATGTGATTCTGCAATCTGTATATGGGGTAAAAATGGGAGCTCATATCCCATTTGAATCAAAGTGTGAAATATGATATATCAAGAACTATGTAATGTTTTGAACAACCTACAATAAAATTAATTTTAAAAAAAACAAAATAAAACAACAACAACAAAAAAAAACAGCATGGTACAGGTACCAAAACAGGCGGGTGGACCAATGGTACAGAATGGAGGACACAGAGACTAATCCAAAAACCTACAACTATCTTATATTTGAAAAAGGAGCTAAAAGCATGCAATGGAGGAAATATAGTATCTTCAACAAATGGTGTTGGGAAAAATGGAAATCCATATGCAACAAAATGATACTGAATTCCTTTCTGTCGCCATGCACAAAAGTTAACTCATAGTGGATCAAGGTGCTAGATATCAAATCAGAGACTCTGTGTCTGATAGAAGAAAAAGTTGGCTCTGATCTACATATTATGGGGTTGGGCTCCAAATTCCTTTATAGGACACCCATAGCACAAGAGTTAATAACAAGAATCAACAAATGGGACTACTTAAACTGAAAAGTTTTTTTTTAGCAAGAGAAAGAATAAGAGAGGTAAATAAGGAGCATACATTATGGGAACAAATTTTTACTCCTCACACTTCAGATAGAGCCCTAATATCCAGAATATACAAAGAACTCAAAAAAATAGACAATAAGATAACAAATAACCCAATTAAAAAAATGGGTCAAGGACTTGAACAGACACTTCTCAGAGGAGGACATACAATCAATCAACAAGTACATAAAAAATGCTCACCATTTCTAGCAGTCAGAGAAATTCAAATCGAAATCACCCTAAGATACCATCTCACTCCAGTAAATTGGCAGCCATTATGAAGTCAAACAACAAGTGCTGGCAAGGATGTGGGGTAAAAGATACTCTTGTACATTGCTGGTGGGACTGTAAACTGGTGTGGCCAATTTGGAAAGCAGTATGGAGATTCCTGGGAAAGCTGTGAATGGAACCACAATTTGACTCAGCTATTGCCCTTCTCGGACTATTCCCTGAAGACCTTAAAAGAGAGTAATACAGGGATACTACTACATCGATTTTCATAGCAGTACAATTCACAACTGAAACACTGTGGATCCAACCCAGATGCCCTTCAATAGATGAATGGATAAAAAACATGTGGCATTTATACACTATGAAGTATTACGCAGCACTAACAAATGACAAAATCATAAAATTTGCAGAAAAATGGATGGCACTGGAGAAGATTATGCTTAGTGAAAATAGCCAATCCCTAAAAAATAAATACCAAATGTCTTCTTTGATATAATGAGAGCAACTAAGAACAGAGCAGGGAGCAATAGCAGGAAGAAAAGATTAACTTTAAACAGAGACATGAGGTGGGAGGGTAAGTAAGAGAAAAGGGAAATTGCATGGTAATGGAGGGAGACCCTCATTGTTACACAAAATTACATATCGTTGTGAGTGGAATGGGAAAATAAACATGGAGTGAAATGAATTACAGTAGATGGGGGAAAAAGAGAAGATAGGAAGGGAGGGGAGGGGAGATAGTAGAGTATAGGAAAGGTAGCAGAATACAACAGTAACTAATAGGGCATTATGTAAAAATGTGGATGTGTAACCGATGTGATTCTGTAATCTCTATTTGGGCTAAAAATGGGAGTTCATAAGCCACTTGAATCTAATGTAAGAAATATTATATGTCAAGAGATTTGTAATGTTTTGAGCAACCAATAAAAGAAAAAAAAAGTAGCAATATATATGCCAATCAAAATTCATCATGAAATATATATAATCCACAGATCGAAAAATATTCATTTTACTGAACATGGATTAATGTATAATGATATTCAACTAGGAAGCTCACCCATAGGTTGAATTTTCAGTTCCAACAGCATTTAGGAGGAGTGATCCTTTAGCACAATTTGCATCTGCCAATTCAGTTACCTCACAAGTATGTACGTGTGGTACCAGGTAGAATTCTATATGTGCATATAAAAATGCATGTGCTGAATAGGCTACAGAGAAAGGGAGACAGGAATTCACATATTTTTTAATTTTAAAAACACATGTAGAACTATTTCAACAAAAAAAATTGACTAGATTTATAACTCCTACACTATATAATGCAAAAACCAATTGTAACAATACACCATGCCTCCTCGGAACTGCTTGTATTTCTATTCTGTTTGGGTTATTTTTCACCATCATATTAGAATTATAATTCAGAGTATAGTAGGGTATGTGTTAGTTTCAGGGCTTCAGTATTTCAAATAGAAAATTGAAAAATGAATCGAATGTGTATGTAAATATGTGTTACACAAAAATCTTTCCACTCACATTCAGAACAATGCCTTGATATTAGCTTGGCCCCAAGTAAGACACAATTAGAGTAGAAAAGTGTGAAAATCTGTGAATACATATCTTGGAGGTGGTAGAGGAGTTTCCAAAAGTAAAGAACAGGGTAAACACTCCACAAACATGGAGCTCTGCTGGCCTAAGACTTCTTGGGAAACTGCCTCTGAGGTTGGGCACTTGAAATATATGTTGTTGTCATGAGCTTTAACTTCCTTTGTAGTGAGACCATCAAAGATGGGTCTGCATCTATGTGACCTGGAAGACATGGTTTCTTATATTCCAACGACCATGAGGCAGCAGTGCTGAATTCTCTCTTTGTAGGTAAACTGTGGCCACTGGAGGCTAAGTGTCTCCTCGTGTGGACTCTGAAGACATTTGGTCATCCTCCACTTTTCGTGGTGTTTCTTGCTGCTGCACTGGGAATTTGGTATTTGCTTCACCAAATACAAGGAGTTCTACTAGAATACAGTGCTGGAGGGAGTTCTGTCACGTGTGGTGGGTCAGGGTCTGCAGGAGAATGCACCAACCATGCTTCTATCCAACATAGCTTGCCCCAATAACCATAGTTATCTGATTCTGAACATTGCCCTGAAACCTCTCCATATAAAAAATGCCTTTACATATAAGTGTCTGATTTCCGCACTATGTCAGTCATAATCCATTTGGAAGCCAATGGCCGATCCACATGGCCCCACCATGGTGTTTTATCACACACCTGCCCACCACTGCTCTAGGCCCACTACTCAGCAGGATACTAATTACTGGCATCTCTGTTCTACACCATTTACATAAAACCCAGTAAAACAAGGCATTCTCTGGTATACACATGATCAACCACAGGACTTCCAAAGTTTCTCCAGTGCCACCTGGTCATGGGAATTTCAAAAATTTCATGGTATTTATCTAGTCATTTTTCAAAGATTAAGTTGGAGGCACTGTGGGTTTCAAATCATTCAGGAACCATTAAGTGTTGAGAAAGCTCATTTCAATGAAAGCTTTGGAGAACACTCACAGGCAAGGCTTCTCAAAGAGTTGCCAAAAGGTCACATGAAGCCAGGCAAATTGAGGTCTACAATGTGAGGTCCATGTGTGTTTTGACTCTCAACTATACCTGCCAATCTTTCAGAATAAAATCATGTGATATCCTGCCTGAGATTCCCATTGTTTTGTGGAAAGACACCCTGGGCCTAGATCTCAGTTTTCATGGGTGAGTCTCCTGCATGGCCTTCTAAAATCTAAACACGATTCATGGCAATACTTCTCTGAGTTCAGTTCTAGAACTCAGTCTCTAAGGGGAATCACACCAGAGTTCAAGCTCAGGTGGACCCAGTCATTCTTTCCAACCACCACAAAAATGACCGCAATTAAAATCAAAACACTCCCACAGGGCCCTCATCTTCTTCCATAAAGACACTCATCATAACCTCTGGCTGGAGATTTCTATGAGGGGCACAGCCTAAGAAAGTGTCCAAAATAAGCTCACTTGCCCCTCATTTGCCTAAAATCATGGTGGCCTGGACACTCCTCCTGTGAACCAGGAGTGATCAAATATTCCTGCTGTTAAAGTGTTCTGCTTCCCCAATTTGAGGCCTACTGGCTGTGAGGTATGGATTCTTTAAGTGATTTGGAGTCATGAGAAAATGCAAGCAAATATGGGCTAGCCTCTGCATGGATTTGAAGAACTCATTTAATCCAAAGGATCCCTATTCTCACTTGATGGAGGTCAGGAACCTAAAACAAGAAGGCAAAAAAATTCATCCACAATGACTTCTCTTTTGGCCATTTCGGTTTGGGAAGCACATGGGATTTTTATTCAGATCCATTGGGTGCTGAGAATCTAAGTCACAGCCTCACACAAGGACCAGAGACTGATTCAGACACATCCCATTCCAAAGCAATTAAGCAAAGAGCCACAGGTGAAGCCCATTCATTTCCATATGAAAACAGTTTTCTTCAGGCTTCACAAAGGGTTGGCATGAGGCAAAGACCTTCCTGACATTCAGGGTAATTGAATCAGAAGTAAGCAAATGGCCCAAGAAGGGTTTCTTCACTGAGACTTTACTGGTCACACTGATATCTGAGTTTTCTGAGATGCTCTCATTCTCTTCAGCTATTCAGTACATGGCCATGTCACAGAGTCTTGTGGTGTTACATATCTGGGACACAAAACCATGAGCGTATTCTGTAGAGTGGCCAGAATTCACGAAGAAAAGAGTAACTTAAGAAGACAGTAGGTGTTGCCCATCCATAAGGGAAAGTGAAGTCCATTAATCAATTGGGCAGTATTAATGTGGGGAAGCTTTCTACTAGAGAAAACAAGTCCATTGATGCATTCTCTTTTCTAATGTCTACAAACACAGATACAGTGGGATACACAGACATAGAAACCCTCACAATGTCAAAGGACTTACTAGAAACAGTCCACTCCACACCAAAAAAAAAAAAACGCCTTTCCTACCTATTCTCAGAACATGAGAAAAAAACCACAAACTCACACCCACAACGGCAAAGCCACCTCCTTCCCCCAAGTAGGTATGTGACTATCCAGAGTGTCTTCTGACTGGTGGGCCATATTATGTTCCCACGAAATGGCCTGTCCTGTCTCAGATCTGGTCTCCTTGGCCAACTCTGTGAAGTTGTCAGGAGACAGCGGTGAGCCACTACCTGCTTTCTCAGGGAAGGTACCTCTTCAGAGATCTGCTGGCATTTGGCCATCCTCACATCAGTAGGTACCAAGAAAGACTGACTCTGTTCTTGGGAAAAGCAAACAAGTTAGCCCAATGGGACTAGGACTGGGTCTGGCTCTGGGTGCCTGGCTTCCTGGATCCCAAGTTCAGAGAATTCCATCACCAAGGAAGTGAGAAGAGGTCACTTCCTTCAGGAACTGAATGAAGTCACTGCCTTGAAAACCACTTTGTCCTAACAGTTGCTTCCAAGGTTCCCATGAGATGAAGGCTGCCCCAACATCCTGTGACACATTCAGAAGTTAGAATGGAATATCAACCTTAGGCACCCGGGAACAGCTCTCCACACAGGCCTGGTTTCTTCCAACTTCTCTACAATAAGAAGAGAGAGGCTGATTTAGACCCATCAATTTATCCTGACCAGGTTGTTTGCCATGGAAGATTTCTATTGCTCTCTCAGGTCCTACATAGCTGCATAAATCTTCTCCAAGGATCATTTCTCCATGGATCTTTGAGGTTCTCAGAAGGTGGAAGATCACCTACATTCCTATATTGTAAGACCAACTCTGCCCTGCTTTTCTGTAAGTTATATTGAGGGAACAGTGTATGTTTAGGGTTAATAACATGTTTGATTTGGGTTACGAATCATTTTGCGAGATGAATAATGTTATTGGCAACCTTCGATATTTACAAGAGTATATAGGTGAAATATAAGTATGAAAGCAGAAAATTAGGAAAGATTTGAAGCCCAGAAGGGAATTGGACCCTTAAGTGGTATTCTTAGCTTTGAGTTATGTGCTGCACAGTTGTCTCAGATAAATCAATATACAAAGGCATAGGACCTTGTACCTTGGATGATTGAATGTTGAAGAGAACATCCAGTCAAAAAGCGATATTCAGTACGATGAGGAAGGTACTCGTTAGGTTTAGAATGAAGAGTGAGTATAGGATTTGGACAAAACGTTTTTTAGCAATAGGGTTTCGGATAGAGAGTGAGTGTAAATGTCAGCACATGTGAAGAGTCAGTCATAATGATGAACTGGGAAAAATATGAGGGAAAGCAGATATCAATAAAGACATTAGGAAATCAAGCAAAGTACAAAGTGAGTGATAGGATTAGACATTTTCAACAGGCTTGAGGTTGAACATATAATCTTAGGAAGAAACAAATATGTAGTCACCAATAGGATTGACATTTGAGAGCATTAGGCAACCTGGACATGTATGTTTTTAGTAATCCATGCTCACTTTCCATTTAGGCTTTGGTACAATTGAAAGTGTGACCTTTGCTTTTTGTGTCCAGAATATTTCTGTGATAAAATGTATGTGTATATCACGTGACATGAGTATTTCTTCCACCATTTCCAGGAGCAATATTTTGAGAACATATAAATTTGTATTGGGGTACAAATAGGTATACCCTCTGTCTATGAATATAGCAATAACGCATGAATAGACCATACTGGGAATAAATAATATAACTGGATCTACTTTAAATAATGGATTGAATGGATATCTGAAAATATATAAGAAATGTTATAATGATACACAATCAATCATTCCAACCAGTTATATATCTAATCGTCATCTTAGGGTTATGTTTTATCATGAAGGGTGTGTGAGTTTTGCTTAAAAATTGATCATGGAAATCGAAAATAATATATTTGAAAAAAAGTCTCATGAAAAGACCAGTCAAGAAACATAGGGAAATACATGTGTTCTGGAGCAAGAAGTGATTGAAAGTGAAACAAATGCCTATAAATTTGCTAAGTAGTGGATGAAATATATATCCTATGATGTGTATAAACTGAAGAAATAGTAATGTACCAGTGTTGAATAATAATTAATGTCAAAATACACATCATGTCCCATAGGAATCTACTTGCATTGATGTTAAACTAGGTCAGTTAATGTAGAAATACTAGGATTTGTTTGCACCTTTCACTGAAGTTAGTTTTCAGTACTAGAAAACAAATATGTATTTCAGGTGGATGAATATTTCTGAGAATAATCTTGTGAAAAGTTGAATATTAATCCACATACATGAACATGAATGAATTTAGGGAGTGTATATAAGACACATATATTTCATATTTTGAAAAATCTAGAGATTTATATATTGTGTGTTTGTGTGTGTGTGTGTATATATATATACACACACACACACAAACACACACAAAGACATTCAAAAGTAGAATTATATATGCCAATCGAATTTCACCATGAAATATATATCATCCACAGATCCAAAAATATTCATTTTACTGAACATGGATTTATGTATAATGTTATTAAACTAGGAAGCTCACCATTAGCTTGAATTTTCAGTTCCAACAGCGTTTAGGTGGAGTGATCTCTTCTCACAATTTGTATCTGCAATGTCAGGCACCTCACAAAAATGTACGTGTGATATCAGGTAGGATTCTATATGTGCATATAAAAATTAATGTGCTGAATAGGTTACAGCGAAAGGGAGATAGGAATTCACATATTTGTTAACTTTAATACACATATAAAACAATTTCAATTAAAAAATGACTAGATTTATAACACCTACCATTTATCTTGCAAAAGGCAAGTCCAATATACACCATGCCTCCTCTGAACTGCTTATATTTCAATTCCGTTTGGGTTATTTTTCTCCATCATATTAGTATTTGTAGTTAGCGTCTAGAAGGGTATGGGTTACTGTCAGGAATTCAGTATTTCAATTGGAAAATTGGAAAGTGAATCCAATGTGTATGCAATTATGTGCTGCACAATATTCTTCCCACTCTCATCCAGAACAATGGCTTGACATTACCTTCGCCCCAAGTAAGACACAATTAGAGAAGAAGAGTTAGAAATTCTGTGAATACATATCTGGAATGGAAAATGCTCAGGAGTTCACAACCTTGGAGGTGGTAGAGGATTTTCCAAAAGTAAGGGACAGGGTTGATCACCCAACATGATCTTTCATTAAAATTGTGAGCCATCTTGCCACAAAGCCATGAAAAGATAATTTTTGCTTTAGTATAAATTACTGCAAATTCTGAACCTGCTTAGAATGCCTGACCATGTTTTGAACTCACCCATGCCTGGCTCTCTGACCAGATAACAGCCCATTCTGAAACTTTAATGACACCTCATAAATATTCGCCTTCCCTGGCCAGACAACAACCCTCTCAGAGGCTCTAATGTTCCTCATAATCTCTGATGCTGGGGCCAGGAAAAAAAATGTAAACTACAATTAGTGTGATGCTTGTCAAAGTTCTGTTTTCTGTAACCCTCCTTTTGTGTAACTTTCTGGGCTATAAAGCTGGGCTGTAGGAAAGGTGGGGTTGCTGTCTTGTTCCCGCCAGTTTGAGAGGGAGAGGCAGCCCGGCTGCTTGATATATTAAGCTTGCCTTAATTTGATTTTAATTGGAGTCAGTGGTTTTTTCTTGTGTCCTGGACTAACATTTTGGAGTTCCCCAGCAACATGACCCGACCAGATCACAAAGCCAGACTGCTGGAAATTCTGAACCTGGCCTATCCTCCAGGACTCCGGGCTGGAGAGCCAAGTTCCAAAACCTTGGAATGAGCCTTCAGTCCGTGGATCACTGCAGTGAACCATCGCACTAAAACTATTATCAAGCACCTGGTGGAGGAGGCCTTCATAGGTAAGAGGCGCCTTTATAACATCTGATATCCGGTTAAGGGAGTACTCTTCTGATGACAGAGAGGTGGCCTGGGAAGGCTCACATATACTCCTGTCTGGAACAGTAATAGGAATCCTTCTTTCCTCTGTTCTGTTCTGTAGGGAATACCTCTGAAAGTGTAGAGAGGTGCCGACTGGCATACAGGAGCTCCTACCCCGGAGCTTTAGCAAGACGCTGCATTGCTCCTCTGGTTTTCTGTTTATTTGCCGAGTTTCTGTTTTTTTTTGTGTGTGTGTTTTGTTCTGTGTTCTAAATGTTTTTTATTTGTTTGTTTTTGTGCGTTTTGTTGTGTGATTTCTGTGGTAAAAACTTAAGGATATTGGACTTGAAAATGGGTAATAAATCATGTAAGCCTGACACCCCTTTGGACTGTGTTTTAAAGAAATGTGATGCACTATACCCGCCTTTGTTAAGCAGGATGAGAGAAGCCCCTAGCTGGCTGTCTGGAGCACACCCACGGCAGAGGGCAATGCCTGCTGGGAACCTAATAACTGAGTATCTCCCAGGTTAACAAGTGAAACTCCTTTAAAACCCCTTGTCCCTCCAGATCAAGAGAGTCACAACTTTGGACAAAGTCCCCTGTTTTTCTCTTGTTAGCAAAGCAGTAAACCTCCCTTTTACTTTTTCTCAAACCCTGTCCTTATATTAAATTGGTATTAATTGGCTTCAAGGTCCGGAACCGAAATTTAAGTTACAAATTTTGATACCGCCCCTGACCCTGGAATTTTTGAGAGCTGACTACTGAAATGTTAGGAGATTCAGCGTGCTTGGGGTGGAACCGAACCAGAGGAGCTAATCCTGTAAGTAAAAGACGGGACTGAGGGACTCCCAGCAGCTGCCGAAGTCCTGTTGCTTCAGTGAATTCCCTCCTTCCTTCCCTGCACTGTAAGTATTATGCCACCTCTGTCTTCTTAAAAAAGAGAAAAAGAAAAAGCAGACACTAAATGCAGTAAAGTCACCATGGAGACCTTTGATACTGCATTTCAGGTTCCCCCTCTGTGAAAACATCTGATGCCCTTGTGGGGACATATATCGTGCCACTGGTGTAGGAGATTTTTCTCTTTTCTGCTGTTTTAAAGGCTTCTGTCCTGTCAGCCATAGTCTGGAGCTCCTTTCTGTCTGTCTTTTGTCTTTGTTTCTGGCCATTTAAGACATGTGCAATAATGTGTTGATATTATAAATTGTTTCTTGGGAATGATCTTAGCTGAATGTGTGTCTAAAGGATGATGTTTTATTGTAACAATATGGTATCTGGATGGGTTTTTGAAGCATTGCACAATCTTGAAGTTAAAAGTCGGGTTTAGGTAATTTTTTAGTTTATGATTTCAGATAATTCATGCCAGAGAACTTAAATACTTAAAATGGAAAACTAAAGAATTCTACTTCCAAGTTGGCAAGTAACTTCCCAATCATTCAGTCTTTTTTTTAACCAATTTTTAATTGGGTAGCCTGGGAAAATGTCACAGTGTGTATCAGTGCATTAATTTGGACAAGGATAGTAAATCATAGTATGGTATCTGTTGACAAAAAAAGATGTTAAGGTATAAAATTTTGTGAATTGTATCTTAAAATTGTTTCATAATTTTCAACATCCTCACCTGAAAATTATGGTTAAAGTGCCTTAGGCCTGAGGTGTCTGCTTAGAATACCAGTTTTGTCCAGCTCCTTCCAGAACTCAGCCAGGACTTATGTTGAAATGTGCCTTATGCACTGTTTCATGCAAGAAATACTTGCTTGACAGACTAAAAGCTCTTGAAAGAACTCAGCGATACCTGTGGAAACAGCTGGCCACTGCCTACCACCCTGGGGACGAGGGGACTCCACATGGATATCAAGTAAGAGACTTCGTCTACATAAGACGACATCAGGTGTCATCCCTGGAACCCGGCTGAAAAGGACCATACCAGGTGCTACTTATAACACCTACAGTGGTATATGTAGACGGAATCACTTGCTGGATCCATGCCTCTCATCTCAAGCCTGCGCCCTCTCCAGACTCTGGCTGGATACTGGAAAAGAGTGGTAACCCTTTCAAATGGTGTATTCACCAGGTGGATAAGGCTATAGATTCTCCCCTTGGCCACAAGTAGTCCTAATGCTCATCAGCCCGTACAGCAGCGATGGCTAATCACAAATCCTACTAGACAAGAAGTATGATCTATCTCGCATACAGCCCCCTTAGGGACCTGGTGGCCATCTCTCCACCCAGATATTTGTCAGCTGGTTATAGGTCGTTCCTATTGGGATATCCCTGAAGAAGAGGATCCCACTAAAATTCCGTTAAATGCCTTCTGTACCATAGATAATGGAAACAAACATTATGGATGTAGGGACACACGAGCCAGATGCAGGTTGGCTAGCCTAGATTACTATGTTTTCCCGGCGGACTATCAAAACCACAAACAGCCATGGCTGTGTGGGGCAAAAGCCGACTTCTTCTGTAAGTCATGGGGATGTGAGCATACAGGGGCTGCCTGGTGGAATCCAAACTCCTCATCAAATTCAGTACACAGCATTGACCATATTACCAATTAGACAATCAAAACTGATGGCCCCCAGATGGGTCTCTAGATCCTCAAATTCTGTGTGACTTTTTTAACTTCTGCAAGTGCTCAAAAGGGTGAAAGGAGATTCCCCTATGGGCAGGCCAATTCCCTCCTTCTCTCACATCCTGAACTATGCTTCTCCAATAGATCCTCACCCTCTGCCTTCTGCTCCAGAATCTCTGCTGTCACTCCCACCTCAGCAACCTTATTTCTCCCCTCCAATTTCTAGATCAAAACCCAAACCTCGGTTCTCAGACAATTGCCCCCTTGCTGAGGTAGCAGGTAGTGAGGCACCCCTCCACCAACTCACTCCTCTCTTCTTCTGTCAGTGCCCGCACCGGGTCCCACCAGGTCCTCTTACCAGCTATACCAAAGCTCAAACCAGCTGAGGAGAGCCCTCAGAACCCTATCCAAGATGTAATAAAAATGGCTTTCAAAGTTGCTTTGTCATCACTGAAAACAGGTTACTAAGAATTTAAAGTCCCTCAGAGAGTTTTTGGGATACTCACTCCCGTCTTCCCCTCTGCTCTACCTGTTCTACTGCTCACGATTTTGTTGCTAGGAAAATCCCAAACCCCTTTCTCATTATTCTTTTACATCTCTCCTTTCTCATACACAGATCCATGTAGCTGCTCTCCCCCCCGCCTTCCCCATCTTTCCCCTATGTAAAAGGCCCACAAAAAAGTCTTAACTGACCTTCTCCAAAATTCTTCACCAAGGCTGACTTTAGGACTTTCAGCAAAAGAGTCCCTATAAAAGAGTTCAATGTAGACAAACTTCCTCTTTTCATGTTGCCTGTTCTACTTGGCAACTGGCTGGAAAAATCAGCACTCCTAAGCTAGACAGCCCCTTACTAATTTTTCACAAAATATGTGAACAAGGCCTCTGGCCTTGAGCTGGGGCTTCACAGGGATGGCTACATTTGTAAGATAAAGAAGTTACCAACTGGACCCCATGGTAACAGCTGGCAGGGAGAAAACAAAAAAGAGAAGAAAAAAGCTCTCCCTCTCCTAGGTGTCCTTAAAAAGTTAACTTGCCCAGAACAGAGGAAAAAAAAAAAAGAAACAAAAACTGCTTTTTGTGGACTTCTGCAGACTGTGAACTTCTGAGCCCCTTCCATTACATATTGGGGACAAAATTCTAAAACTACCTAAACTTGGGGTTCAAGGGATTAATTGATTACAACAGAAGCAATGCCCTCTATATCCGGTTGCAACCAAATAGGACTGTTTCTCTGTTTTCGGTGCTATCTTAGGTGCCTTGCCCTGTCCATACCAACAAGAGTATTATTCTATATACTTAAACATTGTTTATGTTTTCATAAAATTGTCAACTGGTGCAATTAATTATGTAATGGTGCAGATGTTTCCCAGAGTGCTCTATCATGATGCAGGTTCATTAAGATCAAATAGCGGGGGGCATACAACCTGGTTCTGCCGGGAATCTGTATTCCTCACTTTAGCCATCCTATTAGGAATAGAAGTTGCTTCAGGGCTGGGCACAGGAACCACTGCCGTAGTCCATGGAACACAACAAATGACCCAATTAGAAGCAGCAGTAGAACAAAGCTTTAAGATATTAAACCTCCATCACAGCCTTACAGGAATCTTTAAAATCTCTCTCTGAAGTTGTTTTACAGAAAAGGCGAGGGTTGGACCTCCTCTTCATGAGAAAAGGGGGCCATTGTGCTGTATTGAGGGAAGAATGTTGTTTTTATTCCGATCATACTGGTTGTAAAATTATCTATGAGTAAATTGAGAAGACACCTTAAAGCGCATCAACGAGAGAGAGAGGCCCCAAAAGGGTGGTTACAGTCTTCGTTCACACAGTCCCCCTGGTAAACTACGCTTTTATCAGCTTTGGCCGGTCCATTAATAATCATCATATTATTGCTAACTCTAGACCCTGTTTGCTCCACCGTGTAGTTTCATTTCTTCAAGCTCAAATTGGACAAGTTAAATTTTGGTAATCAGACAACAATATACCCCACTAGCAGACATAAAATGTGACACCCCTCAATGATCACTTTTATGATTAAACGTAACCAGAAGAAGAAGTGGGGAATGAAAGATTAATAAAATAGGTATTTGTCACTTCCTGTTTTTCTGTATTCTTAACAAAACACTATTGAAATCTTGAGAATTGTTTGGTAATCTTGTTCCCAGAATGTGCTGTCCCCAAATGCCAAACTGCAGAATGTAATCCCTCACTCAGTTGCACACAAACCGTCCATTCGCCCTGAACCACCAATAAACTTCCTTCCCTTCCCTCTCCAAGTTAAGTATGTAAGCTCTGCTTAAGATGTTCTAAGGGCTCGAGGCTCTATTCAAATTAGGTCTGAGCCCCAGCATTCTGGACCCCGAATAAACCCTTTGCTGTTGCATGAGACAGTCTCTTGGTTGTCTCTTCCTCCAATGCTAGAATGACTTTTACATTGGTACAATCATAAGTATGACCTTTGCTTTTTGTGTCCAAAATATTACTTTGATAAAATGAATATATAGATCAGGAGACATGAGTATTTCTTCCACCATTTCTTGCAGCAATATTTTGAAGACATAAAATTAGTATTGGGTGTACAAATAGGTGTACTCTGTGTCTATGAATATAGAGATAATTCATGAGTAGACCATACTGTGAATAAATAATATAACTAGTTCCAACTTTAAATAATGGATCGAATTGATATCTGAAAAAATACAGGAAATCTTATATTGATATACATACATTCATTCCAACGAGTTATACATCTAATAGTAATATTAGGGTTATGGTTTATCATGAAGAGTGTGTGAGTTTTGCTTCAAAAGTGATTATGGAAATCAAAAATAATGTGTTTGGGAAGAAGTCTCATGAAAAGACCAGTCAAGAAACATGGAGGAATACATGTGTTCTGAAGCAGGAAGTGATTGAAAGCGAAACAAATGCGTACAAATTTACTAACTTCTGGATGAAATATATATACTATGATGTGCATAAATTGAAGAAATAGTAATGAACCAGTGTTGAATAAAAACTAACATCAAAATATACATCATGTCCAATAGGAATCTACTTGCATTAATGTTAAACTGGATCAGTTACTGGAGAAATATTAGGATTTGTATGCAACAGTCACTGAAGTTAGTTTTCAGAACTAGGAAAAAAAATATGTATTTCAGGTGAATGAATACTTCTGAGAATAATCTTGTGAAAAGTTTACTATAAATCCACATACATGAACATGAATAAATGTAGGGAGTGAATAATAAGATGCATATATTTCATATTTTAAAAAATCTGGAGAGTATATATATATATATATATATATACACAAAACACAAACAAAGACATTAAAAAGTAGCAATATATATGCCAATCAAAATTCATCGTGAAATATATATCATCTACAGATCCCAAAATATTAATTTTACTGAACATGGATTTATGTATAATGTTGTTCAACTAGGAAGCTCACTCACAGTTCGAATTTTCAGTTCCAAAAGCGTTTAGGAGGAGTGATCTCTTCTCACACTTTGTATCTGCCAAGTTAGCCACCTCACAGGAATGTACGTGTGATACCAGGTAAGATTCTATATGTGCATATGAAAATACATGTGCTGAATAGCCTACAGAGAAAGGGAAACAGAAATTCACATATTTGTTAACTTTCCAAACACATGGAGAACTATTTCAACAAAAAATTGACAAGATTTATAACTCCTAACCTATATCATGCAAAAGGCAAGACCAAATATACACCGTGCCTACTGTGAACTGCTTGTATTACTATTCTATTTGGGTTATTTTTCTCCATCATATTAGGATTTGTAGTCAGAGTCTAGTACGGTATGGGTTAGTATCAGGGGTTCAGTATTTCGAATGGAAAATTCGAAAATGAATCCAATGTGTATGTAAATATGTGCTACACAAAAATCTTCCCACTCTCATCCAGAACAATGCCTTGAGAATACCTTTGCCCTAAGTAAGACACAATTAGAAGAGAAGAGTTAGAAAATCTGTGAATACATATCTGGAATGGAATATGCTCAGGAGTTCAAAACCTTGGAAGTGGTAGAGGAGTTTCCAAAAGTAAAGGACAGGGTAAACACTCCACAAACATGGAGGTCTACTGGCCTAGAGAATTCTTGAGAATCTGCCTGTGAGGTTGGGCACTTGAAACATATGTTGTTGTCAGGAGCTTTAGCTTCCTTTCTAGTGAGACCATCAAAGGTCTGACTGAATCTATGAGACCTGGAGGACATGGTTTCTTCTTTTTCAATGAACATGAGTCAGCAGTGCTGAATTCTCTCTTTTTAGGTAAACTGTGGCCACTGGGGGCTAAATGTCTACCATGTGGACTGTGAAACCATATGGTCATCCTCCATTTTCATGGTGTTTCTTGCTGTTGCACTGGGAGTTTTGTATTTGCTTCATGATATGCAAGGTTTTCAACTGGGACACAGTGCGGGAGGGAGTTCTGTAACGTGTGGTGGGTCAGGGTCTGCAGGAGAATAAAAGAACAAGACTTCTATCCCACATAGCTTGCCTCCTTGACTATAGCAACCTGATTCTGAACAATGTCCTGAAACTTCTCCATATATCAAGATGCCTTTACATATAAGGGTCTGCTGGCTTCACCATGTCAGTCACAAGCCATTTGGAAGCCAATGGCAGATCCACATGGCCACCCCACAGATGTTTTATCACACACCTGCCCACCATTGCTCTAGGCCCACTACTCAGCAGGATGCAACTTTCTGGCATCTCTGTTAAAAACCATTTTTATGAAAACCAGTCAATCAAGGCACTGTCTGGTATATTCATTGTTGGGAAAAGTATACACGGCAGCCATAACCCAGAGAAAATTCCCAACATGGCGCCTAAGGACTTTTTCTTCCTACCTTCTTCTTTCCTGCAGTGGCGTGAAAAGTTCCCGCCCGTGTGAACTCTCCCGCCTCCTCCAATTCCAAATCTCGCTGGCGGAGAACCTTAGCCCCAATGAGAACATATTCCTGGGCTCCGGAGGTGATATCAGAAAGAACTTGCCAATAAATGGGTGGCCTGCCATTTATCTAAGCCCTTCCATCTCCCCCTTAGTTATATATAAGCACACAGCTTTTTGCAATAAAATTGGAATTTTCTGGTGAAGTGTCTTTGCATGGGGAGTTCTTTCATTCTGGTGCCCCGTGAGAGGATACAGGTGAGCTCTTTCCAACAAGAGCCCCGTCCCCCACTCCGCCGAAACACTCTGCCATAGTCCGCTCTTTTCAGACGCCAGCTTTCTGCACTCACCACTGATCTGATGTAAGTAATCCTCCCCTGACCCCGGCTCGCCAACTCCCTTCAGGCTGCCACTGGTTTTGTGACAGTGATCGTCAGGCACACTCCAGATGCCTGGTAGGGGAGAGGGAATTCCTCCCACTAAGACCTTTACTAGTTGCAGTGGACCCTCTGGTGTTTCGTTTCTTTTTGGGGCATGAGGCTTCTGAGTTTACACGAGAGGCTTTATGGATTTTCCTGCTCCACTGCCGCTGCTGCTGCCGGCTAGAGTTGCTGTATCCTGTGGTGTTGCTGTGTCTGGCTGAAGCTGCCTCTCTGCTCTGCGAAAACTGAACTCCCGGCCTGGAATTGCATTCTGTCAGAGCCAGAGTTTTGTTTTCATTACTGACTTCTTCTGCTGCAGTTGAAAACTTTCCTGACGTCAGGTTGCCCTTGGCTCCAATTCCTTTTGGTTTCACAGATCGCACTTCACTGGTGATGACCAGGTAGTGCCCTCTGTATTT
Source organism: Callospermophilus lateralis (assembly GCF_048772815.1). NCBI lineage: Eukaryota > Metazoa > Chordata > Mammalia > Rodentia > Sciuridae > Callospermophilus > Callospermophilus lateralis. The sequence goes on from NW_027515613.1 coordinate 367,988, forward strand.
CCTCGTGATGGCTTGTCATTTTGGGGACGCCCACCTGACCCCCGTTTGCCCTGAGCTTCCTGGAAGCCGTTCCAGCCCGGGTTTTCTCTTTGTCTTTCTTGCTTACTCTGATTCTCTCTCTCTCTCTCTCTCTCTCTCTCTCTCTCTCTCTCTCTCTCTCTCTCCCATCTCTCCCTGTGACTATGGGCACCTCTTAGTCTGCACCTGAAGACTCACCTCTCAAATGTTTAATAAAAAATCTGGCCACACTCTCCCTCACACCAGACATCAAGCCCAAACTTTTAATCAAAATCTGTACCCATGATTGGCCTACATATCCACTGGATAATGGCAATCATTGGCCACCAGAAGGCTCCTTAGATCCAAACCTCTTCCGGGACCTTTTTAACTACTGCCAGCATCTGAAAAAGTGGAGGGAGATTCCATGCATTTAAGATTTTAGCCTTCACACACAGCACCCTGCTCTCTGCTCCTTTTGCCCTCCCTCTCAGGTCCTCTTTGCTTGAAAACCCCTCTCTTCCCCTACTTCTATTCCTGACTTCACAGATTCTTCCTCATTCGACCAAGCAGATGAACCCCCACCTTATCCCCCAGCCCCATCTGCCCCTCCTCTCCCGCTATACCTTCCTCTTCCTCTGCCTAATTCCATGGATCCTCCGCCTTCCGTTTCATCCCTCTTTCCTCCGACCTCTTCTGCCTGCTCCACCTCCTCCTCCTCCACAGAGACACTCCCTTCCTCTCCCTCTCCTTCCTGTTCACCGCCTTCCTCTTTCAGTCCTCCTGTTACCAGGTCTAAGGGACTCCTTCCCACCCCCAAGACAATTGCACCCCTTCGTGAGGTAGCTGGTCCCGAGGGTGTCATCAGAGTCCACGTTCTGTTTTCCATGTCGGACATTACTCAGCTAGAGAGGAAGTTAGGCTCTTTCACCACTGACACCACCACTTACATTCGGGAGTTTCAATGGGTCCTGCAAGTATGTAGCCTCACTCATCATGACATCTACATGCTCTTGGCCAATACACTTCTCCCCAAGGAAAGGCAATGAGTCTGGGAGCTAGCCCAAGCCCATGCTGATGAAAATCATAGGACCAATCCTACCCACCCCACAGGCCCTCATGCTGTCCCAGAGCAGGATCGCCTATGGGATTACAAGACCCGTGAAGGCTTACAGTTTCGTGACCTTTTTACATCCTGTCTCTTGGCGGGGCTGAAAAAGGCCACCCGCAAGGCTGTTAACTTTCAAAAGGTGCAGGAGGTCATTCAAAGGAAGGAGGAAACACCTTCAGATTTCCAGGATAGACTAACCAAGGCCCTTCAACAGTACACAAAACTCGACCCAGAAACCCCAGATGGCCGTCATGTCTTAATGACATACTCTCACTATTAAAAGTCACCATTCACATATCACCCCACATTATTCTACCTCTCATTTCCTCATGATGTTCCTAGGGGCAAATACACCTCCTTCATGCAGTCTCCCACGACTATCTAAACCAGTTAACCCTGAGGTTTGGGACACAACTACACCCTCTATGGCTAAATGAAGTCCTATTCATATTGTCTTAGAAGACCCTTCAAGATATATTAGTCAACCACAATATCTACTCACAACCACAGCCTTCCTCTGATTAGAACCCATCATCCAGGATTTATTATGAAAGGGGTATCTTAGGCCTACACAATCTCCTTTCAACACCCCCCATTCTGGCAGTTAAGAAACCTAACGGGTCCTACAGGCTGGTTCAAGACCTTCACCTTGTCAACTCCTCTGTGGTCCCCATCCACCCGTTAGTGCCCAACCCTTACCCCTGCCTCTCTCAGATCCATGCCACTACTACCCACTTCTTGATCCTAGATTTCAAAGATGCATTCTTTTCTATTCCCTTGTCATCAGAATCTCAGGATATTTTTGCTTTTACGTGGACTGACCCTCACACCCGCCATTCTCGTCAGCTTACCTGGACTGTCCTCCCACAGGGATTCAGGGATAGGCCCCATCTCTTTGGCCAAGTTCTTGCCCAGGACCTCACATCCTTTCACCCGACCTGTCCTGACTCTACTCTCCTTCAATATGTCGATGACCTTCTTCTATGTAGTCCCTCTTGGGAACACTCTCAATCCCACACTGCTCAGCTTCTTAATTTCCTAGCATACAAGGGATATAGGGTGTCTCCCCACAAGGCCCATGTTTTCCAGTTTTTTCTCATCTATTTTGTTTTTTGCCTTACACCTAGGAAAAAGGAAATAACACTGGATAGGAGGCAACTCCTTTCTGATCTTCCAGTGCCCCATACGAAAGCCGAAATACTATCATTCCTAGGACCAGCATTTATTTTAGGGCCTGGATCCCAAATTATTCTCTTCTAGCCAAAAGCCTGTATGACCTAGCAAAGGGACCCCCTAGTGAATCTCTTGCCTCCTCCCCTAACTACCACTTCTGCAGGCTTCAGCAACTCATCTTAAAGGCACCTGCCTTGCACCTTCCTGATATTTCAAGACCATTTCATCTATATGTCCATGAAAAAGGGGAGCAAGCATTTGGGGTCTTAGGTCAAAACTATGGGCCTACATTTGCACCTCTGGCATATGTGTCCAATAAAGTAGACCATACAATCTGTGGGTAGGCCCCTTGCTTAAAAGCTCTGGCTGCTGAACAAATTTTACACAAAGAAGCCTCTAAGCTGACTTTTGGGGCCCCTTGAACTATTCACTCCCCACATCACTTGAAGGATCTTTTAGCTTATAAGGGCCTTCAAACCCTTCCTCCATCCAGAGTTCTGTCGCTCCCCACTTCATTTCTGGAAAACCCTAATATTACTTTCCTCCCCTGCTCTGCACTGAACCCTGCCTCACTGCTCCCAATGACTCCCACGTCTAACACAACAATTCATAATTGCTTGGAAACTTTAGATGATTTCCTTCCCTGTCATTCTTCAATTTCTGAGGGACCACTCACCAAGCCTGACCTTATCTGGTTCACTGACGGCAGTTTCTTTAGGCAGAATGGCACTCATTACTCTGGATACACTGGAGTTTCAGCCACTGAGATTATAGAGGCCAAAGCTCTACCTTCAGGAACTACCAACCAGCAGACTGAACTCATTGCAGCCACTCGTGCCTGCCTTCTAGCACAAGGCAAATCCCTCACCCTTTATACTGACTCAAAATATGTCTTCCATATCTTATTTTCCCATGCTGCAATATGAAAGGAGCGAGGACTACTTACCACCAAAGGTAATGTGATCACTAATTCGGCTCTTATAAGCAATCTGATAGAGGCCTCCCACTTTCCCACCCAGTTGGGAGTTGTCCATTGTAGGTCCCATCAGAAGGACGGCTCTCTTATCACTGAGAGCAATGCCAAAGCTGACCAGGGGGCACGAATGGCTGCCACCACTTCCAGTTATTGCCCCCATTGGGGGACATATAATGGCCACTTTAGACATCTCATCTGAAGCCACTACTTCTTCCAGTAAGAACAAGGATCTTTTCAAGTTCCTTTATACTCTATTCCATTCCGATTCTCAGTCTTTGACCCTCTTTTTACAGAGCTTCTTCTCCCTCACCCCCTCTGACAAAGCCATGCTACAGAATATAGCCTCTAATTGTCAGATCTGTCAGCGGACCAACCCTCATACTTTTTTAAGGCCCAAACCTTTCCCTTCCCACCAAGCCCGGGGACACATTCCCACTGCTGACTGGCAGGTACACTTCACCAACATGCCCAAAGTATGGCACACTAAATACCTCCTTGTCTTTGTGGACACTTTCTCTGGTTGGGTTCAGGCATTTCCCATTTCCAATAAAAGGCTTCCACTGTAGCTTCAATCTTTCTGACAGTCATCATCCCCAGGTTTGGAATGCCCACTTTCCTACAATCTGACAATGGCCCTGAGTTTATTTCTAGGATCACACAAAAGGTCTCTCAAGCCCTCTCCTTCAAGTGACATTTTCACTGTCCATATCACCTTCAGGCTTCAGGGAAAGTGGAAAGGGTAAATCGTACTCTAAAGGAAGTCCTTACCAAATTGACAATGGAATTAAACTTAGACTGGGTCAAACTCCTTCCCTTGGATTTGTTTAGAATCAGAGCTCTACCTAAGAAACCATCTTTACTGTCTCCCTTTGAGATAAGGTATTCAAGACCTCTTATCCCCCCTGGGTTGGTCATTTCACAAGGACCTCTCACCCGAGATTTGTCTTTGCCTCTCTTGTTTTATCTTCGCTCGGAACTCTGGAAATATCAGGACTGGCTTCTTCTGGACCCAGTCCCCACTCCAAACACTCCTCCCTTAACAGCTGGGAGTCTAGTCTATTATAATACCCCAGAGGATAACGGGCCTCTTGCCCCAAAATGGGAAGGCCCCTATCCTGTCATTCTCTGTACCCCCAACTCCACCTAACTCTCCTTATCAGACAACTGTCTCACCCCTTGGATTCACATATCTAGGTTGAAGCCATATCACCAAGAGGCCCATCTGATGACGACAGGACCACCCCAGAGGAACTCCAAGAATCACCTCCTGAACCTCCCCTTTACTCCTGCTCTCCACTCCCATCTCACCCATTTAAGTTGCGGCTAACACGGTGTTCCCCGCAGAACAATTCCTCTTAAAGAAGGCACAATGAGCTCTCCCAACACCCTAGTCTTCTCTAACTGCTTGTTTTTTGTGCTCTGCTTATTTTCTGTGCTCTCTCAGGACTGGTATCTACCCTCCTCTGCTACAATGTATTTTTTCACTCTTCGGGAATGATACTCAGAACATGGCATGCAGAATGTCCACGCACTGGATGCAACTGCTTGCTTCATCCACAACTGCACATCTATTTCCCTAAAATTGTCACCTTCAAGGACCTTCGTCCCTGGTAGCTGGAACTGGCCTTTCATTTGCTTCCTTTTTCATCAAACCAAAGACTATTGTCATTGGTGGCCTGAGATATATAATGGGTGCCCCTATAAGTCATGCAGGTTCCATCATGAACGTGGTAGCTATTCTTACCACTCACTTGGTTACCATGAAGGGTGGACTTCTAGTTACCTAAAGTGGCATAAAGGCTCTTCATCCAATAACAATGGATGGTATACTTTAGATATACCTGACCCCAAGGCCAAACGTTGGGACTATGTTGAGTTTGCTGTCTATGCTCAGACAACCTCAGCCAGACCCACAATGTGGATGACTGTTGGCCGCACCGTGATTACGCCACCTAAGGCAACCATCCAGGTAGTCGAACACATTAAGGAGTCAGAATCAAAACTTCAAGATCTTATCCATAGCTCATTTAAAGAGGATTCAGAGCCTTCAACCCCCTCAGGTCCCCCTCCCACATGGCTCAATTTGCTACACCAAACTCTTTGATTATTAAACTCCACCCCTCTTTCTGTGCCTACTTCTCAGTTCTTTCTCTGTGCTTCACTTAGTCGTCCACTTCTAGCAGCGTTCCCATTAGCGGCAGGAAATATTTCAGCAAAAACCTACAATTTCTCTAAGAAAGGAAAACCCCTACATGTGACACGTATCCCACTATGGGAAAGTTGTTCCACCAATACTTTATTTTCTTTCATCTGTTTCCACCTGACAATAATGAATTCTTTACCCATTTGTTCCTTGAGCTTTAGCACCCCATCGAGCCCTGATTTATGAAACCTGGACATTTTCTCTGGTGTAACGGGTCTATAAGTACCTCAACGATCAATGTCTCTGGCATCTGTTTCTTGGTTACGGTAGTTCCTCAGCTGTCTTTGTATACTCCCATCGAATTCCGACAGGTGGCCCTACCTTCCTGCACCCTTAGGGCAGTCTTTCTGCCGGTTCTGGTAGGCCTCACATTAACAACCTCAGCGGCGAGTCTCGAACTCTCTGGTGAAGCTATAGGTCATGCTCTATGGGCATCCAATGACCTGCAACAAAAACTGCAGGAAGCACTTGATAACACTGCTCAGTTTCTTGGCTCCTTGCAGTGACGGTTACTTCATTGGCACAACTGGCTTTACAGAACCGAAGGGCAATTGATCTTCTCATTGCAGAAAAAGGGGGAACATGCCTGTTCCTCAGAGAGGAATGTTGTCATTATGTTAATGAATCTGACCTAATAGAAAAAAATGTTGTTAAATTGCAGGAATTATCAACCCAATTGCTTCCAATCCTTTCTTGCCATGTACTTACTACCAATCTTGGGGCCCCTTATTGGGATGCTCCTTTTTTGTGCTCTCTTGCCCTGCATAATGAAGTGCCTTCAAACCCAACTGAAAAAAAATTTCTAATCAAACATTCAACCAGCTTTTGCTTAGGCACTAGCAGCCTCTGATGACTGATGAACCCCCAACATCTCCAAGAGAACAGTTCACTCAGTGCTGAAGCTCACTACCAGGCACGATGGAATGCAACGGACATCAGACGGCGAGAGACAACAAGCTCGGAGAACCTTTTAATCTGCCATCCTGGATTAATGAGTCTTTATGTCCTTCTAAGTTTCCTCATGGCCCTTGGCCTCTTCTCTGTCAGTCCCCCAACATGGTACTTCTGCCAAAAATTGACCTTTGCTTTAATTTTTATCTTAATTCTGTTTTTATTCGCTCTGATCTTCTTCAGGTGCTGGTGATGCCATGTCCAGGCAACGCTTCCAGTATTTCCCAGAGTCTCTGAAACAGGACCAGTGACTGATACCAACAAACTCCTCCATCCAGGACTGGTTCAATGCCATCGACAACTTGAGGCTTCAGGGAACTTTCATAGACTTCACCCCTATGGAAGTAGCTGTCTGTAGCCACTGGGTTTTCTTTCTGGCTGCCATGATATCCCCAGACCTGCCCCCCGAGAATTCCTCCACTTCCCATTCTAGGCCCCACAGCGCCCCCAAACAGCAAGAAGCAGCCGGATCTGACCAACGACGCCACACTTCCTAAGAAAACAAAAAGGGAGGAATGTTGGGAAAAGTATAAACGGCAGCCATTCCCCAGAGTAAAAACCCCAACATGGTGCCTAAGGACTTTTTCTTCCTACCTTCCTCTTTTCTGCAGTGATGCAAAAAGTTCCCGCCCGTGTGAACTCTCCCATCGGCGCCAATTTCAAATCTCTCTGGCGGGGAACCTTAGCCCCAATGAGAACTAATTCCTTGGCTCCGGAGCTGATATCTGAAAGAACTTGCCAATAAATTGGTGCCCTGCCATTTATCTAAGCCCTACCATCACCCCTTTAGTTCTATGTAAGCACACAGCTTTTTGCAATAAAATTGGAATTCTCCTAGCGAAGTGTCTTTGTGTGGGGAATTCTTTCACTCATGATCAGCAACAGGATATCCAAAGGTTCTCCAGTGCCACCTGGTCTGGGAATTTCAGAAATTTGATGGTATTTATTTAGCCATTTTTGAAGGATGAAGTTGGAGTTACTGTGGGTTTCAATTCATGCAGGAAACATTATATGGTGAGGAAGCTCATTTCAAAGAAATCTCTGGAGAACACTCACAGGCAAGCTTCCCAAAGAGTGGCCAAAAGTTCACATGAAGCCAGGATCACTGAGGTCTACAATGTGAGGTCCATGTGTGTTTAGACTCTCAACTTTGGCTGCCAAGTCTTTAAGAATAAAATCATGTGATATCCTGACTGAGATTCCCAGTGCCCTGTGGAAAGCCTCCCTGGACCTCTATCTCAGTTTCCAAGGGCGATTCTGATGCGTGGCCTTCTAAAATCCCAACACATTTCATGGCAGTACTTCTCTGAGGTCAGTTCCAGAACTCAGTCTCTAAGAGGAATCACACCAGAGTTCAAGCCCAGGTAGGCCCAGTCATCTCTTCCAACCGCCACAAAAATGACCACAATGAAAACCAAAACACACCCACAGGGCCCTCATCTTCTTACATATAGACACTCATCATAACTTCTGGCTGGAGTTTTCCATGAGGGGTGCAGCCCAAGACGGTGTGAAAAATAAGCTCCCTTGCCGCTCATTTGCCTAAAGTCCGGGTGGCCTGGAAACCCTTCTTGTGAACCAGGAGTGATCAAATAGGCCTGCTGTTAATACTGCTCTGCATCTCCAATTTGAGGCCTACTGAATGTCAGGTATAGATTCTTTATATGATTGGGAGTCATGAGACAAGCCAAAAACCTCTGGGCTAGCCTCCACAGGGCTTTGAAGAACTCATTTTACCCAAAGGATGCCTATTCTCACTTGATGGGCCTCAGGAACCTTAGAAATGAAGTCAAGAGACTTCATTCACAATAACTGCTCTTTTGGCAATTTTGGTTTTGGATGCACACATGGGATCTGTCTTTGGATTAATCAGGTGCTGAGAATCTAAGCCACAGCCTCACACAGGGCCAAGAGGCTGATTCAGACACATCCTTTTCCAAAGCAATTAAGCAAAGAGCCACAGGTGATGCCCATTCATTTCCATTTGAAAACTGTTTTCTTCAGGGTTCACAAAGGGGTGGCCTGAGGCAAAGACCTTCCTGACATTCAGGGCAACAGAACAATAGGTAAGAAAAAGTCCAAAGCAGGGTTTCTCCACTGAGACTTTCCTGGTCACACTGATATCTGAGTTTTCTGAGATGCTCGCCATTCCCTCCAGCTATCCAGTACATGGACATGTCACAGAGCTTGGAGGTGGTACATATTTTGGACAAAAACCATGAGTCTATTCTGGAGAGTGGCGAGAATTCAGGAAGAAAACAGGAACTTAGGAAGTTAGCAGGTGTTGCCCATTTATAAGGCAAGCGGCAGTCCATTCATAAATTGGGCAGGATGAATGCTGGGAAGCTTTCTACTATACAGGACACATCAATTGTTGCATTCTCTTTTCTAATGTCTACAACCACGGACACAGTAGCATACACAGACATAGAAACACTCGCCTTGTCAAACGTCTTACTAGAAGCAGTAAACTACAAATCAAAGAAAAAAACGCCTTTCCTACCTATTCTCAGATCATGAGACAAAACCACAAAATCACACCCACACCCACGAAGGCACATCCTTCCCCCATTAAACTCTGTGACTATCCAGAGTTTCCTCTGACTGGTGGGCCACAGTATGTTCCCCCAAAATGGCCTGTCTTGTCTCAGATCTGCTCTTCTTTCCCAACTCTGTGAAGTTTTCAGGAGCCAGTGGCCAACCACTACCTGCTTTCTCAGGAAAGGCCCCTATTCAGAGCTCTCCTGGTATTTGGCCATCCTCATATCTTAAGGTACCAAGAAAGACTAATACTCTCCTTTGTAAATCCAAACAAGTTAAACCCCTGGGCCTGAGACTTGAGTGGCTCCGGGTGCCTGGCATCCTGGATCCCAAGTTCAGAGAGTTTCATCACCAAGGAAGTGAGGTAGGTCAATGCTTCAGGAACTGAATGAGGTCACTTCCTTGGCAACCACTTTGTCCTAACAGTTGCTTTCAAGTGTCCCATTATATGGAGGCTGCCCCTACTTCCTATGACATTTTCACAAGTTAGAATGGTATATAAACCATGGGCACCCGGGAACAGCTCTCCACCTAGGACTGGTTTGGACCATCTTCTCTACATTAAGAAGAGAGAGGCTGATGCATACACATCCCTTCATGCTGACCAGGTTGTTTGCCATAGAAGATGACTTTTCTCTCTCAAGTTTTCATAGCTGCCCACATCTTCTCAAGGCATCCTTTCTGCATGGACCTTTGACGTTCTCAACAGGTGGAAGATCGCCTACATTCATGTATTGTAAGACCAACTCTGTCGCTGCTCTTCTGTAAAGTTAGATTGACGGAACAGTGTATGGTTAGGGTTAATAACATGTTCAATTTGGGTTAGGAATCTTTCTGCACGATGAATAATGGTATTGGGATACTATAATATTTACAAGAATATGTAGGTGAAATATAAGTATAAAAACAGAAATCCAGGGAAGATATGAAGCCCAGAAGGGCATTGCACCCTTAATTGGTATGCTTAGCTTTGAATTATGTTCTGCACAAATGTCTCAGATAAATCGATGTACAATGGCATAGGACCTTGTACCTTTGATGATTGAATGTCAAAGAGAACATCCACTCAAAATGGGATAGTAGGTAGAATTAGGAAGATGGTCAGTAGGTTTAGAAAGAAGAGTGAGTATAGGATTTAGACCAAAACTTCTTAAGCAATAGGGTTTTGGTTAGAGAGTGAATGTAAATTTCAGCACACATGAAGTGTAAGTCACAATGATGAACCGGGGAAATATGTAGGATAGCAGATATAAATAGAGACATTACTAAATCAGGTAAAGTATAAAATGAGTGATAGGATTAGACATTTTCAACAGGCATGAGGTTGAATATATAATCTTAGGAAGAAACAAATATGTAGTCACCAATAGGATTGATATTTGAGAGCATTAGGCAACCTGGACATGGAAGTTTATGTAATCCATGCTCACTTTCCATTTAGGCTTTGGTACAATCTTAAGGGTGACTTTTTTTTGTCTAAAATATTACTGTGATAAAATGTATATGTAGATCTGGTGACATGAGTATTTCTTCCACCATTTCTTTTAGGAATATTTTGAAGATGTATAAATTAGTATCTAAGGTAAAATAGGTGTACCCCTTGTCTATGAATAGAGAGATAATGCATTAATAGACCATACAGTTAATAAATAATATAACTGCTTCCACATTAAATAATGGATTGAATTGATAACTGAAAATATATAAGAAATCATATTTTGATATAGAATCATTCATAACAACTAGTTATACGTCTAATTGTAATATTAGGGTTATGGCTTTTCATGAAGAATGTGTGAGTTTTGCTTCAAAATGATTATGAAAATCAAAAATAATGTGTTTGGAAAGAAGTCTCATGAAAAGACCAGTCAAGAAACATGGAGGAATACATGTTTTCTGAAGCAGGAAGTGATTGAAAGTGAAATAAATGCTTATAAATTTGTGAAGTTGTGAATGAAATATATATACTGTAATGTGCATAAACTTAAGAAATAGTAATGTACCAGTGTTGAATTAAAACGAACTCCAAAACACATATCATGTCCCATAAGAATCTACTTGCATTGATGTTAAACTGGGTCAGTTACTGTAGAAATATTAGGAGTTATATGCACCATTCACTGAAGTTAGTTTTCAGTACTAGGAAACAAATATGTATTTCAGGTGAATGAATATTTCTGAGTATAATCTTGTTAAAAGTTGATTATAAATCCACATACATGAACAGAAGTTATTCACTCCAAACCCAACAAACCGCCATTCCTACCTATTCTCAGAACATGAGACAAAATCCGCAAACTCACACCCACCCCCTCAAAGTCACCTACTTCCTGCAACTAGGTCTATGACAATCTGGAGTGTCCTCTGACTGGTGGGCCACACTATGTTCCCCTGAAATGACCTGTTCTGTCTCAGAACTGATCTCCTTGTCCAACTCTGTGAAGTTGTCAAGAGTCAGCGGTGAGCCACTACCTGCTTTCTCAGGAAAGACCCCTCTTCAGAGCTTTTCTCACATTTGGCCATCCTCACATCAGTAGGTACCAAGAAAGAGTGAATCTGTCCATGCTAAATCCAAACAAGTGAGACCACTGGGACTGGGACTGGGACTGGGACTGGCTCTGGGTGCCTGGCTTCCTGGATCCCATGTTCAGAGAGTTCCATCAACAAGGAAGTGTGGTGAGGTCACTTTCTTCAGAAACTGAATGAGGCCACTACCTTGGCAACCACTTTGTCCTAATAGTTGCTTCCAATGGTCCCATGAGATGGAGGCTGCCCCTACTTCCTGTGACACTTTCACAAGTTAGAATGCAATATCAACCATAGGCACCCGGGAACAGCTCTCCACACAGGCCTGGTTTTGTCCATCTTCTCTACATTAAGAAAAGAGGGGCTTATTCAGACACTACCCTTTATCCTGACCAGGTTTTTGCCATGAATGATGACTTTTGCTCACTCACGTCCTTCATATCTGCCTACATCTTCTTCAGGGATCATTTATTCACGGACCTTTGAGGTTCTCAGCTGGAGGAAGACCACCTACATTCCTGTATTTTAAGACCAACTCTGTCCCTGCTCTTCTGTAAAGTTAGATTGAGGGAACTGTGTATGGTTAGGGTTAATAACATTTTTGATTTGGGTAAAGAGTCATTCTGCTGGATGAATTATAATATTGGTAACCTTTAAGATTTATAAAAATATAGAGGTGAAATATATGTATGAAAACAGAAATCTAAGTAAGATTTGAAGCCCAGAAGGGCATTGGGCCCTTGATTGGGATACTTTACTTTGAATTACATTCTACTAAGATATCTCAGACAAATTGATATACAATGGCATAGGATTGAATGTTGAAGAGAACATCTAGTCAAAAAGGGATAGTAGGTAGGAATAGGAAGATAGTTGGAAGTTTTAGGAAGAAGAGTGTGTATAGGATTTGGAATAAAAGTTCTTTAACAATAGGGTTTTGTTTAGAGAGTGAATGTCAATGTCAGCACATGTCAAGTGTCAGTAACAATGGTGAACTTGGAAAAATATGTAGGAAAGCAGATATCATTAGAGAGATTAGGAAATCAGGTAAGGTATAAAGTCAATCATAGGACTAGACATTTTCAACAGGGTTGAGTTTGAATATATAATCTTAGGAAGCAACAAATATGTAGTCACCAATATGATTGACATTTGAGAGCATTAGGGAACCTGGACATGGATGTTTTCAGTAATCCATGTTCACTTTCCATTTAGGCTTTGATACCATCATATTGTGTCTTTTGCATTTTTTTCCAGAATATTTCTGTGATAAAATGTATATGTAGATCAGATATTTCATATTTTGAATAGTTTGGAGAGTGTGTATATATATATATATATATATATATATATATATATATATATATATATATATATATATATATATAAAACCACTGAGACATTAACAATTAGCAATATATATATTCCAATCGAAATTCATCATGAAATATATATCATCCACTGATGAAAAAATATTTATTTTACTGAACATGGATTTATGTATAATCTTGATCTCTTAGGAAGCTCACACATCGGGTGAATTTTCACTTCCAACAGTGTTTCTGCTGAGTGATCTCTTCTCACAACTTGTATTTGCCAAGTCAGCCACCTCACAAATATGTACGTGTTATACCAGGTAGGATTCTATATGTGCATATAAAAATACATGTGCTGAAGAGGGTACAGAGAAAGGGAGACAGAAATTCACATATTTGTTAACTTTAAAACACATGGAGAACTATTTCAATTAAAAATTTACTAGATTTTTTACAGCTGCCTTTTATCCTGCAAAAGGCAAGTCCAACTATACTCCATGCCTCTTCTGAAATTTTTTATTTCTATTCTGTTTTGGTGTTTTCCTTATCATATTAGGATTACTAGTCAGAGTCTAGTAGCGTATGGATTAGTGTCAGGGATGCAGTATTTCGAATGGAAAATAGGAAAATGAATCCAATGTGTATGCAAATATGTGCTACAAAACAATCTTCCCACTCTCATCCAGAATAATGCCTTGACATTACTTTTGCCCCAAATAACACACAAATAGAGGAGAAGAGTAAAAAAATCTGTTAATATATATATGGAATGGAAAATGCTCAGGGTTTCACAACATTGGATGTGGTAGAATAGTTTCCAAAAGTAAGGGACAGGGTAAACATTCCACAAACATGGAGCTCTTTCGGCCTAAAGACTTCTTGAGGAACTGCCTCTGAGGTTTGACACTTGAAATATATATTGTTGTCAGGAGCTTTAGATTCTTTTCTAATGAGACCATCAAAGCTGCGTCTGCATCTATGTGACCTGGAGGACATGGTTTCTTCTTTTCCAATGAACATGAGGCAGCAGTGCTGAATTCGCTCTTTGTTGGTAAAATGTGGCCACTGTGGGCTAAGTGTCTCCCCGTGTGGACAGTGAAGCCATTTTTTCGTCCTCCACTTTTCGTGGTTTTTCTTCCTGCTGCATTGGGAATTTCATATTTACTCCACAAAATACAAAGAGTTCAACTGGGACACAGTGCTGGAGCGGGTTCTGTCACGTGTGTTGGGTCAGGGTCTGCAGGGGAATGCATCAACCAGGCTAATATCCCACAGAGCTTGCCCCCTTATACATAGCAACATGATTCTGAACATTGCCCTGAAATCTCTCCATATAACAAGATGCATTTACAAATAAGCTTCTGTTGGCTACACCATGTCAATCACAAGCCATTTGGAAGCTAATGGCAGATTCACATGGCCCCACAACAGATGTATTATCACACACCTGCACACCACTGCTCTAGGCCCACTAATCAGCAGGCTCCAACTTACTGGCAAATCTGTTCTACACCATTTTCATGAAACCCAGTAAATCAAGGCACTGTCTGGTACACTCATGATCAGCAACAGGACATCCAAAGGTTCTCCAGTGCCACCTGGTCTTGGGAATTTCAAAAATTTCATGGAATTTATCTAGCCGTTTTTCAAGGAAGATGTTGAAGGCACTGTGGGTTACAATTCATTCAGGAACCATTAAATGGTGGGGAAGCTCATTTCAATGAAAACTCTGGAGAACTCTCACAGGCAAGGCTTCCCAAAAAGTGGCCAATAGGTCACATGAAGCCAGGCCTATTGCAGTCTACAATGTGAGGTCCATGTGTGTTTTGACTGTCAACTATGGCTGCCACGTCTTTCAAAATAAAATCATGTGATATTCTGGCTGAGATTCCCAGTGCTCTGTGGAAAGCCACCCTGTTCCTAGATCTCACTTTTCTTTCCAAGGGCGACTCTCATGCGTTGCCTCCTAAAATCCTAACACAATTAATGGCAATATTTTTCTGATGTCAGTTCCAGAACTCAGTCTGTAAGGGGAATCACACCAGAGTTCAAGCCTGGTTTGGTCCATCTTCTATACATTAAGAAGAGAAATGTTGATTCAGACACATCCCTTCATCTGACCAAGTTGTTTGCCATGGAATATGACTTTTGCTTTCACAGGTCCTTCATAGCTGCCTATATCTTCTCCAGGGATCATTTCTTTGTTGACCTTTGAGGTTCTCAGCAGGTGGAGGATCCTCTAAATTCCTGTATTGTAAGACCAACTCTGTCCCTGCTCTTTCGTAAAGTTAGATTGAGGGAACAGTGTATGGTTAGGGTTAATATCATGTTCCATTTGGGTTAGGAATCATTCTACGGGATGAATTATGGTATTGGGAACCTGAAATATTCATAGGAATATAAGTGTAATATAAGTATGAATACAGAAATCTAGGTAAAATTTGAAGCCCAGAAGGTCTTTGGGCCCTTGACTGGGATACTTAGCTTTGAATTATATTCTGCACAGATGTCTCAGATTAATCAATATACAATGGTAGTGTTCCTTGTACCTTGGATGATTGAATGTCGAAGAGAACATCCACTCAAAAAGGGATAGTCGGTAGGATTAGGAATTAGTCGAAAGAGTGAATATAGGATTTGGTCCAAAAAATCTTTAGCAATAGGGTTTTGGGTACAGAGTGAGTGTAAATGTGAGCACATGTGAAGAGTCAGTCACAATGATGAACTGGGGAAAATATGAAGGAAAGCAGATAATAATAGAGACATTAGGAAATCAGGCAAAGTATAAACTGAGTGATAGGATTAGACATTTTCAACTGGCTTGATGTTGAATATATAATCTTAGGAAGAAACAAATATGTAGTCACCAATCGGGTTGACATTTGAGAGCATTAGGCAACCTGGACATGGATGTTTTTCGTGATCCATGCTCACTTTCCATTTAGGCTTTGGTACAAACTTAAGTGTGATCTTTGTAATTGTGTCCAGAATATTACTTTGATAAAATGTATATGTACATCAGGTGATATGAGTATTTCTTCCACCATTTCTGGGAGCAATATTTTGAAGATGTATAAATAAGTATTGGGGGTATAAAAAGGTGTACCCTGTGTCTATGAATATAGACATAATGCATGAATAGACCATACTGTGAACAAATAATATAACTTTTTCCAACTTTAAATAATGGATTGAATTGATATCTGAAAATATACAGAAAATCTATATTGATGTACAATCCTTCATTCCAACCAGTTATACATCTAATGGTAATATTAGGGTTATGGTTGATCATGACGTGTATGTGAGTTTTGCTTCAAAGGTGATTATGGAAATAGAAAATAATGCGTTTGGAATGAAGTCTCATGAAAAGACTGTGAATCAGGCGGTATAGTGATACCAGACTTCAAACTATACAACAGAGCAATAGTAACAAAATCAGCATGGTACTGTACCAAAACAGGCGGTTGGACAAATGGTACAGAATAGAGGACACAGAAACCAATCCACTAAACTACAACTATCTTATATTTGATAAAGAGGCTGAAAGCACACAATGGAGAAATGATAGCAGCTTCAACAAATGTTGCTGGGAAACCTGGAAATCCATATGCAACAAAATGAAACTGAATCACTTTCTCTTGCCATGAACAAAAGTTAACTCAAAATGGATCAAGGAGCTTGATATCAAATCAGAGACACAGTGTCTGACACCAGAAAAAGTTGGCTATGATCTACATACTGTGCGGTCGGGCTTCAAACTTCTTAATATGACACCCATAGCACAAGAGTTAATAACTAGATTCAACAAATGGGACTTACTCAAACTAAAAAGTTTTTTCTCAGCAAAAGAAACAATAAGAGAAGTAAATAGGTAGCCTACATCTTGGGAACAAATCTTTACTCCTCAAACTTCAGATCAAGCCCTAATATCCAGAGTATACAAAGAACTCAAAAAATTAGACAATTAGATAACAAATAACCCAATCAACAAATGGGCCAAGGATCTGAAAAGACACTTCTCAGAGGAGGACATTCAATCAATCAACATGTACATGAATAAATGCTCACCATCTCTAGCAGTCAGAGAAATGCAAATCAAAACCACCCTAAGATATCATCTTGCTCCAGTAAGATTGGCAGCCATTATGAAGTCAAACAACAACAAGTGCTGGTGAGGACGTGAGGAAAAGGGTCCACTTGTACATTGCTGGTGGGAGTGCAAATTGGTGCAGCAAATTTGGAAAGCAGCATGGAGATTTCTTAGAAAGCTGGGAATGGAACCACCGTTTGACCCAGCTGTTAACCTTCTCGGTCTATTCCCTAAAGACCTAAAAAGAGCATGCTACAGGGACACGGCTACATCGATGTTCATAGCAGCACAATTCACAATAGCAAGACTATGGAACCAGCCTAGATGCCCTTCAATAGACGAATAGATAAAAAAATGTGGCTTTTATACAAAATGGAGTATTACTCTTCATTAAAAAATGACAAAATCATAGAATTTGCAGGGAAATGGATGGCATTATAGCAGGTTATGCTAAGTGAAGCTAGCCAGTCCTTGAAAAACAAATGCCAAATGTCTTCTTTGATATAAGGAGAGTAACTAATAACAGAGTAGGGACAAAGAGCCTGAGAAGATCAACACTAAACAGGAATGAGAGGTGGGAGGGAAAGGAAGAGAGAAGGGAAATTGCATGGAAATGGAAGGAGACCCTCAGGGTTATACAAAATTGCATACAAGAAGAAGTGAGGGGAAAGAGGGAAAAAAAACAAGGGAGAGAAATGAATAACAGTAGAGAGGGTAGAGAGAGAAGAGGGGAGGGGAGGGAAGAAGAGGGGGATAGTAGAGGAGAGGAAAGGCTGCAGAATACAACAGACACTAGTATGGCAATATGTAAATAAATGGATGGGTAACTGATGTTTTTCTGCAATGTGTATGCGGGGTAAAAATGGGAGTTTAAAACCCACTTGAATCAAAGTGTGAAATATGATATATCAAAAACTATGTAATATTTTGAACAACCAACAATAAAAATTTTAAAAAAAAGAAACCTGGAGGAATACATGTGTTCTGACGCAGGAAGTAATTGAAAGTGAAACAAATGTCTATAAATTTATGAACTTGTGGATAAATATATATCTTATGATGTGCATAAACTGAAGAAATAGTAATGTACTAGTGTTGCATAAAAATGAACGTCAAAATACACAACTTGTCACATAGGAATCTACTTGCATTAATGTTAAACTGGGTCAGATGCTGTAGAAATATTAGGATTTGTGTGTACCATTCACTAAAGTTATTTTTCAGTACTAGGAGACAAATATGTATTTCAGGTGGATGAATATTTTTGAGAATAATCTTGTGAAAAGTTTATTATAAATCCACATACATGAACATGAATGAATGTGGGGAGTGTATAATAAGGCATATATATTTAATATTTTGAAAAATCTGGAGAGTGTGTGTATATGTATATATACATATACACACACTCACACACAAAACACACACAGGAACATTAAAAATTAGCAATACATATGCCAATCAAAATTCATCATGAAATATATATCTTTCACAGATACAAAAGTATTTATTTTACTGAACTTGTATTTATGTATAATGTTGTTCAACTAGGAAGCAAACACATAGATTGAATTTTCTGTTAAAACAGTGTTTAGGAGGAGTGATCTCTTTTTACGATTTGTATCTGCCAAGTCAGCCACCTCATAAGAATGTATGTGTGATACCATGTAGGATTATATATGTGAACCTAAAAAATACATGTGCTGAATAGGCTTCAGAGAAAGGGAGACAGGAATTCACATATTTGTTAACTTTAAAAACACATGGAGAACTATTTCAATTAAAAATTGACTAGATTTATAACACCAACACTTTATCAGGCAAAAGGCAAGTCTAACTATACACCATGCCTACTCTGAACTGTTTCTATTTCTATTCTCTTTGGGTTGTTTTTCTCCATCATATTAGAATTAGTAGTCAGAGTCTAGTCTGGTTTTGGTTAGTGTCATGGATTCAGTATTTTGAATGGAAAATTAGATAATGAATCCAATGTGTATGCAAATATGTGCTGCACAAAAATTTTTCCACTCTCATCCAGCACAATACCTTGAAATTATCTTTGCCCCAAGTAAGACACAATTAGAGTAGAAGAGTTAGAAAATCTGTGAATACATGTCTGTACTGGAAAATGCTCAGGAGTTCACAACCTTGGAGGTGGTAGAGTAGTTTCCAAAAGTAAGGGACACGGGTTGATAGACCCAACCTGATCTTTTATTAAAATTGGGAGCCATCTTGCCACAAAGGCATAAAAAGTTAATTTTGGCTTTACTATAAATAACTGCAAATTCTGAACCTGCTTGGAATGCCTGCCCGTGCCTTGAATTCACCCATGCTTGACTCTCTGACCAGATAGCAGCCCTCGCTGAAACTTTAGTGACACATCATAAATTTTGGCCTTCCCTGGCCATACAACGACCCTCTCTGAGGCTCTATTTGTCCTCATAATTTCTGATATTGGGGCCACCAAAAAATAAATAAATAAATAAATGAACTACCATTTTTGTGATGCTTGTCAAAGTTCTGTTATCTGTAACCCCCATTTTGTGTAACTTTCTGGGCTATATAGCTGTGCTGTAGGAAAGGCGGGGTTGCTGTCTTGTTCCTGCCATTTTGGGATGGAGAGGCAGCCCAGCCGGTTGACATAATAAGCTTGCCTCAATTTGATTTTAGTTGGAGTCAGTGTTCTTTTTTTGTGTCCTCATCTAATTTTTTTGAGTTCCCCAGCAAGATGACCCTGCCGACCAGATCACAAGACCAGATTGCTGGAAAATCTGAATCTGGGCTTCCCTTCAGGGCTCCGGGCTGGAGAGCCACTCTAGTGGGTGCACATCTTGAGCTGTTCCAAGGTCATGGAGTGAGCGTTAGGTCCCAGGAGCACTGTGGTGAACCACCGCACTAAAACTATTAGCAATCACCTGGTGGAGGAGGCCTCAAAAATTATGTGGCACATTTATAACATCTGATATCCGTTATAAAGGATATCAGATGTTATAATATGATCTGTTCTGATGACATAGAGGTGTCCTGGGGAGGCTCACATATACTCGTTTTCGGTACAGTAATGAGAATCGTTCTGTCCTCTGTTCTGTTCTGTAGGGAATTCATCTGGAATGGTAGAGATGTGATGACTGGCATGTACGTGGTCCTACTTCGGAGCTTTAGCAAGACGTTGCATTGCTCCTATGTTTTTTGTTTCAAGTTCGGGTTTCTGTATTTTGTGTTTTGTTCTGTGTTCTATATGTTTTTCTTGTTTGTTTTGTGTGTTTTGTTCTGTGATTTCTGTGGTAAAAACATAAGTATATTGGACGTGAAAATGGGTAACAAAGAAAGTAAGCCTGATATTCTTTCGGACTCTGTTTTAAGGAACTGCGATGAACTTTCCCCCCCTTTGTTAAGCAGGATGAGAGAAGCTCCTAGCTGGCTGCCTGGAGTATAACCACTGCAGAGGGCAATGCCTGCTGGGGACCTAAGAACTGAGTATCTCCCAGGTTAACAAGTGAAACTCCATTAAAACCCCTTGTCCCTCCAGATCAAGAGAGTCACAACCTCTGGGCAGGGTTCCCTGTGTTTCTTCTTTGTTACCAAAGCAATAAACCTCCCTTTTTCTTTTTCTAAAAACCTTGTCCTCATTATTAAATTGGCATTAATTGGCTTCAAGGTCAGGAGCCGAACTTTAAGTTACAAATTTTGATAAATCCCTCCCCCACCCCCTGTCCCGGAACATTTTTAGAGCTGACTACTGAAATGTTACTAGATGGAACATGCTTGGGGTGGAACCGAACCAGAGGAGATAATCCTGTAAGTAAAAGGAGGGACTGAGGGACTCCCAGCAGCTGCTGAAGCCCTGTTGCTTCAGGGAATTCCCTCCTTCCTTCCCTGCACTGTAAGGATTATGCCACCACTGTCTTGTTAAAAAAGAGAAAAAGAAAAAGGGGACACTAAATGCATTAAAGTCACCATGGAGACCCTTAATTGTACATTTCAGGTTGCCCCTCTGTTAAAACATCTGCCCCCCCCCTTGTGGACATCTATGGTGCCACTGGTGTAGGAGATTTTTTTTCTTATCTGCTCAGGTTTAAAGGATTCTGTCTGACAGCCATAGTCTGGACCTTCTTTCTGTCTGTCTTGTGTCTTTGTTTCTGGCCCTTTAAGACATGTGCAATAATGTGTTGATATTATAAATTGTTTCTTGGGAATGATCTTAGCTGAATGTGTGTCTAAATGATGATGTTTTCTTGTAACAATCTGGTATTTGAATGGGTTTTTGAAGCATTGCAAAATCTTGCAGTTAAAAGTCGGGTTTAGGTAATGGTTTAGTTTATGATTTCAGATAATTCATGCCAGAGAACTTAAATACTTAGGATGGAAAACTAAAGAACTCTACTTCCAAATTGGCAAGTAACTTCCCAATCATTCAGTCTTTATTTTTCACCAATTTTGAAATGGGTAGCCTGTGAAAATATCACTGTGTGTTCGAGAGCATTAATCTGGACAAGGATTGTAAATCATAGTATGATATCTGTTGACAAAACAAGATGTAAAGATATAAAATTTTGTGAATTGTATCTTAAACTTGTACCATAATTTTCAACATCCGAACCTGAAAATTATGGTTAAAATGCCTTAGGCCTGAGGTGTCTGCTCAGAAAAGCAGTTTTTTCCTGCTCCTTCCAGACCTCAGCCATGACTTATTTTGAAAGGCAAATGAAAGAAGCCTGCAAGCTTAGTAGGAGACTGATCTGAGGCCTAAGAGAAAAAAAAGGTAAATTGTATGGTATTTACTAATTACTGGCCAGTCATTTTTTCTAGGACTCTTATTTTATTCCTTAGATACTTTATTTTTTTTTGAGCTCATGATTTTGATCATACAGACCTAGGTTAATGTTTTTCTGATCAGTACTATCTTTGACCAACTGTGGACTTTTTGAAACATTGCAATGGAGATTTCACCTGCGAAAAGCTACAAGGCCTTTACTATTATTATGTGTGCTCAATTTTGTTATGTGTTGTATGCCTATATATACATATGTCCGTATATTTTATATATAATATACAAATTAATATATATAAGGAGCACTCATTAAAAAAAAAGCACTCATAAAAACAAATTTTTAAAAGTGGATCTAAAGATCTTCAATTCACGTGATTTAAATAATTCAATTAAATTTGATAAACAGATAAAAATAAATGTCTTTAAATTTAAGCTTTCAAGTTTTTCTAGGTATTCAAAAATCTGATAAAATATTAATATCTACAAAATGTCTAATATGCCTTGGTTCTAGGACTTTTCCTTCAACATAAAAATGGTTTACACTCTTCAATACATGTGTCTAATATTTTGATAAATAAGTAAAGTAAATTTGATATGGGATTACTCATTCACGAGTACTTTTGTTAGATATCTGATTGACTTACTAACGTCTGTATAAGTTTGACTAAATTCTGTAAAAGATTGTAAAAATCAATCATGTGTTAAAGAGACAAAAATTTCTTAAAACATAAGTTTACCCATAACATTGTGTTTATTAAGTTTTATTTTTTCTTGTGCAAGCAACCATAGAAATTAAACAACTGATTAAATTAGAACTGTTATTTTAGAGCACTGTACTGCCATTTCTTTAAAAGCTAAACTTGGTTAATGTAGAAACATCAATGTAATCGTGATGCTACTAATGTGCTCATTTCTTACAGGTATGCAAGTCTGTAAGGTAAATATTTTAAAAGAGCATTATATCAAGCTGGTGTTCTGAAGTTTTATGGGGATTTATTCACCTGTTATCAATAAGATATGTAAAGTTTAATCTTACTTTTTACATTGGGGAACAATTTAAATGTACTTTATGTTAATGAGAGCCTAATCTATGTAAAGGTTAAAAACTTTCAGCATTTGTTTAATTCATATTTTAAAGTGATTTTATATGGTGTTAGCTAATGTTCATGTGACCTCAAACAATTTATGTAAACTTTTTAAAATAATATTTAAAAAATAAAGATCAGCTTTAGAACTAAAACACTTAAGATTTATAAAGAGCCCTGCCTTACCTGAGATAAGGCTGTGTGTCCCATCTTATTTCATGTGAGAATGAATACAAAAGCAGTAGGTCAGATTTTATTTCTTTAAAGTTATGTTAAAAGTTCTTTTTTAATGTCAAGATTCCTAGGATCTCAAACAGGGGATATAATGTATGACTCAGCCAAAAAATTCAGGGTAGCTATTAAACGAACTAAGTATTTTTACTGTTGTTAAAAAATTTTATTTTGTAATTCTGTTACATGTGATCTAAAGATTCCCTGTTAGTGTTTTAAAGAAGTGTTGCTTTAAGAACAAAACATGGGTTAATTTCAGAGAGTTAGTTATCACCTACAAGACAGACAGAATAATACAGATCCCAATTAATAAAAAGATAAATAATTATAAAGTTATAGACATTAAAGCCTGGTGCTCTTAATATCAGGCTGTTAAAATTTATTTGATAGATGTTTAAGATTAGGATTTTAAATTAAAATTAATTGAAAAGGGCCAAGGAAACCAATATTTGGCTCTTGCCCTCTGAGTCAGTCTGAATCCAGGGAACAGGGGACTTCTCTAAAGAGTTTTGCAACTCTGGGCTATAAAAACTCCCCATCAGGGAGATTAATGAGACCACTGGAGAACAGAAAGCCAAACAGTGCATTTGCTATGAAGAGAAGAGTCATCAGAGAAGAAAGAAATCCCTGATGCTTCCGAGGGAAGCCACATGGTCAAACAAGACCTGGACCCACTTAGCGCAAATGGCTCTAGCAGAACTGAGAAAGTGCTCTCAAGTTTACCCAGTTTATGACTCCCATAAAAGCTCACCTGACTGTTAACAATAGATAGAAACAAAAGTCAGTTTGAATGCTTCATCTTAAACACTTAGCAAAGACAGTGAAAACCAAAATACAGCCATTCCTGGACATTTTGAATAATAGTAATAATAATAATAATAATAATAATAATAATAATAATAATAATAATATTTTAAGGTACACACTTTATGTTAGCCTCCCAAAATAAGTAAGACTGGAGGCTGCAAAGAAGAATTCTCTGACAGGAATGCCTGATACTTATTAAAAGAGAGTATCAAGAAGAGCTGCCAGAGTCAGAAATTTTCATTTTAAGGTCTAAATATATTCCTAACCTACACAGGTAAGCTTGGTGTTTGCTAGTACGATTATCCAGTCCTGAGTATCAAAATTAAAGGTTTCTCTATTAGACACAGAGGTCATACTGGTAAAAGGATTTTGCAAGATCAGATGACACTAAATTATTAAACTATATCTTATGGGGAGGGACAACTCTAATACTAAAAGTTAAATATTAAATTGACAGTCTTTATAACTGGGGATATTAAAGACTGGAGAGGGAACTTCTATACAGTGACATGTTCCAGCTGCTGCAACATTTATTCAGTACTCATGGTTTTTGTTTCTCTCATGTAATAACCAATCCCCAGATGACTTTACAACCTGTTCTTCCCTAACCAGACTTCAAACCGAACTGACTTCTAAAAGGCAACTCATGTCCCTCAACTACTTCTAAAAGGCAACTCATGTCTCTCACACCATGCCTACTCACGTCATCCTCTCTCAGCTCAGAAGAAGCCAAAATGGGTGACGCCTCTCTTATTACAACAATGGAGCCAAATATAAATAGACAATCAATATAAGTAATTAATTAAGTCAGGTAAAATCAGGGAGACTGGTTTTGGGTGAGTTCTAAAAATTTGGAGACTTTTACCTGAGGGATTAAAATTTCCTCAGTGCTCTACCCCTAATCTATCAAAGATTTGAAAGGGACACAGAGAAAAGGGGGGAATGATAGACCCAACCTGATCTTTTATTAAAATTGGAAGCCATCTTGCCAAAAAGCCATGAAAAGATAATTTTGGCTTTACCATAAATTACTGAAAATTCTGAACCTGCTTGGAATGCCTGCCAGTGTTTGAACTGAGCCATGTCTGGCTCTCCGACCTGATAGCAGCCCTCTCTGAAACTTTAGTGACACATCATAAATATTTGCCCTCCCTGGCCAGACAACAACCCTCTCTGAGGCTCTAATGGTCCTCATAAATTCTGATGTAGGGACAGCAAAAAAAAAAAAAAAAAAAAAAAAAACATATATATATATATATAAACTACCATTAGTGTGATGCTTGTCAGAGTTCTGTTAAATGTAATGCCCATTTTGTGTAAATTTCTGGTCCATGAAGCTGGGCTGTAGGAAAGCTGGGGTTGCTGTCTTGTTCCCGCCATTTTGGGCGGGAGAGGCAGGATGGCCAGTGGAAATAATAAGCTTAATTTAATTTAATTTTTATTGGTGTCAGTGGTCTTCTCTTGTGTCCAGATCTAACAGGAAAACACTCACAAAACATGGAGCTCTGCTGGCCTAAAGACTTCTTGAGACACTTCCTCTGAGGTTGGGCACTTGAAATATATGTTGTTGTAAGGACCTTTAGCTTCCTTTCTAGTGGGACCATCAAAGCTGGGTCTGCATCTGTGTGACCTGGAGGCCATGGTTTCTTATATTCTAATGAACATGCGGCAGCAGTGCTGAATTTTCTCGTTGTAGGTAAACTGTGGCCACTGGGTCCTAAGTGTCTCCCCGTGTGGACTGTGAAGACATTTTGTCATCCTAAACTTTTAGTGGTGTTTCTTGCTGCTGCACTGCGATTTTGGTATTTGCTTCATGAAATACAATGAGTTCAACTGGGACCCAGTGCTGGAGGGAGTTCTGTCACTTGTGGTGGGTCAGAGTCTTTAGGAGAATGCACCAACCAGGCTTCTATCCCACAGAGCTTGCCCCCTTTTCCATAGCAATCTGACTCTGAAATTTGCCCTGAAACCTCTCCATATAAAAAGATGCCTTTACATAGAAGGGCCTGCTGGCTGCACCATGTCACTCACAAGCCATTTGGAAGGCAATGGCAAATCCTCATGGCCACACCACAGATGTATTATCACACACCTGCCCACCACTGCAATAGGCCCACTACTCTGCAGGCTCCAACTTACTGGCATCTTTGTTCTACACCATTTTCATGAAACCCAGACAATCTAGGCATTCTATGGTACACTCATGATCAGCAACAAGACATCCACAGGCTCTCCAGTACCACCTGGTTAAGGGAAATTCAAAAATTTCATGGTGTTTAACTAGCAATTTTTCATGGATGAAGTTGGAGGCACTGTGGGTTTCAGTTAATTCAGGAACCATAAAATGGTGAAGAAGGTCATTTCAATGAAAGCTGTGGAGTACTCTCACAGGCAAGTCTTCCCATAGAGTGGCCAAAGGCTCATATGCATCCAGGCCCATTAAGGTCTACAATGTGACGTCCATGGGTGTTTTGACTCTCAACTATGAATGCCTAATCTTTCAGAAAAAAATCTTGTGACATCCTGGCTGAGATTCTCAGGCTCTGTGGAAAACAAATCTGGTCCTTGATCTCAGTTTCCACGGGCGAATCCCATGCGTGGCCTCCTAAAATCCGAACACAATTCATGGCAATATTTCTCTGAGATCAGTTCCAGAACTCAGACTCTAAAGGAATGACACCAGAGTTCAAACCCAGGTAGAAGCAGTCATCACTTCCAACCGCCACACAAATCCCCACAATTAAAACCAAAACACTCCCACAAAGCCCTCATCTTTTTCCATATAGACACTCATCATAACCTGTGGCTGGAGTTTTCCATGAGGGACTCATCCCAAGACAGTGTACAAAATAACCTTCCTAGCCCCTCATTTGCCTAAAGTCAGGGTTGCCTGGACACCCTTCCTGAGAACCAGGAGTGACCATAGGCCTGACGTAAATACTGCTCTGCTTCTCCAATTTGAGGCCTACTGACTGTCGGGTTTAGATTTTTTATCTGAATTGGTGTCATGAAAAAACCCAAGCACCTAAAGACTTGCCACTGCAGAGTTTTGAAGAACTCATTTGACACAAAGAATCCCTATTCTCACTAGATGGATGTCAGAAACCTTATAGAGAAAGGCGAGAGACTTCATCCACAAAGACTGCTTTTTGGGCCATTTTGGTTTTGGAAGCACACATGGAATCTTTCTTTAGATCCATCAGGTGCTGAGAATATAAGCCACAGCCTCACACATGGCCAAGAGGCTGATTCACAAACATCCCTTTCCAAAGCAATTAAGCAAAGAGGTACAGGTGATGCCCATTAATTTACATTTGAAAACTGTTTTCTTCAGGCGTCCCAAAGGGGTGGCCTGAGGCAAAGACCTTCCTGACATTCAGGGCAACAGAACAATAGGTAAGCAAATGGCCCAAAGCAGGGTTTCTCCACTTAGACTTTTTTGGTCACACTGATATCTGAGTTTTCTGATATTCCCCCAATCCCTTAAGCTATCCAGTACATGGCCATATCACAGAGCTTGGAGATGGTACATATATTGGACACAAAACCATGAGCCTATTCTGGAGAGTGGCCCAAATTCAGGAAGAAAACAGGAACTTAGGAAGATAGTAGGTGTTACCCATCCATAAGGCAAGCCAAAGTCCATTCATTAATTGGGCAGGATGAATGCTGTGAAGCTTTCTACTAGACAGGACACATCCATTGATGCATTCTCTTCTCTAATGTCTACAACCACGAACACAGTGGGACATACAGACATAGAAACACTCATCTTGTCAAACGACTTACTAGAAACAGTCCCCTCCAAACCAAACAAACCGCCTTTCCTCCCTATTCTCAGAACATGAGACAAAACCATAAACTCCCACCCACACCCACAAAGTCATGTCCTTCCCCCAAGTAGGTCTGTGACTATCCGGAGTATCCTCTGACTGGTGGGTCTTAGTATGTTTTCCGGAAATGGCCTGTCCTGTCTCAGATCTTGTCTCCTTGGTCAACTCTGTGACGTTGTCAGGTGCCAGTGGTGAGCCACTACCTGCTTTCTGAGGAAAGGGCCCTCTTCAGAGCTCTGCTGGCATTTGGCCATCCTCACATCAGTAGGTACCAAGAAAGACTGACACTGTCCTTGGTAAATCCAAACAAGTGTGCCTACTGGAACTGGGACTGAGAGTGGCTCTGAGTGCCTGGCTTACTGGACCCCAAGTTCAGAGAGTTTTTTTCCCAAGGAAGTGAGGTAGGTCAATTCCTCCAGGAACTGAATGAGGTCACTGCCTTGGCAACCACTTTGTCCTAACAGTTGCTTCCATAGGTCCCATGAGATGGAGGCTGCCCCTACTTCCTGTGACACTTTCACAAGTTCAAATAGTGTATCCACCCTACTCACCTGGCAATAGCTCTCCACACAGGCCTGGTTTGTTCCATCCTCTCTACATTAAGATCAGAGAGGCTGATTCAGACACAACCCTTCATCCTGCCCAGGTTGTTTGTCATGGAAGATGACTTTTGTTCTCTTAGGTCCTTCATAGCTGCCTACATCTTCTCCAGGGATAATTTCTGCATGGACTTTTGAGGTTCCCAGCAGGTGGAAGATTCCCTACATTCCTGTATTGTAAGACCAACTCTGTCCCTGCTCTTCTGTAAAGTTATATTGAGTGAACAGTGTATGGTTAGGGTTAATAACATGTTTGATTTATGTTAGTAATCATTCTGCAGGATGAATAATGGTATTGGGAACCTGCCTTGTTAATAAGAATATAGAGGTGAAATATAAGTATGAAAACAGAAATCTAGGTAAAATTTGAAGCCCAGAAGTGCATTTGGCCCTTGATTGGGATACTTAGCTTTGAATTACGTTCTGCACAGGTGTCTCAGATAATTCAACATATAGCGTCATAGGACCTTGTATCTTGGATGATTGAATGTCGAAGAGAACATCCAGTCCAAAAGCGATAGTCAGTAGGATTAGGAAGATAATTGGTAGGTTTAGAAGGAAGAGTTAGTATAGGATTGATACCAAAAGTTTTTTAGCAATAGGGTTTCGGGTAGAGAGTGAATGTATATGTCAGCCCATGTGTAGAGTCAATCACAATGATGAACTGGGATAAATATGTAGGAAAGCAGAAATCAATAGAGACATTAGGAATTCAGCCAAAGTATAAAGTGAGTGATAGAATTAGATATTTTGAACAGGGTTGAGGTTGAATAGAAAATCTTAGGAAGAAACAAATATGTAGTCACCAATACGATTGATATTTGAGAGCATTAGGCAACCTGGACATGGATGTTTTTAGTAATCCATGCTCACTTTCCTTTTAGGCTTTGGTGAAAGGTGAATAAAATATGTACTTGTCACTTCCTATTTTTCTGTATGCTTAACAAAACACTGTTGAAATCTTGAGAACTGTTTGCCAATCCTGTTCCCAGAATGTGTTGTCCCCAACTGCCAAACTGCAGAATGTACTCTCTCACCCATTTGCTCACAAACCGACCAGTCGCCAGGACCCATCAATAAACTTCCCTCCCTGTCCTCTCCAAGAAAAGAATATAAGCTCTGCTTAAGCTCTTTCAGGGCTCTCTGCTCTATCCAAGTGAGGTCTGAGCCCCAGCATGCTGTACTCCCTATTAACCCTATACTATTGCATGAGACAGTCTCTTGGTGGTCTCTTCCTCCAATGCTTGCCAGAACTTCACATCTGAAACCCCCAGCAAGATCCATCAGTGGTGTACGAAAGACTCCCAACGAGCTCCTATCAGGATAAGTAAGGTACCACTTTCGTGTTTCAGGTTTCAGGTTAGGGCTTTGCAAAATGGCTATCGGTGATGAGCGTGAGCTCTCTCAGATGCAGGCTGACAGACGTGTCACCGAGCCACAGGTCACGTTCCTGGGGGATGCCCCCAGAGGATTCGGAAAATAGAGGAACAATAGTATCCTCGACTCAGTGATTTTTTTGTTTCGGATTCGGTTTTGCCAGCACATCAGGTTTTGCTGGCTAATCAGTCCTGGTCTCAGTATTGGACGTCCATTGCCTGTCTTTATTGTCTTGTCTTGTCTGTGTTGTGTGTCATTGCTTTCACTGTTTGTATATCCTTCATTATGGAACAGAGCACTTCAATGCCTCTGTCCCTGACTCTTGTTCAGTGGACCAAAGTCCACTTAAGGGCTCAGAATCTTTCTGTTTCAGTAAAACGCCGGAACTGGCAGACTCTCCGTGCCTCAAAATGACCCACCTTTGGAGTCGGATGGCCCCTAAAGAAACTTTCTACTCCCCACTAATTCAAAAAGTCAGAAATATTGTCTTTCAACTGGGGCCACATAGCCATCCAGATCAAAAGCCATATATCTTAACTTTGCAGGACCTCTGCAAATCTCCTCCTCCATTTGCGAAGCCTTTCCTTTTCCCTGCCCCCGCTCCTCCATCTTCCCCCATGATTCTATCTCTCAAACCCTCTGCTCCTCCTCCTCCACCCTTTGTTCTTCCTAAGTCTCAAGACTCAACTAGACTCTCCGCACCCTCCTTATCCCCTACCCTCTTCCCCCAACACCCAACACCCTCTAAGTGATTTCCTTGCTGCTGACTCAGCCTCTCCACCATTGGAGGAAGCTAGGCCGGCCCAGCGCCCTCCAGATTACTACCCGGCAGCACACAAAGCCACTCCTTCCCTGGACAAAGCTGGCCCCGGTAAAAGAACTCAAAGAACTTGCCGGCGTTGTCACACCTGCCTACTTGGGATGACTGCCAACAACTCCTACAGACTCTCTTCATGACAGAGGAACAAGAGAAAAACCTTCTGGAAGCTAAAAAAAAATATCTTCGGACAAGATGGGTGACCAACACCTCTTCCCACATCATCAAAGCCGGCTTCCCATTGAACCAACCAAACTGGGACACCAACACGTTTGAAGGTAGGTAGCATCCGTCCACTTATTGCCGGGCTCTAATAGCGGGTCTCCAAGCAGCCGCTAAGGTGACCAACTAATTGGGCCAAGGTTAGAGAGATTATTCAAGGGCCTGATAAATCTCCCTCTATGTTTCTAGAGAGATTTATGGAGGCATATAGGAGATATACTCCTTTCGATCCTCAGGCAGAGGATCAAAAGCCATCTGTCATGATGGCCTTCATTGGGCAAGCTGCCCTGGATATTAAAAGAGAGTTACAATGCGTAGATGGATTACAAGATATGGCTTTGAGAGATTTAGTCAGAGAAGCCTAAAAAAGTAAACTATAAGAGATAAACTGAGGAAGAGAAGGAACAAAGGAGGAAGAAAGAAAGGGAGCAAAGAGAGGATGCAAGAAGCAAAAGATAGACTAATGCATTGACTAAGGTCCTGGTCACAACAAAAAATAGGACAGAAATTAAGAAGCAGGGATACAGGAAGGGATACCTGGGCACACGCCAAAAGAAACCCCTGGCCTCAGATCAATATGCCTACTCAAAAGAAAAAGGACACTGGGCCAAAAAGAGCCCGAGAATGAGACAGCCACACCAGCCAGACATTCTGACTCTGGAGGATGACTAAGAAAGTCGGGGCTCAGATCCTCTTCCCGAGCTCAGGGTAACTTTTGAAGTGGAGGGTACCCCAGTACACTTTGAAGTGGATACAGGGGCAGTATACTCAGCCCTTAAAGCCCCATTGGGCCCTCCATCAAATAAAAGGTCTCTATTTCAAGGGGCTAATGGCAGTAAATATCGGGCATAGACAACTAAGAGGATCATGGACCTGGGGAAAGGAAAAATCCATCACTCCTTCCTAGTAATCCCAAGATGCCCGGCCCTATTAATGGGCCGAGATCTGCTCACCAAGCTCCGGGCCAGAATAACTTTTATCCCTGAAGGCCCCAAAGTGAAAATTATAAATCCTTCAGTAAAAACTCCTATAGTCACAGATTTAACTGTCAGTAGAAGATGAATATCAACTCTTCACACCACACAAGACTGATCAAACAGGCACGTTACCCCAGAATTGGATAACATATTACCCAGATGCCTGGACAAAAACTGATGGCTTAGGCCTGCCCATTAAAAAACCTCCAATAACAGTGGAGTTAAAAACCTCAGCCTCTCCAATCAATGTCAAAAAATATACTCTGGGCAAAAATCTAAAGATGGGATAAGGCCCCATATTCAGAAATATCTGATCTTAGGGGTCCTAAGTCCCTGTTAATCAGCCTGCAACACTCCCCTGCTACCATTAAAAAATACCAGGAACCGGGGACTATCACCCTGTTAAAGACCTACGAGAGATCAACAACAGAGTGCAGGACATTCACCGCATGGTACCTAATCTGTGCAATCTGCCTAGCACTCTGAACCCTGAGCAGAAATGGATACTGTTCTGTACTTAAAAGATGCTTTATTTTGCTTGCCTCTGCATAAAGATAGTCAGTTGCTGTTTGTTTTCGAGTGGGTAGACCCAGAAACCGGAACGTGTGGTCAACTAACTTGGACTAGACTCGAACAGGGGTTCAAAAACTCCCCCACTCTCTTTGATGAAGCTCTCCACAGAGATATCAACAACTTCAGAACTATACACCCTGCTTCAACATGTGGATGGCCTGCTACTGGCAGCCAACACTAAGGAAAACTGTGAATCTGGGACCCAAGCACTATTATCTGAGCTTGCTAAACTGGCGTGTAGAGCTTCTGCCAAAAAGGCCCAAATTTGCCAGCATGAAGTAATCTTCCTGGGCTATTCACTTAGGGGCGGTAAAGGATGGCTCACTGAGCAAAGAAAACAAACTGTTGTGCAGATACCACACAGATCTAACAGCAGACAACTCAGAGAGTTTCTTGGGACTGCTGGCTTTTGCAGGTTATGGATACCTGGGTTTGCATCATTAGCTGCTCCTTTATACCCGGTGCTAAAGGGAGATGCCCATTTCCAATGAACCCCTGAGAACCAGGAAGCTTTTGATAACACCTAAAGACTCTGACACTGAACCCTCAACTTCACTGAGCTTAGCCTGCAATTTCAGAAAGCCCTACACTAAGTTAAAATGTATATCAACTCACTCACCTTGGTTCAAAGAAATTGCAGGCATTCCTGAAGGATCAAGAACAGAGTTTTCCACTAACCGATTCAAAGAGAAAGGGAAGAACTGAATGGGTAACAAAAGCCTGTCGGGTCTGTCAATTGGTTAATGCTTACACTTCCAAGCTTCTTGCAGGAAAGCACCTATGAGGAACCAGACCAGGACAATTCTGGGAATTGGGAAGTTGACTTAACTGAAATTAAGCCAGCAATGTATGGACTTAAATATCTCCTAGTCTTTGTAGATACATTTTCAGGATGGATTGAAGCATCCCCAACAAAAAAAAAAAAAAAGAAAAGAAAAGAAAAGAAAAAAGAAAGAAAAGAAAAGAAAAGAAAAAAAAAACCGGCCCAAATGGTGGTCAAAAAGATCCTGAAAGATATTTTTCCAAGATTCTGCCTGCCTAAGGTAATATGGGTCTGATAATGGGCCGGCGTTCATGGCCCAGGTAAGACAGGGGTTAGCCAGAATTCTAGGGGTTTATTGGAAGTTACATTGTGCTTATAGACCCCAGAGCTCAGGACAGGTAAAAAAATAAAAAGAACCATTAAAGTGACCTTAACGAAATTAAGCTTAGAAACTGGCATAAAAGATTGGACTATGCTCCTGCCTTCTGCACTGTTTCATGCAAGAAATACTCCCTCTGTTTCTTTGTCTAACCTCACCCCCTATGAAATTCTCTATGGTGCCCCTGCTCCAGTAAGGGACCTAACCCCAACTCTAAGACCTAACGATCCCTTCCACACCCCCTTGCCTGACAGACTTAAAGCTCTTGAAAGAACTCAGCGGTACTTGTTGAAACATCTGGCCCCTTCCTACCAACCAGGGTATGATGGGATTCCACATCAATATCAAGTAAGAGACCTCATCTACTAAAGACGACATCAGGTGTCATTCCTGAAACCCCGGTGTAAAGGACCATACCAGGTGCTACTTATAACACCTACAGTGGTAAAGGTAGACGGAATCACTTCCTGGATCAATGCCTCTCATCTCAAGCCTGCGCCATGTCCCCACTCTGGCTGGAAGCTGGAAAAGACTGGTAACCCTTTCAAACTGTGTGTTCGCCATGTGGATAAGGCTATAGACTCTCCCATTGGCCACCAGTATTCCTAAGCATCATCAGCCCGTTCAGCAGCGATGGATGATCAAAAATCCTACTAGACAACAAGTATGGTCTACCTCGAATACAGCCCACTGAGGGACCTGGTGGCCATCCCTCCACCCAGACATTTGTCAGCTACCTATA
This sequence comes from Callospermophilus lateralis, assembly GCF_048772815.1. Classification (NCBI taxonomy): domain Eukaryota; kingdom Metazoa; phylum Chordata; class Mammalia; order Rodentia; family Sciuridae; genus Callospermophilus; species Callospermophilus lateralis. Next base: position 402,051 of record NW_027515613.1, read on the forward strand.
GGTCTTTCATATTGGGATAGCCCTGATGAACAGGATTCCACTAAAAATCCATTAAATCACTTTCGTACCATAGGTAATGGAAACCAACATTATGGATGTAGGGACACGTGAGCCAGATGCAGTTTGGCTAGCCTAGATTACTATGTTTGCCCGGCGGACTATCAAATCCACAAACAGCCATGGCTGTGTGGGGAAAAGCCGACTTCTTCTGTAAGTCATGGCGATCTGAGCATACAGGGGCTGCCTGCTGGAACCCAAACTCCTCATCAAATTCAGTACACAGCATTGGCCATATTACCAATTAGACAACCAAAATCCATGTCCCCCAGAGGGGTCTCTAGATCCTCAAATTCTGCATGGACTTTTTAACTTTGGCAAGTGCTCAAAAGGGTTGAAGGAAATTCCCCTATGTGCAGGCCTTTTTCCTCCTTTGCTCACATCCTGAACTATGCTTCTCTAATAGATCCTCACCCTCAGATTTCTGCTCCAGACTCTCTGCTGTCACTTTCACCTCAGGAATTTGATTTCTCCCCTCCAATTACTAGATCAAAAACCCAAACCTCTACCCTTTCTCAGACCATTGTCCCCTTGCTGAGGTAGCAGGTACTTAGGTACCCCTAAACCCAGACACTCCTCTATTCTTCTGTCAGTGCCCACAATGGGTCCCAACAGGTCCTCTTACCTGCTAACCCAAAGCTCAAACCAGCTGAGAAGAGCCCTCTGACCCCTATCCGAGATGTAATAAAAATTACCTTTAAAGTTGCATTGTCAACACTGAATACAGGTTACTAAGAATTTAAAATCCCTCACAGGCTTTTTGAGATACTCACTCCCATCTTCCCCTCTGCTCTACTTGCTCTACTGCTCAAGTTTTTTTTGCTAGCAAAATCCCAAACCCCTTTCCCAATAGTCTTTTAATCTCTCCTTCCTGATTCTCAGATCCATGGAGCTGCTCTCACCCCCTGCCTTCCACTCTTCCCCCTCTGTACCAAGACCACAGAAAATTCTTAAGTGACCTTCTCCAGAAGTCTTCACCATGACTGACTTTAGGACTTTCAGCAAAATAATCCCTATGAAAGAGTTCAATGTAGATAAACTTCCTCTTTTCTTGTTGCCCTGTTCTAGTTGCCACTGGCTGGAAAAATCAGCACTCCTAAGCTAGACACCCCTTACTAGTTTTTCACAAAATATGTGAACAAGGCCTCTGGCCTTGAGCTGGAGCTTCACAGAGATTGCTACATTTCAAAGATAAAGAAGTTACCAACTGGGCTCCATTTTAACAGCTGGCAGGGAGAAAAAAAAAGAGAAGACGAAAGCTCTCCCCCTCCCAGGTGTCCTTAAAAAGTTAACTTGCCAAAATAGAAGAAATAAAACAGAAACAAAAACTGCTTTTTGTGAACTTCTGCAGACTGTGATATTCTGAGCCCATTCCCTTACATGTTGGCTACAAAATTCTGAAACAACCTAAACTTGGGGTTCAGAGGATTAATTGATTACAACAGAAGCAATGCTCTCTACATCCTTTTGCAACCAAATAGGACTGCTTCCCTAGCTTCGGTGCTATCTTAGGTGCCTTTCCTTGTCTGTTCCTTCAACAGTATAATTCTATATACTTAATTATTGTTTATGTGTTCATAAAATGGTCAATAGATGTGATTAGTTATGTAATGGTGCAGATGTTTCACAGAGTGCTCTATCATGACACAGGTTCATTTAAAGTTCAAATAGGGGGGGGCATAAAACCCGGTTCCGCTGGGAACCTGTATCCCTCACTTTAGCCATCCTATTTGGAATAAGAGTTGCTGCAGGTGTGGGCACAGGAACCACTGACCTAGTCCATGGGACACAACAAATGACTCAATGAGAAGCAGCAATAGACCAAAGCTTAAAGATATTAAAAACCTCAATCCCAGCTTTACAGGAATCTTTAACCTCTCTCTCCGAAGTAGTTTCACAGAATAGGCGACGGTTGGACCTCCTCTTCATGAGAGAGGGGGCCTTTGTGCTGCAATGAGGGAAGAATTTTTTTTTTTATGCTGACAATACTGGAGTTGTAAAAGAATCTATGAGTAAATTAAGAAAACGCCTTGAAAAGCGTCAACGAGAGACAGAGGCCCAAAAAGCGTGGTTTGAGTCTTGGTTCACACAGTCCCTTGGGTTAACTATGCTTTTATCTGCCTTGGCCAGTCCATTAATAATCCTCATATTATTGCTAACTGTGGGGCCCTGTTTGCTCAACCGTGTAGTTTCCTTTCTCCAAGCTCAAATTGGACAAGTTAAACTTATGGTAATCAGACAACAATATAACTCACTAGCAGACATAAAATGTGACACCCCCCAATGATCACTTTTTTGATTAGAAGTAACCAGAACAAGAAGTGGGAAATGAAAGGTTTATTAAATAGGTACTTGTCACTTCCTGTTTTTCTGTATGCTTAACAAAACACTGTTGAAATCTTGAGAACTGTTTGCTAATCTTGTTCCCAGAATGTGTTGTCCCCAACTGCCAAACTGCAGAATGTACTCCCTCACACATTTGCAAGCAAACCGCCCACTCACCCTGACCCATCAATAAACTTCACACCCTGCCTTCTCCAAAGAAAGTACATAAGCTCTGCTTAAGCTATTCTCAGGGCTCTCTGCTAAATTCAAGTGAGCTCTGAGCTGCAGCATGCTGGACCCCCAATACACACTTTGCTGTTGCATGAGACAGTCTCTTGGTGGTCTCTTCCTAAAATGCTCACTCGACCATTCCATTGGTACAATCATTAGTGTGAACTTTGCTTTTTGTGTCCAGAATATTACTGTGATAAAATGTATATGTAGGTCAGGTGACATGAGTATTTCTTCCACCATTTCTGGGAGGAATATTTTCAAGACCTAATAATTAGTATTGGGGTTATAAAGACGTGTACCCTGTGTCTATGGATATAGAGATAATGCATGAATAGACAATACTGTGTTTAAATAATATAACAGGTTCCACTTTAAATAATGTATTGAATTGATATCTGAAAATATATAAGAAATCATTTATTGATATACAATCATTCATTCCAACCAGTTATACATCTAATGGTAATATTATGGTTATGGTTCATTATCTAGGGTGTGTGAGATTTCCTTCAAAAGTAATTATGAAAATCAAAAATAATGTGTTTGGAAAGAATTCTCATGAAAAGACCAGTCAAGAAACATGGAGAAATATATGTGTTCTGAAGTAGAAAGTGATTGAAAGTGAAACAAATGCCAATAAAATTGCAAACTTATGGATGAAATATATATCCAATGATGTGCATGAACTAAAGAAATAGTAATGTACAAGTGTTGAAAAAAATGAACTTCAAAATACACATCATGTCCCATAGGAGTCTACTTGCATTGATGTTAAACTGAGTCAGTTACTGTAGAAATATTAGGATTTGTATACACCATTCACTTAAGTTAGTTTTCAGTGTTGGAAACAAATAGGTATTCCAGGTGGATGAATATTTCTGAAAATAATCTTGTGAAAAGATTATTATAAATCCACATACATGAATATGAATGAATTTAGGAAATGTATAATAAGACAGATATATTTCATATTTTGAAAAATCTGGAGAGTATATATATATATATATATATATATATATATATATATATATATATAAACACACACAGATATTAAAAATTAGCACTATATGCCAATTGAAATTCACCATGAAATATATATTATCCACAGATCAAAAATATTTATTTTACTGAACATGGATTTATATATAATGTTGTTCAGCTAGGAAGCTCACCCATAGGGTGAATGTTCAGTTCCAACAGCGTTTAGGAGGAGTGATCTCTTCTCACAATTTGTATCTGCCTATTCAGGTACCACACAATAGTGTACATGTGGTACCAGGTAGGATTATACATGTGCTTATAAAAATACATGTGCTGAATACGCTACAGCGAAAGGGAGACAGGAATTCATATATTTGTTAACTTTAAAAACACATTGAGAACTATTTCAACAAAAAAATGAGTAGATTTATAACTCCTACTCTATATAATGCAAAAGGCAAGTCCAACTATACACTGTGCCTTTTCTGTACTGCTTGTATTTCAATTCTGTTTGGGTTATTTTTCTCCATCATATTAGGATTAGTAGACAGAGTTTAGTAGGGTATGGGGTAGTGTCAGTGTTTCAGTATTTCAAATGGAAAATTGGAAAATGAATCCAATGTGTATGCAAATATGTGCTACACAAAAATCCACGCACTCTCATCCAGAACAATTACTTGACATTACCTTCGCCCCAATTAAGACACAATTAGAGAAGAAGAGTTATAAAATTTGTGAATACATATCTGGAATGGAAATTGCTCAGGAGTTCACAACTTTGGAGGTGCAAGAGGAGTTTCCAAAAGTAAGGGACAGGATAAAACTCCACAATCATGGAGCTCTGTTGGCCTAAAGACTTCTTGAGAAACTTCCTCTGAGGTTGGGCACTTGAAATATATGTTGTTGTCAGGAGCTTTATCTTCCTTTGTAGTGAGACCATCAAAGCTGGGTCTGCATATATGTGACCTGGAGGACATGGTCTCTTATATTCCAATGAGTATTAGGCAGCAGTGCTGAATTCTCTCTTTATTGATATCTGTGGCCACTGGGGGTTAAGTGTCTCTCCGTGTGGACTGTGAAGCTATTTGGTCATCCTCCACTTTTTGTGGTGTTTCTTGCTGCTGCATTGGGAGTTTGGTATTTGCTTCTCGAAAAACAAAAAGTTCAACTGGGACACAGTGCTGGAGGGAGTTCTGTCATGTGTCGTGTGTCAGGGTCTGCAGGAGAATGCACCAAATAGGCATCTATCACACATAGGTTGCCCCCTTGACCATAGCAACCTGATTCTGAACATTGCTCTGAAAATTCTCCATATAACAAGATGCCTTTACATACAAGGTTCTGCTGGCTGCACCATGTCAGTCGCAACCCATTTGGAAGTAAATGGCAGATCCACATGGCCCCACCACAGATGTTTTATCACACACATGCACAACACTGTTCTATGACCACTAATCAGGAGGCTCCAACATACTGACATCTCTGTTCTACACCATTATCATGAAACCCAGTCAATCAAGGCACTGTCTTGTACACTCGAATTAGCAACAGGACATCGAAGGTTCTCCAGTGCCACCTGGTCAAGGGAATTTCAAGAATGTCATGGTATTTATGTAGCCATTTTTCAAGGATGAAGTTGGAGGCACTGTGGGTTTCCATTCATTCAGGAACCATTAAAGGTTGAGGAAGATCATTTCAATGAAAGCTCTGGAGAAATTTCACAGGCAAGGCTTCCCAAAGAGTGGGCAAAAGGTTACATGAAGCCAGGCACATAGAGGTCTACAATGTGAGGTCCATGTGTGTTTTGACTCTCAACTATGGATTCCAAGACTTTCAGAATAAAATCATATGGTATCATGGCTGAGATTCCCTGTGCTCTGTGGAAAGCCGCCCTTGGTCTAGATCTCAGTTTCCAAGGGCGACTCTCATGCGTGGCCTCCAAAAATGCCAACACAAATCATGGCAATTCTTCTCTGAGGTCAATTCCACAATGCAGTCTCAAAGGGGAATCACATCAGAGTTTAAACCCCGATGGACCCAGTCATCTTTTCCAACCACCACACTAATGACCACAATTAAAACCAAAACACTTCCACATAGCCCTCATATTCTTCCATATAGATACTAATCATAACCTCTGGCTGGAGGTTTCCATGAGGGGCACATCCAAAGACAGTGTCCAAAATACGTTCTCTTGCCCCTCATTTGCCGAAAGTCATTGTGGCCGGGACACCTTTCCTGTGAACCAGGAGTGATCAAATAGGCCTGCTCTTAATACTGCTCTGATTCTCCAATTTGAGGCCTACTGACAGTCAGGTATAGATTCTTTATGTGATTTGGAGTCATGAGGAAACCCAAGCACCTCTGCAGGGCTTTGAAGTACTAATTTTACCCAAAGGATTCCTATTCTCACTTGATGGATGTCAGGAAACTAATAGAGAAAGGCAAGAAGCTTCATCCACTATAACTGATCTTTTTGCCATTTTGGTTTTGGATGCACACATGGCATCTTTTTTAGATCCATCTGGTTTTGAGAATCTAAGCCACAACCTGACACAGGGCCAAGATACTGATTCAGACACATCCATTTCCAAAGCAATTAAGGAAAGAGCCACAGGTGATGCCCATTCATTTCCATTTGAAAACTATTTTCTTCAGGCTTCACAAAGTGTGACCTGAGGCAAAGACCTTTCTGACATTCAGGGCAACAGAAAAATAGGTAAGTAAAAGGCCCAAAGCAGGGTTTCTCCACTGAGACTTTTCTATTCACACTGATATTTGAGTTTTCTGAGATGATCACATTTCCTTCAGCTATTCAGTACATGGCCATTTCACAGAGCTTGGAGGTGGTACATATCTTGGACACAAAACCATTAGCCTATTCTGGAGAGTTGAGAGAATTCAGGAAGAAAACTGAAACTTAGGAATATAATAGGTGTTGCACATCAATAAGGCTGCCCACTCTCTATTCATACATTGGGCAGGATGAATGCTGGGAGCTTTCTACTAGACACAACACATCCATTGATGCATTCTCTTTTCTATTGTCTACAACCACTGACACAGTAAGATACACAGACATAGAAACACTCGCCTTGCCAAACGACATACAAGAAACAGTCTACCCCAAAACAAACAAACCGACTTTCCTACCTATTCTCAGAACATGAGACAAAACCACATACTCACACCTACACTCAAAAAGGCACCTCCTTCCCCCAAGTAGGTCTCTGACTATATGGAGTGTCCTCTGACTGGTGAGCCATACTTCGTTCCCCCGAAATGGCCTGTACGGTCTCAGATCTTGTCTCCTTTTTCAACTCAGTGAAGTTGTCAGCAGCCAGTGGTGAGCAACTACCTACTTTCCCAGGAAAGGACCCTCTTCATAGCTATTCTGTCATTTGACCATCCTCACATCAGTAGGTACCAAGAAAGACTGACTATGTCCATGGTAAATACAAACAATTGAGCCCACTGGGACGGGGACTGGGACTGGCTCTGGGTGCCTGGCTTCCTGGATACCAAGTTCAGAGAGTTCCATCAACAAGGAAGTTAAGTAGGTCAATTCTTTCAGGAACTGAGTGAGGTCACTGCCGTGACAACCACTTTGTCCTAACAATTGCTTCAGTTGCTTCCAAGTGTCCCATGAGATGGAGGCTGCCCCTACTTCCTGTGACACTTTCACAAGTTAGAATGGTATGTAAACCATGGGCACCCAGGAACAGCTCTCCACACAGGCCTGGTTTGGTCCATCTTCTCTACATTAAGAAGAGAGAGGCTGATTCAGACACATCCCTTCATTCTGACCAGGGTTTTTGCATTGGAAGATGACTTTTGCTCTCTTAGTTCCTCAATAGCTGCCTACATCTTATCCAGGGATCATTTCTGCATGGACATTTTAGGTTCTCAGCAGGTGGAAGATCCCCTACATTCCTGTATTGTAAGACGAACTCTGTACCTGCTCTTCTGTAAAGAGAGATTGAGAAAAGAGTGTATGGTTACGGTTAATAACAGGTTCTATTTGGGTTCGGAATCATTGTGCAAGATGATTAATGGTATTGGGAACCTGCAATATTTTCAAGAATATACAGGGGAAATATAAGTTTGTAAACAGAAATCCAGGTAAGATTTGAAGCCCAGAAAGGCATTAGGCCTTTGAGTGGGATACTTAGCTTTGAATTATATTCTGCACAGATGTCTCAGATGAATCGATATACAATTGCCTTGTACCTTGGATGATTGAATGTCAAAGAGAACATCCAGTCAAAAAGTGATAGTCGGTACGATTAAGACGAAAGTCGGTAGGTTTAGAAAGAAGAGTGAGTATAAGAGTGGGACCAAAAGTTCTTTAGCAATAGGCTTTCGGGTAGACAGTGAATGTAAATGTCAGCACATGTGAAGAGTCAGTCACAATAATGAACTGGGATAATATGTAGGGAAGCAGAAATCAATAGAGACATTAGGAAATCAGGCAAAGTATAAATTTTGTGGTAGGATTAGACATTTTCAACAGGATTGAGGTTGAATATATAATCTTAGGAAGAAACAAATATGTATTCACCAATAGTATTGACATTAGAGAGCATTAGGCAACCTGGACATGGATGTTTTTAGTAACGCATGCTCACTTTCACTTAGGCTTTGGTACAATCATAAGTGTGACATTTTCATATTGTGTCCAGAATATTTCTGTGATAAAATGTATATGTAGATCAGGTGACATGAGTATTTCTGACAACATTTCTGGGAGCTACATTTTGAAGATGAATAAATTAGTATTGGGGATACAAATAGATGTACCCTGTGTCTATAAATATAGAAATAATGCATGAATAGACCATACTGTGAATAAATAATAAAAGTGGTTCAAACTTTAAATAATGGATTGAATTGATATCAGAAAATATACAGGGAATCTTAGATTGATATACAATCATTCATTCCAATCAGTTACACATATAATGGTAAAATTAGGGTTATGGTATATCATGAAGAATGTGTGAGTTTTGCTTCAAAATGATTATGAAAACCAAAATGAATGTGTTTGGAAATAAGTGTCATGAAAAGACCATTCAGGAAACTAGGAGTAATACATGTGTTCTGAAGCAGGAAATGATTGCAAATGAATCAAATGCGTATAAATTTGTGAACTTGTGGATGAAATATATATCCTATGATGTGAATAAACTGAAGAAATTGTAATGTACCAGTGTTGAACAAAATGAACTTCAAAATACACATCATGTCCGATAGATTTCTACTTGCATTGATGTTAAACTGTGTCAGTCACTGTAGAAATATTAGGATTGTATGCACCATTCACTTAAGTTAGTTTTCAGTACTAGAAAACAAATATGTATTTCAGGTGGATGAATATTTCTGAGAATAATCTTGTGAAAAGTTGATTATAAATCCACATACATGAACATAAATGAATTTAGGGAGTGTATATAAGACACATATATTTCATATTTTGAAAAATCTGAAGAGTGTATATATATACAAAACACACACACACAGACAATAAAAAGTAGCAATATATATGCCAAACAAAATTCATCATGAAATATATATCATCCATAGATGCAAAAATATTTATGTTACTGAACATGGATTTATGTAAAATGTTGTTCTACTAGTAAGCTCACCCATAGATTGAATTTTGAGTTCCAACAGCGTTTAGGGGAGTGATCTCTTCTCACAATTTGTATCTGCCAAGTCAGCCTCCTCACAAGAATGTACGTGTGATTCCAAGTAGGATTCTATATGTGCAGATAAAAATACATGTGTTGAATAGGCTACAGAGAAATGGAGACAGGAATTCACATATTTGTTAACTTTAAAAACACATGGAGAACGATTTCAATTAAAAATTAACTAGATTTATAACACCTACCCTATATCATGCAAAAGGCAAGTCCAAATATACACCATGCCTCCTCTGAACTGCTTGTATTTCTATTCTGTTTGGGTTATTTTTCTCCATCATATTAGTATTAGTAGTCAGAGTGTAGTAGGGTATGGGTTAGTGTCAGTTGTCCCGGCCGGCCGCACACATCAATGTGGGCAAGGAACCTAGTTGGGGAGGAATGAAGGGACAAGAGACACGAGAGATTACAGCAAGACTGGAGTTCTGATCATGCTGCAAACTTTTATTGTTCTCACATGGGAATTTATATGTTGTGGATGGGAAAGATCTCTTATCGGCAGTTGCTGGATGTCTTCAGAAAGTGAGATAACCTCAGGATGTTGCAGGAAGACAGATGGCCGCAGGATGTCTCAGGGAGATAGATGGCTGCGGGATGTCTCCCAGGCAGGATATCTCCCAGGGGGCTGTTTCTTTTCAGTGTCAGGCTATTCTTTGAAGGAGAACTTCCTTCTAGCCCCTGACCTCTCTTTCTTATATAAAATATTTGACCATACCTTACCGGCCAATATTTTAGGGGGTGATAGAGGCTCTGTTTCTCTAGCAGGCCTTAGAATATCTCCTGATTCGAGAGAGCATGTTTACTAGGAGATTTCATGGTGGCCTTGGCATGTTTTGGGAGGAGACGGCTTTGAGGGGGAAGCAGGCTGACCACCATGCACCAGAGCGTGTCACTAAGAGGTCTTCTGTTTTGGGATCCGTGGATACATCCTCCTGCAGTCCATCCTGCACCCTCCGTTATTATGGCCTAACGTCCTCACTCCATGGGTGCATCCTCCCCCAAGTGGAGGGGCCCATGGAGGACGAACCCTTATGGCAATGGCAGAAGATGGTTGGTCAGAGCTGTTACTTATAGTTTAATGTAAGAAAGAGAGATCTGTGGGGATGTAAACTTAAGAAATAAGCCTGTGAGAAGGGTAGAACATCCTTTTAAATGTTGGCAGCATGGTCTTCCATCTCCAGGCGATGATAGTGGACCTGTATGGGCTTAGAGGCCAAAATATTAATCTGTTCTATAATAAATTGTACAAGCCTGTTTATAATGCAGGGTCCTATGGACACCATTAAAAGTAAACCCAACAAAGCTCCTAATAGGGGAAGAAGGTAGGGTAGAAATCCATTAAACCCAGTCCAGAGGGGATTTTCAAAAATTTCCCTTCATCTCTTTTTTAGATCTTCTTGAAGCTGCTTAATTTTAGTGTGTACTATGGCTGATTTATTGGCATTAAAGCAGCATCGTTCCCCTAAGGCCAATCAAATACCTCCCTGGTTAGCTGTCAGTAAATCTAAGCCTTCTCTGTTTTGAAGGAACACTTCTGCCAGGGAGTCTACTAGGTCCTGCAAATCTTTAATGGTTCCTGATAGAGTTTTTACATCATTTATAAGTTGTTGAGACAGGCGACGCTAAGAGTGTATAGCCATGCCTAAGCCAGCTGTACCTGTGGCCACAGTAGCTGTTATTCCAAGGCTGGCAACGAGTGGTAAGGCCTGTATTGCCCGCCTGTGTCTTTTGACTGAGGTGTCTAGACTAGGAATGCATAGAGTTTCGTCTCCTGGGACAATAGTTATATCAGGGAGTAATAAGGCAAGAACACAGCCAACTGTCCAATTCGATGGAAGCCTCGGGAAGGCCGAGTTTCCTCCACACATAAAAACTGTGCCATTGGAGGGACAAAGAGATGGGGTGGATGAGGAATAGTTTTGTACTGTTGAGCAATTTCCAAAGGAAGTAACTCCAACATCAATATCATAGGTATTATTTTGCATCGCGCCTAAAAGACATATTGTAAAAGTGCCTATAGACTGTACTTTTAAATGAAATCTGGGTTGGCATGTATTATCATCGTCTATGATAGAATTAATAGGAACTGCCATAGGCATGACTGCCCCTGTTGTCATGGAGAGCCAGCAATCACCAGCAAAGTTGGGGCTGGAATTATTAAGCAAGGAGAAGGTAGTTTCCAAAATATCTAATGTATTGTTATCTAAACCTGGGAGCTGGCATTTTGGCTATATTAAGGGATGATATGTGAGCTCAGGGATTTGGGGTTTCAAAAATTTGATTATCTGAGGATGCTTGACAGCATAAGGGAATCCTCCACCATCAGTGACCCCTGTAGGTGCCTTAATGGGGCAGCAGGAGGGTTTACCAACAGGGCCTTGGCACCCAGCTGACTGTAGCTTGGTGTATTTGCCTTCTCCTCCCCGGTCAAAAAGAACGGGGGTATAATGAATAGTGGTCCCTCCTGCGGCATGAGTTTTAGTTAGGGAGGCTTCAAAAAATTGTTCTCCCTGCTTGTTAACACAAATTGAGGCCGACGCATAACAAGTGGCATGCATTGCTTGGGTATGCGTTCAAGTTGCAGAACAATTTTGGAGAGCTTTACTTGTACTAGGGGGAATAATCTTTGGCTTGTTAACACATACCAATTTAGGCTGATGAACTCCTCTGAGTTTATGGTCAACCTTGGCCCGGAGGTAAGCCACCTTAGTCACGCAGTCAGCAGTCTGGGTCAAACTAGTGGGAGCCTGAGTCCAAGATCCTCCCTTGCGTTCACAGGGAGGGCCAAAAAGGTACTCCATGATGTTGGAAGGTGGAGGGCCAAAGCCTCCGTGTACAATCCTGTTCAGCAGAAGTGCCTTAAGTAGGATCCTCACACAGATTGTTGGCTGCATCTGAAAAAGAGGAAAACTTGTCCTCAGGGGGAGGGCCTCCATCCCCGTGTTGAGGTAAGCCATTAACCTGTTTAACCAGGCGTTCTGGTAACCATCTTGGGGCTGCTTGCTCTTCGTCCAAAACACAAGCTGAGCCTCGTCCACAGATGAGGACAGGACCTGGGCGTTTCCATTTATTTGTAAGGGGATTGTGCCACATAACAGGTGGGCGAACAGAATTGGACGAGGATTGCCTGTGTCAGTCTGCAGCCGAATGGCCTTCATTGTCTAGGGAAAGAAAAATAAGGGCAAATAATGCATGATTAAGTCGATGCCTGTGAGTGGTAAATACAAGTGCAGAAGCATTAATGCGGGTTAGCCAAGTCTTTAGGTAAGGTGGGCACGTTCCACAATGCCTGAGGCTTGTATGAAATTCCAGTAGTATGCCAAATTTGCGAGGTAGCACAAAACTGTTTAAACTTGGCACTGGTATATGCAAGACAATTATCTTTTTTTAATATGTATTGGTTTACCCATTACAGAAAACGCTGAAACAAGATGAGAAAGGACATCTTTGATAGCCTCTCCAGAATGTGGTGATGCGAAAATAAGGCCACTGAAGGTATCTACAGAAACGTGTACATATTTGGTTTTTCCAAATTCAGAAAAATGAGTAACATCCATTTGCCAAAACTGATTGGACAGTAATTTTCGGGGGTTAACTCCCAAGTGTTGAATGGGGAGGGAGACAGGGCAACCAGGGCATGCTTTTACTATTTCTCATGCCTGTTGCCTGGTAATTTTACATAGTTATCGAAGGTTCTGCGAATTTAGATGGTGAAGATTGTGTAACTCCGTGGCCTTTTGAGTGCAGCCAACAAAAATTGGAAAGATGAAACGAGTTGCTGCATCAGCTTTGGCATTACCTTGTGTTAGAGGGCTGGGAAGATCAGAGTGTGCCCTGCTGTGTCCTAAGAAAAATGGGTGTTGTCTGGCCTGAATTAGCTGCTGAAGCTGGTGAAACCGATGGGCAACACTGGAAGAAGCCTTAATGGTGGGTGAAATCTCAAGCAGGCGCACAGAATGAGCAATGTAGGCACTGTATGTATAAATATTAACAGGATTATCAAAAAATGTTTTAAAAACTTGTGTTATTGCAAACAATTCCACAAACTGTGCTGAATGATAGACAGTATCAAAGGTGTTAGGCTGGTTATTGACAACAAAGACTGCTCGGCCATTACTGGAACTGTCTGTAAAGACAGTAAGGGCTTGAGGAATGGGAGCCTTTTGAGTAATTTTGGCAAAAATAAATGGATGTAACTGGACAAAATGTAAAAGGGGGTCATTGGGTAGGTGGTTATCAATTGTTCCCAAAAAGCCTGATAAGGCAATACGCCATTCATCCTCCGTCTGTAGTAAAAATTGGATTTGGTCTTTAGTATATGAAATTAAAATATTATCATGGTCTTTGCCAAAATGTTGTCGAGATAGCAAACGACTTTTAAAAATAATAGAAGCTACCTGAGAAAGAAAAACAGTAATAACCTTGGAGAATGTGGTGGGTAAATGGACCCAAAGCAAAGGCAGCCTTTATTTCTAAAATGTGTATTTCGTTGCCAAAATATTCCTGTGGGTGTATGAGGAGTGTGTAAAATAACCAGAACCAGAGGAAGGTTAAAAGAATGTTCTGTAAAAAACTGTTTGGCAATGGCTTCTGTGACTTGGTTTAATGCCTGTCATGCCTCGGGAGTAAGTTTTTGAGGGGAGGAGGGGTGGGAATCACCTCTCAAAATATCATTAAGGGACAAAAGTACACAAGGTGGTAATTTTAAATATGTTTTTAGCCATTGAATATTCCCCAGGAATTTTTGAAAATCATTAAGGTTGTGAAGATGGTCGACCCATAGTGGTATCTTAGGAATTTGGATCTGATTATCTTGAAGTTTAAGGCCCAAATAGGTATAACAGTCCTCTGTTTTAACCTTATTAGGAACTATCTGTTGTCCCAAGGAAGTGAGGATTTTGTAAATGTCCAAGTAACAATTATTAAGGTCATGGTTATTAGGTGCAGCAATTAACAAATCATCCATATAATGTAAAATATAAATTTGTGGCCATAGCTCTCTCACAGGGTCTACTGCTTGAGCAACGTATTTTTGGCAAAGACAAGGGCTGTTGGCCATACCTTGGGGAAGAACCTTCCATTGAAATCTCTGCATAGAGCCCTGAAAATTAATGCGAGGGAGACTAAAGGCAAAATAGGGTCTATCCGCAGGATGTAAAGGAATGGTAAAAAAACAATCTTTTAACTCAATAATCATTTTACAATAGTTTTTGGGAATAGCCACTGGTGTGGGAATGCCTGGCTGTAGTGCTCTTATTGGGCACATAGCTTTATTAATGGCAAACAAATATTGTAAAAGGCACCACTTGCCTGATTTTTACTTGATAACAAAAATTGGAGTATTCGATGTTGAGGTTGAGGGCTCTACATGGCCGGCTGCCAGCTGTTCCTGCACTAACATGGAGGCAGCCTCCATATTTTCTTGGGTAAGTGGCATTGATTCACCCACACAAGAGTCTGAGTTTCCCAAATAATTTTATCTCCATGGGGTACAGGAGAGTCAGAGACCGACACTAAAAATCCGAATACCCAAGTCCATATGTATTTGTTTTTTGTATGGGTTTTATTGGCTCAACCAGTCCTTGTCTCAGTCTCCCAAGGCCTGTACCAGGGACAAAATTTATATGAAGCATTTGATGAGTTACTATGGAATTGGGACTGGCATGAATAACTTCCATTTGACTCAAAATATCTTGGGCCCATAGGTTAACAGGTAGGTCAGGAACAATGAAAAGAGTGACAATTCCCTTATTACCCTCTTTATAAGTCCAGCTAAGAGCCGTAGAGCTGACCAGAGGATTTTTTGACTGTCCTATCCCTTTAAGGTCAGTCAAGGATGAGGTGAGGGTCCAAGCTGATGGCCAATATTTTTGAGAAATAATTGTGTCATCAGCTCCAGTATCTAGAATTCCTTGGAATTCCTTTCCTTCAATAAGTAAGAAAATTGTGGGTCTTTTGTGAGAAACGGGTTGAACCAAATTTACATCAAAGCAGCCCAAGGAGGCAGTCCCCTGCGGTAGGTTTGGGCGGTGGAAGTGCCTCCTGGATTCAAGGGAAGGAGTATTAATTGTGCAAGACTTGTTCGTGCTGGGATGGCCACAACTCCATTAATAGCTGTGGCCAGTATTTTTTTTCTCCAGTGAAATCATTATTATTAATGCCATGGAAGACCTGAACACCATGTAAGTTAGTAGAGGCTCTCCCAAAAATAAGGGCACACATATGAGATTGAGGGGGACCCATATTTCCAGTGGGTATTATCTGGGGTCCTTGCATTGAGTCCAATATAGTATCGGTGGTGGCACAGAGGTCCAGTCCTGCGCTGCCTGGAGTGGCTAGTTGGAGGGAGGCAATTGTGGAGAAGAATTTTGAGGTAGGTTGGGAGTTTGGGAGGGAACAAATCTTATTGCCCCTGGGTTTGTCCTGGGGGATGTCGTGGCCCGGGGCTGGCCCCGCAGGGAGTTTCCCAAGAAGCAGGAAAAAATAGGCTGTCTGAGGGCATTTGTCTTAGATCTACACTCACTGGCCCAGTGATGACCTTTACCACATCTAGGGCAAAGGATAGCTTGGGGCGGTATAGCCCCAGTTGAAGGAGACGCTATTCCTAGGCTTTTTTTGCCTGTCGGACACTTGCGTGCAAAATGGCCAGGTTGTTTACAAGTAAAGCAAGTACGTGAGCCAGGATTGTGAAAGGTCTTGGTAAAGGTGGCACCTAGGGCAAGACCCATGGCATGGGCTGCACCTACCCCTGCATAGAGTCTAATAAAGTCAGAGAGTTTCCCTTTATCCTTATGTGGTTGAAGAACATCCTGACATGCCGGGTTGGCGTTTTCAAAGGCAAGATGTTTTACAAAAGCGCTTTTGCTTTCGCTTGGTCCAAGCAAGCATTCCACAGCTAGGTTAAGCCGGGGAACAAAGTCGCTATAAGGCTCGTCGGGCCCTTGTCAAATTTTTGCCAGGGAAGTGGTAGCCGAGGCTTTTGAGGGAGGTGTCTCCAAGCATGTAAGCCAGCCATCTGAATCTGCATCAAAAGTCCAGCAGGGAAATGTGCCTGTTTTTGTTTTATTGTCAAAAGGCTCATTGCCCACTAGCTTAACATAAGTCCTGGATTTAGAGAAGGCCTTAGTTAAAATTTTTTGAGCAGTTTCCCGACAGTGCTCTTTGAAATCTGCATTCCATAACAGGAAGTCTCTGGCACTGAGGGTAGCTTGGTCTAAAAATTTCCAATCATTGGGAGTAAGTCATTGTGTGCTGTGGCTTTCTAATAAAGCCAACGTGTAGGGTGCAATGGGGCCATAGTGAGCACAAGCCTTTTTAAGTTTTTCAGGAAAATGCAGGCTTAATTTTTTGTAGACTCTGGGTTCCTGCCTGCCTAGGGCTGAACTCCTCATCCTCTGAGTCCTGATCTCCTTAATCCATTTCCCCTCTTCCTCCTCTTTATCCTCGTCTAATTCTTTGACCTCAGCCTGGGCAGGCTTATCTATCAGACTGGTGGTGACTGGGAAGGCGAGCACAGGTCAATGGAGTGGCTTTGCCTTTGTATTAGACCACTGTAGGCCAGTTGCTTTGACTCCATACCTAAGGCTAATGAAGAGGGCTCAGAGTGAAGGGATCTTAATTCTTTTAAAGGTTGGATCTGTTCCTGTGTATGTTGAAAGGATGCTCACAAAGGAGCCAGTTTAGGCAAGGGAAGTGGGGAGAAAATATCGGGGGGGGGGGCATTTGTTCCCTGAAGGGCCAGAGCACAAAAGGCAGGAGGGATATAGGAGGGAGGTGGATGTGTAAGTCCTATAAGCTGTGGCAGGGTCTTGAGAGGTGGAGGGTCTTCTGAATGGTAGCGAGCTGCTTCCTTCTCCAAGGTAGCCTCCTCTACAGGGGTCAATGAGTCTCCGGTATTTAAAACTGGATAAAGGCAGTTGGTAATCATTGGAGCCTTATTCATTAGGGTGGTATTTTGAGGGGGACCAGGAAGGTTCCCACGGTCCTGGGGAGCCTGAGAAGGGTCTATGTCTATACTAACTGATGGGCATGCCGAGGGGATATGAGAAGTATTTGCATAGTCTCTTTCCCAACCTTGACAACTTTTAAGGTACCATTGTCAAAGGGTGAACTTTTAAGAATTCTATTAATTAAGTTCCAGTAAGAAAAGGTGGGAACAGGCACTTTTTCTGGGCCAAAGGATTCATAATAATCTTTTAAACAGTCTCCTACTCTAAGCCATCTTTTACCATCAATGGTCCTTTCAAGAGGAAACCATGGACACTGCTCTCTTATGTGTGAAAAGAAAAAAAATTTAAGTCTTTTTTCTTAATACGCGTCCCCATGTCTGGAAGGACTCCTTGTAGCCTGACAAAAACAAATCATGTGACGAAACTGCTTGCCCCATGGTGGGTCAGTCACCGTGTGTCATCCCCACCCTCCTCCTGGATCTGTCTCTCGGTGGTGTCTTCTGCGGTTATTGCAAGCTCCGCTTGACCAAATCTTCCAGGAGGACGGGGTCCCCCTCAATCAAAAGCTCGAGCCCCAGTCAGTGGGCGCCAGATGTCCCGGCCGGCAGGACACATCAACGTGGGCAGCGAACCTAGATAGGGAGGAATGAAGGGACAAGAGACATGAGAGATGACAGCAA
This sequence comes from Callospermophilus lateralis, assembly GCF_048772815.1. NCBI lineage: Eukaryota > Metazoa > Chordata > Mammalia > Rodentia > Sciuridae > Callospermophilus > Callospermophilus lateralis. The sequence goes on from NW_027515613.1 coordinate 419,985, forward strand.
GACAGGAGTTCTGATCAAGCTGCAAACTTTTATTGTTCACACAGGGGTATTTGTATGCTGGATGTGGGAAATCTCTCTTATCGGCACTTCCTAGATGTCTTCACAACGTGAGATAACCTCAGGAAGTTTCAGAAAGACAGATGGGCACAGGATGTCTCAGGGAGACAGATGGCTACAGGATGTCTCCCAGACAGGATGTCTCCTGGTGGCTGTTTCTTGTAAGTGTCAGGCTATTCTTTGAAGGAGAATTCCTTCTACCTCTGACAGTCAGGGATTCAGTATTTCGAATAGAAAATTGGAAAATGAATCCAATGTGTATGCAAATATATGCTACCCAAAAGTCTTCCCACTCTCATTCAGAACAATGCCTTGACATTACCTTCACCCCAAGTAAGACACAATAAGAGGAGAAGAGTTAGAAAATCTGTGAATACACATCTGGAATGGAAAATGCTCAGTAGTTAACAACCTTGGAGGTGGTAGAGGTGTTTCGAAAAGTAAGGTACATGGTAAAAACTCCACAAACATGAAGCTCTCTTGGCCTAAAGACTTCTTGAGAAACTGCCTCTGAGGTTGGGCACTTGAAATATATGTTGTTGTCAGGAGTTTTAACTTCCTTTGTAGTGAGACCATCAAATCTGGGTCTGCTTCTGTGTGTCCTGGAGCACATGGTTTCTTTTTTTCCAATAAACATGAGGCAGCAGGGCTGAATTCTCTCTTTGTAGGTAATTTGTTGCCATTTGGGGGCAAAGTGTCTCCCAGTGTGGACTTTGAAGCCATTTGGTGTTCCTCTACTTTTCATGGTGTTTCTTGCAGCTACACTGGGAGTTTGGTATTTGCTTCATGAAATACGAGGAGGTCAACTAGGACAGAGTGCTGGAGGGAGTTCTGTCACGTGTGTTGGTTAAGGGTCTGCAGGAGAGTGCACCAACCAGGCTTCTATCCCACATAGCTTGCCCCCTTGACAATAGAAATCTGATTCTAAACATTGCCCTGAAACCTCTCCGTATAACAAGATGCCTTTACATACAAGGGTATGGGGGCTGCACCATGTCAGTCACAAACCATTTGGAAGCCAATGGCAGATCCACATGACCCCATCACAGATGTTTTAACAAACACCTACACTCCACTGCTCTAGGCCGAATACTCATCGGGCTCCAAATTACTGGCATCTCTGTTCTACACGATTTTCATGAAACCCAGTCAATCAAGGCACTGTCTGGTACACTCATGATCATCTATAAGACATCCAAAGGTTCTCCACTGACACCTGTTCATGAGAATTTCAAAAATTTAATGGTATTTATCTAGCCTTTTTTCAAGGATGAAGTTTGAGGCACTGTGGGGTTTAATTCATTCAGGAACCATTAAATGGAGAGGAAGCTCATTTCAATGAAATCTCTGGAGAATTCTAACAGGCAATGTTTCCCAACGACAGGCTAAAAGGTCACATTAAGCCAGGCGTTTGAGGTCTACAATGTGTGATCCTTTTGTGTTTTGACTTGCAACTATGGCTGCCAATTCTATAAGAATAAAATCATGTGATATCCTTCCTGAGATTCCCAGTGCTCTGTGGAAAGCCACCCTGGGCCTTGATCTCAGTTTCCAAGGGCGACTCTCATGTGTGGCCTCCTAAAATCCCATCACAATACATGGCAATACTTCTTTGAGGTCAGTTCCATAACTCAGTCTCTAAGGGGAATCACACCAGTGTTCAAGCCCAGGTGGCCTCAGTCATCTCTTCCAACGGCCACAAAAATGACCACAATTAAAACCAAAACACTCCCACATGGCCCTCATCTTCTTCCATATAGACACTAATCATAACCTCAGGCTGTAGGTTTCCATGAAGGCCAAAGCCAAAGACAGTATCCAAAATAAGGTCCCTTTCTCCCATTTGCCTAAAGTCAGTGTGGCAGGGACACCCTTCCTGTGAACCAGGAGTGATCTAAGAGGCCTGCCCTTAATACTGCTCTGATTCTCCATTTTGTGGCCTAATGACTGTGGGGTTTAGATTCCTTATGTTAATTGGGGTCATGAGAAAACCCAAGCACCTATGGCCTAGCCTCTGTAGTGATTTGAAGAACTCATTTGACCCAAAGGATCACTATTCTCAAAGATGGAGGTCAGGAACCTTACAGAGGAAGGTGAGAGACTTCATCCACAATGACTGCTCTTTTGGCTATTTTGGTTTTGGATGCACACATGGGATTTTTTTAGATCCATTAGGTGCTGAGAATCTAAGCCACATCCTCACACAGGGCCAAGAAGCTGATTCAGACACATCCCTTTCCAAAGCAAATAAGCCAAGAGCCAAAGGTGATGCCCATTCACTTCCATTTGAAAACTCTTCAGTCTTCACAAAGGGGTGGCCTGAGGCAAAGACCTTCCTGACATTCAGGGCAATAATACAATAGGTAAGCAAAAGGCCCAAAGCAGGGTTTCTCCACTGGGACTTTCCTGGTCACACTGATATCTGAGTTTTCTGAGATGCTCACCATTGCCTTCAGCTATCAAGTACATGGCCATGTCACAGAGCTTAAAGGTGGTACATATCTTGGACACAAAACCATGAGCCTATTCTGGAGTTTGGCCAAAATTCAGAAAGAAAATAGGAACTTAGGAAGATATTAGGAGTGGCCGATCCATATGGCAAGCCGCAGACCATTCATCAATAGGACAGGATGAATGCTGGTAAGATTTCTACTAGATAGGACATATGTATTGATGCACTCTCTATTCTAATGTCTACAACCACGGACACAGTGGGATACACAGACATAGAAACACTCGCCTTGTCAAAAGACTTACTAGAAACATTTCACACCAAACCAAACAAAAGAACTTTCCTACCTATTCTCAGAACATGAGACAAAATGACAAACCCACACCCACACCCACACCCACACCCACACAGACCCCCAAGTAGGTCTGTGAAAATATGGAGTGACCTTTGACTGGTGGGCCATAACATATTCCCCCATAATGGGCTGTCCTGTCTCAGATCTGGTCTCCGTGTCCAACTCTGTGAAGCTGTTAGGAGCCAGCGGTGAGCCAGTACCTTCTTTCTCAGGAAAGGCCCCTCCTCAGACCTTCCTGGCATTAGGCTATCCTCACATCAGTAGGTACCAAGAAAGACTGTCTCTGTCCTTGGAAAATCCAAACAAGTTTGAACACTGGGACATGAACTGGGACTAGCTCTGGGTGCCTGACTTCCTGTATCCCAAGTTCAGAGAGTTCCTTCATCAAGGAAGTGAGGTGAGGTCACTTCCTTCAGGAACTAAATGAGGTCACTGCCTTGACAACAACTTTGTCCTAAAAGTTGCTTCTAAGAGTCCCATGAGATGGAGGATGCACCTACTCGCTCTGACATTTTCACAAGTTAGAATGGTATATCAACCATAGGCACCCGGGAACAGCTCTCCACACAGGCCTGGTTTGGTCCATCTTCTCTACATTAAGATGAAAGAGGCTGATTCAGACACATCCCTTCATCTTGACCAGGTTGTTTACCATGGAAGTTGACTTTTCCTCCCTCAGGTCCTTCATAGCTGCCTACATCTTCTCCATGGATCATTTCTGCATGGACCTTTGAGGTTCTCAGCAGGTGGAAGTTTCCCTACACTCCTGTATTGTAAGGCCAACTCTGTCCCTGCTTTTCTATAAAGTTAGATTGAGGGAACAGTGTATGGTTTGGGTAATAACAGGTTCGATTTTGTTAGGAATCATTCTGAGCGATGAATAATTTTATTGGGAACCTGCGATATTTATTAAATTATATTGGTAAAATATATGTATGAAAACAGAAATCTAGGATTTGAAGCCCAGAAGGGCATTGGGCCCATGATTGGGATACGTAGTGTTGAATTTGGTTCTGCACAGATGTCTCAGATAAATCCATTTACAATGGCATAGGACCTTGTACATTGGATGATTGAATGAGGAAGAGAACATCCAGTCAAAAAGGGATAGTCGGTAAGATTAGGTAGATAGTCGGTAGGTTTAGGAAGAAGAGTGAGTACAGGATTTGGACGGAAATTTCTTTAGCAATAGGGTTTCAGTTAGAGAGTGAATGTAAATGTCAGCACATATGAAAATTCAGTCACAATGATGAACTTTGAAAAATATGTAGAAAAGCAGAAAATAATAGAGACTTTAAAAAATCTGGCAAAGTATAAAGTGAGTGATAGGATTAGACATTTTGTACACTGTTGAGTTTGAATATATAATCTTAAGAAGAAACAAATATGCAGTGACCATTAGGATTGACATTTGAGAGCATTAGGAAACCTGGACATGGATGCTTTTAGTAATCCATGTTCACTTTCCTTTTAGGCTTTGGTACAATCATAAGTGTGACCTTTGCATTTTTTGTCCAGAATATTACTGTCATAGAATGTATATGTGGATCAGGTGACATGAGCATTTCTTCAAGCATTTCTGGGAGTAAGGTTTTCAAGAGCTATAAATTAGTATTGGGGGTACAAAGAGGTGTACCCTGTGTCCATGAATATAGACATAATGCATGAATAGACCACATTTTGAATAAATAATTTAACTGTTCCCACTTTAAATAATGCATTGAATTAATATATGAAATATTATAAGAAATCTTGTATTGATATAATATCATTCATTTCAACCAGTAATACATCTAAATGTAATATTAGGGTTATGGATTATCATGAAAGGTGTGTGAGTATTGCTTCAAAAGTGATCCTAGAAATCGAAAATAATGTGTTTGGAAAGAAGTCTCATAAAAAGACCAGTCAAGAAACATGGAGGAATACATGTGATCTGAAGAAGAAAATGATTGAATGTGAAACAAATGCCTATAAACTTGCGAACTTGTGGATGAAATATATATCCCATGATGTGAATAAATTGAAGAAATAGTAATGTACCAGTGTTGAATAAAACGAACATCCAAATACACATCATGTCCCATAGGAATCTGCTTGAATTGATGTTAAACTAGGTCAGCTACTGTAGAAATATTAGGATTTGTATGCACCATTCACTAAAGTTAGTTTTCAGTACTAAGAAACAAATATGTATATCAGGAGAATGAATATTTTGAGAATACTCTTGAGAAAATTTGATTATAAATCCACATACTTGAATATGAATGAGTTAAGGGAGTTTATAATAAGACACATATTTCATATTTTGAAAAATCTGGAGAATTTATATATATATATACACACACACCCACACAAACACACACGGACATTAAAAATAGCATAATATATGCTATAGGAAATTCACCATGAAATTTATATCATCCAGAGATCCAAAAATATTTATTTTGTTTAACATGGATTTATGTATAATGGTGTTCAACTAGGAAGCTCACGCATAGGTTGAATTTTCAGTTCTAAAGCGCTTAGGAGGAGTGATCTCTTAAAATTTGTATCTGCCAATTCAGCCACTTCACAAGAATGTACGTGTGGTATCAGGTAAGATTCTATAATTGCATGTAAAAATACATGTGCTGAATAGGCTACAGAGACAGGGAAACAGGAATTCACATATTTGTTAACTTTAAAACACATGGAGAAATATTTTAACAAATAATTGACTAGATTTATAACTCCTACCCTAAATAATGCAAAAGGCAATTCCACTATACACCATGCCTTCTCTGAACTGCTTGCATTTCTATTTTTTTGGTTTATTTTTCTCTACCTTATTAGGATTAGTTGTCAGAGTCTAGTAGGGTAGGTGTTAGTGTGAGGAATTCAGTATTTTGAAAGGAAAATTGGAAAATGAATCCAATGTGTATGTAAATATGTGATACACAAAAATCTTCCCACTCTCATCCAGAACAATGCCTTGACATTACAATCGCCCAGAGTAAGACACAATTAGAAGAGAAGAGTTAGAAAATCTGTGAATAAATATCTGGAATGGAATATGCTCAGGAGTTCACAACCTTGGAGGAGGTAGAGGAGATTCCAAAAGTAAGGGACAGTGTAATCATTCCAAAAACATGGAGCTCTGCTGGCCTAAAGACTTCTTGAGAAACTGCCTCTGAGGTTGGGCACTTGGAATATATGTTGTTGTCGGGAGCTTCAGCTTCGTTTGTAGTGAGACCATCAAATCAGGGTCTTCATCTATGTGACCTGAAGGACATGGTTTCTTATTTTCCACTGAACATGAGTCAGCAGTGCTGAATACTCTCTTTGTAGGTAAACTGTGGACACGGGGGGCTAAGTGTATCCACATGGGCCTGTGAAGCTATTTGGTCATTCTCCACTTTTCGTGTTGTTTCTTGGTGCTGCACTGGGATTTTGGTATTTGTTTCACGAAATACAAAGAATTCAACTGTTACTCTGTGCGTGAGGGAGTTCTGTCACGTGTGGTGGGTCAGGGTCTGCAGGAGAATGCACCAAACAGGCTTATATCCCACATAGTTGCCCCCTTGACCACAGCAACCTGATTCTTAATATTTCCCTAAAACCTCTGCATATAACAAGATGCCTTTACATTGAAGGGACTGCTGGCTGCACCATATCAGTCACAAGCAATTTGGAAGCCAAAGGCAGATCCACATGACCACACTGCAGATGTTTTATCACACACCTGCCCACCACTGCTCTAGGCCCACTCCTCAGGAGGCTCCAACTTCCTGGCATCTCTGTTCTGCACAATTTTTATGAAAACCAGTCAATCAAGGCACTGACTGTTATTCTCATGATCAGCCACAAGATATTCAAAGAATCTCCAGTGCCAACTTGTCACGGGAATTTTAAAAATTTCATGATATATTGACCTAGCCATTTTTCAAGGATGAAGTTGGAGGCATTCTGGAACTATTAAATGGTGAGGAAGCTCATTTCAATGAAATATCTGGAGATGTCTCACAGGAAAGGCTTCCCAAAGAGTGGCCAAAAGGTCACATGAATCCTTGAAAATTGAGGTCTACAATGTGAGGTCCATGTGTGTTTTGACTCTCAACAATGGTTGCCAAGTTTTTCAGAATAAAATCATGTGATATCCTGGCTGAGATTTCCAGTGCTCTGTGAATAGCTACCCTGGGCCTAGATCTCAGTTTCCAAGGGCGACTATCGTGCGTGGCCTCCTAAAATTCCAACACTATTCATGGCAATACTTCTCTGAGTTCAGTACGAGAACTCAGTCTTTATGCGGAATCCCACCAAAGTTCAAGCCAAGGTGGACCATGTCATCTCTACTAACCGCCACAAAAATGACTACAATTAAAACCAAAACACTCCCACATGGCCCTCATTTTCTTCCATACAGACACTCATCATAACCTCTGGCTGGAGGTTTCCTTGAGGGGTGCAGCCCAAGACAGTGTCCAAAATAAGCTCCCTTGCCCCTCATTTGCCTAAAGTCAGGGTGGCCTGGACACCCTTCCTGTGAACTAAGAGTGATCAAATAGGCCTGCCGTTTATTTTGCTCTGCTTCTTAAATTTGAGGCCTACTGATGGTGGGATTTAGATTCTTCATGTGAATTGGAGTCATGAGAAAACCCAGTCAACTATGGGCTAGAATCTGCAGGGCTTTGAAGAACTTATTTGACCCAAAGGAGCCCTATTCTCACTTGATGGAGGTCAGGAACCTTACCAAGGAATGAGAGAGACTTCATCCACAATGATTGCTCTTTTGGACATTTTGCTTTTGGATGCATACATGGGATCTCTCTTTAGATCCATCAGGTTCAGAGAATCTAAGCCACAGAATTACACAAGGTCAAGGGGCAACAGAACAATAGGTAAGGAAAAGGCCCAAAGCATGGTTTCTCCACTGAGTCTTTACTGGTCACACTGATATCTGAGTTTTCTGAGATGCTCGCCATGCCCTTCATTTAACCAATACATGGCCGTGTCACAGAGCTTGGAGGTGGTACATATCTTGGACACAAAACCATGAGCCTATTCTGGAGAGTGGCCAGAATTCAGGAAGCAAACAGTAACTTAGGAAGATAGCAGGTGTTGCCGATCCATAAGGCAAGACGCAGTCCATTCATAAATTGGGAAGGATGAATGCTGGGAAGCTTTCTACTAGACAAGACTCATCCATTGATGCATTCTCTTTGCTAATGTCTACAACCACGGACACAGTGAGATACACAGACATAGAAACACTCGCCTTTTCATACGACTTTCTGGAAACACTTTACTTCAAACCAAACAAACCGACTTTCGGACATATTCTCAGAGCATGAGAAAAAAACCACAAACCCACATCCACAGCCAGATAAGCACCTCCTTCCTCCAAGTAGGTTTGTGACTATCCGGAGTGTTCTCTGACTGATAGGCCATACTATGTTCCCCCGAAATAGCCTCTCCTATCTCACATCTGGTGTCCATGGGCAATTCTGTGAAGTTGTCAGGAGCCAGCAGTGAGCCACTACCTTCTTTGTCAGGAAAGGCCCCTCTTCAGAGCTTTCCTGTCATTTGTCCATCCTCACATCAGTAGATACCAAGAAAGACTGACTCTGTCCTTGTTAAATCAAACAAGTGAGACCACTAGGCCTGGGACTGAGACAGGCTCTAGATGCCTGGCTTCCTGGATCCCAAGTTCAGAAAGTGCCATCACCAAAAAAGTGAGGTGAGGTAACTTCTTTCAGGAACTGAATGAGGTTACTGCCTTGGCAACCAGTTTGTCCTAACACATGCATCCAAGGTTCCCATGACATGTAGGCTGACCGTATTTCTGTGACACTTTCACAAGTTAGAATGGTATATCAACCATAGGCACCCGGGAACAGCTCTCCACACAGGCCTCATTTGGTCCATCTTATCTACATTAAGAAGAGAGAGGCTGATTCAGACAAAAGCCTTCATCCTGACCAGGTTTTTTGCCATGGAAGATGACTTTTGATCTCTCAGGACCTTCATACCTGCCTACATCTTCTCCAGGGATCAATTCTGAATGGACCTTTGAGGTTCTCAGCAGGTGGACAATCCCCTACTTTCCTGTATTGTAAGACCAACTCTGTCCCTGCTCTTTTATAAAGGTAGATTGAGGGAACAGTTTATGGTTAGGGTTAATTACATGTTTGTTTTGGGTTAGGAACCATTTTGCTGGATGAATAATGGTATTGGGAATCTGTGATATATATAAGAATATAGAGTTGAAAAATATGTATGAAAACAGAAATTTAGTAAGATTTAAAGTCCATATTGGCATTGGGCCTTTGATTGGGATACTTAGCTTTGAATTACGTTCTGCAGTGATGTCTCAGATAAATCGATAATCAATGACATAGGACCTTGTACCTTGGATGATAGATTGTAGAAAAGAACATCCACTCAAACAGGGATAGTCCATAGGATTAGGAAGATAGTCAGTAGGTTTTGCAAGAATTGTGAATACAGGATATGGACCAAAAGTTCTTTATCAATAGGGTTTCGGTAATAGAATGAATGTCAATGTCAGCACATGTGAAGAGTCAGTCACATAGGTAAACTGGGGAAAATATGTAGGAAAGGAAACATCAATAGAGACAGTAGGAAATCAGGCAAAGTATAAAGTGAGTGATAGGATTAGACATTTTAACAGGGTTGATATTCACTATATAATCTTCAAAGAAACAAATATGTAGTCACCAATAGGATGGACATTTGAGAGAATTAGGCAACCTAGACATCAATGTTTTTAGTAATCCATGCTCCCATTCAATTTAGGCTTTTGTACAAACATATGTGTGATCTTTGCATTTTGTATCCAAAATAGTACTGTGATAAAATGTATATGTAGATCAGGTGACATAAGTATTTTTTCCACCATTTCAGGGAGCAATATTTTGAAGATGTATAAATTAGTATTGCGGGTACAAAGAGGTGTACCCTGTGTCTATGAATATAGAGATAATGCATGAATAGATGATACTGTGGATAAATAATATAACTGATTCCACTTTAAATAATGGATTAAATTGATATCTTAAAATATATAAGAAATCTTATATTGATACACAGTCATTCATTCCTATCAGATATACATCTAATGGTAATATTAGAGTTATGGTTTGTCATTAAGGGTGTGTGAGTTTTGCTTCAAAAGTAATTATGGAAATCGAAAATAATGTGTTTGTAAAGAAGTCTCATGAAGAGACTAGTTAAGAAACATGGAAGAATACACGTGTTCTGAAGCAGGAAGTAATTGAAAGTGAAACAAATTGATATAAATTAGCGAACTTGTGGATGAAATATATATCCAATGATGTGCATAAACTGAAGAAATAGTAATGTACCAGTGTTGAAAAAAAATGAACATCAAAATACATGTCATGCCCATAGGAATCTACTTGCATTGATCTTAAACTTGGTCAGTAACTGTAGAAATATTAGGATTTGTATGCATCATTCACTGAAGTTAGTTTTCAGTACTAGAAAACAAATATGTATTTCAGGTGGATGAATATTTCTGAGAATAATCTTGTGAAAAGTTGATAATAAATCCACATACATGAACATGAATAAATTTAGGGAGTGTATAATAAGACACATATATTTCATTTTTTCAAAAATCTGGAGAGTGTATATATATATATATATATATATATATATATATATATATACACACACACTCACACAGACATTAAAAAGTAGCAATATATATGCCAATCAAAATTTATCATGAAATATATATAATCCACACATCCCAAAATATACTTTTTACTGAACATGGATTTATATATAATTTTTTTCAGCTAGGAAGGTCACCAATAGTTTGAATTTTCAGTTCCAACAGCATTAAGAGGAGTGATCTCTTTTCACAATTTGCATCTGCCAAGTCAGCAACCTGTCAAGTATGTACATGTGATACCAGGTAGGATTCTATATGTGCATATAAAAACACATGTGCTGAATAGGCCACAGAGAAAGGGAGAGAGGAATTCACATATTTGTTGACTTTAAAAACACATGGAGAACTGTTTTAATTAAAAATTGACTAGATTTATAATTCCTACCCTATATAATGCAAAAGGCAAGTCCAATTATACAACATGACTCCTCTGAACTGCTTGTATTTCTATTCTGTTTTGGTTATTATTCTCCATCATGTTAGGATTAGTAGTCAGAGTCTAGTGGGGTATGTGTTAGTGTCCAAAATAAGCTCTCTTACCCCTAATTTGCCTAAAGTCATGGGGGCCTGGACACCCTGCATTTGAAGCAGGAGTGATAAAATAGGACTGCAGTTAATACTGCTCTGCTTCTCCATTTTGAAGCCTACTGCCTGTCAGGTATAGATTCTTTATGTGATTTGGAATAATGAGAAAACCCAAGCACTTCTTTAGGGCTTTGAAGATTTCATTTGACCCAAAGGATCCCTATTCTCACTTGATGTAGGTCAGGAACCTAACAAAGGAAGGCAAGACACTTCATCTACCATTACGGATCTTTTTGCCATTTTGGTTTGGATGCACACATGGGATCTTTCTTTAGATCCATCAGGTGCTGAGAATCTAAGCCACAACCTCACACAGGTCCAAGAGGCTGATTAAGACACATCCCTTTCCAAAGAAATTAAGCAAAGAGCCACAGGAGATGGCCATTCATTTTCATTTGAAAACTGTTTTCTTCAGGCTTCACAAAGAGGTGGCCTGAGGCAAAGACCTTCCTGACATTCAGGGCAACAGAAACATAGGTAAGAGAATGGCCCAAAGCAGGGTTTCTCCACTGAGAATTTCCTGGTCACACTGATCTGAGTTTTCTGAGATGTTCCCATTCCTTACCGCTATCCAGTACATGGGCATGTCACAGAGCTTGGAGGTGGTACATATCTTGGACACAAAACCATGAGCCTATTCTGCAGAGTGGCCAGAATTCAGGAAGAAAACAGAAACTTAGGAAGATAGTAGGTGTTGTCCATCCATAAGGCAAGCTGCAGTTCATTCATAAATTGGGCAGGATGAATTCTCGGAAGCTTTCTACTAGACAGGACATATCCATTGATGCATTCTCTTTTCTAATGTCTACAACCACGGACACAGTGGGATACACAGATATAGAATCACTCACCTTGTCAAAAAACTTACTAGAAACAGTCTATTCCAAACCAAACAAATTGTCTTTCCTACCTATTCTCAGAATATGAGACAAACCACAAACTGACACTCACACTCACAAAGGCATCTCCTTCCCTCAAGTATGTCTCTGACTATCTGGAGTGTCCTCTGTCTGTTGGGCCATATTATGTTCCAATGAAATGTCCTGTCATGTCTCAGATCTGTCTCCTTTGCCAACTCTGTGAAGTTCTCAGGAGCCAGCGGTGAGCCACTACCTGCTTTCTCAGGAAAGGCCCCTCTTCAGATCTGTCCTGGCATTTGGCAATCCTCACATCAGTAGATACCATGAAATACTGACTCTGTCCTTGGTACATCCAAACAAGTGAGCCCACTGGGATTGGGACTGGGACTGGCTCTGGGAGCCTGGCATCTTGGATTCAAAGTTCAGAGAGTTACATCACCAAGGAAGTGAGGTAGGTCACTTTCTTCAGGAACTGCATGAGGTCACTACCTTGGCAATCACTTTGATTTAACATTTGCTTCCAAGGGTCCCATGAGATAGAGGCTGCCCCTACTTTCGGTGACAATTTCACAAGATAGAATGGTATATCAAACATAGGCGCCTGGGAACATCTCCCCACACAGGCCTGGTTTGGTCCATCTTCTCTACATTTAGAATAGAGAGACTGATTCAGACACATCCCTTCATCCTGACAAGGGGGTTTGCCATGCAAGATGACTTTTGCTCTCTCAACTCCTTCATAGCTGCCTACATCTTCTCCAGGGATCATTTCTGCATGGACCTTTGAGGATCTCAGCAGGTTTAAGAACCCCTACATTCCTGTATTGTAAAAGCAACTCTGTCCCTGCTCTTCTGTAAAGTTTGATTGAGGGAAGAGTGTATGGTTACGGTTAATAAAAGTTCGATTTGAATCATTCTGCGGGATGAATAATGGTAATGGGAACCTGTAATATTTACAAGAATGTAATAGTGAAATATAAGAATGAAAACAGTAATCTAGGTAAGATTTGAAGCCCAGAAGGGCATTGGGCCCTTGATTGGGATACTTAGCTTTGAATTATGTTCTGCAGAAATGTCTCAGATAAATCGATGTTCAATGGCATAGGACTTTGTACCTTGAATGATGGAATGTCAAAGAGAACTTCTAGACAAAAAGGGATAGTCGGTATTATTAGAAAGATAGTCAGTAGGTTTAGAACGAAGAGTGAGTATAGCATTTGGACCAAAAGTTCTTTAGCAATAGGGCTTCTGGTAGAGATTGAATGTAAATGTGAGCACATGTGAAGAGTCAGTCACAGTGATAATCTGGGGAAAATATGTAGGAAAGCAGATATCAATAGAGACATTAGGAAATCAGGCAAATATAAAGTGAGTGATAAGATTAGACATTTTCAAGGGGCTTGAGGTTGAATATATAATCTTAGGAAGAAACAAATATGTAGTCAAGAATAGGATTCACATTTGAGAGCATTAGGCAACCTGGACATGGATGTTTTTAGTAATCCATCTTCACTTTCCATTTAGGTTTGGTAAAATCATAAGTGTCACCTTTGCTGTTTGTGTCCAGAATATTACTGTGATAAAATGTATATGTAAATCAGGTGACATGTGCATTTCTTCCACCATTTCTGGGAGCAATATTTTGAAGACGTATAAATTAGTATTGGGGGTACAAAGAGGTGTACCCTGTGTCTATGAATATAGAGATAATGCATGAAAAGAGCATACTGTGAATAAATAATATAACTGGTTCCACTTTAAATAATGGATTTAATTGATATCTGAAACTAAGTAAGAAATCTTATATTGATATACAATCATTCATTCCAGCTAGTTGTACATCTAATCGTAATATTAGGGTTTGGTTTATCATACGGGTGTGTGAGTTTTGCTTCAAATGTGATAATGGAAATCGACAATAATGTGTTTGGAAAGAAGTCTCATGAAAAGAGCAGTCAAGAAACATAAGAAATACATGTGTTCTGAAGCAGGAAGTGACTGAAAGTGAAACAAATGCGTATAAATTAGCGAACTTGTGGATGAAATATATATCCTATGATGTGCATAAACTGAAGAAATAGTAATGTTCCAGTGTTGAATAAAAATGAATGTCAAAATACACATCATGTCCCATAGGAATCTGCTAGCCTTGATATTAAACTGGGTCAGTTACTATAGAAATATTAGATTTTTTTTTTTTTGGTGTTATAATAGAATTTATTTTACCACTAGCATGCCACAGAATTTTGAGGAAAGAGCAATGGATTTTTAGTTATTGCACTAATAATCTAACATTTAATGACTCTTTTGGATAGTCTAGAAATTACATAAGGCTATGTTACATAATTTTTTTTTTTAAATTTAACATTCATAAAAGCTTGGAGTTTTGCTAATATTTCTACTTTTTTATTTTTTATTTTTTCAGTTGTGATTGACCTTCATTTTGTTTATTTGTATGTGGTGCTTAGAATAGAACCCAGTGTCCCACACATGCTAGAAAAGCATGTTACCACTGAACCACAAACCCAGCCCCTCCACTTTTATCTTTACATCGAACACGCCTCTCCCTCATCTTTACTCACTTTCTTTCTCATTTTCCCCCTTCTCTCTCTTCCTTTTTCGTTTTCCTTTCATATCTGTTTTTCTCTCATGTCATTACAAACAGTAGTATGCTATGAAATTTAAATTTAAGACTGTTTTTTATAGTCATTGTTTTTTTCTTGAGAAAATTTAATAATTATAATCACCTGATAGATATATTAAAATACATTTTTATACATATGTATCTATATTCATGCATATGCATTACATATTATATATATATATATATATATATATATATACATATATATTTAAAAGTACTTTGATTAGCCTGTTAAAAATAATATAGACCAAAACTTTCTTAATTCTCAAGCCTTCCAGAATTAACATCTTACAGTGAAAATCAAATAAACATATTTAAATAAACAGGTATCATTCTTTTTTATCAATACTGATAATTTAAGGTTTTATATCACATTAAGCTGTAATATGGCATATTAAATCTTATGAATTAAAAAAAAGTTTTTTGAATTACCTATTATTTAAGGACCATATGCACTGACATTTTAAATGGCTTTCTTGTGATTTTAATTTCTATCAATTGTGTATTAATTGCCAAATCCTTATTTTAGTACTTTTCATATTCATAATTGATATAAAGTCAATTGTTTAATTCTTCTTGTAAGTAATTACTTATTACAGTAGGGACATATTAATAATTCTAAATCTGTATAATAAAATAGTACAAAGATATTTTCATGCAAAATTAAGAATAATTGCGTGCTCTAAATGTCTGATTGTTGATACATATAACAAAGAGCTTTTGATCAGTCTCTTCCCCAGTAAAACATAAAATGCAAAGATATTGTTGGGTATATACGTACAAATAAAGATAAAGAAAATACACATTATCAGCTAGAAACTATTAAATAAAAGGTGAAAACAACAATCCAACAGATTGTACGAATTTGTCAGATGAGGTAGTATTCTGGAAGAATAGCCTAAGACTAGACCTGGTCCATGACAAAATATTCACGAAAAAAATAAAATTTGAAAAATATAGGAAATGCTATGAATTTTTCAAGAAGGTAGGTGAATTATCCTTTAATCTCAATTTATGTGCATTTTCAAAAGCCAATTTCCTGGTAAAATAAATTTGTGATAGTTACAACTAAACAAAACAAAGTTTTGCTTAGCAAAATGAATGCATCTCAACCCATTTTTAGCTGATTTCTTCCCACTCAATTTTAAACCGTTATTTATTTATTTATTTCTATTGGTTGTTCCAAACATTACAAAGCTCATGATATATCATCTTTGATACATTTGACTCAATTGGGTTATGAACTCCCATTTTTTCCCCAAATATGAATTGCAGAATCACATTGGTTACACATTCACATTTTTACATAATAGCATATTAGTGACTGTTGTATTCTGCGACCTTTCCTATCCCCCAATATCCCCCCTCCCCTCAGATCTTCCCTTTCTACCTCATCTGCTGTTGTTCAATTCTCTCCACTGTTTCCCCCCCATTTCCCCTCAAATCCTCTTATATGTAATTTTGTGTAACATTGAGGGTCTCCTACTATTCCCATATGCTTTCCCTTCTCTCTCCCTTTCTCTCCCCCCACTCGTCTTTGTTTAATGTTAAACTTTTCCTCATGCTCTTCCTCGATGTTCTTTTATTAGTTGCTCTTTTAATATCAAAGAAGACATTTGGCATTTGTTTTTTAAGGATTGGCTAGCTTCGCCTAGCATAATCTGCTCTAATGCCATCCATTTCCCTGCAAATTCTATGATTTTGTCATTTTTTAATGAAGAGTAATACTCCATTTTGTATAAAAGCCACATTTTTTTTTATCCATTCATCTATTGAAGGGCATCTAGGTTGGTTCCACAGTCTAGCTATTGTGAATTGTGCAGCTATGATCATTGATGTGGCAGTATCTCTATAGTACGCTCTTTTAAGATCCTCAGGAAATAGTCCGAGAAGGGAGATAGCTGGGTCAAATGGTGGATCCATTCCCAGCTTTCCCAGGTATCACCATAGTACTTTCCAAATTGGCCTCACCAATTTGCAGTCCCACCAGCAGTGTACAAGTGTACCCTTTTCCCCACATTCTCACCAACACTTATTTTGTTTGACTTCATAATGGCTGCCGATCTTACTGGAGTGAGATGGTATCTTAGGGTGGTTTTGATTTGCATTTCTCTGACTGCTAGAGATGGTGAGCATTTTTTCATGTACTTGTTCATTGATTGAATGTCCTCCTCTGTAAAGTGTCTGTTCAGGTCCTTTGCCCATTTGTTGATTGGGTTATTTGTTATCTTATTGTTTAATTTTTTGAGTTTTTTGTATATTTTGGATATTAGGGCTCTATCTGAAGTGTGAGGGGTAAAAATTTGTTCCCAGGATGTAGGCTCTCTATTTACCTCTCTTATTGTTTCTCTTGCTGAGAAAAAAAAACAATTTAGTTTAAGTAAGTCCCATTTGTTTATTCTTGTTATTAACTCTTGGGCTATGGGCATCCTATTAAAGAATGTGGAGCCCGTCCCCACAGTATGTAGATTGTAGCCAACTTTTTCTTCTATTAGACACAGTGTCTCTGATTTGATATCTACCTCCTGGATCCATTTTGAGTTAACTTTTGTGCATGGTGAGAGAAAGGGATTCAGTTTCATTATGTTGCATATGGATTTCCAATTTTCCCAGCACCATTTGTTGAAGATGCTATCTTTCCTCCATTGCATGTTTTTAGCCCCTTTATCAAATATAAGAAAGTTGTAATTTTGTGGATTGGTTTCTGTGTCCTCTATTCTATACCATTGGTCCAGCTGCCTGTTTTGGTACCAGTACCACGATGTTTTTATTACTATTGCTTTGTAGTACAGTTTGAACTCTTGTATCGCTATACCTCCAGATTCACACTTCCTGCTTAGAATTGCTTTTGGTATTCAGGGTCTTTTGTTTTTCCATATGAATTTCATGATTGCTTTAAACCTGTAGAGAACTTTGGGTAATATCAACATTTTGATGATGTTAGTTCTGCCTATCCACGAACAGGGTACATTTTTCCATCTTCTAAGATCTTCTTCTATCTCTTTCCTTAGGGTTCTGTAGTTTTCATTATATAAATCTTTCACCTCTTTCGTTAGGATGATTCCCAAGTATCTTATTTTCTTTGTGGATATAGTGAATGGAGTGGTTTTCCTCATTTCCATTTCAGAAGTTTTGCTGCTGATATACAGGAATGCCTTTGATTAATGCGTGTTGACTTTATATCTTGCCACTTTGCTGAATTCATTTATTAACTCTAGCAGTTGCTTTGTAGACCCTTTTGAGTCTGTTAAATATATTATCATGTCATCTGCAAATAGCGATAATTTACGTTCTTCTTTTCCTATTTTTATGTCTTTAATTTCTTTTGTCTGTCTAATTGCTCTGGCTAGTATTTCAAGAACTAAATCGAATAGAAGTGGTGATAGAGGGCATCCCTGTCTTGTTCCAGATTTTAGAGGGAATGCCTTCAGTTTTTCTCCATTTATGATGATGCTAGCCTGAGGTTTAGCATATATAGCTTTTACAATGTTGAAGTAACTCAACATTGTTATCCTAGTTTTTCTAGTGTTTTGAACATAAAGGGAGGCTGAACTTTGTCGAATGTTTTTTCTGCATCTATCAAGATGATCATATGGTTCTTGTCTTTAAGTCTATTGATGTGGTGAATAGCATTTATTGATTTCCGTATATTGAACTAGCCTTGCTTCCCTGGGATGCAAGTTTTTTTAGTGTTTTGAACATAAAGGGAGGCTGAATTTTGTCGAATGTTTTTTCTGCATCTATCAAGATGATCATATGGTTCTTGTCTTTAAGTCTATTGATGTGGTGAATAGCATTTATTGATTTCCGTATATTGAACTAGCCTTGCTTCCCTGGGATGAATCCTACTTGATCATGGTGCACAATTTTTTGATATGCTTTTGTATTACATTCACCAGGATTTTATTGAGAATGTTTGCATCCTAGTTCATTAGAGACATTGGTCTGTAGTTTTCTTTCTTTGAAGTGTTTTTGTCTGGTTTTGGGATCAGGGTCATTTTGGCCTCATAGAATGAATTTGAAAGAGCACCTTCTTTTTCTATTTCTTGAAATAGCTTGAAAAGTATTGGTATTAATTCTTCTTTTAAGGTTTTGTAGAGCTCCGCTCTATACCCATCCGCTCCAGGGCTTTTTTTGGTTGGTAGTCTTTTGATGGCTTCTTATATTTCTTCCTTTGTTATTGGTCTGTTTAAATTGTGTGTGTCTTCCTGACTCAATCTGGGCACATCGTATGACTTAGGAAATTTATTGATATCTTCACTATCTTCTATTTCATTTGAATATAGGGTTTCAAAATACTTTCTAATTATCTTCTGTATTTCTGTAGTGTCTGTTGTGATAATGCCTTTTTCATGCCGTATGTTAGTAATTTGAATTCTCTTTCTTCTTCTCTTCGTTAGCATGGCTAAGGGCCTGTCAATCTTATTTATGTTTTCAAAGAACCAACTTTTAGTTTTATCAATTTTTTCAATGTTTTTTTTTTGTTTCAATTTCGTTGATTTCTGCTCTAATTTTAATTATTTCTTGTCTTCTACTACATTTGCTGTTGTTTTCGTTTTCTTTTTCTAGGTTTTTGAGGTGTAGTGTGAGTTCATTTATTTGTTTTTTTTTTTTTTTTTTGAGGAAAGAACTCCAAGAAATGAATTTCCCTCTTAAAACTGCTTTCATTGTGTCCTATAGATTCCAGTATGTTGTGTCTGTATAGTCATTTGTCTCTAAGAATTTTTTATATCCTCTTTTATGTCTTCTGTAACCCATTGAACATTCAGTAGAATATTGTTCATTTTTCCATATGATGTAGGATTTTTCCTTCCTTCTTTTATCATTGATTTCCAGTTTCATTCCAATATGATCAGATATGGTGCATGGTATTATCTCCACGCCTTTATATTTACTAAGGGTTGCCCTACGGCATAATATATGATCTATCTTTGAGTAAGATCCTTGTGCTGCTGAGAAGAACGTGTATCCATGTTCTGCATGTTGGCTATCTTCATAATTCTATGTCTTGGAGTTGGTCTATTATGGTTTTGAATGTTTGAGGTCATGTAGGCTTCAAGGATTTGGCAATCCATTCCATCTTTCATCTCTGGGAAGTTTTCTAGAATTATTTCATTTAATATGTTGTCCATTCCTTTGGTTTGAATTTCTATGCCTTCTTCTATCCTAATGACTCTCAAATTTGTTTTTTTATGACATCCCATATCTCTTAAATAGATTGCTCATGGGATATAAGCATCTTTTCTGTGTTGACTATATTCTTTTCAAGTTGATAAACTTTGTATTCATTATCTGATCTTCTGACTTCTACTTGATCTAGTCTATTTACAATATTCTCGTTTGAATTTTTAATGTGGTTTATATTTTTCTGCATTCCTAGGATTACTGTTTGATTTTTTTTAAGATCTCTGTCTTTTGGTGAAGCTCGTTCTTTGCCATTTGAATTTGTTTGTTTAATTCATTTTCAAAATATTCTTTTATTGCTTGGACTTGCTGCCTCATGTCTTCTCTAATATTTCTTTCCATCTGAGTTAGGGATGCATTGAGTTTTTTCCCTATCCCTGTTTCTGATGATTCTAGGTCCTCCTGTAAAATTAAGTTGTCCGGCATTATTTGTACACCTTTTCCCCTTGTTTTTTCATGAAGTTCACATTACTTTCCAGCTCCATTTGATTGCTGTGTTTCTGCTCTCTTCTATATATTTGTTTTGGTTTTATATATCTCTATTGACTCTCCTTTGTGTTGGTAGACTGTGAATGCTAAAGTGGATTCCACTGGGAAAGAATTCTGACGGCCGAGCTCCAGTGATGTCACCTCTCTGCTATGGTGGGCCCCAGGCTCTTTGCCCGGGTGTTCGCATGGGGGTGTGGGACTGTACTGTCTCTGTTTGGTTTCAGCTCCCGGTCACCGGCGTGCAGGTGGTCATGAGCTGTCCAGTCGCGCAGTCAGCTGGTGGGCTGTCACCGGCGGTTGTGCGATCTCTAGCCACCCATTAGGGCGGGCATATGGCAGGCGATTGGTCGCTGGTGGGCAGGCAGTCTCCAGCCGTCCAGTCGCACCTGCAGCGGGCCGGCTGTTGCCGGCGGGAGAGCATTCTCCAGGCGCCCAGTCACGCGGGCCTGGCCTCTAGTCCCCTGGTTTCTCCTGGTAGTCCTGGTTTCTCCTGCTAGACCAGATTTCCCCTGAGTAATGCCCTCGACAGCTCAAACTGTACTCTGGCTTGCCGTTTCTTGGGTGTGGATTGTGTCTATTGGGAACCCCAGCACTCTATTTTTATTATTTTTTCCGTTTGCCCTTTCCCCCATCCCTGGCTAGACAGATTTCGTTTTCACCACTGATGGGAGGGGGAGTTGAAGGTCAGGTGCCTCTAGTTTCCCCCCCCCAAATCTTTATGCAGGCTCTCTCTGAAAATCCCTCCCCTGGAAAGCTTAGGAGAGATTTTATGCAAATTTCCTACTGTATGGGAGATGAGCGGAAAACACACAACTGTTTTATTGTTGCAATCTATCGGAGAGTGGCGGTGGTTACTTCAGCTCTCCAAGATGGTGGCCATTGGTTTCCTTGGTGGAGTTTCCGTTGTGGGGGATAGAACTGTAGAGCTTCCTTCCCTGACTGAAATCCCGAACTCGGCCTGGGGCTCAGTGCGGTGTCAGCCGGCAGGATTCCACAGAATCTGCAGCAACGTTTCTCTCTGGATGCTAGTCGCTTCTCGGTGGTGCCTCGATGTCTGCAGCCATGGGGCGGGCCACAGGGATCAATAAGCCCGGATCTCCGGTTGCATATTCAGCTCACGTTTGAGACTCAATTACCGGACCTCGTTGGTGGAAATCATTCTTTTAGGTTTCGGTGCACACCCATTTTTCTATAAGATCCTAACAAGATAGTCTTTTGTCATTTTAACTCGTTATTCACCTGCAATGTGGCGTGGTACACTGGGTGTGATGCACTCTATTTGCGGCCAACTTGCAATGTTGAAATATTATGTTTTGTATGCACCATTTACTGAAGATAGTTTTCAGTACTAGGCAACCAATATGTATTTCAGGTTGATGAATATTTCTGAGAATAATCTTTTGAAAAGTTGATTATAAATCCACATACATGAATATGAATGAATTTGGGGAGTGCACAATAAGGCACATATATTTCATATTTTGAAAAATCTGGAGAGTATATATATATATATATATATATATATATATATATATATATATACACACAGAGAGACATTACAATGTAGCATTATGTATGCCAACCGAAATTTATCCTGAAATACATATCATCCACGGATCCAACAATATTAGTTTTACTGAACATGGATTTATGTATAATGTTGTTCAAATAGGAGGCTCACCCATAGGTTGAATTTTCAGTTTCAACAGCGTTTAGGAGGAGTGATATCTTCTCACAATTTGTATCTGCCAAGTCAGCCACCTCACAAAAATGTACGTGTGATACCAGGTAGGATTCTATATATGAATATAAAAATACATCTGCTGACTAGGCTACAGAGAAAGGGAGAAATAAATTCACATATTTGTTAATTTTAAAAACACACGGAGAACTATTTCAACAAAAAAATTGACTAGATTTATAACTCCTACCGTATATAATGCAAAACGCAAGTCCAACAATACCAAACATGCCTCCTCTGAACTGCTTGTATTTCTATTCTGATTGGGTTTTTATTCTCCATGATATTACGATTAGTAGTCAGAGTCTAGTAGGGTAAGGGTTAGTGTCAGGGATTCAGTATTTCAAATGGAAAATTGGAAAATGAATCCAATGTGTATGCAAATATGTGCTACACAAAAATGTTCCCACTCTCATCAAGAACTATGGCTTGACATTTCTTTTGCCCCAAGTAAGACACAATTAGAGGAGAAGTGTTAGAAAATCTGTGAATACATATCTGGAATGGAATATGCTCAGTAGTTCACAACACTGGAGGTGGTAGAGGAGTTCCCAAAAGTAAGGGACAGGGTAAACACTCCACAAACATGGAGCTCTGCTGGCCTAAAGACTTCTTGAAGAACTGCCTCTGAGGTTGGGCACCTGAAAAATATGTTGTTTTCTGGAGCTTTCATTTGTAGTGAGACCATCAAAGCTGGGTCTGCATCTACGTGACCTGGAGGACATGGTTTCTTATTTTCCAGTGAAGATGAGGCAGCAGTGCTGAATTTGCTCTTTGTAGGTAAACTGTGACCACTGGTGTCTAAGTGTCTCCCCATGTGGACTGTGAAGCCATTTGGTCATCCTCCAAATTTCATGGTGTTTCTTGCTGCTGCACTAGGAGTTTGCTATTTGATTCAAAAATACAAGGAGTTTTAGTGGATCACAGTGCTGGAGAGAGTTCTGTCACATGTGGTGGGTCAGTTTCTGCAAGAGAATGCACCAAACATACTTCTAGCCCACATATATTTCCCCATTGACGATAGCAACATGATTCTGAACATTGCCCTGAAATCTCTCAATATTACAAGATGCCTTTACATAGAAGGGACTGCTCGCTGCACCATGTCAGTTCCAAGCCATTTGGAAGCCAATGGAAGATCCACAACGCCCCACCACAGATGTTTTATCACACACCTGACCACCACGGCTCTAGGCCCACTACTCAGCAGGCTCCAACTTATTGGCATCTCTGTTCTACACGATTTTCATAAAACCCAGTCAATCAAAGCACTGTCTGGTATACTCATGACCAGCAACAGGACATCCAAATGTCCTCCATTGCCACCTGGTCATGGGAATTTCAAAAATTTTATGGTATTTTTGTAGCCATTTTTCAATGATGATGTTGGAGGCACTGTGGGTTAAAATTCACTCCAGAACCATTAAATGTAGAGGAAGCACATTTCAATGAAAGCTTTGGAGAATTCTCACAGGCAAGGCTTCTCAAAAAGTGGCCAAATGGTCACATGAAGCCAGGCCCATTGTGGTCTACAATGAGGACCATGTGTGTTTCGACTCTCAACTATGGCTGCCAAGTCTTTCAGAATAAAATCACGTGATATCTTGGCTGTGATTCCCAGTGCTCTGTTGAAAGCCACCCTGGGCCTAGATCTCAGTTTTCAAGGGGGACTCTCATGCATGGCCTCCTAAAATCCTAACACAATTCATGGCAATAATTCTCTGAGTTCAGTTCCAGAACTCAGTCTCTAAGGGGAATCACACCAGAGTTCATGTCAAGGTGGACCCAGTCATCTCTTCCAACCACCAAACAAATGGCCACAATTAAAACCAAAACACTCCCACATGGCCCTCATGATCTTTCATATAGACACTCATCATAACCTCTGGCTGGATGTTTCCATGAGGGGCGAAGCCCAAGACAGTCTCCAAAATAATCTCCCTTGCCCCTTAATGGCCTAAAATCAGGGTTGCCTGGACACACTTTCTGTGAACCAGGAGTGATCAAATAGGCCTGCTGTTAATACTTCTCTGCTTCTCTAATTTGAGGCCTACTGACTGTGGGGTTTATTTTTTTATGTGAATTGGAGTCATTAGAAAACCAAGCACTCATCGGCTAGCTTCTGCAGGGTTTGAAGAAATCATTTGACACAAAGGATCCCTATTCTCACTTGATGGAGGTCAGGAACCTAACAGAAGAAGGGGAGAGACTTCATCCACAATGACTGCTCTTTTGGCCATTTTGGTTTTGGATGGACACATGGGATCATTCTTAAGATACATCAGGTGCTGAGAATCTAAGCCATTGCCTCAAACAGGGCCAAGAGGCGGATTCAGACACATCCCTTTCCAAAGCAATTAAGCAAAGAGGCACAGGTGATGCCCATTCATTTCCATTTGAAACCTGTTTTCTTCAGGTTTCACAAAGGGGTGGACTGAGGCAAAGACCTTCCTGACATTCAGGGCAACAGAACAATAGGTAAGCAAAGCAGGGTTTCTCCACTGAGACTTTATTGGTCACACTGATATTTGAGTTTTCTGAGATGCTCGCCATTCCCTTCAGCTATCCAGTACATGGCCATGTAACAGGGCTTGGAAGTGGTACATATCTTGGACACAAATCCATGAGCCTATTCTGTAGAGTGGCCAGAATTCAGGAAGAACGCAGGAACTTTGGAAAATAGCACGTGTTGCCCATCGATAAGGCAAGCCAAAATCCATTCATCAATTTGGCAGAATAAATGATGGGAAGCTTTCTACTAGACAGGACACATCAATTGATGCATTCTCTTTTCTAATGTCTATAACCATGGACACAGTGGATACACAGACATAGAAACACTCGCCTTGTCAAATGACTTACTAGAAATAGTTCACTCAAAACCAAACAAACCACCTTTTCTATCTATTCTCAGAACATGAGACAAATCCACAAACACACAGCGACACCCACAGAGGCACCTCCTTCCCCAAAGTAGGTCGGTGACTATCCAGAGTGTCCTCTGACTGGTGGGCCATAGTATGTTCCCCAGAAATGGCCTGTCCTGTCTCAGATCTGGTCTCCTTAACCAACTCTGTGAAGATGTCAGGAGCCAGTGGTGAACCACTATTTGCTTTCCTCAGGAAAGGCCCCTCTTCAGAGCTTTTCTGGAATTTGGCCATTCTCATATCAGTAGGTACCAAGAAAGACTGACTCTGTCCTTGGTATATACAAACAAGTGAGACCACTGTGACTGGGAATGGGACAGGCTCTGGGTGCCTGTCTTCCTGGATAACAAGTTCTTAGAGTTCCATCACCAAGGAAGTGAGGTGAGGTCACTTCCTTCAGGAACTGAATGAGGTCACTGCCTTAGCAACCACTTTGTCCTAACAGTTGCTTCCAAGGGTCCCATGAGATGGAGGCTGCCCCTACGTACTGTGACACTTTCACAAGTTAGAATGTATATCAACCATAGGCACCCAAGACCAGCTCTCCAAACAGGACTGTTTGGGTCCATATTCTAATGGGTGGCACTAGAGAAGATTATGCTTAGTGAAGCTGGCCAATCCCTAAAAAACAAATACCAAATGTCTTCTTTGATATAATGAGAGCAACTAAGAATAGAGCAGGGAGGAAGAGCAGGAAGAAAAGATTAACATTAAACAGAGACATGAGGTGGGAGGGAAAGAGAGAGAAAAGGGGAATTGCATGGAAATGGAGGGAGACCCTCATTGTTATACTAAATTACATATTAGAGGTTGTGAATGGAATGGGAAAATAACAAGGTGAGAAATGAATTACAGTAGATGGGGTAGACAGAGAAGATGGGAGGGGAGGGGAGGGGGGATAGTAGAGGATAGGAACGGTAGCAGAATACAACAATTACTAGTATGGCATTATGTAAAAATGTGGATGTGTAACCGATGTGATTCTTCAATCTGTATCTGGGGTAAAAATGGGAGTTCATAAATCACTTGAAGCTAATGTATGCTAATGTATGAATATGTTGTGTCAAAAGATTTGTAAGGTTTTGAACAACCAATAATAAAAAAAAGAACAGAGAGGCTGATTCAGTAACAACCTTTCATACTGACCAGGTTGTTTGCCATGGAAGTTGACTTTTGCTCTCTCAGGTCCTTCAGTGGTGCTTATATCTTCTCCAGGGATCACTTCTGAATGAAACTTTGAGTTTTTCAACAGGTGGAAGATTCCCTACATTCCTCTATTTTAGGACCAACACTGTCCCTGCTCTTCTGTAAAGTTAGATTGAGGGAACAGTGTATGGTTTCGCTTAATAACAGGTTTGATTTGGGTTAGGAATTATTCTGCTTGATGAATAATGGTATTGGGAACCTGTGATATTTATAAGAATATATAGGTGAAATATAAGTATGAAAACAGAAATCTAGGTAAGATTGGAATCCCAGAAGGGCATTGCACTCTTGATTGGGATACTTAGCTTTGATACATGTTCTGCAAAGATGTTTCAGATAAATCAATAATCAATGGCATAGGACCTTGTACCTTCGATGATTGAATGTAGAAGTGAGTATCCACTCAAACTGTGATAGTCGGTAGGATTAGGAAGATATTCTGTAGGTTTCAGAAGAAGAGTGAGTACAGGAATTGGACCAAAAGTTCTTTAGCAATAGGGTATCACATAGACAGTGAACGTAAATGTCAGCACATGTGAAGTGTTAGTCAAAATGGTGAACTGGTGAAAATATTTAGGAAAGCAGACATCAATAGAGACATTAGGAAATCAGGGAAAGTATAAAGTGAGTGATAGGATTAGACATTTGAACAGAGTTGAGGTTGAATATATAGTCTTAGGAAGAAACAAATATGTTGTCATAAATAGGATTGACATTTGAGAGCATTAGGCAACCTGGACATGAATGTTTTTAGTAATCCATGCTCACTTTCCATTTAGGCTTTGGTACAATCATAAGTGTGACCTCTGCTTATTGTGTCCAGAATATTACTGTGATAAATGCATACGTACATCAGGTGACATGAGTATTTCTTCCACCATTTCTGGGAGCAACATTTTGAAGACGAATAAATTAGTATTGGGGTTACAAATCGACGTACCCTTTGTCTATGAATCTAGAGATAATTCATGAATAGACCATACTGTGAATAAATAATATAATTGGTTCCAACTTTAAATAATAGATTGAATTGATATCTGAATATATACAGAAAATCTTATATTGATATACAATTATTCATTCTAACCAGTAATACATCTAATGGTAATATTAGGGTTATGTTTTATCATGAAGAGTGTGTGAGTTTTGCTTCAAAATGATTATGGAAATTGAAAATAATGTGTTTGAAATAAAGTCTCATGAAAAGACCAGTTAAGAAACCTGGAGGAATACATGTGTTCTGAATCAGTAAATGATTGAAAGTGAATCAAATGCCTATAAATTTTTGAACTTATGGATGAAATATATGTCCTATGATGTTCGTAAACTGTAGAAATTGTATTGTACCAGTGTTGAATAAAAGAAACTTCAAAATAAACATCATGTTCCATAAGAATCTACTTGCATTGATGTTAAACAGGGTCAGTTAATGTAGAAATATTAGGATTGTATGCACCATTCACTGAAGTTAGTTTTCAGTAATAGGAAACAAATATGTATTTCAGGTGGATGAATATTTCTGAGAATAATCTTGTGAAATGTTGATTATAAATCCACATACATGAACATGAAAGAATTTAGGTAGTGTATATAAGACACATATATTTTATATTTGGAAAAATTTGAAGATTGTATATATATATATATATATATATATATATATATATATATATATATTAAAAAAACAAAAACAGACAATACGATGTAGCAATATATATGCCAATCGAAATTCTTCATGAAATGTACATCAGCCACAGATGCAAAAATATTTATTTTACTAAACATGGATTTATGTATGGCTTGTTGTTCTACTAGGAGGCTCACCCATAGGTTGAATTTTCTACTAGGAGGCTCACCCATAGGTTGAATTTTCAGTTCCAACAGAGTTTAGGAGGAGTGATCTCTTCTCACAATTTGTATTTGCCAAGTCAGACACCTCAGAAGAATATACGTGTGATACCAGGTAGGATTCTATATGTGCATATAAAAATACATGTGCTGAATTGGCTACAGAGAATGGGAGACAGGTATTCACATATTTGTTAACTTTAAAAACATGTGGAGAACTATTTCAATTATAAATTAGCTAGATTTATAACACCTACCCTATATCATTCAAAAGGCAAGTCCAACTATACACCATGCCTCATCTGTACTGCTTGCATTTCCATTCTGTTGGATTATTTTTCTCCATCATATTAGTATTAGTAGTCAGAGTCTAGTAGGTTATGGTTTAGTGTCAGGTGTCCGGGCCGGCTGGACACTTCAACGTGGGCGTTGAACCTTGTTGGGGAAGAATGAAGGGAAAAGAGTCATGAGAGATGACAGCAAGACAACAGTTCTGATCATGCTGAAAACTTTTATAGTTCTCACAGTGTATTTATATGCTGCGGATGAGAAAGCTCTCTTATCGGCAGTTGCTGGATGTCTTCACAGGGTGAGATAACCTCAGGATATTTCAGGAAGACGGATAGCTGCAGGATGTCTCAGGGTGATAGATGGCTGCGGGATGTCTCCCAGGCAGGATATCTCGCAGGGGGCTATTTCTTGTAAGTGTCAGGCTATTCTTTGAAGGAGAACTTCCTTCTAGCCCCTGACATCTCCTCCCTTTCTTATATAAAATATTTGACCATACCTTACAGGCCAATGTTTTAGGGGTTATAGAGGCTCTGTTTCTCTAGCAGGCCTTAGAATATCTCCTGATCTGATCAAGCATGTTTACTAGATTTCGTGGTGGCCTTGGCATGTTTTTTGAGGAGACGGCTTTGAGGGGGAAGCATGCCAACTGCCATGCACCAGAGCGTGTCACTCAGAAGACTTGGATTTTGGGAACCATGGATCCATCCTCCTGCAGTCCTTCCTGCACCCTCCTTTATTATGCCCTAACGTCCTTACTCCATGGGTGCGTCCTCCCCCAAGTGGAGCGGCCCATGGAGGACGAACCCTTATGGCAAGTGCAGAAGATCGTTGGTCAGAGCTGTTACTTAGAGTTTTATGTAAGAAAGCGAGATCTGTGGGCATGTAAACTTAAGAAATAAGCTTGTGAGGAGGGTAGAACATCCTTTTAAATGTTGGCAGCACGGTCTTCCATATCCAGGCAATGATAGTGGACCTGTATGGGCTTAGAGGCCAAAATATTAATCTGTTCTTTAATAAATTGTACCAGCCTGTTTATAATGCAGGGTTTTAGGGACACCATTAAAAGTAAACCCAACAAAGGGCCTAATAGGGGAAGAAGGTAGGGTAAAAATCCATTAAGCCCAGTCCAGAGGGGATTTTCAAATATTTCCCTTCATCTCTTTTCTAGATCTTCTTGAAGCTGCTTAATTTTAGTGCATACTATGCCAGAATTATTGGCATAAATGCAGCATCGTTCCCCTAAGGCCAAGCAAATACCTCCCTGGTTAGCTGTCAGCAAATTTAAGCCTCGTCTTTTTTGAAGGAACACTTCTGCCAGGGAGTCTATTTGGTCCTGCAAATCTTTAATGGTTCCTGATAGAGTTTTTATCAGTTGTTCCTGATAGAGTTTATAATTTGTTGAGAGAGGCGATGGTAAAAGTGAATAGACGTGCCTAAGCCAGTGTACCTGTGCCCACAGGAACTGTTATTCCAAGGCTGGCAGATTGTTGGCTGCATCTGAAAAAGAGGAAATTTTGTCCTCATGAGGAGTGCCTCTGTCCCTGTTTTGAGGTAAGTCATTAACCTGTTTAACCAGGAGTTCTGGTAACCATCTTGGGGCTGTTTGATCTTGGTCCAAAACACAAGCTGAGCCTCCTCCCCAGATGAGGACAGGATCTGGGCCTTTCCATTTATTTGTAAGTGGATTGTGTCACATAACAGGTGGGCGAACAGAATTGGACGAGGGATGGCAGTGTCTGTCTGCTGCCGAATCGCCTTCATTGTCTAGGGTAAGAAAAATAAGGGCAAATAATGCATTGTTAAGGCGATGCCTGGGTGTGGTAAATACAAGGGAGGAAGCCTTAAGGAGGGATAGCCAAGTTTTTAAGTTAAGGTGGGCAAGTTCCACATTGCCTTGGCCCTGAGGGTTGTATGGAATTCTAGTAGTATGACAAATTTGCAAGGTAGCACAAAGCTGTTTAAACTTGGCAATGGTAAATGTAGGATAAATATCTGTTTTAATATGTATTGGTTTACCCATAACAGAAAAGGCTGAAACAAGATGAGAAAGGACATCTTTGGTAGCCTCTCCAGAATGTGGTGATGCAAAAATAAAGCCGCTGAAGGTATCTACAGAAACGTGTATATATTTGGTTATTACAAATTCAAGAAAATGAGTAACATCCATTTGCCAAAACTGATCGGGCAGTAATCCTCGGGGGTTAACTCCCAAGTGTTGAATGGGGAGGGAGACAGCACAACCAGGGCATGCTTTTACTATTTCTCGTGCCTGTTGCTGGTAATTTTACAAAGTAATCAAAGGCTCTGGAAATTTAAATGGTGTATATTGTGTAACTCCATGGCCTTTTGAATGGAGCCAACAAAAATTGGAAAGATGGAACGAGTTGCTGCATCAGCTTGGGCATTACCTTGAATTAGAGGGCTGGGAAGATCATAGTGTGCCCTGATGTGTCCTAAGAAAAATGGGTGTTGTCTGGCCTGAATTAGCTGCTGAAGCTGGTGAAACAGAAAGGCCGCATTGTTAGAAGCCTTAATGGGGGGTGAAATCACCAGCAGGTGCACAGAATGAGCAATGTAGGCACTGTCTTTATAAATATTAACAGGATTATAAAAAATGTTATAAAAACTTGTGTTATGTCAAACAATTCCACAAACTGTGGTGACTGATAGACAGTATCAAAGGTGGTAGGCTTGTTATTGACAACAAAGACCGCTCGGCCATTACAGGAACCGTCTGTAAAGACAGTAAGGGATTGAGGAATGGAAGCCTTTGGAGTAATTTCAGGAAAAGTAAATTGATGTAACTGGAAAAAATGTAAAAGGGGGTCTTTGGGGAGGTAGTGATCAATTGTTCCCAAAAGCCTGATAGGGCAATACCACATTCATCCCTTGTCTCTAGTAAAAATTGGGTTTGGTCCTTAGTATATGGAATAAAAATATTATCAGGGTGTTTGCCAAAATGTTGTAGAGAAATCAAATGACCTTTAAAAATAATAGAAGCTACCTGAGCAAGATAAACAGTAATAACCTTCGAGGATGTGGTGGGTAAATGGACCCAAAACAAGGGGCAGTCTTTATTTTTAAAATGTGGATCTCGCTGCCAAAATATTCCTGTGGGTGTATGAGGTGTGTGTAAAATAACCAGAACCAGAGGAAGGTTATAAGAAATTTGTGTAACAAATTGTTGGGCAATGGCTTCTATTACTTGGTTTAATGCCTGTCATGCCTTGGGAGTAAGATTTTGAGGGGAGGAGGGGTGGAAATTACCTCTCAAAATATCATTAAGGGTCAAAAGTACACAAGTGCATAATTTTAAATATGTTATTAGACATTGAATATCCTTCAGTAATTTCTGAAAATCTTTAAGCGTGTGAAGATGGTCCACACGTCCTTGTATTTTAGAAATTTGGATCTGATTTTCTAGAATTTTAAGGCCCAAACTCTTATAAGAGTCCTGTGTTTGAACCTTATTAGGAGCTATCTGTAGTCCCAAGGTAGTGAGGATTTTGTAAAAGTCCAAGTAACAATTATTAAGGTCATGGGTATTAGGTGGAGCAATTAACAAATCATCCATATAATGTAAAATATAAATTTGTGGCCCTCACTCTCTCACAGGATCTACTGCTTGAGCAACCTATTTTTGGCAAAGAGTAGGGCTGTTGGCCATACCTTGAGGAAGAACCTTCCATTGAAGTCTCTGCATAGGGCCCTGAATATTAATGCAAGAAAGACTAAAGGCAAAATAGGGTCTATCCTCAGGATGTAAAGGAATGATAAAAAAGCAAACTTTTAAGTCCGTAACCATTTTACAATAGTTTTTGTGAATAGCCACTGGTGTGGGAATGTCTGGCTGTAGTGCTCCCATCGGGAGTATAACTTTATTAATGGCACACAAATCTTTTAAATGGCACCACTTGCCTGATTTTTTCTTGATAACAAAAATAGGAGTGTACGATGGTGAGGTTGAGGGCTCTACATGGCGGGCTGCCACCTGTTCCTTCGCTAACATGGAGGCAGCCTCCAAATTTTCATGGGTAAGGGGCCACTGATCCACCCACACAAGAGTCTGAGTCTCCCAAATAATTTTATCTGCATGGGGTACAGGAGGGTCAGGGACCGACACTAAAAATCCAAATATCCAAGTCCATATGTATTTTTTTTATGGGTTGTATAAGCCCCACCATTCCTTGTCTCAGCCTCCCAAGGCCTGTACCAGGGACAAAATTCATACGGAGCATTTGATGAGTCACCATGGAATTGGGACTGGCAAGAATAACTTCCATTTGACTCAAAATATCTCGGGCCCATAGGTAAACAGGGAGGTCAGGAACAACAAAAGAAGTGACAGTTCCCTTATTACCCTCTTTATCAGTCCAGGTAAGAGCAGTAGAGCTGACCAGAGGATTTTTTGACTTTCCTATCCCTTTAAGGTCAGTCAAGGATGGGGTGAGGGGCCAACCTGATCGCCAGTATTTTTGAGAAATAATTGTCGCATCAACTCCAGTAACTAAAATTGCTTGGAATTCCTTTCCTTCAATAAGTAAGGTAAGGGTGTGTTTATTATGAGAAATGGGATGAACCCAGTATACCTCAGAGGAGCCCAAGGAGGCAGTCCCCCACAGTAGGTTTGGGTGGTGGAAGTGCCCCTTAATCTAAGGGAAGGAGTATTAATTGTGCAAGACTTTTACCTCCTGGGATGGCCGCAACTCTATTAATAACTGTGGCCAGTATTTTTATTTCTCCAGTGAAATCATTATCATTAATGCCAGGGAAGACCTGAACACCTTCTAAGGTAGTAGAGGCTCTTCCAAGAAGAAGGGCACACGTATGAGATGGAGGGGGACCCATAATTCCAGTTGGTATTATCTGGGGCCCTTGCATTGAGTCTAATGTTGTATCAGTGGTGGTACAGAGGTCCAATCCTGCACTGCCTGGAGTGGGTAGTTGGAAGGAGCCAATTGTGGAGAAGGATTTTGAGGTAGGTTGGGAGTTTGGAAGGGAACAAACCTTATTGCCCCAGGGAGTTTCCTGAGAAGCAGGAAGAAATAGGCTGTCCGAGGGCATTTGTCATTGATCTACACTCACTGGCCCAGTGATGAACTTTACCATATCAAGGACAAAGTGTAGCTGGGGGCGGTTTAGCTCCAGTTTGAGGAGACGCTATTCTTACTCTTTGTTTGCCTGTCGGACACTTGCGTGCAAAATGACCTGGTTGTTTACAAGTAAAGCAAATACGTGAGCCAGGATTGTAAAAGGCCTTGGTAAAGGGAGCACTAAAGTGAGACCCATGGCATGGGCTGCACCCACCCCTGCACAGACTCTAATAAAGTCAGAAAGTTTCCCTTTATCCTTATGATGTCGAAGAACATCCTGACATGCTGGGTTGGCGTTTTCAAAGGCAAGATGTTTTACAAAGGTGCTTTCGCTTTCGCTTGGTCCAAGCAAGCATTCCGCAGCTAGGTTAAGCCGGGGAACAAAGTCGCTATAAGGCTCGTCGGGCCCTTGTCGAATTCTGGCCAGGGAAGTGATAGCCGAGGCCCTTTCAGGGAGATGTCTAAAAGTATGTAAGCCAGCCATCTAAATCTGCGCAAAAAGTCCAGCAGGGAAACGTGCCTGTTTAGTTTTAGTGTCAAAAGTTGCATTGCCCACTAGTTTAACATAAGTCCAGCATTTAGAGGAGGCCTTTGTTAAATTTTTTTTGAGCAGTTTCTGACAGGGCTCTTTGAAATCTGCATTCCATAGTAGGAAGTCTCCGGCACTGAGGGCAGCTCGGTCTAAAAATTTCCAATCATTGGGAGTAAGAAATTGTGTGTTGTGGCTTTCTAATAAAGCCAACGTGTAGGGCACAGTGGGGCCATAGTGAGCACAAGCCTTTTTAAGTTTTTCAAGAAAATGGAGGCTAAATTTTTTGTAGACACTCTGGGTTCCTTCCTGCCTAGGGGTGAACTTCTCATCCTCTAAGTCCTGATCTCCTTGATCCATTTCCTCCGCTTCCTCCTCTTGATCCTCTTGTAAGTCTTTGACCTCAGCCTGAGCAGGCTTATCTATCTGACTGTTGGTGACTGGGAAGGCGAGCACAGGCCGATGGAGTGGCTTCGCCTTTGTATTAGACCACTGTGGGTCAGCTTGTGTTGACTCCATTCCTAAGGCTAATGGAGAGAGCTCAGAGTCAAGGGATCTTTATTCTTTTAAAAATTGGATCTGTTCCCATCCATGTTGGAGAGACTCTCTCAAGGGAGCCGGATTAGGCAAGGGAAGTGGGGAAAAAATATCTGGGGGGACATTTGGCCCCTGAAGGCCAGAGCACAAAAGGCAGGAGGGATATAGGAGGGAGGGGAATGTGTAAGTCCTATAGGCTGTGGCAGGGTCCTGAGAGGTGGCGGGTCTTCTGAATGGTAGTGAGCTGCTTCCTTCTCCAAGGTAGCCTCCTCCCCAGGGGTCAATGTTTCTCTGGGATTTAAAACTGCATAAAGGCTGTTGGAAACCATTGGAGCCTTATTCATTAGGGTGGGATTTTGAGGAAGATCAGGAAGGTTCCCAGGGTCCTGGGGAGACTAAGAAGGGTCTATGTCTATACTAACTGATGGGCATGCCGAGAAGGGACGAGAGGTCTTTTGCATAGTCTCTTCCCCAATCCTGACAAGTATTAAGGTACCATTGTCAAAGGGTGAACTTTTAAGAATTTCACTAATTTATTTCCAGAAAGAAAAGGTAGGAACAGACACTTTTTCTGGGCCAAAGGATTCATAATAATCTTTTAAAATGTCTCCTACTCTAAGCCATCTTTTACCATCAATGGTCCCTTCAAGGGGAAACCATGGAAACAATTTTTCAATGTATGAAAAGAAAAATTTTAAGTCATTTTTCTTAACACGTGCCCCCATGTATTTAAGGATTCCTTTTGGCCTGACAAAAACAAATCATGTGACGAAATTGCTTTTCCCATGGTGGGTCACTCACTGTGCGTCATCCCCACTCTCCTCCTGGATCTGTCTCTCAGTGGTGTCTGCTGAGGCAATCGTGAGCTCCACTTGTCCAAATCTTCCAGGAGGACGGGGTTCCCCCTCAGTCAAAGGCTCGAGCCCCAGTCGTTGGGCGCCAGTTGTCCCAGCCTGCAGGACACATCAACGTGGGTAGCGAACCTAGATGGGGAGGAATGAAGGGACAAGAGACATGAGAGATGACAGCAAGACAAAAGTTCTGATCAAGATGCAAACTTTTATTGTTCACACAGGGGAATTTATATGCTGGAGATTTGAAAGCTCTCTTATCGGCAGTTCCTGGATGTCTTCACAAGGTGAGATAACCTCAGAATATTTCAGGAAGACAGATGGCCACAGGATGTCTCAGGAACACAGATGACTATAGGATGTCTCCCAGACAGGATGTCTCCCTGGGGGCTGTTTCTTGTAAGTGTCAGGCTATTCTTTGAAAAAGAATTCCTTCTACCCCTTACAGTCAGGGATTCAGTATTTCAAATGAAAAATTGGAGAAAGAATCCAATGTGTATGCAAATATGTGCTACCCAAAAATCTTCACACTCTCATTCAGAACAATGCCTTGACATTACCTTCACCCCAACTAAGACACAATTAGAGGAGAAGAGTTAGAAAATCTGTGAATACACATCAAGAATGGAAAATGCTCAGGAGTTCACAACTTTGGAGGTGGTAGAGGAGTTTCCAAATGTAAGGGAGAGGGTAAAACTCCACAAACATGGAGCTCTGCTGGACTAAAGACTTCTTGAGAAACTGCCTCTGAGGTTGGGCACTTAAAATATATGTTGTTGTCAGGAGCTTTAGCTCCCTTTGTAGTGAGACCATTAAGCTGGGTCTGCATGTATGTTACCTGGAGGACATGGTTTCTTATCTTCCAAAGGACATGAGGCAGCAGTGCTGAATTCTCTTTTTGTAGGTAAACTGTTGTCACTGGGGGCTAAGTGTCTTCCAGTTTGGAAGCCATTTGCTCATCCTCCAATTTTGTTGTGTTTCTTGCAGCTGCACTGGAAGTTTGGTATTTGCTTCATGAAATACGAAGAGTTCAACTGGGACACAGTACTGAAAAGAGTTCTGTCACATGTGGTGGGTAAGGGTCTGCAGGAGAATGCACCAATCAGGCTTCTATCCCACATAGCTTGCCCCCTTCACCTTAGCAATCTGATTCTAAACATTGCACTGAAACCTCTCCATATAACAACATGCCTTTACATACAAGGGTCTGGGGGCTGCACCATGTCAGTCACAAACCATTTGAAAGCCAATGGCAGATCCACATCACCCAACCACAGATGTTTTAACACACACCTTCACACCACTTTTCTAGGCCAACTACTCAGCAGGCTCCAAATTACTGCCATCTCTGTTCTACACCATTTTCATGAAACCCAGTCAATCAGGCACTGTCTGGTACACTCGTGATCATCAATAGGACATCCAAAGATTCTACAGTGCGAAGTGGTCATGGGAATTTCAAAAATTTCATGTTTTTTATCAGGCATTTGTCAAGGATGAAGTTGGAGGCACTGTGGGTTTCAATTCATTCAGGAACCATTAAATGGAGAGGAAGCTCATTTCAATAAAAGCTCTGGAGAATTCTAACAGGCAAGGCTTCCCAAAGACAGGCAAAAAGGTCACATTAAGCCAGGCGTTTGAGGTCTACAATGTGTGGTCCATTTGTGTTTTGACTTGCAACTATGGCTGCCAATTCTTTAAGAATAAAATCATGTGATATTCTTCCTGAGATTCCCAGTGCTCTGTGGAAAGCCACCCTGGGCCTAGATCTCAGTTTCCAAGGGCAACTCTCATGCGTGGCATCCTAAAATCCCAAAACAATACATGTCAATACTTCTTTGAGGTCCATTCCATAACTCAGTCTCTAAGGGGAATCAAACCAGTGTTCAAGACCAGGTGGACCCATCTTCTTTTCCAACAGCCACAAAAATGACCACAATTAAAAGCAAAACACTTCCACATGGCCCTCATCTTCTTTCATATAGACACTCATCATAACCTCAGGCTGTAGTTTTTCATGAGGAGAACAGCCAAAGACAGTATCCAAAATAAGGTCCCTTGCCCCCATTTGCCTAAAGTCAGTGTGGCTGGGACACCCTTCCTGTGAACCAGGAGTGATCAAAGAGGCCTGCCCTTAATACTGCTCTGATTCTCCATTTTGAGGCCTAATGACTGTGGGGTTTAGATTCTTTATGTTAATTGGAGTCATGAGAAACCTATGAACGTATGGTCTAGTCTCTGCAGGGCTTTGAAGAACTCATTGGACGCAAAGGATCCCTATTCTCATAGATGGACATCAGGAACCTTACAGAGGAAGGTGAGAGACTTCATCCACAATGACTGCTCTTTTGGCTTTTTTGGTTTTGGATGCAAACGTGGGATGTTTCTTTAGATCCATTAGGTGCTCAGAATCTAAGCCGTAGCCTCACACAGGGCCAAGAGGCTGATTCAGACACATCCCTTTCCAAAGCAATTAAGCAAGGAGCCACAGATGATGCCCATTCATGTCCATTTGAAAACTCTTTTCTTCAGGCTTCCCAAAGGGGTGGCCTGAGGCAAAAAACTTCCTGACATTCAGAGCAACAGAACAATAGGTAATTAAAAGTACCAAAGCA
Organism: Callospermophilus lateralis; assembly: GCF_048772815.1. Classification (NCBI taxonomy): domain Eukaryota; kingdom Metazoa; phylum Chordata; class Mammalia; order Rodentia; family Sciuridae; genus Callospermophilus; species Callospermophilus lateralis. Next base: position 457,951 of record NW_027515613.1, read on the forward strand.
GGGTTTCTTCACTGAGACTTGTCAGAAGCCAGTGGTGAACCACTATCTCTTTTCTCATACAAGCCCCCTCTTTAGAGCTTTCCTGGCATATGGCCATTCTCACATCTGTAGGTACCAAGATAGACTGACTCTGTCCTTGGTAATTCAAAACTAGTGACACCACTGGGAGTGGGACTGGGACAGGCTCTGTGTGCTTGGCTTCCTGGATGTCAATTTCCATCACCGAAGAAGTGAGGTGAGGTTACTTCCTTCAGGATCTGAATGAAGTCACTGCCTTGGCAACCACTTTGTCCTAACAGTTGCTTCCAAGGGTCCCATGAGATGGAGGCTTCCCCTACTTAATGTGACAATTTCACAAGTTAAAATGGTATATCAACCATAGGCACCTGGGAACAGCTCTCCATACAGGCCTGATTTGGTCCATCTTCTCTACATTAAGAAGAGAGAGGCTGATTAAGACACAACCCTTCATCCTGACCAGGTTGTTTGCCATGGAAGATGACTTGTGCTCTCTCAGGTCCTTCATGACTGCCTACATATTCTCCAGGGATCCTTTCAGCATGGATCTTTGAAGTTCTCAGCAGGTAGAGGATCCCTACATTCCAGTATTATAAGACCACCTCTGTCCCTGCTCTTCTGTAAAGTAAAATTGAGGGAACAATGTATGTTTAGGGTTAATAACAGGTTCAATTTGGGTTAGGAATCATTTTGTGGATGAATAATGGTATTGGCAACCTGCGAAATTTATAAGAATATAGAGGTGAACAGTGTGTATGAAAACAGAAATCCAAGTAAGATTGGAAGCCCAGAAGGGCATTGGGCCCTTGATTGTGATACTTAGCATTGAATTACATTCTGCACAGATGTCTCAGATAAATCAATATACAGTGGCATGGGACCTTGTACCTTGGATGATTGAATGTAGAAGGGAACATCCAGTCAAAAAGGGATAGTCAGTAGGAATAGGAAGATAGTAGGTAGGTATAGAAAAAAGGGTGAGTGTATGATTTGGAACAAAATTTCTTTAGCAATACGGTTTCGGTTAGAAAATGAATTTAAATGTCAGCACATGTGAAGAGTCTGTCACAATGATGAAGTGGGAAAAATATGTAGGTAAGCAGATATCAATAGGGACATTATGAAATCAGGCAAAGTAAAAAGTGAGAGATCGGCTTAGACATTTTCAAAGGGTTGAGTTTGAATATGCAATCTTAGGAAGAAACAAATATGTAGTCATCAATAGGATTGACATTTGAGAGCATAAGTAATCTTGGACATGTATGATTTTAGTAATCCATGTTAATTTTCCATTTTGGCTTTGGTACAATCATAAATGTGAACTTTGAATTTAGTGTCCAGTATATTTCTGTGAATAAATGTATATGAAGATCAGGTGACATGAGTATTTCTTCCACCATTTCTGGGAGCAATATTGACTGACTACTTCTGATTGATAGGTACAGATTCTTTATGTGAATTGGATTCATGAGAAACCCAAGCACCTCTTTAGGGATTGAAGAACTCATATGACCCAAAAAATCCCTATTCTCAATTGATGGAGATCAGGAATCTAATAGAGGAAGGGAAGATTCTTCATCCAAAATGAGTGAACTTTTTGCCATTTTGGTTTTGGATGCACACATGGGATCTTTCTTTAGATCCATCAGGTGCTGAGAATCTAAGTCACAGCCTCACACAGGGCCAAGAGGCTGATTCAGACACATCCCTTTCCAAAGAAATTAAGCAAAGAGCCATAGGTGATGCCCATTCATTTCCATTTGAAAACTGTTTTCTTCAGGCTTTACAAAGGGTTAGCCTGAGGTAAAGAACTTCCTGACATTCAGGGCAACAGAAAAATTGGTAAGCAAAAGGCCCAAAGCAGGGTTTCTCCACTGAGACTTTCCTGGTCACACTGTCCCTGCTCTTCTGTAAAGTTAGATTGAGGAAACAGTGTATGGTTAGGGTTAATAACACGTTCGATTTGGGTTAGGAATCATTCTGCAGGATGAATATTCGTTCTGGGAATCTGCAATATTTACAAGAATATATAGGTAAAATAAAAGTATGAAAACAGAAATCTAGGCAGGATTTGAAGCTCAGATGGGCATTGGGCCATTGAGTGGGTTACTTATCTTTGAATTATGTTCTGCACAGATGTCTCAGATAAAATCGATATACAATGACATAGGACCTTGTACCTTGGATGATTGAAAGTTGAAGAGAACATCCAGTCACAAAGGGAAAGTCCGTAGGTTTAGGACGATATTCTCTAGTTTTAGAAACAACAATGAGTATAGGATTTGGACCAAAAGATTTTTAGCAATTGGTTTTCAATAAGAGAGTGAATGTAAATATCAGCACATGTGAAGAGTGAGACACAATGATGAAATGGGGAAAATATGTAGGAAAGCAGATATCAATAGAGACATTAAGAAATCAGGCAACGTATAAAGTGAGGGATAGGATTAGACATTTTGAACAGGGTTGAGTTTGAATATATAATCTTAGAAAGAAACAAATACATAGAATTTATCAATAGAATTTACATTTTACAGCATTAAGAAACCGGGACATGGATATTTTTAGTAATCCATGCTCACTTTTCTTTTAGGCTTTGCTACAATCATAAGAGTGACTTTTGCTTTCTGTGTCCAGAATATTACTGTGTTAAAATTTATATGTAGATCAGGTGACATGAGCATTTCTTCCACCATTACTGGGGGCAATGTTTTGAAGACGTATAAATATTGGGGGAAAAAAGTGGAGTACCCTGTGTCAATGGATATAGAAATAATGTATGAATAGACCATACTGTGAATAAATAATATAACTGGTTCCAACTTTAAATAGTGGATTGATTTGATATCTGAAAATATACTGGAAATCTTAAATTGATATTCATACATTCATTACAACCAGTTATACATCTAACGGTAATATTAGGGTTATGGTTTATCATGAAGAGTGTGTGAGTTTTGCTTCAAATATGATTATGAAAATCAAAAATAATGTGTTTGGAAAGAAGTCTCATGACAAGACCAGTCAAGAACCCTGGAGGAATATATGTGTTCTGAAGCAGGAGGTGATTGAAATTGAAACAAATGCCTATAAATTTGTGAACTTGTGGATGAAATATATATCATATGATGTGCATAAACTGAAGAAATAGTAATGTACCACTGTTTAATAACAATGAACTGCAAAATACACATCATGTCCCATAGGAAAATGCTTGCATTGATGTTGAACTAGGTTTTACTGTAGAAATATTAGGATTTGTGTGCACCATTCACTGAAGTTAGTCTTCAGTACTAGGAAACAAATCTGTATTTAAGGTGGATGAATATTTCTGAGAATAATCTTGTGAATAGTTGATCATAAATCCACATACATAAATATGAATGATTTTAAGGAGTGTATAATAAGATTCATATATTTCATATTTTGAAAAATTTGGAGAGTATATATATATATATATATATATATATATATATATATATATACACACACACACACACACACAGACATTAAAACTAGCAATATATTTGCCAATCGAAATTCATCATGAAATATGTATCATCCACAGGTGCAAAAATATTGATTTCACTGAAAATGGATCTATATATAATGTTGTTCAACTAGCAAGCTCACCCATAGGTTGAATTTTCAATTCCAACAGTATTTAAGAGGAGTGATCTCTTCTCATAACTTGTATCTGCCTAGTCAGCAACCTCACAAAAATGTACGTGTGATAACAGGTAGGATTCTATATGTGCATATAAAAATACATGTGCTGAATAGTCTACAGAGAAAGGAGACACCAATTTGTTGAAAGCCACAGCTTAAGGCGCCCCATTAAACTTCCAGCTACCAGCAACATTCCCCTGCCAGATGATTATTGGCTCACAGCGGCCCCAGCAACATCTAGCTGATTGGCTCCTCTGCGGTGATGCTCATTGGGCAGTTTCCCTGCCCTTTCAGACCACAGAGCTGCTCATTGTGGGACTTTTTTGGCTCCACCCACCTGACCCAGCTAAATAGCCTCAAGAGCAGGAGGATTGTGGGAGGTGGAGAGGGTTGTGGGTGTGACAGAAACTATGCAAGGAAGCCAGTGGTGGCAGTTGGGCTCTGAGGGTTTTTCCTGACGAGCTGTTTTGTTTGGCATGTGTGGTTCTAAAAATAAAGTTTGTTTCTTTTGAAAAGTGGCTCTTGAATCGTGCCCAGCCAGACTGCAGCATTTTTATGGCTTGCACGGGGAGCCACTGAGGGTAAGTGATAAGGTAAACTGCTCGCCCCTGAGCGAAGGGCGAGAGGATGGGTAGCCATTTAAGATTCCTCTTTTGTTTTGCTTCACTTTTGTTGCCTGTCCATGGAGATGAGTGAGATGGATGAAAAACCGCTCACATCTGAGAAAAAATTATTTACTTCTGAGGAACAGATAGGGAGAAAGGACGGATGCACATGTCAGTAGGATATAAAGGCTATAATGACTTTTTGTTGTTCCCTTTTTATTTTATTCTGTCTCGGTTTTGTTTGGGATCGTCTTGTTGGGTTGTATTATAGTAGAAATACGGGATCAGAAATTAGTAAAAAAAACAAACTGAAAGAGTGTTAAGTAAATTGTTAGAGGAAGGAGGCATCTCAGTAAATTCAAGAACAGTCAGGGCATACGTTGATACAATACAAAAATGTAGCCCATGGATTTTTAAGGAGTTGTTAAATATACCATAATGGAACCATCATGGTGAAGATTTAAAAGGGGGTAAAAGAACAGCCCAGGGACTCTGCCAGTTGGCACATTGCCATTGAGGACGTTCATATCTGGTTTGCTTAGTCCAAAGAGTTCAGTTCAGACAAAGATAGAAGAACAAAGCTTTGGGCAGAAAAAGCCATCAGGGGCAAAGTTACAAAAGGAGACTGCTACTAACAACTTTCTATCACTAGAGGGCGTAAATGTCCAACCAACAGTGCCTCCTCTACAGGAGACTGTTACTAACACCTTTCTATCACCAGAGGATGTAAATGTCCAAATAACAAGGCCACCTCCATATGCTGGGAGGCCCCCAAACCCCACAGTTGATAGTTCGGATCCTGAGACAGGATCTCAAGTATGAACATGCCCTGATTTTGAGGTAGGAGGGCAGCGAATTCACCATGCTTTAAATTTCAAAATAGTGAACAGCTAAAAGGGGCTGTAACAACCTATGGTCCTCAAGCACCCTTCATTGTAAGCTTGGTCGAATCCATTAACAAATTGAATATGACGCCAGTAGATTGGGCTAATATGTGTAAAGCTGTGCTAAATGGAGGTCAATACCTTTTATGGAAGGTTGCCAATGAGGAATTTTGCAAGGAGACGGCTAGGCGTAATGCAGAAACTGGTTATCCTCAGAGAAATCTAGATATGTTGTTAGAAAGGGACCTTATGAGGATCAGCAGCAACCAATTGCATATGATCCTGGCGTATACGAAAAATTGCTGCAGAGGCGGTTAGGGCATGGAAGACTTTACAACGACATGGAGGTTTACAAGGTCAATTATCTAAGGTAATACAAGGGGCTAATGAATCTTACACTGAATTTGTAGATAGGCTTATTCAAACAGCTACCAGAGTTTTGGGGAATACAGAACAAGCAATGCCATTAATAAAAAACTGGCTTATGACCAAGCGAATCGTAGGTGCAGAGATATAACTAGACCATGGAAACATGAAGATTTAAACACATATATTAAATTATGTAAAGACATTAATAAATAAGAGGAAGTCATGGCAGCTGCAGTAAAACAGGCTTTAGATGCCAGAGACATCAATGAACAAGGGCAATTTGTGGCAGCTGCATTAAACAGGCTTTAGATGCAAGGCCAGGAACATGCTACAATTGTGAACAAACAGGACATTTTAAAAGGAATTGCTCCATAGGAAGAGGGTTTAACAAAACTAGGTACCAAAGGAGTAGAATACGTGGGTATTTGCCCACGATGCCATAGAGGGAGACATTGGGCTAATGAATGCCGTTCTCAAACCACCATAGAGGGTACTTCATTATCAAAAATGAACAAGCACTAGCTGTTTATCCACGATATCATGGAGAAAGGCATCGGGCTCCATTGCCAAAAAATGGACAGGGGAGCCCAATGCTCTGGGGCCCAAAACCACAAATATACAGAGCACTGGAGGAACCCAGCAACCCCATCAGTGTAGTGCCCAGGACACATTGTCCATCAGACGCCTCATCAGACAAATCTGAGGGAGCGCAGGGTTAGATATCTGCACCTCCGTCAGATCAGTACTAACTGTAGAGATGGGGGTTCAAATCATTCACACAGGGTGAGAGGACCTCTTCTCAAAGGAACGGTAGGCTTATTATTGGGACGCAGCTCTTCTAATCTAAAAGGACTTATGATAAGTCCTTGGGTAATTGATCCCGATTATGAAGGTGAAATAAAATTATACCCAGTTCTCCAAAGGACATATCAGTAATTTCACCAGGAGATAGAATAGCACAGTTACTAATAATACTCAGTCTGCATGATCAATTTTCCAGTCGTGCTGTAGAAAGAGGTTCCAAGGGATTAGGCTCCACAGGTGTAGATTTGGTTATGCTTTCTTTAAATTTAGATTCTCGCCCCAGGCTAAAACTAAATATTCAAGGACATGAATTTAATGGGCTACTTGATACAGGTGCAGATGTTAGCATCGTCTCTCATCAAGAATGGCCAAAACATTGGCCATTACAACAGTACACTAAAATACTTTGAGACCTAGGAGTGGCAACTAATCCCCATAGAAGTGCAATGGCATTGGATTGGAAGGATCCTGAAGAATGTGAAAGAACTATACAGCCATATGTATTGGATCATCTTCCCGTAAATTTATGGGGATGAGATGTCCTAGATCAATTAGGTTTGACATTAACAAATAACATCAATCAAAATGCACCCACTATTATGGCTAGAGAAGGTTTTAGGAAAGGAAAAAGATTAGAAAAACAAGATCAAGGTATATCAGCACCAATACAAATAGACCAAGCAACAGACAGACATGGGTTTGATTTTCAGAAAGGGCCACTGAGACAATAAAAATTACTTGGAAATCAGAAAGACCAGTATGGGTTCTTCAGTGGACCCTGACTAAAGAAAAGATACAAGCAGCCCAGTTCCTGGTCAAACAACAATTAGCGGAAGAACATATACAACCTTCTGTATCTCCCCATTATACTTTCATTTTTGTCATCAAAAAGAAATCTGGTAAATGGAGATTATTGGAAGATTTAAGAGCCATTAATAATGAGATGGTTATTTTGGGACCTGCTCAATCAAGGATTCCTCAATTGTCTGCTTTGCCAAAAACTTGGTATGTTTTAGTTATACATATTAAAGATTGTTTTTTTTTTTTTTTCATTTCCAATTCTTCCTGAGGATAGTCCAAGTTTTGCATTTACTATCCCTGCACTGAATCATGAAGGTCCTGATCAGAGGTATGAGTGGAAAGTATTCCCTCAAGGGATGGCTAACAGCCCAACTATTTGTCAAATTTATGTTAACAAAGTAATCCAGCCACTTAGAAATCAAAATCCTGAACTACAAATATTTCACAATATGGATGATGTGTTATTAGCACACAAGTTAAAAACCCATTGCTAGAATGTTATGCCACACTTACAAACTTATTAAAAAATTATAATCTAGGGATATCAATTGATAAAGTACAATTAAATTTTCCAATTAATTTTTTAGGAGTTCTATTATCCTCAACCATGGTCAGTCCACCAAAAATTCAAATACGAGTAGATCAACTCAAATCAATTAATGACTTTCAAAAGTTATTAGGAGACATTAATTAGATAAGGCCTTATCTAGGTATACCAACAGGAGAGTTGGGACCTATATTTGATATCCTAAAAGGTCCATCTGATCCAAATTCACCCAGAATGTTAATGCCTGAAGCAAGAAAGGCATTAAAAATCATTGAAACATATATGGGAAATATGCATTTGGATAGATTTGATAAAATAATGCCTCTATTATTCATTGTGCTACCAACAAAAAAATATTCCTACAGGAGTATTTTGGCAAGAAGGTCCATTATTATGGATACATTTATCTTATTCTTCTAACACTATTATTACTAGGTATCCTGAGGCTTAGGGACCATTAATACTAATAGGAATAAAAGCAGCAAAGGGAGTGTTTGGAATTTCTCCCAATAAAATTATTACTCCATACACTATGAATCAAATTGATGAATTAGCTAATGAGTTAAATACTTGGGCAATAATCCTGTGTAAATCTAATGTTTCATTTGATAACCACTTACCATCTAATCTTTTATTGTCTTTTGGGTCATTGCATCCTGTAATTTTTCCAAAAATTACAAGAAAACACCTATCATGAATGCTCCAAATATATTCACTGATGGGTCAAATAATGGTATAGCAGCAATAGTTACACCTGATCAAATTTTTACATTTTTAGCACCCCAACAATCAGCTCAAAAGGTAGAGCTTAATGCAGTATTATAAGCTTTTGTGATGTTTAAAGATTCTTTTTTTAATTTATTTTCCAATAGTCAGTATATAGTTAATGCTATAGTATCCCTTGAAGATGCTGGTAGGATTTCCCCTTCCTCTACTGTTTTCTCTTTGCTTTCCAGTATACAAAGTCTAATCTGGAACAGAAAAGATCCATTCTTAATAGGACATATCTTGGCACATACAGGATTGCCTGGAGCCCTTAGTTTGGGCAATGATTTAGCAGGTAAAACTACACATGACATACATCCATATTTTCTCTACACTAGAAGAGGCTATAAATTTTCATGAAAAGTTCCATATCAATGCTAATACTTTACAAAAGCATTTTAAAATAACTAAGGAGCAAGCTAGACAAATAATAAAACAATGTCAAAATTGTGTGACCATTTAACCACATTTTAATCTTAGAGTCAATCCTAGAGGATTGATACCTTACCATATATGGCAGATGGAAGTCACACACTTGCCAGAATTTGGAAAAGTAAAACATTTGCATGTTACAGTTGATACTTCTTCTGGATTTTTGATGGGCTCCCTTCATGGGGGAAAAAAAAAACTAAAGATGTTATAGCTCATTGCTTACAAAATTTTGCCACTGTGGTCATTCCAAAACAGTAAAAAACAGATAATGCCCCCGGTTATACTTCTACCTCTTTTAAACCATTTTGCTCATCATTTGGCATTACTCATATAACAGGAAACCCATACAATCCACAGGGACAAGCCATAGTTGAAAGAGCACATCACACTATTAAAATGTACTCATTAAAGTAAGAAGACAGAATTGGGAAGGAATATAAATTCCCCAAAGATAAAATTAAAATAACCCTTTTTAATCTAAACTTTTTAAATTTGGATTTTCAGGACTTAGTGCTGCAGAAAGGCATAAGTGTCCAAAAAATATGTATAAGCCCGAGGTACTTTGGAAGGATATTCTAACAGGAAAATGGAAAGGTCCTGACCCATTAATTTTCTGGAGTTGGAGGTCTGTTATTTGGTTTCCACAGGAAGAACAGCAGCCGATTTGGATTCCAGAGAGATTAACTAAGGTCCCGACACAGTGATTGCCTGGAGTCGGAGGTCTGTTTATGTGTTTCCACAAGGAGAACAGCAGCCGATTTGGATTCCAGAGAGATTAACTGAAGCGCTTTCAATAGACCAAAATAAGATGATTTGGCTCAAATCCATAACAGCTGATATCGAAAACTCCAGTTTGGCTATCCTTACATCTGCGACAGAACAGGGATGCTTTTTTCAATATCTATTTTATTATTGCCCTTTCCCACATCATGAAGTTCTCTTTTGTTTTTTTTGAGCTCATACAGACCTAGGATAATGTTTTGCTTATCAGTTCTATTTTTTGACTATAGAGTTTTTAAACATTGCAATGATGATTTCACATGTAAAAAGTTATAAGGCCTTTACTATTATATTATGTGTTGTATGTATTTATTATGTGTGCACACTTGTGTTTTGTGTTATATATTTGAATGTGCGTATGTCCATATATCACATATGATGAGTGCTAATGAAATAATATATCCATTTTTTTTATTCACGTGAATTAAATTGTTTAATTTAAATTGGGAAAACAACTGTTCAGGATTGTCTTAATATGTGAAAAAATAGGAGGTTAACAGACGTGCTTGTTTACTTTCACTTTTCCTTTTCATTATATTTAATTATTCTCTTCAAGATAATGTAAATTGTTAAGAAAATTGTTTTCTTTTAGTGCCCTCAGGAATGTTACATAATTTTTTCTTTAGCCATTACTGCCAGAATTCCTATTTTCATCCCAGTGCCAGTGAAGACAAAGATAAAACCAATCTACAGATTCTGCAATAGCCATCACTGAACTGCTTGCAGAACTTGCCTGGATTATGTATCACTTGTATGCATTGTGAACTCACTTGTATGCATTGTGAACTATCTGCTGCTGCAGCGAATTGTCGTAGTGTTGGGGTACTTATGCTGATGCTGTCATCAGTGATAGAATTTTTCCAATAGGAGCCATCAATTGACTTGGTGTATCTTTCCTATTCTCACTTGATAGAGGTCAAAAAACTTACAGAGGGAGGTGAAAGACTTCATCAGCAATGACTGCTCTTTTGGCAATTTTGGTTTTGGATGCACACATGGGATTTTTCTTTAGATCTATCAGGTTCTGAGAATCAAAGCCACAACCTCACACAGGGCCAAGAATCTGATTCAGACACATCCCTTTCCAAAGTAATTAAGCAAAGAGCCACAGGTGATGCCCATTCATTTCAATTTGAAAACTGTTTTCTTCAGGCTCCACAAACGGGTGGCCTGAGGCAATGACATTCCTAACATTCAGGGCAAGGGAACCATAGGTAAGCAAATTGTCCAAAGCAGGGTTTCTCCACTGAGACTTTTCTGGTTACACTGATCTCTGAGGTTTCTGAGATGTTCCCATTCCATTCAGCTATCCAGTACATGGCTATGTCACAGAGTTTGGAGGTGGTACATATCTTGGACACAAAACCATGAGCCTATTCTGGAGAGAGGCCAGAAATCAGGAGGTGAACAGGAACTTGGGAAGATAGTAGGTGTTGTCTATCCATAAGGCAAGCTGCAGTCCATTCATAAAAAGGGCAGAATAAATGCCTGGAAGCTTCCTACTAGTCAGGACACCTTCATTGATGTATTGGCTTTTCTAATAACTACAACCACGGACACAGAGGATACACAGACATAGAAAAACTCGCCTTCTCAAACGACTTACTAGAAACAGTCGACTCCAAACCAAACAAACCACCTTTGCTACCTATTCTCAGAACATGAGACAAAAGCACGAACTCACACCCACACCCACTAAGGCACCTCATTCCCACAACTAGGTCTGTGACTATCCGGAGTGTCCTCTGACTGGTGGACCATACTATGTTCCCCCCAAATGGCCTGTCCTGTATCAGATCAGGTCCCTTTTGCCAACTCTGTTAAGTTGTCAGGAGCCAGCAATGAGCCACTACCTGCTTTCTCAGGAAAGGCCCCTCTTCAGAGTTCTCCTGGCATTTGGTCATCCTCACATCAGGAGGTACCAAGAAAGACTGACTCTGTCCTTGGAAAATTCAAACAAGTGTGCCCACTGGGAATGGGACTGGCACTGGCTCTGGGTGCCTGGCTTCCTGGATCCCAAGTTCAGAGAGTTCTATCACCAAGGAAGTGAGGTAGGTCACTTCCTTCAGGAATTGAATGAGGTCAATACCTTGGCAACCACTTTGTCCTAACAGTTGTTTACAAAGGTCCCATGAGATGGAGGCTGCCCCTACTTTCTCTGACTCAGTCAGTAGTTAGAATGGTATTTCAACCACAGGCACCATGGAACAGCTCTCCACACAGGCCTGGTTTTGTCCATCTTCTCTACATTAAGAACAGAGCGACTGATTCAGACACAATACTTCATCCTGACCGGTTTTTTTGCCATGGAAGATGATTTTGCGCTCTCAGGTCCTTCATAGCTGCCTAAGTCTTCTCCAGGGATCATTTCTGCATGGACCTTTGAGGTTTCAGCAGGTGGAAGATACCCTAAATTCCTGTATTGTAAGACCAACTCTGTCCCTGCTCTATTGTAAAGATAGATTGATGGAACAGTGTATGCTTAGGGTTAATAACAGGTTTGATTTGGGTTAGGAATCATTCTGTGCGATGAATAATGTTTTGGGGAACCTGCGATATTTACAAGAATATATAGGTGAAATATAAGTATGAACACAGAAATCTAGGTAAGACTTGAAACCCAGAAGTGCATTGGGCCCTTGATTGGGATACTCAGCTTTGAATTATATTCTGCACAGATGTCTCAGATAAATTGATATACAATGGCATAGGACCTTGTACCTTGGATGATTGAATGTCGAAAAGAACATCCAGTCAAAAGGATAGTCAGTAGGATTAGGAAGATATTCAGTAGGTTTAGAAAGCAGAGTGAGTATAGGATTTGAACCAAACGTTCTTTAACAGTAGGGTTTCGGGAAGAGAATGAATGTAAATATCAGTACATGTGAAGAGCCAGTCACATTGATGAACTCTGGAAAATATGTAGGAAACCATATATCAATAGAGACATTAGGAAATCAGGCAAAGTATAAAGTAAGTGATAGGATCAGGCATTTTCAACAGTGTTGAGGTTGAATATATAATCTTAGGAAGAAACAAATATGTAGTCACCAATAGGATTGACATTTGATAGCATTAGGCAACCTGGACATAGATGTTTTTAGTAATCCATACTCACTTTCCATTTAGACTTCGGTACAAACATAAGTGTGACCTTTGCATTTTGTGAAAGAAGTCTCATGAAAAGACCAGTCAAGAAACCCTGTGGAAAACATGTTTTCTGAATTAGGACGTGATGGAAAGTAAGACAAAATGCCTATAAATTTCTGAACTAGTGGATTAAATATATATCCTACCATGTGCAATAACTGAAGAAAAAGTAATGTACCAGTATTGAATAAAAGTGAAAGACAAAATACACATCACGTCCCATAGGAATCTACTTGCATTGATATAAAACTGTGTCAGTTACTGCAGAGATATTAGGATTTGTATGCACCATTTACTGTTAGTTTTCAGTACTAGGAATCAAATATGTAGTTCAGGTGGATGAATATTTCTCAGAATAATCTTGTGAAAAGTTGATTATTAATCCACATACATGAATATGAATGAATTTACGGAGTGTATAATAAGACACATATATTTCATATTTTGAAAAATCTGTAGAGTGTGTGTGTATATATATATATAAACACACACACACACACAGGCACGCACACAAACAGACATTAAAAAGTAGCAATATAAGCCAATTGAAATTCACCACGAAATATATGTCATCCACAGATCCAGATAAATTCGTTTTACTGAACATGGATTCATGTATAATTTTATTGTACTAGGAAGCTCATCAATAGTTTGAATTTTCAGTTTCAACAGCGTTTAGTAGGAGTGATCTCTTTTCACAATTTGTGTCTGCCAAGTGAGCCACCTCACAAGAATGTACGTGTGGTACCAGGTAGGATTCTATATGTGCATATAAAAATACATGCGCTGAATAGGATACAGAGAAAGGTAGACAGGAATTCACATATTTGTTAACTTGAAAAACACATGGAGAACCATTTCAACAAAAAATTGACTGGATTTATAACTCCTACCCTATATAAAGCAAAAGGCAATTCCAATGATACACCATTCGTCCTCTGAACTGCTTGTATTTCTATTCTGTTTGGGTTAATTTTCTCCATCATATTAGAATTAGTAGTCAGAGTCTAGTTGGCATGGGTTTGTGTCAGGGATTCAGTATTTCGAATGAAAATTTGGAAAATGATTCCAATGTTTATGCAAATATATGCTACAAAAGTATCTTCCCACTCTCATGCATAACAATGCCTTGAGATTACCTTGGCCCCAGTTAGACACAATTAGAGGAGAAGAGTTAGAAAATCTGTGAATACATATCTGGAATCAAATATGCTCACGAGTTCACAAACTTGGAGGTGGTAGAGGAGATTCCAAAAGTAAGGGACAGGGTAAACACTCCACAAACATGGAGCTCTGCTGGACTAAAGACTTCTTGAGGAACTGCCTCTGAGGTTGGGCACTTGAAATATGTGTTGTAGTCAGGAGATTTAGCTTTCTTTGTAGTGAGACAATCAAATCTGGGTATGCTTCTATGTGACCTGGAATACATGATTTCTTATTTTCCAATAAACATGAGGAAACTGTCTTTAATTTTCTGTTTGTAGGTAAACTGTGGCCACTGGGGACTAATTGTCTACCCTTGTGGACTCTGAAGCCATTTGGTCATCCTCCAGTTTTCCTGGTGTTTCTTGCTACTGCACTGGGAGTTTCGTATTTGCTTCAAGAAATACAAGGAATTCACCTGGGACACAGTGCTGGAGGGAGTTCTGTCACCTGTGGTGGGTCAGGGCCTGCAGAAGAATGTACCAACCAGGCTTCTCTTCCACATAGCTTGCCTCCTTGACCATAGCAACCGGATTCTGAACATTGGCCTGAAACCTCTCCATATAAAAAGATACCTTTACATAGAAGCGTCTGCTGGCTGCACCATGTCAGTCACAAGCCAATTGGAAGACAATGGCAGATCCACATGGCCCCACCACAGATTTTTTTTTATCACACACCTGCCCTTCACTGCACTAGGCCCACTACTCTGCAGGGTCCAACTTCCTGGAATCTCTGTTATACACCATTTTCATGAAACTCAGTCAATCAAGTCACTGTCCTGAATAATCATGTTCAGCAACAGGACAACCAAAGTTTCTCCAGTGCCATCTGGTCATGGGAATTTCAAAAATTTCATGGTATTTATCTAGCAATTTTTCAAGGATGAAGTTGGCAGCATGTGGGTTTCAATTCATTCAGGGACCGTTAAATGTTGTGGAAGTTCATTTCAAATGAAGTTCTGGAGAACTCTCACTGGCAAGGTTTCCCAAAGATTGGCCAAAGTGTCACATAAATCCAGGCCCATTGAGGTCTACAATGTAACGTCCATGTGTGTTTTGACTCTCAACTAAGACTGCCAAGTCGTTAAGAATAAAATCATGTGATATCAAGCCTGAGATTCCCAGTGGTCTCTGGAAAGCCACCCTGGGCCTAGATCTCAGTTTCCAAGGGTGACTCTCATGCTTGGTCTTCTAAAATCCCAACACAATTCATGGCAATACTTCTCTAAGTTCAGGTCCTGTACTCAGCCTCTAAGGGGAATCACACCAGAGTTCAAACCCAGGTGGACTCAGTCATCCCTTCCAACTGCCACAAAAATAACCACAATTAAATCCAAAACACTCCCACATGGCCCTCATCTTCTTCCATATAGACACTCATCATAACCTCTGACTGGAGATTTTCATGAGGAATGCAGCCCAAGAGAGTGTCCAAAATATGCTTTCTTGCCCCTCATTTACCTAAATTCTGCGTGACCTGGACACCCTTCCTGTGAACCAGGAGTGATCAAATAGGTCTGCCGTTAATACTGATCCACTTCTCAAATTTGAGAACTACTGACTGTGGGGTTTAAATTCTTTATATGAATTGGAGTCATGAGAAAACCCAACCACCTATGGGCTAGCCTCTGCAGGGAACTGAAGAACTCATTTGACCTAAAGGATCCCTATTCTCACTTGATTGATGTCAGAAACCTTACAGAGGAAGGCGAAAGACTTCATCCACAATGACTGCTCTTTTGCTATTTTGGTTTTGGATGCACACATGGGATCTTTCTTTAGATCCATCAGTTGCTGAGAATCTAAGCTACAGCCTAACACAGGGCCAAGACGCTGATTCATACACATCTCTTTGAAAAGCAATTAAGCAAAGAGCCACAGCTGATGCCCATTCTTTTTTATTTGAAAAAGGTTTTCTTTAGACTTCGCAAAGCGTTGTCCTGAGGCAAAGACCTTCCTGACATTCAGGGAAACAGAACAATAGGTAAGCAAAAGGCCCAAAGCAGGGTTTCTCCAATGAGACTTTACAGGTTAAACAGGTATGTGAGTTTTCTGAGATGCTCGCAATTCACTTCAGTTATTCAGTACATGGCCATTTCACAGAGCATGGAGGTGGTACATATCTTGGATACAAAACCATGAGCCTATTATGGAGAGTGGCCAGATTTCAGGAAGAAAACAGGAACTAAGGAAGATCGTAGGTGTTGCCCATCATTATGGCAAGCCGCATTCCATTTATAAATTGGGCAGCATGAATGCTGGTAAGCTTTCTAAAAGACAGGACACATCCATTGATGCTTTCTCTTTTCTAATATCTACAATAACGGACACAGCGGGATACAGCGACACAGAAACACTCGCATTGTCAAATGACTTACTAGAAACAATTCACCCCAAACCAAACAAACCTCATTTCCTACCTCTTCTCAGAACATGAGCCAAAACCACAAACCCACACCCACACCCACAAAGGCACCTCTTTCCTCCAAGTAGGTTGTGACTATTTGGAGTGTCCTCTGACTGTGGGCCATTCTACGTTCCCCCGAAATGGTCTGTCCTGTCTCAGATTTTGTGTCCTTTGCCAACTCTCTGAAGTTGTCAGGAGCCAGCGGTGAGCCACTACCTGTTTTCTCAGGAAAGGCCCCTCTTCAGAGTTTTCCTGCCATTTGGCCATCCTAACATTAGTAGGTACCAAGAAAGACTGACTCTGTCGTTGGGAAATTCAAAAAGTATAACCACTGAGACTGGGACTGGGACTGTTAATGTTTGACTGGCTTCCTGGATCACAAGTTCACAGAGTTCCATCACCAAGGAAGTGAGGTGAGGTCACTTCCGTCAGAAACTGAATGAGTTCACTGCCTTGGCAACCAATCTGTCCTAAGAGTTGCTTCCAAGCTTCCCATGAGATGGAGGCTGCCCCTGCTTCCTGTGACACTTTCACAAGTTAGAATGGTATATCACCCATAGGCACCCAGGAGCAGCTCTCCACACAGGTCTCATTTGGTCCATCTTCTCTACATTAAGAATGGAGAGGCTGATTCAGACAGAACACTTCACCCTGACCAGGTTGTTTTCCATGGAAGATGAAGTTTGCACTCTCAGGTCTTTCAGAGTTGCCTACATCTTCTCCAGAGATTATATCTGCATGGACCTTTGAGGTTATCAGCAGGTGGAAGATTCCCTATATTCCTGTATTGTAAGACCAACTCTGTCCCTGCTCTTCTGTAAAGTTAGATTGAGGGAACCATGTATGGTTAGGGTTAATAACATGTTTGATTTGGGTTAGGAATCATTATGCTGAATAAATAATGGTATTGGGAACCTGCAATATGTATAAAAATATATAGGTGAAATATATGTATAAAAACAGAAATCTAAGTAACATTTGAAGCCCAGAAGGGCACTGGGCCCTTGATTGGGATACTTAGCTTTGAATAAATTGATATACAATGGCATAAGACCTTGTACTTTGGATCATAGAATGTAGAAGAGAACATTCAGTCAAAAAGGATAGTCGGTAGTGAAAGGTTAATAAAATAGGTACTTGTCACTTCCTGTTTTTCTGTATGCTTAACAAAACACTGTTAAAATCTTGAGAACTGTTTGCTAATCTTGTTCCCAGAATGTGCTGTCCCCAAGTGCCAAAGTGTAGAATGTACTCCCTCACCCGGTTGCACGCAAACCGACCACTCGCCCTGAACCATCAGTAAACTTCCCTCCCTGCCCTCTCCAAGGAAAATATATATGCTTAAACTGTTCTCAGGGCTCTCTGATCTATTCAAGTGAGCTCCGAGCCCCAGCATGCTGGACCCAGAATAAACCCTTTGCTGTTGTATAAGACAGTCTGTTAGTGGTCTCTTCCTTCCATGCTCGCCCGACCTTTACATATGGAGATTCCATCGAGTTTTGGCAGCGGCGGACAAAAGACCCTAACGGGTTCCTCTCGGGTTAAGTAAGGCCCCTCTTTCTTGTTTCAGTGTTAAGGTTAGGGCTTGGCAAAATGGCTGTCGATGAAGAGCGTGAGTTCTCTCCGATGGTGGCTGACAGACGTGTCACAGAGCCGCAGGCCACGTCCCTGGGGGACTTCCCAAAGACTCGGGAAATCGAGGAACAATAGTCTCCTCGACTCAGTAATATTTTGTATCGGATTCGGAATTGCCAGGCCATTGGGTTTTGCTGGCTACTCAGTCCTGGTCTCAGTTTTGGATGTCCATTGAATGTCTTTATTGTCTTGTCTTGTCTGTGTCGTGTGTCTTGCATTCACTCTTTGTGTATCTTTCATTATGGGACACAGCACTTCAATGCCCCTGTCCCTGACCCTTGATCACTGGACCAAAGTCCGCTTAAGGGCTCAGAATCTTTCTTTTTTAGTAAAACGTTGGACCTTTCGGAATCTCTGTGCCTCAGAATGGCCCACCTTTGAATTTGGATGGCCCCTAGAAGGATCTTTCTATTTCCCACTAATTTAAGAAGTCAGAGATATTGTCTTTCACCCAGGCACACATAGCCATCCGGATCAACAGCCATATATCTTAACTTTGCAGGACCTCTGCAAATCTCCTCCTCAATGGGTGAAGCCTTTCTTTGTCCCTTCCCCTGCTCCTACTCCTTCCCCCATGATCTCTCAAACCCTCTGCTCCTCCTCCTCCTCCACCCTTTGTAATCCCTGAGTCACAAGATTTGACTCTACTGTACTCTCTTCCCCCTTATTATATCCTGCCCTCGTACCCCAACCACCAACACCCTCTAAGTGATTCTCCTGCAGCTGACTCAGCCTCTCTACCATTGGAGGAATCTAAGCTGGCTCAGCGCCCTCCAGATAACTCCCCCGCAGCACACACAGCCCCTCCTCCGCAGGAGGAAGCTAGCCCAGCTAAGGGAACTTGATGGTGGCGAATGATTGAAAACCCTGGACCTCCTGTGATGCTCCCCCTATGTCCCTACGGACCATTGATTGACGAAGGCCATGGGGGGAAAATGCAAGCCTACAAATATCGGCCTTTCTCCTCTTCCGACCTATATAACTGGAAAAATAACAATCCCCCTTTTTCCGAGGACCCCATCGGGCTCACAGGTCTGGTTAAGTCATTGATGTTTTCACACCTGCCTACTTGGGATGACTGTCAACAATTCCTAGGGACTCTCTTCACGACAGAGGAACAAAAGAGAATCTTCCTGGAAACTATAAAAAAATGTCCTCCGACCAGATTGGAGACGGACACATCTTCCCAACTTAATCAAAGCTGGTTTTCCCTTGAAACAACCCAACTGGGACACCAACAACATTGAAGTTAGAAAGCATCTGTCCACTTATCGCCAGGTTCTAATAGTGGGCCTCCAAGTGGCCACTAGGCGACCAACTAATTTGGCCAAGGTAATAGAGATTATTCAAAGGCCTGATGAATCTCCCTCTATGTTTCTAGAGAGAATTATGGAGGCATGTAGGAGATATACTCCTTTCGATCCACAGGCAGAGGATCAAAAAGCATCTGTCATGATGGCCTTTATTGGGCAAGCTGCCCTGGATATTAAAAGAAAGTCACAATGCTTAGATGGATTACAAGATATGACTTTGAGAGATTTAGTCAGAGAAGCCAAGAAAATATACCTTAAGAGAGAAACTGAGGAAGAGAAAGAAGCAAAGTGAGGATAAAAGAAACAAAAGACAGACTAAGGCGTTGACTAAGGTCCTGGTCACAACAACAAAAGGGCCAGAAATTAAGAAACAGGGAGACAGGAAGGGATACCTGGTCCCATGCCAGAGGCCACCCCTGGCCTCAGATCAATGTACCAACTGTAAAAAAAAAAAGGACACTGGGCCAAAGAGTGCCCTAGAAAGAGACAGCCACGCCAGTCAGCCATTCTGACTCTGGAGGATGAGTATGAAAGTCGGGGCTCAGATCCCCTCCCCGAGTTCAGGGTAACTTTTGAAGTGGAGGGGACCCCAGTAATCTTTGAAGTGGATAAAGGGGCAATATACTCACCCCTAATGTCATATTGGGCCCTCTATCAAATAAAAGGTCTCTAGTTCAAGGGGCTAATGACAGTAAATATCGGGCTTGGACAACTAAGAGGATCATGGAACTGGGGAAAGGAAAAATCCATCACTCCTTCCTAGTAATCCCAGAATTCCTAGCCCCATTGATGGGCAGAGATCTGCTCACCAAGTTCCGGTCCAAAATTACTTTTAACCCTGAAGGCCCCCAAGTGGAATTTCTAAATCCTTCAGTAAAAACTCCTATAGTCACAGCTCTAAATACGTCAGTAGAAAATGCACATCAACTCACTCACCTTGGTTCAAAGAAACTGCAGGTATTTCTGAAGTATCAAGAACAGAGTTTTCCACTAACTGACTCACAGCAAAAAGAAATAACTGAATGGGTAAAAAAAGCCTGTCGAGTCCATCAATTGGTAAATTCTTACCCTTCCAATCTTCCTGCAGGAAAGCACCTACGAGGAACCAGACCAGGACAATTCTGGGAAGTTGACTTTACTGAAATTAAACCAGCAAGGTATGGACATAAATATCTTCTAGTCTTTGTAGATACATTTTTAGGATGGATTGAAGCCTTCCCCACTAAAAGAAAAAAAAAGAAACAGTGCTAATGGTGGTCAAGCAGATCCTGAAAGACATTTTTCAAAGATACGGCCTGCCAAAGGTAATACGGTCTGATAATGCACCGGCGTTCATGGCCCAAGTAAGTCAGGGGTTAGCCAGGAACCTGGGGATTCATTGGAAGTTTAATTGTGCTTACAGACCCTAGAGTTCAGGACAGGTAGAAAGAATAAATAGAACCATTAAAGAGACCTCAACGAAATTAAGCTTAGAGACCAGCATAAATGATTGGACTATGCTCATGCCTTATACAATGTTTCGTGCAAGAAATATGCCCTCTGTTTCTTTGAGTAACTACACCCCCTGTGAATATCTAGGGTGCCTCTCTTCCAGTAACGGACCAAAGCCCAACTCTAAGACCTAACGATCCCTTTCAAACCCCCTTGTTTGACAGACTTAAAGCTCTTGAAAGATCTCAGTGATACCTGTGGAAACAGCTGGCCACTCCCTACCAAACTGGGGACGAGGGGACTCCACATCGATATCAAGTAAGAGACTTCATCTACGTAAGATGATATCAGGTGTCATCCCTGGAACCCCACTGGAAAGGACCATACCAGGTGCTACTTATAACATCTATAGTGGTAAAGGTAAACGGAATCACTTCCTGGATCCATGCCTCTCATCTCAAGCCTGCGCCCTGTCCACACTCTGGCTGGAAACTGGAAAAGACTGGTAACACTTTCAAATTGCATATTCACCGTGTGGATAAGCCTATAGACTCTCCCCTTGGCCACAAGTAGTCCTAACCCTCATCAGCCCGTTCAGCAGCGATGGCTGATCACAAATTCTACTGGAAAAGAAGTATAATCTATCTTGCATGCAGCCCACTTAGGGACCTGGTGACTATCTCTCCACCCAGACATTTGTCAGCTGGCTATAGGTCTTTCCTAATGGGATATCCCTGATGAAGAGGATCCCACTAAAATTCCATTAAATCCCTTCCTTACCATAGATAATGGAAACAAATATTATGGATGTAGGGACACACGAGCCAGATGCAGGTTGGCTAGCCTAGATTACTGTGTTTACCCGGCCGACTGTCAAAGCCAAAAACAGCCATGGCTGTGTGGGGGAAAAGCCGACTTCTTCTGTAAGTCATGGGGATGTTAGCGTACAGGGGCTGCCTGATGGAACCCAAACCCTGCATTAAATTCAGTAGACAGCATTGGCCATATTACGAATTAGATAACAAAAACTGATGGCCACCAGAGGGGATTCTAGATCCTCAAATCCTGCATGACCTTTTTAACATCTGCTAGTGCTCAAAAGGGTGAAAGGAGATTCCACTATGTGGAGGCCTTTTCCCTTCTTCGTTCACATCCTGAACTATGCTTATCCAATAGATCCTCACCTTCAGCCTTCTGTTCCAGAGTCTCTGCTGTCACTCCCACCTCAGCAACCTGATTTCTCCACTGCAATTATTAGATCAAAAACCCAAACCTCTGCTGGTTCTCAGACCATTGCCCCCTTGCTGAGGTAGCAGGTACTGAGGTACCCCTCCACCCACTCACTCCTCTCTTCTGTTGACAGTGCCCGCACTGGGTCCCACCAGGTCCTCTTACCAACTAACCCAAAGCTCAAACCAGCTGAGGAGAGCCCTCAGACCTCTATCCAAGATGTAATGAAAATGGCCTTTAAAGTTGCTTTGTCATCACTGAAAACAGTTTACTACAAATGTAAAGTCCCTCTGCGTTTTGGGATACTCACTACCATCTTCCCCTCTGCTTGACCTGTTCTACTGCTCAAATATTTGTTGCTAGGAAAATTCCAAACCACTTTCCCATTATTTTTTTACATCTCTCTTTTCTCATTCTCAGATCCTCGGAGCTGCTCTCAGCCCCACCTTCTCCGTCTTTCCCCTCTATACCAGGCCCACAGAAAAGTCTTTAACTGACCTTCTCCAGAAGTCTTCACCATGGCTGACTTTAGGACTTTCAGCAAAAGAGTCCCTATAAAAAGTTCAATGTAGTTAAACTTCCTATTTTCATGTTGCCCTGTTCTACTTGGCCACTGGCTAAAAAAATCAGCACTCCTAATCCAGACACCCCCTTACTAGTTTTTCACAAAAATATGTGAACAAGGCCTCTGGCCTTGACGTGGGGCTTCACAGAGATGGCTACATTTCTAAGTTAACGAAGTTAGCAACTGGGCTCCGTAGTAACAGCTGGCAATGGGAAAATAAGAAAGGGAAGAAAAAGCTCTTTCCCTCCCAGGTGTCCTTGAAAAGTTAACTTGCCCAGAACCGAGGAAAAAACAGAAACAAAAACTGCTTTTTTCAACTTCTGCAGACTGTGAACTTCTGAGCCCCTTCCCTTACATGTTGGGTACAAAATTCTGAAACTACCTAAACTTGGGTTTCAGAGGATTAGTTGATTACAACAGAACCAATGCCCTCTGAATCTGGTTGCAACCAAATAGGACTGTTTCCCTGTCTTCAGTGCTATCTTAGGTGCGTTGCCTTGTCCTTCCCTACTACAGCATGATTCTATATACTTAAACATTGTTAATGTTTTCATGAAATGGTCAACAGATGTGATTAATTGTGTAATCGTGCAGATGTTTCCCAGAGTGCTCTATCACGACGCAGATTCATTTGAAGATCAAATAGGGGGGCATTCAACCCGGTTCCACTGAAAATATATATCTCTCAATGTAGCCATCCTATTAGGAATAGAAATTGCTGCACTGGTGGCCACGGGAACCACTGCCTTTGTCCAAGGGACTCAACAAATGACCCAACAAATGACAGCAATAGACCAAAACTAAGATATTAGAAACCTCCATCAGAGCTTTGCATGAGTCTTTTACCTCTCTCTCTGAAGTTGTTTTTCAGACCACTCGAGGGTTGGACCTCCTCGTCATGAGAGAAGGGGGCTTTGTGCTACATTGAGAAAAGAAAGTTGTTTGTATGCCGAGCATACTGGACTTGTAATAAAATCTAAGAGTAAATTAAAAAGATGCCTTGAAAAGCATCAACGAGACAGAGAGGCCCAAAAAAGGTGGTTTGAGTCTTGGTTCACACAGTCTTCCTGGTTAACTACGTTTTTATCAACCCTGGCCGGTCCAATAGTAATCCTCATGTTATTGCTAACTATTAAACCCTGTTTTCTCATCCGTGTAATTTCTTTTCTCCAGGCTCAAATTGGACGAGTTAAACTTATGGTAATACCCTACTAATATACATAGAATGTGACACCCCCCCAATGATCATTTTTATGATTAAAAGTAGCCAGAAGAAGAAGTGGGGAATAAAAGGTTAGTAAAATAGGTACTTGTCACTTCCTGTTTTTCTGTATGCTTAACAAAACACTGTTGAAATCTTGAGAAATGCTTGCAAATCTTGTTCCCAGTATGTGCTGTCCCCAACTGCCCAACTGCAGAATGTGCTCCCTCACCCAGTTGCACGCAAATCGCCCACTCACCCCTATCCATCAATAAACTTCCCTCCCTGCCCTCTCCAGGTAATGTATATAAGCTCTACTTAAGCTATTCTCAGGGCTATCTGCTCTATTCAAGTGAGCTCTGAGCACCAGCATGCTGGACACTCAATAAACCCTTTGCTGTTGCATGAGATAGTCTGTTGGTGGTTTCCTCCTGTGAAGCTCGCCGGACATTTACTATAATGATTGAATGTAGAAGAGAATATCCAGTCAAAAAGGGATAGTTGATAGAAATAGGAAGATAGTACGTTTAGGAAGAAGTGTGAGTATACCATTTGGAACAAAAGTTCTTTAACAATAGGGTTTCGGTTACAGAGTGATTGTTAAAGTCAGCACATATGAAGAGTCAGTCACTATGATGAGCTGGGAAAAAATGTAGAAAAGCAGATATCAATAGAGACATTACGAAATCAGGCAAAGTATAAAGTGAGTGATAGGATTAGACATTTTCAACAGGGTTGAGTTTGAATACATAATATTAGGAAGAAAAAAATATGTAGTCACCAATAGGATTGACATTTGAGAGCATTAGGCAACCTGGACATAGATGTTTTTAGTAATCCATGTTCACTTTCCATTTAGTCCTTCGTGCAATCATAACCATGACCATTACATTATTTGTCCAGAATACTACTGTGATAAAATGTATATGTAGATCAGGTGACATGAGTATTTCTTCCACCATTTCTGGAAGCAATATATTCAAGACGTAAAATTAGTATTGGGGTTACAAAGAGGTGCACCCTGTGTCTATGAATTTAGAGATAAAGTACGAATAGACAATACAGTGAATAAATAATATAACTTGTTCCAACTTTAAATAATGGATTGAACTGATATCTTAAAAATTACAGGAAATCTTATATTGATATACAATCATTCATTCCCACCAATTATACATCTAATGGTAATATTAGTGTTTTGGTTTATCATGAACAGTGTGTGAGTTTTGTTTCAAAAGTGATTATGGAAATCGAAAATAATATGTTTGGAAAGAAGTCTCATGAATAGACCAGTCAGGAAACCTGGAGGAATGCATATGTTGTAAAGCAGGAAGCGATTGAAATTGAATCAAATGCCTATAAATTTGCTAATTTGTGGATGAAATATATATCCTATGATGTGCATAAACTCATGAAATAGTAATGTACCATTGTTGAATAAAAATGAACGTCAAAATACACATCATGTCCCATAGGAATCTACTGGCATTGATTTTAAACTGGGTCAGTTACTGTAGAAATATTAGGATTCTCGTGCATTATTCACCGAATTTAGTTATCTTTTTTTTAAATTTTTATGTATGGTTGCTCAAAACATTACATAGTTCTTGATAAATAATATTTCACACTTTGATTTATGTGGGTTATGAACTCCCATTTTTGCCCCGTTTACAGATTGCAGAATCACATCAGTTACACATCCATTGATTCATATATTGCCATACTAGTGTCTGTTGTATTCTGCTGCCTTTCCTATCCTCTACTATCCCCCCTCCCGTCCCCTCTCCTCCTCTCTTCTCTCTCTACACCCTCTACAGTAATAAATTTCTCCCCCTTGTATTATTTTTCCCTTTCCCCTCACTTCCTCTTGTATGTAATTTTGTATAACCCTGAGGTTCTCCTTCCATTTCCATGCAGTTTCCATTCTCTCTCCCTTTCCCTTCCACCTCTCATCCCTGTTTAATGTTAATCTTCTTCTCATGCTCCTCGTCCCTACTCTGTTCTTAGTTACTCTCCTTATATCAAAGAAGACATTTGGCATTTGTTTTTTTAGGGATTGGCTAGCTTCACTTAGCATAATCTGTTCTAATGCCATCCATGTCCCTGCAAATTCTATGATTTTGTCATTTTTTAATGCACAGTAATACTCCATTGTGTATAAATGCCACATGTTTTTATTCATTCTTCTATTGAAGGGCATCTAGGTTGGTTCCACAGTCTTGCTATTGTGAATTGTGCTGCTATGAACATCGATGTAGCAGTGTCCCTGTAGCATGCTCTTTTTAGGTCTTTAGGTTTTAGACCGAGAAGGGGAATAACTGGGTCAAATGGTGGTTCCGTTCCCAGCTTTCCAAGAAATCTCCATACTGCTTTCCCATTTGGCTGCACCAATTTGCAGTCCCACCAGCAATGTACAAGTGTACCTGTTTCCCCAGATCCTCGCCAGCACTTGTTGTTGTTTGACTTCATAATGGCTGCCAAACTTACTGGAGTGAGATGGTATCTTAGGGTGGTTTTGATTCACATTTCTCTGACTGCTGGAGATGGTGAGAATTTTTTCATGTACTTGTTGATTGATTGTATGTCCTCCTCTGAGAAGTGTCTGTTCAGGTTCTTGGCCCATTTGTTGATTGGGTTATTTGTTATCTTATTGACTAATTTTTTGAGTTCTTTGTATACTCTGGATATTAGTGCTCTATCTGAAGTGTGAGGAGGAAAGATTTGTTCCAAGGATGTAGGCTCCCTATTTACCCCTCTTACTGTTTCTTCTGCTGAGAAAAAACTTTTTAGTTTGAGTAAGTCCCATGTGTTAATTCTAGTTATTAACGCTTGTGCTATGGGTGTCCTATTGAGGAATTTGGAGGCGACCCCACAGTATGTAGATCGTAGACAACTTTGTCTTCTATCAAACACCATGTCTTGATTTGATATCAAGCTCCTTGTTCCATTTTGATTTAACTTTTGTGCATGGCAAGAGAAAGGGATTCAGTTTCTTTTTGTTACATATGGATTTCCAGTTTTCCCAGCACCATTTCTTGAAGATGCTATCATTCATCCATTGCATGCTTTTAGCCCCTTTATCAAATATAAGAGAGTTGTATTTTTTTGGATTGGTTTCTGTGTCCTTTATTCTTTACCATTGGTCCACCCACCTGTTTTGGTACCAGTACCATGCTATTTTTTTTACTATTGTTCTGTAGTATAGTTTGAAGTCTGGTATCGCTATACGGCCTGATTCTCACTTCCTGCTTAGTGTTGTTTTTGCTATTCTGGGTCTTTTATTTTTCCATATGAATTTCATGATTGCTTTCTCTATTTCTACAAGAAATGCAGTTGGGATTTTGAATTGCATTGCATTACACATATAGAGAACTTTTGGTAATATCGCCATTTTGATGATGTTAGTTCTGTCTATCTATGAACAGGGTACATTTTTACATCTTCTAAGATCTTCCTCTAATTTTCTCTTTAGGGTTCTGTAGTTTTCCTTGTATAAAACTTGCACCTCTTTTGTTAGGTTGATTCCCAATTATTATTTTTTTTTTAGTATATTGTGAATGGAGTGGTTGTCCTCATTTCCGTTTCAGAGGATTTGTCACTGATATTCAGGAATGTCTTTGATTTATGAGTGTTGATTTTATATCCTGCCACTTTGCTGAATTCATTTATTAGCTCTATTAGTTTCTTTGTAGACTCTTTTGGGTCTGCTAGGTATAGAATCATGTCCTCTGCAATAGTGATAATATAAGTTCTTCTTTTCCTATTTATATGCCTTTAATTTCTTTTGTCTGTCTAATTGCTCTGGCCAGTGTTTCGAGAACTATGTTGAACAGAAGTGGTGAAAGAGGGCATCCCTGTCTTGTTCCATATTTTAGGGGGAATGCCTTCAATTTTTCTCCATTCAGAATGATGCTAGCGTGAGACTTAGCATAGATTGCTTTTAAAATATTGAGGTATGTTCCTGTTATCCCTAGTTTTTCTAGAGTTTTGAACATAAAGGAATGCTGTACTTTGTCGAATGCTTTTTCTGCATCTATCGAGATGATTATATGGTTCTTATTTTTAAGTCTATTGATGTGATGAATAACATTTATTGATTTCCGTATATTGAACCAGCCTTGCATCCCACGGATGAATCCTACTTGATCATGGTGCACAATTTTTTTGATATGCTTTTGTATCTGATTTGCCAGAATTTAATTGAGGATTTTTGCCTCTAGGTTCATTAGAGATATTGGTCTGTAGTTTTCTTTCTTTGAAGTGTCTTTGTCTGGTGTAGGAATCAGAGTGATGTTGACCTCATAGAATGAATTTGGAAGAATTCCCTCTTTTTCAATTTCCTGAAATAACTTGAAAAGTATTGGTATTAGTTCCTCTTTAAATGTTTTGTAAAACTCTGCTATATACCCATCAGGTCCTGGGCTTTTCTTACTTGGTAGTGTTTTGATGTTTTTTTCTATTTCCTCAATTGATATTGGTCTGTTTAGGTTGTCTATATCCTCCTGACTCAATCTGGGCAGATCATATGACTTAAGAAATTTATCGATGCCTTCACCGTCTTCTATTTTATTAGAGTACAAAGATTCAAAATAATTTCGGATTATCTTCTGTATATCTGAAATATCTGTTATGATGTTGTCTTTTTCATCCCATATGCTAGTAATTTGAGTTCTCTCTCTTCTTGTCTTTGTTAGCATGGCTAATGTTCTGTCGATTTTTTTTATTTTTTCAAAGAACCAAATGGGTTGACGTGTCTGCCGTGCTTGCAGGCCGCTGGGCCTGTTCCGCCTGTCGGTTGCAGGTCTGCCTACCTTGCGGGAGCGGGTGGTGGCTCTGCTCTGGCCCTACTGCCATTGGGGTGTCGTGATTACCATGCTGGCAGATCGCTGGGCCTGTTCTGGGTGCGGGCAAAGGCTCTGCTCTGCCCCTACTCCAATTGGGTTGACGTGACTACCACGCCGGTTGGCCGTTGTGCTTGTACTGGGCGCGGGAGAAAGCTCTGCTCTGCCACTACTCCAATTGGGGTGTCATGTCTACCATGGTAGCAGGCCGCTGTGCCTGTTCCGCAGGTCAGTCACAGGTCTGCTTTTGTTGCGGGCGTGGGCGGAGGCCTGCTTGGCCCCTACTACAATTTGGGTGACGTGACTACCACACCAGCTGGTGACTGTGCCTTATCCGGGCACGGGCAGCGGCACTGCTATTTCCCTACTCCATTTGGGGTGACGTGGCTACCACGCCTGCGGACCTGATGAATCTTCCTCTATGTTTCTAGAGAGAATTACGGAGGCATATAGGAGATATACTCCTTTCGTTCCTCATGCAGAGGATCAAAAGGCATCTGTCACAATGGCCTTTATTGGGCATGCTGCCTTGGATATTTAAAGAAAGTTAAAATGCTTAGATGGATTACAAGATATGACTTTGAGACATTTAGTCAGAGAAGCCGAGAAAGTATACTATAAGAGAGAAACTGAGGAAGAGAAGGGAGCAAAAGGACGATAAAAGAAACAAAAGACAGACTAAGGAGTTGACTAAGGTCCCGGTCACAACAACAAAAGGGCCAGAAATTAAGAAACAGGGAGACAGGAAGGGATACCTAGTCCCACGCCAGAGGCCACCCCTGACCTCAGATCAATGTGCCTACTGTAAAGAAAGAGGACACTGGGTTCAAGAGTGCCCTAGAAAGAGGCAGCCAAGCCAGCCAGCCATTCTGACTCTTCAGCATGACTACAAAAGTCGGGGCTCAGATCCCCTCCCTGAGCTCAGCGTATCTTTTGAAGTGGAGGAGACCCCAGTAAACTTTGAAGGGGATACAGGGGCAATAAACTCAGCACTTAAGGCCCCATTGGGCCCTCTATCAAATAAAAGGTCTCTAGTTCAAGGGGCTAATGGCAGTAAATATCGGACTTGTACAACTAAGAGGATCATGGACCTGGGGAAAGGAAAAATCCATCACTCCTTTTTAGTAATTCCAGAATGCCTGGCCGACTTTTTCTGTACGTCATGGGGATGTGAGCATACAGGGGCTGCCTGATGGAACACAAACTCCTCATCAAATTCAGTACACAGCATTGGCCATATTACCAATTAGATAACCAAAACCGATGGCCCCCAGAGGGGTCTCTAGATCCTCAAATTCTGCGTGACCATTTTTTTTTTTAAAGAGAGAGGCGAGAGACAGAGAGACAGAGAGAATTTTTAATATTTATTTTTTAGTTTTTGGCGGACACGACATCTTTGTTTGTATGTGGTGCTGAGGATCAAACCCGGGCCGCACGCATGCCAAGCGAGCGTGCTACAATTGAGCCACATCCCCAGCCCTGTGTGACCTTTTTAACTTCTGCAAGTGCTCAAAAGGGTGAAAGGAGATTCCCCTATGGGCAGGCCTTTTCCATCCTTCACTCATATCCTGAACTATGCTTATCCAATAGATCCTCACCTTCAGCCTTGTGCTCCAGAATCTCTGCTGTCACTCTCACCTCAGCAACCTGATTTCTCCCCTCCAATTATTAGATCAAAAACCCAAACCTCTCCCGGTTCTCAGACCATCGCCCCCTTGCTGAGTTAGCAGGTACTTAGGTTCTCATCCACCGACTCACTCCTCTCTTCTCCTGTCCGTGCCCGCACCGGGTCCCACCAGGTCCTCTTACCAGCTAACACAAAGCTGAAACTAGCAGAGGAGAGCCCTCAGACTCCTATCAAAGATGTAATGAAAATGGCCTTTAAAGTTGCTTTGTCATCACTGAAAACAGTTTACTAAAAATTTAAAGTACCTCACATGCATTTTGGGATACTCACTCTTGTCTTCCCCTCTGCTCTACCTGTTCTGCAGCTCAAGTTTTTGTTACTAGGAAAATACCAAACCCCTTTCCCATTATTCTTTTACATCTCTCCTTCCTTATTCTCAGATCCTCGGAGCTGCTGTCAGCCTCACCTTCCCTGTCTTCCCCTTCTGTACCAGGCCTACAGAAAATTCTTAACTGACTTTCTACAGAAGTCTTCACCATGGCTGACTTTAGGACTTTCAGCAAAAGAGTCCCTATAAAAGAGTTCAATGTAGATAAACTTCCTCTTTTAGTGTTGCCTTGTTCTACTTGGCCACTGGCTAAAAAAATAAGCACTTCTATGCTAGACACCCCATTACTTGTTTTCCACAAAATATATGAACAAGGCCTCTGGCCGTGAGCTGGGGATTTACAGTGATGGCTATATTTCTAAGATAAAGAAGTTACCATCAGGGCTCCATGGTAACAGCTGTCAGGGGCGAAAAATAAGAAAGGTAGGAAAAAGCTCTTTCCCTCCCAGGTGTCCTTGAAAAGTTAACTTGCCCAGAACCGAGGAAAAAACAGAAACAACAACGGCTTTTTTGAACTTCTGCAGACTGTGAACTTCTGAGCCCCTTCCCTTACATGTTGGGTACAAAATTCTGAAAGTACCTATACTTGAGTTTCAGGAGAATAATTGATTACAACAGAAGCAATGCCCTCTGAATATGGTTGCAACCAAATAGGACGGTTTCGCTGTCTTCTTTGCTATCTTAGGTGCCTTGCCTTGTCCGTCCCTACAACAGCATAATTGTATATAATTAAACATTGTTTATGTTTTCATGAAATGGTCAACAGATGTGATTAATTGTGTAATGGTGCAGATGTTTCCCAGAGTGCTCTATCATGATGCAGGTTCATTTGAAGATCAAATAGGGGGGCATACAACCCGTTTCAACTGGGAACATATATCCCTCACTTTAGCCATCCTATTCGGAATAGGAGTTGCTGCAGGGGTGGGCACAGGAACCACTGCCCTCGTCCATGGGACACAACAAATGACCCAATTAGAAGAATCAATATACCAAAACTAAGATATTAGATACCTCCATCAGAGCTTTGCATGAATTTTTAACCTCTCTCTCTGAAGCTGTTTTACAGAACAGGTGAGTGACACAAAACACACACACACACAGAAAAAAAAATAGCAACATATATGTCAATCAAAATTCATCATAAAATATATATCATCCACAGATCCAAAAATATTCATTTTACTGAACATGGAAGCTCACCCATTGGTTAAATATTCAGTTCCAACACGGTTTAGTAGGAGTGATCTCTTCTCACAATTTGTATCTGCCAACTCATCCACCTCACAAGAATGTATGTGTGGTACCAGGTATGATTCTATATATCCATATAAAAATATATGTGCTGAATGGGCTACAGAGAAAGGGAGACAGGAATTCACAATTTGTTAACTTTAAAAACACATGGAGAACTATTTCAACAAAAAATTAACTAGATTTAACTCCTACTCTGTATCATGCAAAAGGCAAGTCCAAATATACACCATGACTCCTCTAAACTGCTTGTATTTCTATTCTGTTTGGGTTATTTTTCTCCATCCTATTAGAAATAGTATTCAGAGTCTGATAGGGTATGTGTTAGTGTCAGGGATTCAGTATTTCGAATAGAAAATAGGAAATTGAATCCAATGTGTATGCAAATATATGCTACACAAAAATCTTCCCACTCTCATCCAGAACAATGCTTTAACATTACTTTCGCCTCAAGTAAGACACAATTATAGGAGAAGAGTTAGAAAATCTGTGAATACCTATCTGGAATGGAAAATGCTCCAGATTTCACATCTTTGGTGGAGGTAGAGGACTTTCTAAAAGTAAGGGACAGGGTAAACACTCCACAAACATGGAGCTCTTTTGGCCTAAGGACTTTTTGAGAATCTCACTCTGAGGTTGGGCACTTGAAATTTAGGTTGTTTTCAGGAGCTTTATCTTCTTTTGTAGTGAGAACATCAAAGGTGGGTCTCCATCACTTTGACCTGAAGGACATGGGTTCTTATTTTCCAATTAACATGAAGCAGGAGGCCTGAATCCTCTCTTTGTTGGTAAACAGTGACCACTGGTGACTAAATGTCTCCCCATGTGAACTGTGAAGCCATTTTGTCCTCCTCCACTTTTTGTGGTGTTTTTCCTGCTGCACTGAGAGTTTAGTATTTGCTTCATAAAATACAAGGAGCCCAACTGAGACACAGTGCTGGAGGGAGTTATGTCACGTGTGGTGGGTCAGGGTGTGCAGGAGAACGCACCAACCAGGCTTCTATCCCTCATAGCTTGCCCCATTGCCCCCTTGTCCATATGACCCTTATTCTGAACATTGCCCTGAAACCTCTACATATAAAAAGATGACTTTACAAATAAGGATCTGCTGGCTGCACCATGTCAGTCACAAGCCATTTGGAATCCCATGGTAGATCCTCATGGCCCTACTACTGATGTTTTTTCACACACCTGCCCACCAGTGCTCTAGGCCCACTACTCAGCAGACTCAAACGTACTGGCATCTCTGTTCTACACCATTTTTATAAAACCCAGTCAATCAAGGCACTGTCTGGTACACTCAGGATCAGCAACTGTACATCCAAAGGTTCTCCAGTGGCAGGTGGCCATGGGAAGTTCAAAAATTTCATGGTATTTATCTAGCCATTTTCAAAGATGAAGTTGGAGAAACTGTGGGTTTCAATTCATTAAGGAACCATTAAATTTAGAGGAAGCACATTTCAATGAATAATCTAGAGAACTCTCACAGGCAAGGGTTCCCAAAGACTGGCCAAAAGGTCACATGAAGCCAGCCCCATTGAGGTCTACAATGTAAGGTCCATGTGTGTTTTGACTCTCAACTATGGCTTCCAAGTCTTTCAGAATAAAATCATGTGATATCCTGGCTGAGATTCCCAGTGCTCTGTGGAAAGCCACCCTGGGCTTAGATCTCAGTGTCCAAGGGCTACTCTCATGTGTGGCCTCCAAAAATCCCAACACAATTCATGGCAATACTTCTCTGAAGTCAGTTCCATAACGCATTCTCTAAGAAGAATCACACCAGAGTTCAAGCCCAGGTGGACCCAGGCATCTCTTACAACCACCACACAAATGACCACAATTAAAACTAAAACACTCCCACATGCTCCTCATCTTCTTCCACATAGACATTCATCATAAACTCTGGCTGGAGGTTTCCATGAAGGGCACAGCCCAATACACTGTTCAAAATAAGCACCCTTGTCCCTCATTTGCCTAAAGTCAGGGTGGCCTGGACACCCTTGCTGTGAACCAAGAGTGATCAAATAGGCCTGCCCTATATCTGATCTGCTTCTCCAATTTGAGGACTAATGACTGTCTGGTATAGATTCTTTATGTGAATTGGTATCATAGAAAACCCAAGCCCCTATCGGCTAGCCTCTGCAGGTATTTGAAGAAATTATTTGACCCAAAAGATCCCTATTCTCACTTGATTTAGCTCAGGAAGCTTACAGAGGAAAGTGAGAGACTTCATCCACAATGACTGCTCTTTTGGCCATTTTGGTTTTGGATGCACACTTGGAAACTTTCTTTAGATCCATCAGGTGCTGAGAATCTAAGCCACTGCCACCACACCGGGCCAAGTGGCTGTTCCAGACACATCCCTTTCCAAAGCAATTAAGCAAAGAGCCACAGGTGATGCCCATTCATTTCCATTTGAAAACTGTTTTCTTCAGGCTTCACAAAGGGTTGGCCTGAGGCAAAGACCTTCCTGACATTCAGGGTAATAGAAACATAAGTAAGCAAATGGCCCAAAGCAGGGTTTCTCCACTGAGACTTTACTGGTCACACTGATATCTGAGTTTTCTGAGATGCTCCCATTCCCTTCAGCTATCCAGTACATGGCCATGTAACAGAGCTTGGACGTGGTACATATCTTGGAAACAAAACCATGAGGACACTCTGGAGAGTGGCCAGTATTCAGGAAGAAAAGAGGAACTTAGGAAGATAGTAGCTGTTCACCTTCCATTAGGCAAGCCGCACTCCATTCTTAAATTGGGTGAGAAGAATGCTGGGGAGCTTTATACTAGACAGGACACAACTATTGATGCATTCGCATTTCAAATGTCTACAACCACGGATACAGTGGGATACACAGACATAGAAACACTCGTGTTGTCAAACGACTTTCTAGAAACTTTCCAGTCCAAACCTACATGAGACAAAACCACAATCTCACACCGACACCCACAACGGCACCTCCTTCCCCCAAGTATGACTGTGACTATCCTGAGTGTCCTCTGACTGGTGGGCCATACTATGTTTCCACGAAATGGCCTGTCCTATCTCAGATCTGGTCTTCTTTGCAAACTTTTTGAAGTTGTCAGGAGCCATGGTTGAGCCACTACCTGCTTTCTCAGAAAAAGCCGCTCTTCAGAGCTCTCCTGAAATTTGGCCATCATCACATAAGTAGGTACCAAGAAACACTGACTCTGTCTTTGGTAAATTCAAACAATTGAGACCACTGGGACTGAAACTAAGACTTGCTCTGGGTGCATGGCTTCCTGGATCCCAAGTTCAGAGAGTTCCATCACCAAGGAAGTGTTGTAGGTCACTTCCTTCAGGAACTGAATGAGGTCACTGCGATGGAAAACCACTTTGTCCTAACAGTTGCTTCCAATGGTCCCATGAGATGGAGGCTGCCCCTACTTCCTGTGACGCTTTCACAAGTAAGAATGGTATATCAACCATAGGCATCCGGGAACAGCTCTGTACACAGGCCTGGTTTGGTCCATTTAATCTACATTAAGAAGAGAGAGGCTGATTCAGACACATTCCTTCATTCTGACCAGGTTGTTTGACATGGAAGTTGATATGGATTTGACTTTTACTCTCTCAGGTCCTTCATAGGTAAAAAGGTCGGTCAAAAGTCGGAGGAAAAGTCCACCAAGAGACTGTCTCATGCCACAGCAAAGGGTTTATTGGGCGTCCAGCATGCTGGGGCTCAGAGCTAACTTCAGAGGAGCAAAGAACAAAGAGCCCCAAGAACAACTTGAGCAGAGTTTATTTACATTCTTTAGAGAGGGCAGGGACTTTGCATACATCATAGCCTCCTTTAGCAAATCAACATACCACGGGAAAATCAAATAACAACCCAAAAACATGATTAGCACATTCATTGGCAGGAAGAGGTCGGACAGGGGGTGATTGGTTAGCCCTGAGAAGGGTTATACGTTTAAACTGATTGGTTGAAGCCCTGAGATGTATACGTGATTAGCTGCACGGTTTCTGGGAAGGGGTTGTTTAGTAACTAGGTGGTCAGGGAAGATTTCAACACACATCTAATTGGCAGTTCCGGGAATTGTCTTAACTGCCACAGGAATTTCAGGTTCTGAGTGCAGCTTGGAAACTTTACAAAACCTGGTTCTTTATGTTTCAATTTTAATTTCTTTTATTCTTTCATTTCCCACTCCTTTTTCTTACTACATTTAATCTTAAAAGTAATGAATCATAATTATTGCGGGGTCTCACACTCTATTTCTGCCAGTGGAGCGTATTTCTGTCGGATTACCATGAGTTTTTCCTGCCCAATTTGAGCCTGGAGAAAGGAAACTAAGCGGTTAAGCAAACAAGGTCCCACAGTTAGCAACACCATAAGGATGATCAGGGGTCAAGCTAAGCCTGATAGGAGTGTAGTTAACCAGGGGGACTGGGTAAACCATGACTCAAACCACCCTTGTTGAATCTCCCTTTCTCTCTGGCGCTCTTCAAGGCATTTTCTCAATTTACTCATGGATTCTCTTACAACTCCAGTATGGTCAGCATAAAAACAACATTCTTCTCTCAGTGCAGCACAGAGGCCCTGCTCCCTCATGAAGAGGAGGTCTAATCCTCGCCTGTTCTGTAAAACAACTTCAGAGAGAGAGTTTAAGGATTCCTACAGCACTGTGATGGAGGTCTCTAATGTCTTCCAGTCTTGATCTATTGCTGTTTCTAATCAGGCCATTTGTTGTGACCCATGGATGATAGCAGCTGTTCCCGTACCCACTCCTGCAGCAGCTCCTATCCTCAATAGGATAGCTAGAGTAAGGGACACTGGATGACAGCAAAATCAGGTTGTTTGTCCCCCTAGTAGACCTTAAAATGATTCTGCATCATAATAAAGAAGCCTGGGGAGTATCTGCACCATTACACAATAATTTACAAAGCTGTCAAATACATGGGTTGAAATGCAAGGAGTTCTGACTGTGTGGAGTTCAGTACAATTAAGGTTCCTTTAATTAGTTCCCAGGGGCAGGAGTCAACTGTACTCTGGACTGGGGAAGTAGGCAAAGATGGAAACTGGGAAGTATGAGATGGTAGAGGGGTTCTGGTAGATCTAGGCATGGGAGGTTTTGGAGGCTTAATTCCTGGCTTGAGGGGATTGGGCCCTATTGCTGTGGGATTTTCCTCCTTTTTAAGCAGGATGGTGAACCAGTAACCAACGTCATAACGAGGGCCATAAATATAGAATCGCATTTCCCACGTATTTTCCATAGACCATGTTGTTCTGAGGTAGCCCCTTCCTTTGGAAGTGAAAGTTATATTGAGGGGGTAACATAGACTATTCTTCCACAGCGAGTTTTTGACACAACTTGGCTAGCGGCACATTTCTTGGGATCAATCCAGGTGTCATTTTTTCCAACCTGAATGATACTGTCTGGGGAGTTTGGGTTCAACCATGTAGCTCCCGTTTGTTCACAACCCCAAGATCTAAAATAAATGTCACTGGGTCCTCCACAGGTTTGGGCCTGTTTGCGACTTCAGAAATCAGCTGGGCACACATAAAAATCAAGACTGGCTAGTTTACACCTGAGCTGGGGAAGATGATATCCATTAATTCATGGGGTAAGGTGGTTTATGTTGCCCTGGTTTGGGTTTGAGTGGGATCTGTGTGGAGTCCTCTATGTCAGGGAGATCCTAGTCAGAGAGGCCTATGGCAAGCTGACAAATTTCCAGGTAGAGAGATGGCCACCAAGTCCATAAGAGGGCTGTATGTGAAATAGACCACACTACTTGCCCAGTAGGATTTATAGCTGCCATTGTTGCTGAACAGGCTGATGGTGATTAGGACTGCTGGTGGTCAGGGTAAGAATCCATAGCCCTACCCACACGACGGACATGCAACTTGAGAGGGTTACCAGTCTGTTCCAGTTTCCAGCCGGATGCTGGACAGGGCGCAGGCTTGAGATGGGTAGTCCGGATCCAGGAAGTGATTCCATCCACTTTCACCACTGTAGGTGTTATAAGCAGCACCTGGTATGGTCCTTTCCAGCGGCGATCCAGGGATGATACCTGATGCCGTCTCACATAGACGAAGACTCCCACTTGATATCGATGTGGGGTTCCCTCGTCTCCAGGCTGATAAGCAGTGGCCAACTGTTTCCACAGGTATTGCTGGGTGCTGTGTTTGTTCATGGGCTTTAAGTCTGTCAAGCAAGGGGGTGTGAAAGGAATAATTAAGTCTCAGAGTTGGGGTTAGGTCCCTTACTGGAGGAGGGGCACCATAGAGAATTTCATAAGTGGTGAGTTTACACAAAGAGGAAGAGGGTGTACTTCTTGCACAAAACAGTGCTTAAGGTAGGAGCATAGTCCAATTTTTTATGCCGGTCTCCAAGCTTAATTTCTTTAAAGTCTCTTTGATGGTTCTAATCATCCTTTCTACCTGTCCTGAGCTCTGGGGTCTATAAGCACAATGTAACTTCCAATTAATCTTCAGGGTCCTGGTGAATCCCTGACTTACCTGGGCAACGAATGCCGGTCCATTATTGGACCCTATTACCTTAGGCAGGCCGAACCTTGGAAAAATGTCTTCTACAATCTTTTTGAGCACCGTCTGAGCCGTTTCTTTCTTCATGGGGAAGGCTTCAACCAATCATGAAAGAGTATCTACAAAGACTAGGGGATATTTAAGTCCATACCTTCCTGGCTTAATTTCAGGAAAAGTCCACTTCCCAGAATTGTCCTGGTCTGGTTCCTCGTAAGCGCTTCCCTGCAGGAAGCTTGGATGGGTAAGCATTAACTAATTGGCAGACTTGACAAGCTCTAGTCACCTGCTAAGCTATTTCTTTCCTCTGTGAGTCAGTCATTAATAAATCCTTTCTTCGGTCCTTTAAGAGAGCCTATAACTTCTTTGAGCTTAAGTGGGTGAGCTAGTGTATGTCTTTGACATAAAGGTGGGCTTTTTGAAATTTTAAACTTGGCTCTGTAGGGTCCCAGAGTTCTGTATCTGTCTCCTCACATGATAAGTTGCCTGAATGTTCCAGTGTGGCCAAGTCTCCTGAATTTTGATCCCCCTGGTGTGGAAAAAGTTAACAGAGTCACTCCGTTTAGGGCTGCCAATTAAGCTTCCTCATCTGCCCTTCTGTTTTTAACTGCGATGAGGTCGTTTCCCTTCTGGTGCCCTGGACAGTGCACTATAGCTAGTTCCTTAGTGCCCTGCCCTGCTGAGAGAAGGTGGAGAATCTCAACTTTGTTCTTTATTTTTTTTCCCAGTGGAGGTTAATTTCCCCCTTTGCTGGTAAATAGCCCTGTGCACATTAGCATTGCCAAATGCATAGCGGCTATCAGTGTAATGGTGGCCCTTTTGCCTGTTGCTAGTTTCAATGCTTTCGTAAGGGCAATCAGTTCTGCCTTTTGGACTTATGTCTCTTCTGGGAGACCAGAGGATCAGATGACATTAGTTTTGCTAACTACTGCTGCTCCAGCCCGCCACATACCATCTTGGAGGAAGCTGCTCTCTTTCGTAAACCATACGACTTCAGGGTGAGGCAGTGGCTGGATTTTTCAAGTCTCGTCCTATACTGGTTTCCTCTGACAGTATGTGTTGACACTCATGAGCGACAGGTCCTGATGATTCTTCTGGCAGCCAGGTTGAGTGGAGCAGAAGGTCCAAGAGTTATTCTGTCTTTGCTAATCCAGAGGCTCTGGTAGTGGTTTATTCTGGAGTTTGATAGCCACCTCTCTGGAGGTTGACAGATGATGCTCTCCAGGGCATGGGGGGCTATCATGGATAGCTTCTGTCCCAACGTTCATTAATGAGCATCTTTTATTAGAAGCGCTGCCACTGCTATAGCTCTTAAGCAACGGGACCACCCAGTAGGCACTGGGTCCAGTTTTTTTGATAAGAATGCTACCGACCTTTTCCAAAGTCCCAAATTCTAAGTGAACACTCCCCGTGCTATTCCTTTCTTTTTCTCAATGTAGAGAGTGAAGGGTTTATCTATATCTGGGAGTGCTAAGGCCGGAGCAGATAGCAGCACTTTTTTTGACATTATCAAAAGCTTGTTGGTGCTCAGGGGTCCATTGGAATTGGGCATTACACTTTATCAGCGGGTATAAAGGGGCAGCCAGAGAGGTGAACCCAGGAATCCATCACCTGCAAAAGGCAGCAGTCTCAAGAAACTCTCTGAGTTGTCTCTTATTAGATGGGGGTGGTATCTGCACAATGGTTTGTTTTCTGTTCTCAGTGAGCCATCATTTGCCACCCCTAAGAGAATAACCCAGGAAGATTACTTCTTGCTGACAAATTTGGGCCTTTTGGCAGAAGCCCTATATCCAAGCCGAGCAAGCTCGGATAATAGTGCTTGGGTCCCAGACTTATAGTTCTCCTTGGTGTCCACTGCCAGTAGCAGATCATCCACATATTGGAGTAGGGTGACTTCGGGGTGTGCAGTTCTGAAGTCGTTTATGTCCCTGTGGAGGGCTTCATCAAAGAGAGTGTCGGGGGTTTGAACCCCTGTGGGAGTCTAGTCTAGGTTAGTTGGCCAGATGTTCCAGTTTCTGGGTCTATCCACTCGAAAGCAAACAGCAACTGACTGTCCTTATGTAGAGGCAAGCAGAAGTAAGCATCTTTTAAGTCCAGCACAGTGTACCATTCCCGCTCCAGATTCAGAGTGCTAAGCAAATTATATGGATTGGGTACTGTGGGGTGAATGTCCTGCACTCTGTTGTTGATCTCTCTTAGGTCTTGA
The DNA here is from genome assembly GCF_048772815.1 of Callospermophilus lateralis. Classification (NCBI taxonomy): domain Eukaryota; kingdom Metazoa; phylum Chordata; class Mammalia; order Rodentia; family Sciuridae; genus Callospermophilus; species Callospermophilus lateralis. The sequence continues at coordinate 498,583 of NW_027515613.1, forward strand.
ACAGGACTGTAGTCCCTAGTTCCTGGCTTTCTTACTGGTAGCAGGGGGGTGTTCCAGGCTGATTGACAGGGCCTTAGGACCCCAATGGCCAATTATTTCTGAATATGGGGACTTATCCCATCCTTAGCTTCTTTGCTTAGAGGATATTGTTTAACACTGATTGGAGAGGCCGAGGCTTTTAATTCTACTACTATTGGAGGTTGTTTTACGGCTAGACCTAACCCAGCAGTTTCTGCCCAGGCATTAGGATAATCTTTTATCCATTTCTGTTGTAGTTTGCCTCTTTGATCAGTCCTAGGGGGCACGAAGTGTTGATGTTAATCTTCTACAGACATAGTCAATTCTCTGACTATGGGAGTTTTTACTGAAGGCTTTAGAACATCCACTTGGGGACCATCAGGGTTAAAAGTTACTCTATCCCCGAGTTTGGTAAGCAGATCCCTGTGCATCAATGGGGCTGGGCATTCTTGGATTTCTAGGAAAGAGTGGTGGACTTTTCATTTTCCTACTTCCATAATCCTCTTAGTTGTCCAAGCCTGATATGTAGTGCCATTAGCCCCTTGAACTAGGGACCATTTATTTGATATGGGGCCCAGTGAAGCCTTAAGGGCTGAGTATACTGCTCCTGTATCCACTTCAATGTTCACTGGAGTCCCCTCCACTTCAAATGTTACCCTGAGCTTGGGGAGGGGATCCGAGCCCTGACATTCCAAGTCCTCTTCTAGAGTCAGCATGGCGGGCTGCCGTGGCTTCTTCTTTTTGGGGCACTCTTTGACTCAGTGTTCTTTTTCTCTACAGTAGGTACATTGATCTGAGGCCAGGGACAGCCTTTGGCGTGGGCCCAAGTATCCCTTTCTGACTCTCTGCTTTTTAATTTCTGGCGTATTTGCTGCTGTGAAGAAAACCTTAGCCAATGCTTTTGTCTGCCTTTTGCTCCTTTCATCCTCCTTTTGTTCCCTTTCCTTCTCTCTCCTCTGTTCCCTCTCCTCCTCAGTTTCTCTCTTATAATATACTTATATACTTATACTATATACTTATAATATATATCTTATAATATACTATTTCAGCTTCTCTGTCTAAATCTCTTAAGGTCGTATTTTGTAACCCATCTAGACATTGTAACTTTCTCTTAATATCTTGGGCAGCCTGCTCAATAAAGGCCATTGTAACAAAAGCCTTTTGGTCATCTGCCTGAGGATCAAAAGGAGTATATTTTCTATATGCTTCCTTAATTCTCTCCAGAAACATAGAGGGAGACTCATTAGGCCCTTGGATAATCTCTCTTATATTGGCCAAATTGGTCGGCTCTCTGGCGGCCACTCAGAGACCCGCTATTAGAGCCTGGAGATATGTGGACAGATGCTTCCCACCTTCAAAGGTGTTGGAGTCCCAGTTGGGTCGGTTCATGGGCCCATAGGAATGGAGAGAGAGCATCACAGGGGCTTCTGAGTTTTCTATTATCCGTCGCCGGTGGGTTCCTTTAGGTTGCCCAGCTTCCTTCAGGAGAGGAGGGGTTGCTGCTGCTGCGGGGAAGTCCCCTGGAGGGCTTGGGTCTGGCCCAATTGCCTCTAGCAGTGGAGAGGCTGAGTCAGCGGTGGAAGGATCATCAGGAACTGTGTTGGGGGTTGGGGAGAGAGAGTAGACGATAAGGAGGGGGTGGAGTGTCCAGTCTTGTGACTCAGGGAGAATGGAAGGAAGAGGGAGAGGAGCGGAAAGTTTGAATGATAGGAATGTGGGGGAAGGGGTATATGGCTGTTGATCTGGTTGGCCACGTGGCCCCGGCTGAATGACAATATCTCTGAATTTTCAGATAAGAGGAAAGTGGAAGGATTCTTCTGGGGACATCCGAATTCAAGGATGGGCCATTCTGAAGCACAGAGAGTCTGCCAGGTACAGTGTTTTACTGAAAAAGAAAGATTCTGGGCCCTTGAGTGGACATCAGTCCAATGATCAAGGGTCAGGGACAGAGAAGAGGATGTGCTTCGTCCCATAATGGGAGTTACTCAAACAGGGACAGTGAAGACACAAACACAACACAGACAAAGACAAACAGTAAACGTTTAACATGAGTCCAACGCAAAGATTAGAACTGAGTAACTGGCAATGGGTTAGACAATAAAGACAGACAGTAAACTCAACATGAGTTCAGAACAATGACCAAAACTGAGTTACTGGCAAAACCTGATGGGCTGGCAAATTGAATCCTGAAGCAAAACATAACCGAGTTGAGGAAACTACTATTCCTTGAATTCCCTAATCCTCCGGAGTGTCCCTCAGGGACGTCACCTTGGCTCTGTGACACGTCTGTCACCCCATAGGAGAGAGCTAATGCTCTTCACCAACAGCCACTTTGCCACGCCCTAGCCTGAAACCCGAAACCAGAAAGAGGCGCCTTACTTACCCCGAGAGGAGTCCCTTGAGGTCTTCCGTCCACCGCTGCCGGATATTTCACCTGGGGCCTCCAGATGAAAAGGTGCTGCGAACGTCAAAGGAAAAGACAACAAAGAGGCTTTCTCATGCATCAGCAAAGGGTTTATTGGGGGTCCAGAATGCTAGGGCTCAGAGCTCCCTTCAGAGGAGCAAAGAACAAAGAGCCCCGAGAACAACTTGAGCAGCGTTTATATACATTCTTTAGAGAGCTCAGGGACTTTACATAAATCATAGCCTCCTTTAGGAAATCATCATGTACCACGGGAAAATCAAGTAACAACTCTAAAACATGATTAGCACATTCATTGGCGGGAAAAGTTGGGGCAGGGGGTGATTGGTCAACCCTGAGAAGGGGTATACATTTAAACTGATTGGTTGAAGCCCTGAGATGAATACGTGGTGAGATGCACGGCTTCTGGGAAGGGGTTGTTAAGTAACTAGGTGGTGAGGGAAGATTTCAACACACATCTAATGGGCAGTTCCAGGAATTGTCTTAACTGCCACAGGAATTTCAGGTTCTGAGTGCAGCTTGGAAACTTTACAAAACCTGGTTCTTTACATTTCAATTTCAATTTCTTTTATTCTTTCAGAACCTTACAGTGGAAGGTGAGAGACTTCATTCACAATGACTGCTCTTTTGGCTATATTGGTTTTGGATGCACACATGGGATCATTTTTTTGATCCGTCTGTTGCTGATAATCTAAGCCACAGCCTCACACAGGGCCAAGAGCCTGATTAAGACACATCTCTTTCCAAAGCAATTACTTCTCTGAGGTCAGTTTCAGAACTCAGTCTCTGAGGAGAATCACACCAGTGTTCAAGACCAGGTGGACCCAGTCATCTCTTCCAACCGCCACACAAATGACCACAATTAAAACCAAAACACTCTCACATGGCACTCATCTTCTTACATTTATACACTCATTATACCCTTTGGCTTGAGGTTTCCATAAATGGCGCAGCCCAAGAGAGTGTCCAAAATAAGCTCCCTTGCCCCTCATTTGCCTAACCTCAGGATGGCCTGAACACCCTTCCTGTGAACCAGGATTGATCACATAGTTCTTCCTTTAATACTGCTCTGCTTCTCCAATTTGAGGCCTACTGACTGTCAGGTATAGATTCCTTATGTGATTTGGAGTAATTATTAAACCACAATAACTTTGCAGCGCTTCAAAGAACTCATTTGACCCAAAGGATCCCTATTCTCACTTGGTGGAGGTCAGGAAACTTACAGAGGAAGGCGAGAGACTTCATGCTCAATGACTGATCTTTTTGCCATTTTGGTTTTGAATGCACACATTGGATCTTCCTTTAGATTCATCAGTCGCTGATAATCTAAGCCACAGCCTCAAACAGAGCCACAAGGCTGATTCAGACACATACTTTTCCAAAGCAGTTAAGCAAAGAGCCACAGGTGATGCCCATTCACTTCCATTTTAAAACTGTTTTCTTCAAAATTCACAAAGGGGTGGCCTGAGGCAAAGACCTTCCTGACTTCAGGGTAACAGAACAATAAGTCAGCAAATCCCAATGCAGGGTTTCTCCACTGAGACTTTCTTGGTCACACTGATATCTGAGTTTTCTGAGATGCTTACAATTCCCTTCAGCTATCCAGTACATGGACATGTCACAGAGCTTGGAGGTGGTACATATCTTGGACAAAAAACCATGAGCCTATTCTGGAGAGTGGCCAGAATTCAGAAAGAAAACAGTAACTTAGGAAGATATTAGGTGTTGCCCATCAAAAACCAACCAGCAGTTCTTTCCTAAAATGGGCAGGATGAATGCTGGGAAGCTTTCTACTAGACAGGATACATCCATTAATCCATTCTGTTTTCTAATGTGTACAACCAAGGACACAGTGGGATACATAGACAGAAACACACTCGCCTTGTCAAAGGACTTTCTAGAAACAGTCCACTCTAAACCAAACAAACCGCCTTTCCTACCTATTCTCAGAACATGAGACAAAACCACAAACTCACACCCACACTCAAAAAGTCACCTCCTTCCCCCAAGTAAGTCTATGACTATTCAGAGTGTCCTCTGACTGGTGGGCCATACTATGTTCCCCCAAAATGGCCTGTCCTGTCTCAGGTCTGGTCTCCTTGTCCATCTCTGTGAAGTTGTATGGAGCCTGTGCTGACCACTACCTGCTTTCTCATTAAAGGCCCATCTTCAGAGCTCTACTTGCATTTTGTCATCCTCAAACCATTAGGTACCAAGAGAGACAGACTCTCTCCTTGGTAAATCCAAACAAGTAAGTCCACTGGGAATGGGACGGGGACTGGCTCTGAGTGCCTGGCTTCCTGGATCCCAAGTTCAGAGAGTTACATCACCAAAGAAGTGAGGTAGGTCAATTCCAACAGGAAGGGAATGAGGTCACTGCCTTGGCAACCACTTTGTCCTAACACTTCTTTCCAAGGGTCCCTTGAGATGGAGGCTGCCCCTACTTCCTGTGACACTTTCAGAAGTTAGAATGGTATATCAACCATAGACACCCAGGAGAAGCTCTCCACACAGGGTTGGTTTGGTCCATCTTCTTTATATCAGTAGGAGAGAGGCTGATTCAGACACATCACTTCATCCTGAACAGGTGGTTTGCCATGGAAGATGACTTTTGCTCTCTCAGGTTCTTCATAGCTGCTACATCTTCTCTAGGGATCATTTCTGCATCAAACTTTGAGATTCTCAACAGGTGGAAGATCCCCTACATTCGTGTATTGTAAGACCAACTCTGTCCCTGCTCTTTTGTGAAGTTAGATTGAGGGAACAGTGTATGGTTAGGGTTAATAACATATTCTATTTGGGTTAGGAAACATTCTGCGGGATGAATAATGGTATTGGGAACCTGCGATATTCACAAGAATATATAGGTGAAATATAAGTATGAAACCTGAAATCTAGGTACGATTTGAATCCCAGAAGGGCATTGGGCCCTTTAGTGAGATACTTAGCTTTGAATTATGTTCTGCACAGATATCTCAGATAAATCGATGTGCAATGGCAGAGGACCTTGTACCTTGGATGATTAAATGTCCTAGAGAACATTAAGTCAAAAAGGAATAGTCGGCAGGATTAGGAAGGTAGTCAGTAGGTTCAGAAAAAAGAGTGAATATAGGATTTGGACAAAAGTTTCATTAGCAATAGGGTTTTGGGTAGATAGTGAACGTAAATATGAGCACATATGAAGAGTCAGTCACAATGATGAACTGGGGAAAATATGTAGGAAAGCAGATATCATTAGAGACATTAGGAAATCAGGCAAAGTATAATGAAATAGGGTTAGACATTTTCAACATGGTTGAGGTTAAATATATAATCTTAGGAAGAAAGACATATGTTGCCTCCAATAGGATTGACATTTGAGAGCATTAGGCAACCTGGACATGGTTGTTTTTAGTAATCCATGCTCACTTTCCATTTTGCTTAGGTGAAAGGTTAATTAAATAGGCACTTGTCACTTCCTGTTTTTCTGTATGCTTAACAAACCACTGTTGAAATTTTGAGAACTGTTTGCTAATTTTGTTCCCAGAATGTGCTGTCCCCAAATGCCAAACTGCAGAATATACTCCCTCACCCAGGTGCACGCAAACCGCACACTCACCCTGACCCATCAATAAATTTCCCTTTCTGCCCTCTCCAAGAAAAGTATATAAGTTCTGTTAAAGCTGTTCTCAGGCTCTCTGCTCTATTAAAATGAGCTCTGAGCCCCAGCATGCTGGACCCCCAATAACCTCTTTGCTGTGGCTGAGTGTAAATGGTATACTGTTCTGTACTTAAAAGATGCTTTTTTTGCTTGCCTCTGCATAAAGATAGTCAGTTCCTGTTTGTTTTCGAGTAGGTAGACCCAGAAACCAGAACGTCTTTTCAAGTGACTTGGACTAGACTCCCACAGGGGTTCAAAAACTCCCCCACTCTCTTTGATGAAGCCCTTCACAGACTTTTCAACAACTTTAGAACTATGCAACCCAAAGTCATTCTGCTTCAATATGTGGATGTCCAGCTACTGGCAGCCAACACCAAAGAAAACTGTGAGTCTGAGACCCAAGCACTATTATATGAGCTTGCTCAACTCAGGTAGAGAGCTTCGGACAAAAAGGCCCAAATTTGCCAGCAAGAAGTAATCTTCCTGGGGTATTCCCTTAGGCACGGTAAATGATGGCTCACTGAGCCCAGGAAACAAACCGTTGTGCAGATACCACCCCCATTTAACAGGAGACAACATAGAGAGTTTCTTGGGACTGCTGGCTTTAGCAGGTTATGGACCTGGGTTTGTGTTCTTAGCTGCTCCTTTATACCCGCTGTTAAATAAGAATGCCCAATTCCAATGGACCCTTGAGCACCAGCAAGCTTTTGATAACATCTAAGAACACTGACAATGAACTCCTCAACTTCAGTGAGCCCAGCCTGCAATTTCAGAAAGCCCTACACTATGTTAAAAATGTACATCAACTCAATCAACTTGGTTCAAAAAAACTGCAGGCATTACTGTAGGATCAAGAACAGAGTTTTAGACTAACTCACTCACAGTGAAAGGAAATAATTGAATGGTTAACAAAAGCCTGTCAGTTCTGTCAATTGGTTAATGCTTACCCTTCCAAGCTTCCTGCAGGAAAGCACCTATGAGGAACCAGACCAGGACAAATCTGGGAAGTGGACGTTTCTGAAATTAAGCCAGCAAGGTATGGACTTAAATATCTCCTAGTCTTTGTAGATACATTTTCAGGATGGATTGAAGCCTTTCCCACCAAAAAAATAAAAGAAAACCGGCACGAATTGTGGTCAAGAAGTTCCTGAAAGATATTTATCAAAGACACGACCTGCCTAATGTAACATGGTCTGATAATTGAACAGCCTTCATGGGCCAGGAAAATCAGGGGTTAGCCAGGACCCTAGGGATTAATTGGAATTTACATTGCGCTTATAGACCCCAGAGCTCAGGACACATAAAAAAAATAAATAGAACCATTAAAGAGAACTTAACGAAATTAAGCTTAGAGACCGGCATAAAAGATTAGACTATGCTCCTGCCTTATGCACTGTTTCATGCAAGAAATACTCCCTTTGTTTCTTTGTGTAACCTCACCCCCTATGAAATTCTCTATGGGGCCCCTCCTCCACTAAGAGACCTAACCCCAACTCTAAGACCTAAGGATCCCTTCCACACACCCTTGCTTGACAGACTTAAATGTCTTTTAAGAACTCAGCTATACCTGTGGAAACAGGTGGCTACTGGCTTCCAACCTGGGGACGAGGGGAATCCACGTTGATATCAAGAAAGAGACTTCCTCTGAATAAGATGACATCAGGTGTCATCCCTGGAACCCCACTGGAAAGGAACATTCCAGGTGCTACTTATAGCACCTACAGCAGTAAAAGTAGAGGGAATCACTTCCTGCATCCATGCCTCTCATCTCAAGCTTGTGCCATGTCCAGACTCTGGCTGGAAACTGGAAAAGACTGTTAACCCTTTCAAATTGCATATTCGCCACGTGGGTAAGGCTATAGACTCTCTCCTTGGCCACCCGTAGTCCTAACGCTCATCAGCCCCTTCAGCAGCGATGGCTGATCACAAATCCTACTAGACAAGAAGTATGGTCTATCTTGCATACAGCCCCCTTAGGGACCTGGTGGCCATCTCTCCACCCAGACATTTGTCAGCTGGCTATAGGTCTTTCCTATTAGAATATCCCTGATGAAGAGGATCCCATTAAAATTCCATTAAATCCTTTCTGTACCATAGATAATGGAAACAAACATTATGGTTGTAGGGACAGGCAAGCCAGATGCAGGTTGGCTAGCCTATATTAGTATGTTTGTCCGGCAGACTATCAAAGCCACAAACCGCCATGGCTGTGTGGGGGAAAAGCCGACTTCTTCTGTAAGTCATGGGGATTTGAGCATACAGGGGCTGCCTGGTGGAACCCAAAATCCTCATCAAATTCAGTACACAGCATTGGCCATATTACCACTTAGACAACCCAAACTGATGGCCCCCAGAGGAGTCTCTAGATTCTCAAATTCTGTGTGACCTTTTTAACTTCTGCAAGTGCTCAAAAGGGTGAAAGGAAATTCCCCTATGTGAAGGCCTTTTTCCTCTTTTGCTCACATCCTGAACTATGCTTCTCCAATAGTTCCTCAAACTCAGCCTTCTGCTCCATACTCTCTGCTGTCAGTCCCACCTCAGCAAACCTGATTTCTCTTCTCCAATTACTAGATCAAAAACCGAAACCTCTGCCGGTTCTCAGAGCATTGCCCCCTTGCTGAGGTAGCAGGTACTGAGGTACCCATCCACCCACTCACTTCTCTCTTTTCCTGTCAGTGCCCACACCGGGTCCCACCAGATCCTCTTACCACCTAACCCAAAGCTCAAACCAGCTTAGGAGAACCCTCAGACCCCTATCGAAGATGTAATGAAAATGGCCTTTAAAGTTTCTTTGTCATCACTGAAAACAGGTTACTAAGAATTTAAAGTCCCTCACAGGCTTTTTGGGATACTCACTCCTGTCTTCCTTTCTGCTCTACCGGTTCTACTGCTCAATTTATGTTGCTAGGAAAATCCCAAAACCCTTTCCCATTATTCTTTTACATTTCTCCTTCCTTATTCTCAGATCCATGGAGCTGCTCTCACCCCCCGCCTTCCCCGTCTTCCCCCTCTGTACCAGGCCCACAGAAAAATCTTCACTGAACTTTTCCAGAAGTCTTCACCATGGATGACTTTAGGACTTTCAGCAAAAGAGTCTCTATAAATGAGTCAGTGTAGATTAACTTCCTCTTTTTCTGTTGCCCTGTTCTACTTGGCTACTGGCTGGAAAAATCAGCACTCCTAAGCTAGACACCCCCTTAATAGTTTTTCACAGAATGTGTGAAAAAGGCCTCTGGCCTTGAGCTGGGGCTTCACAGAGATGGCTACATTTCTAAGATAAAAAGTTACAAACTGGGCTCCATTGTAACAGTTGGCAGGGGGATAAAAGAAAAGGAAAAAAAAAAAGCTCTCTGCCTCCCAGGTGTCCTTGAAAAGTTAACTTGACCACAATAGAGGAGAAAACAGAAAAAAAAAGCTTCTTTTTTTGAATTTCTGCAGACTGTGAACTTCTGAGTCTCTTCTCTTTCATGTTGGGTACAAAATTCTGAAACTACCTAAACTTGGGGTTCAGGGAGTTAATTGATTACAACAGAAGCAATGCCCTCTGAATCCGGTTGCAACCAAATAGGACTGTTTCCCTGTCTTTGGTGCTATCTTAAGTGCCGTGCCTTGTCCGTCCCTACAACAGTATAATTCTATATACTTAAACATTGTTTATGTTTTCATGAAATGGTCAACAGATGTGATTAATTGTGTAATGGTGAAGATGTGTCCCAGATTGCTCTATAATGACCCAGGTTCATTTGAAGTTCAAACAGGGGGGCATACAACCCGGTTCCACTGGGAACATATATCCCTCACTTTAGCCATCATATTAGGAATTGGAGTTGCGGCAGGGGTAATCACAGGAACCACTGCCCTGCTCCATGGTACACAACAAATGACCCAAATATAAGCAGCAAGAGACCAAAACTTAAAGATAATAGAAACCTCCATCACAGCTTTGCAGGAATCTTTAACATCTGTATCTGAATTTGTTTTACACACCAGTTGAGGTTTGGACCTCCTCTTCATGAGAGAAGGGGGCCTTTGTGCTGCATTGATATAAGAATGTTGTTCTGATGCCGACCATACTGAGGTTGTAAAAAAAACCTATGAGTAAAATAAAAGGATGCCTTGAAAAGCGTCAATGAGAGGGAGACGCCCAAAAAGGGTGGTTTGAGTCTTGGTTCACACAGTCCCCCTGGTTATCTACGCTTTTATCAACCCTGGCCTGTCCAATAATAATCCTCATATTATTTCTAACTATAAAACCCTGTTTGCTCAACCATGTAATTTCTTTACTCCAAGCTCAAATTGGACAAGTTAAACTTATGGTAATACCCCACTAGCAGACATAGAATGTGACACGCCCCAATAATCACTTTTATGATTAAAAGTAGCAAGAAGAAGAAGTGCGGAATGAAAGGTTAATAAAAAAGGTACTTGTAACTTCCTGTTTTTCTGTATGCTTAACAAAACACTATTGAAATCTTGAGAACTGTTTGTAATCTTGTTCCCAGATTGTGCTGTCCCCAACTGCCAAATTGCAGAATGTATTCCCTCACCCACTTTCACACTAACCGCCCACTCGCTCTGACCCATGAATAAATTTCCGTCCCTGCCCTCTCCAAGGAAAGTATATAAGCTCTGCTTAAGCTGTTCTCAGGGCTCTCTGCTCTATTCATGTGAGCTCTGAGCCCCAGCTTGCTGGACCCCCAATTAACCCCTTGCTGTTGCATGAGACACTCTCTTGGTGATCTCTTCCTCCAACGCTTGCAGGAACATTACTTGGATGTTTGAATGTAGAAGAGAAAATCCAGTCATAAAGGGATAGTCGGTAAGATTAAGAAGATAGTCGGTAGGTTTAGGAAGAAGAGTGAATATAGGATTTGGAAAACAATATCTTTAGCAATAGGGGTTCGGTTAGAGAGTGAATGTAAATGTCAGCACATGTGAACAGTCACAATAATGAAGTGGGGAAAATATGTAGGAAAGCAGATATCAATAAAGACATTACAAAATCAGACAAAGTATAAAGTGAGTGATACAATTAGACATTTTCAACAGAATTGAGTTAGAATATATAATCTTAAGAAGAAACAAAATGTAGTCACCAATAGGATTGACATTTGAGAGCATTAGGCAACTTTGACATGGATGTTTTTTGTAATCCATGCTCACTTTCCATTTAGGCTTTGGTACAATCACAAGTGTGACCTTTACATTTGTCTCCAGAATACTACTGTGATAAAATGTATATGTAGATGTGGTGACATGAGTGTTTCTTCCACTATTTCTGGGAGCAATATTTTGAAGACATATAAATGGGTATTGGGGGTACAAAAATGTGTACACTGTGTCATTGAATATAGAGATAATGCATGAATAGACCATAAGTGAATAAATAATATAACTGGTTCCACATTAAATAACAGATTGAATAGATATCTGAAAATATATAAGAAATCTTATATTGATATACAATCATTCATTCCAACCAGTGATACATCTAATATTAATATTAGGGTTACGGTTTATCATGAAGATATGTTAGTTTTGCTACAAAAGTAATTATGGAAATCAAAAATAATGTGTTTGGAAAGAGTTAGTCACAATGCTGACAATATGTAAACAAGGCCTCTGAGCTTGAGCTGGGGCTTCACAGAGATGGCTACATTTCTAAGATAAAGAATTACCAACTGGGCTTCATGGTAACAGCTGGCAGAGAGAGAAAAAAAAGAGAAGAAAATAGCTCTGCCCCATTCCCGGTGTCCTTAAAATGTTAACTTGCCCAGAACAGAGAAAAAAAAACAGAAACAAAAACTGCTTTTTATGAACTTCTGCAGAATGTGAACTTCTGAGCCCCTCCCTTACATGTTGGGTACAAAATTCTGAAACAATTTAAACTTGGGGTGCAGGGGATTAAATGATTACAACAGAAGCAATGCCCTCTAAATCCGGTTGTAACCAAATAGGACTGTTTCCGTGTCTTCGGTGCTATCTTAGTTGCCTTACCTTACCTTGTCCATCCCTTTTCTCATGAAAAGACCAGTCAAGAAACATGGAGGAATGCATGTGCTCTGAAGCAGGAAGTGATTGATAGTGAAACAAATGCCTATAAATTTTCTAACTTATGGATGAAATATATATCCTATGATGTGCATTAATTGAAGAAATAGTAATCTACCAGTGTTGAATAAAAATGAACGTCAAAATACACATCATGTCCGATTGGAATCTACTTGCATTGATGTTAAACTGGGTCAGGTACTGTAGAAATATTAGGATTTGTGTGCATCATTCACTGAAGTTACTTTTCAGTATAGGAAAGAAATATGTTTTTCAGGTGAATGAATATTTCTAAGAATAATCTTTGGAAAGTTGATTATAAATTTACGTATATGAATATGAATGAATTTGGTGAGTGTAAAATAAGACACATATTTCATATTATGAAAAATCTGGAGAGTATATATATATGTGTGTGTGTGTGTGTGTGTGTGTGTGTGTGTGTGTGACTAAAGTCACGGTGGCCTGGACACCCTTCTTGTGAACCAGGAGTGATCAAACAGGTCTGCAATTAATACTTTTCCACTTCTCCAATTTGAGGCATTCTGACTTTGGCATTTAGATTCTTTATGTGAAATGGAGTCAAGAAAAAACCGAAGCACCTATGGACTAGCCTCTGCATGGTTTTGAAGAATTCATTTGACCCAAAGGATCCCTATTCCCACTTGATGGAGGTCAGGAACCTTACAGAGAAAGGCGAGAGACTTCATCTACAATGACTGCAATTTTTGCCATTTTGATTTTGTATGCACACATGGGATCTTTCTTTACATCCACCAGGTGTTGGTAATCTAAGCCACAGCCTCACACAGGGCCAAGAGACTGATTAAGACACATCCCTTTCCAAAGCAGTTAAGCAAAGAGCCACAGGTGATGCCCACTCATTTCCATTTGAAAACTGGTTTCTTCAGGCTTCACAAATGTGTGGCGTGAGGCAAAGCCCTTCCTGACATTCAGGGCAAAAGAACAATAGGTAAGCAAAAGGCCCATAGCAGGGTTTCTCCACTGAGACTTTACTGGTCACACTGATATCTGAGTTTTCTGAGATGCTCGCCATTCCCTTCAGCTATCCAGTACATGGCCATATCACAGAGCTTGGAGGTGGTAAATATCTTGAACACAAAACCATGAGCCTATTCTTGAGTGTAGCCAGAATTCAGGAAGAAAACAGGAACTAAGGAAGTTTGTAGGTGTTGCCCTTCGATAATGCAAGCCACAGTCCATTCATAAATTGGGCAGGATTGATGCTGGGAAGCTTTCTACTAGACAGGACCCATACATTGATGCATTCTCTTTTCTAATGTCTGCAACAACAGACACATTGGGATACACAGACATGGAAACACTTGCCTTGTCCTATCACTTACTAGAAACGGTTCACTCCAAACCAAACAAACCGCCTTTCTTACCTTTTCTCAGAACATGAGATAAAACCACAAACACACAACAAAAACCACAAAGGTATCGCCTTCCCCCAAGTAGGTCTGTGACTATTCGGAGTGTACTCTCACTGGTGAGCCTTACTATGTACCTCCAAAATGGCCTGTCCTGTCTCAGATCTGGTCTCTTTGGCCAACTCTGTGAAATTGTCAGGAGCCCGTGGTAAGCCACTACTTGCTTTCTCTGGAAAGGCCAGTCTTCAAAGCTTTCCTGGCATTTGGCCATTTTCACATCAATAGATACCAAGAAAGACTGACTCTGTCCTAGGAATATCCAAACAAGTGAGCCCACTGGGACTGGGACTAGGACTGGCTCTGGGTGCCTGGATTCCTGGATCACAAGTTCAGAGAGTTCCATCACCAAGGAATAGAGATGAGGTCACTTCCTTCAGGAACTGAATGAGGTCACTGCCTTTGCAACCACTTTTTCCTAACAGTTGCTTTCAAGGGTCCCATGAGATAGATGCTGTCCCTATTTCCCGTGACACTCTCACCAGTTAGAATAGTATATCACCCATAGGCACCCGTGAACAGCTCTCCACACAGGCCTGGATTGGTCCATCTTCTGTACATTAGGAACAGAGACACTGAGTCAGAAACAACCCCTCTCCAGACAGGGTTGTTTTCCATGGAAGATGACTTTTGCTCTCTCAGGTCCTTAATAGCTGCCTACATCTTCTCCAGGGATTATTTCTGCATGGACCTTTGAGGTTTTCAGCAGGTGATATATCCCCTACATTCCTATATTGTAAGACCAAGACTTTCCCTGCTCTTTTATAAAGTTAGAATGAGGGAATAGTATATGGTTTGGGTTAATTACTTGTTCGATTTGGGTTAGGAATCATTTTGCTGGATGAATAATGGTATTGGAAATCTGCAATATTTATAAAAATATAGAGGTGAAATATATGTATGAAAACAGAAATCTAAGTAATATTTGAAGCCCAGAAAGGGATTGGGCCCTTGATTGGGAGACTTAGCTTTGAATTATGTCCTGCACAGATGTCTCAGATAAATCAATACACAATGGCATCGGACCTTGTACCTTGAATGATTGAATGTCGAAGAGAACATTCATTCAAAAAAGGATAGTCAGTAGGATTTGGGAGATAGTCGGTAGATTCAGAAAGAAGAGTGAGTATAGGATTTGGACCAAAAGTTATTTAGCAATTGGGTTTCAGGTAGAGAGTGAATGTAAATGTCAGCACAAATGAACAGTCAAAATGATGAACTGGGAAATTATGAAGGAAAGCCTATATCAATAGAGACATTAGGATATCAGGCAAAGTTTAAAGTGAGTGATAGGATTAGACATTTTCAACAGGGTTGAGTTTGAATATATAATCTTAGAAAGAAACAAGTATGTAGTCAACAATTGGATTGACATTTGAGAGAATTAGGCAACCTGGACATGGATGTTTTTAGAAATCCATGCTCACTTTAAATTTAGACTTTGGTACAATCATAAGTGTGAAATTTGCTTTATTTTCCAGAATATTACTGTGATAAAATGTATATGTAGATCAGGTGACATGAGTATTTCTTCCACCATTTCTGGGAACAATATTTTGAAGACGTATAAATGAGTATTGGGGGTAGAATGGGGTGTAGTATCTGTCTAAGAATATAGAGATAATGCAAGAATAGACCATACTGTGAATAAATAATATAATTGGTCCGCTTTAAATAATGGACTGAGTTGATATCTGAAAATATACAGAAAATCTTATATTGATATTAAATCATTCATTCCAACCAGTTATACTTCTAATGGTAATATTAGGGTGATATTTCATCATGAAGAGTGTGTGAGTTTTGCTTCAAAAGTGATTATGGAAATCGAATATAATGTGTTTAGAAAGAAGTCTCATGAAAAGTCTTGTCAAAAAACATGGAGGAATACATGTGTTCTGAAGAATGAAGTTATTGAAAGTGAAACAAATGCCTATAAATTTGCTAACTTGTGTATGAAATATATATCTTATGATGTGCATAAACTGAAGAAATAGTAATGTACAAGTGTTGACTAAAAATGAACATCAAAATACACATCATGTTCCATAAATATCTACTTGCATTGGTGTTAAACTGGGTCAGTTACTGTAGAAATATTAGGATTCGTATGCACCATTCACAGAAGTTAGTTTTTAGTTCTAGGAAACAAATATGTATTTTAGGTGGATGAATATTTCTGAGAATAATCTCTTGAATATTTGATTATAAATCCACATACATGAACACGAATGAATTTAGGGAGTGTACATTAAGACCCATATATTTAATATTATGAAAAACTTGGAGAGTGTACACACACACACACACACACACACACACACACACACACAGACATTAAAAAGTAGCAATATATATGGAAATCGAAATTCATCATAAAATGTATATCATCCACTGATCCAAAAATATTCATTATACTGAACATGATTTTATTTATCATGTTGTTCATCTATGAAGCTCACCCATAGGTTGAATTTTCAGTTCCAACTGTGTTTAGGTGGAGTGATCTCTTCTCCCAATTTGTATCTGCAAAGTCAGCCACCTCACAAGAATGTACATGTGATAACAGGAACGATTCAATATGTGCATTTGAAATTACATGTGCTGAATTGGCTACAGAGAAATGCAGAAAGGAATTCATCTATTTGTTAACTTTAAAAACACATGGAGAACTATTTCAACAAAATATTGACTAGATTTATAAGTCCTACCCTGTATAATGCAAAAGGCAATTCCAGCAATACACTATGCCTCGTCTAAACTGCTTGTATTTCTATTCGGTTTGGGTTATTTTTCTCGATCATATTAGAATTAGTAGTCAGAGTCTAGTAGGGTATGGGTTAGTGTCAGCCATTCAGCATTTTGAATGGAAAATAGGAAAATGAATCCAATGTGTATGTAAATATGTGCTTCACAAAAATCTTCGCACTCTAATCCAGAACAATGCCTTGACTTTACCTTCACTCCAAGTAAAACACAATTAGAGTGGAAGAGTTAGAAAATCTGTGAATATATATCTGGAATGTAATATGCTCAAGAGTTCACAACCTTGAAGGTGGCAGAGGAGTTTCCAAAAGTAAGGGACAGGTAAATACTCCACAAAAATGGAGCTCTGCTGGACTAAAGACTTCTGGTGAAACTGCCTCTGAGTTTGGGCACTTGAAATATTTGTTGTTGTCAGGAGTTTTAGCTTTTTTTGTAGAGAGACCATCAAAGCTAGGTATGTATCTAAGTGACCTGGAGGACATGGTTTCTTATTTTCTAATGAACATGAGGCAGCAGTGCTGAATTCTCTCTTTGTAGGTAAACTGTGGCCACTGGGGGGAAAATCTTTCCGTGTGGACTGTAAAGCCATCCGGCAATCCTCCACTTGTCGATGTGTTTCTTGCTGCTGCAATGTGAGTTTGGTATTTGCTTCACAAAATACAAGGAGTTCAACTGGGACACAGTGCTAAAGGGAGTTCTGTCACGTGTGGTGTGTCAGGGTCTGCAGGATAATGCACCAACCAGGCTTCAATCCCATCCTTGACCATAGCAATCTGATTTTGAACATTGCCCTGAAAACTCTCCATATAACAAGATGCCTTTACATAGAAGGGTCTGCTGGGTGCACCATGTCAGTCACAAGCCATTTGGAAGCCAATGGCAGATCCACATGGCCCCACCACAGATATTTTATCACACACCTGCACACGACTTTTCTAGGCCCACTTCACATCAGGCTCCAGCTTACTGGCATCTCTGTTCTACACCATTTTCATGGTCATGGGAATTTCAAAAATTTCATGGTATTTATCTAGCCATTTTTCAAGAATGACGTTGGAGGCACTGTGTGTTTAACTTCATTCAGGAACAATTAAATGGTGAGGAAGCTCATTTCAATAAAATCTCTGGAGAAATCTCACAGGAAAGGCTTCCAAAGAGTGGCCAAAATTTCACAGGAAGCCAGGGCTATTGCTGTCTACAATGTGAGGTCCATTTGTGTTTTGACTCTCAAATATGGCTGCCATGTCTTTCAGAATAAAACCATGTGATATCCTGGCTGAGATTCCCAGTGCTCTGTGGAAAGCAAACCTGGGCCTAGATCTCGGTTTCCAAGGGCGACTCTCATGCGTGACCAACTGAAATCCCAACATATTTCATGATAACACTTCTCTAAGTCAGTTCCAGAACTCAGTCTTTAAGGGGAATCACACCAGAGTTCAGCCCAGGTGTACCCAGTCATATCTTCCAACTACCACACAAATGACCACAATTAAAACCAAAACACTCCCACATGGTCCTCATCTTCTTCCATATATACACTTTCATACTAAGTTCTGTCTGGAGGTTTACATGAGTGGCGAAGTCCAAGACAGTGTCCAAAATAAGCTCTCTTGCCCCTCATTGCCTAAAGTCATGGTGGCCTGGACACCCTTCCTGTGAACCAGGTGTGATCAAATAGGCCTGCCCTTAATACACCTCTGCTTCTCCAATTTGAGGCCTACTGACTGTCAGGTATAGATATTTTTATGTGAATTGGAGTCATGAGAAAACCAAAGAACCTATGTGCTAGACTCTCCAGGGCTTTGAAGAACTCATTTGACACAAAGGATGCGTATTCTCACTTGATGGAGGTCAGTAGCCTTACAGAGGAAGGCAAGAGACTTCATCCACAGGGACTGCTCATTTGGCCATTTTGGGTATGGATTCACACACGGAATGATCCATCAGGTGATGAGAATCTAAGCCACAGCCTCACACAGGTCCAAGAGGCTGATTCAGACACATTATCAGGATCAATCACCTGTTTTTTTCCTCTGTCTAACTAGCTAGAGAGACCTTCTCTTTTAATTGAATTTTTATCTCTGTCTGACTAGCTTGAGAGACCTTCTCTTTTACTTGAATATTTCTACTATAACTATAATACAACCCAAGAAGATATCGCCAAACAAAACTGAACCAGAATGAAACAAAAGTGGAACAACAGAAAATCATTATAATAGCTTTTCTATCCTCCTGAAATGTCCATCTCTTTTTTCTCTCAATCAGTTCCTCAGATGTGAGTGGTTTTTCTTCCATCTTACCAATCTCCAGGGACAGGCAACTTAAAACAAAAGTGAAGCAAAACAAAAGAGGAATTTTAAAATGGCTTCCCATCCTCTCGCCCTGCCTTCAGAGGTGAGCAGTTTACCTTATCACTTACCCTCACTCATTCCCCTTGTGGCCCTCCAAATGCCACAGTCTGGCTGGGCAAAATTCAGGAGCCACTTGACAAAAGAAACGAACTTTATTTTAAGAACCACACATACCAAACAAAACAGCTTCTGAGGAAAACCTTCAGAACCCAACTGCCATCACCGGCTTCCCACAAGCCAGCAGTGACCTACCTCACTTACTTGGTGATGGAACTCTCTGAACTGGAAGCCCGGGACACAGAGCCAGTCCCAATCTCAGTCCCAGTGGGCTCATTGTTTGGATTTACTAAGTACAGTGTCAGTCTTTCTTGGTACATACTGATGTGAGGATGGCCAAATGCCAGGAGAGCTCTGAAGTGGAGCATTTCCTGAGAAAGCAGGAAATAGCTGGCTCCTGAAAACTTCACAGAGTTGGCCAAGGAGACCAGATCTGAGACAGTAACGGCCATTTCGTGGGAAAATATTATGGCGCACCAGTCAGAGGAAACTCTGGATAGTCACAGACCTACTTTGGGGAAGGAGGTGACTTGTGGGTATGGGTGTGAGTTTGTGGTTTTGTATCATGTTCTGACAATAGGTAGGAAAAACAGAATGTTTGGTTTGGGGTGAACTGTGTCTAGTAAGTCCTTTGGCAAGGCAACTGTTTCTATGTCTGTGTATCTCTCTGTGTCCGTCCTTGTAGACCATAGAAGGTGAATTAAAAATTATAGCCAGTTCTCCAAAGGGTATATCTGTAATTTCACCAAGAGACAGAATAGCACAGTTACTAATAATACCAAGCCTACATGATAAATTTTTCAGTCATGCTGTAGAAAGAGGTTCCAAGGGATTAGGCTCCACACGTGTAGATTGGGCTATGTTTCTTTAAATTTAGATGCTCGCCCCATGCTAAAACTAAATAATCAAGGACATGAATTTAATGGGCTATTGGATACAGATGCAGAACTTAGCATCATCTCTCATCAAGAACTTAGCATCATCTCTCGTCAAAACATTGGCCATTACAACAATACACTCAAATGCTTCAAGGCCTAGGATTGGTGACTAATCCCCATAGAAGAGCAATGGTATTAGATTGGAAGGATCCTGAAGGATGTGAAGGAACTAAACAGCCATATGTATGAATCATCTTCCCATAAATTTATGGGGATGAGATGTCCTAGATCGATTAGGTTTGACATTAACAAATAACATCAATCAAAATGTACCCACAATTATGGTTAGACAAGGTTTTAGGAAAGGAAAAAGATTAGAAAAACAAGAACAAGGTATAGCAGCCCCAATACAAATAGATCAAAGAACAGACAGACATGGGTTGGATTTTAAGAAAGGGCCACTAAGACAATAAAAACTACTTGGAAATCAGAAATACCAGTATGGGTTCCTCAGTGGCCCCTGACTAAAGAAAAGGTACAAGCAACCCATGACCTGGTAAAACAACAATTAGCGGAAGGACATATACAACCGTCTGTATCTCCCCATAATACTCCCATTTTTGTCATCAAAAAGAAATCTGGTAAATGGAGATTATTGCAAGATTTAAGAGCCATTAATACTGAGACGGTTATTATGCGACCTGCTCATTTGGAAATTCCTCAATGTTCTGCTTTGCCAAAAACCTGGTATGTTTTAATTATAGATATTAATGATTGTTTTTATTCAATTGCAATTCATCCTGAGGATAGTCCATGGTTTGCATTTACTATCCCTGCACTGAATCATGAAGGTCCTGATCAGAGATCCAAATGGAAAGTACTCCCTCAAGGGATGGCTAACAGTCCAACTATGTGTCAAATTTATGTTAACAAATTAATCCAGCCACTTAGAAATCAAAATCCTGAACTACAAATATTTTACTATATGGATGGTGTATTATTAGCACAGAAAGCTAAAAACGCATTGCTAGAATGTTATGCCACACTTACAAACTTATTAAAAAATTATAAACTAGAGATAGCAATAGATAAAGTACAATTAAATTTTTCAATTAATTATTTAGAAGTTCTTTTATCCTCAATCATGGTCCATCCACCAAAAATTCAAATATGAATAGATCAACTCAAATCACTTAATGACTTTCAAAAGTTATTAGGAGACATAAATTGGATAAGGCCTTATCTAGGTATACCAACAGGAGAGTTTGAACCTTTATTTGATATCCTAAAAGGTCTATCAGATCCAAATGCACCCCGAATGTTAACACCTGAAGCAAGAAAGGCATTAAAAATCATTGAAAAATGTATGGAAAATATTCAATTGGATAGAATTGATTTAATAATGCCTTTATTATTTATTGTACTATCACCAAAAAAATATTCCTACAGAAGTATTTTTGGCAAGAAGGTCCATTATTATGAATACATTTATCTTGTTCTCCTAACACTATTCTTACTAGGTATACTGAGGCTTTAGGACAATTAATACTCAAAGGAATAAAAGCAGCAAAGGGACTGATTGGAATGTCTTCCAATAAAATTATTACTCCATATACTATGAATCAAATTGATGAGTTAGATAATTAGTTAAATACTTGGGCAATAATCATGTGCAAATCTAATGTTTCATTTGATAACCACTTACCATCTAATCCTTTATTGTCTTTTTGGTCATCACATCATGTAATTTTTCCAAAAATGAGAAGAAAAACACCTATTATAAATGCTACAAATATATTCACTGATGGGTCAAATAATGGTACAGCAGTAATAGTTACACCTGATCAAACTATTACATTTTTAGTACGAAAACAATTAGCTCAAAATGTAGAGCTTAATGCAGTATTACAAGCTTTTGTGATGCTTAAAGCATCTGTAATTAATTTATTTTCCGATAATCAGTATATAGTTATTGCTATAGTATCACTTGAAGATGGTGGAAGGATTTCCCCTTCCTCTACTCTTTTCTCTTTGCTTTCCACTATACAAAGTCTAATCTGGGACAGGAAAGATCCGTTCTTTATAGGACATTTCAGGACACATACAGGAATGCCTGGAGCCCTTAGTTTGGGCAATTATTTAGTAGAAAAAACAACACATGACATACATACATATTTTCTCTACACTAGAAGAAGCTATAAATTTTTATAAAAAGTTCCATGTCAATGCTAATACTTTACAAAAGCATTTCAAAATAACTAAGGAACAAGCTAGACAAATAATAAAACAATGTCAAAATTGTGTGACCTTTTTACCACAAGTTAATCTTGGAGTCAATCCTAGAGGATTGATACCTAACCATATTTGGCAGATGAACGTCACAAACTTGCCAGAATTTGGAAAATTAAAATATTTGCATGTTACAGTTGATACTTCTTCTGGATTTTTGATGGTCTCCCTTCTTGCTGGAGAAAAAAACTAAAGATGTTATAGCTCATTGCTTACAAAATTTTGCCACTGTGGGCGTTCCAAAAGAGTTAAAAACAGATAATGCCCCTGGTTATATTTCTACCTCTTTTAAACAATTTTGCTCATCATTTGGCATTACTCATATAACAGGAATCCCATACAATCTACAGGGACAAGGCATAGTTGAAAGATCACATCAAACTATTAAAACATACATATTAAAGCAAAAAGAAGGAACTGGGAAGGGGTATATATTCCCCAAAGATAAACTTAAAATAACCCTTTTACTCTAATCTTTTTAAATTTGGGTTCATCAGGGTTTAGTGCTGCAGAAAGGCATATATGTCCAAATAATGTACATAAGCCCAAGGTACTTTGGAAGGATATTCTAACAGAACAATGGAAAGGTCCTGACCCAGTAACTGTCTGGAGTCCGGGGTCTGTTTTTGTGTTTCTACAGGGAGAAGAGTAGCTAATTTGGATTCCAGAGAGATTAACTAAAGAGATTTCTACAGACCAAAAATAAGATGATTTGGCTCAAATCAATAAGAGCTGATATCCAGAACTCCAGTTTGGCTGTTCTTACATCTGTGACAGAACCAGAATGTTTTTTTCAACATCTATTTTATTATTGCCCTTTCTCATATCATGAAGTTTTATTTTGTTTTTTTTTTTAGCTCATACAGACCTAGGTTAATGTTTTGCTGATCAGTTCTATTTTTGGACAATAGAGTTTTTAGACATTGCAATGGAGATTTCACCTGTAAAAATTCATAAGGCCTTTAATATTATGTCATGTGTTGTATGTATTATATTATGTGTGCACACTTGTGTTTTGTGTTATATGTTTGATTTCAGCATCTTTTCTGTGTTGACTATATTCTTTTCAAGTTGATATACTTTGTCTTCATTATCTGATGTTCTGACTTCTACTTGATCTAGTCTGTTTGTAATATTCTCATTAGCACTTTTAATCTGATTTACGGTTTCTTGCATTTCTATGATTACAACTTGATTATTTTTAACACCTCTATCTCCTGATAAAGCTCATTCTTTGTGGATTTAATTTGTGTGGTTAGTTCCTCTTCAAAATATACTTTCAATGCTTGGATTTGCTGTCTCATGTCTTCTCTAATATTCCGTTCCATCTGAATTAGGAATGCCTTGATTTCTTTCCCTGTCCATATTTCTGATTCTTTAGGTCCTCCTGTATATTTAGATTGTACTGCATTGTTCGTAACCCTTTTTTCCCTTGTTTTTTCATATTGTTCACGTTGCTTTCCAGCTCTGTTTGACTGCTTTGTAACTGCTTTCTCCTATACATTTGTTTTGGCTTTGTATATCTCTGTTTTCTCTCTTTTGTGGTGGGAGATTATGCCTAGAAATTTTGGGCTTTGTTTTACTTTAAAGCTGATTCATTCAATTCATATAAGGCTTCTAGGTTCTGTATGCATATAATGATTTGCTGTTTGTTCTTAGGACTATATGTTTAGGTTGGGTGCTCTGGTGGTACAATGGTTAGTATGACTTGGCTACTTTAGAAGATTGCTCCACTGAAGGTGGATACTACCAGGCAATTGGATCAGGGTGTTGGTAGTAGCTAGGTATTTAGGAGTCTTATAGACAGCCTCGAGACATTCACCTATTTGCATTTAGAAAATTACACACAATGGAAGATGTAATGCTTGGGATGAGAGTTGGGTGGTAGGAGAATGAAGGTGCTCTTAAAAAGAAAAAATGATAGAGGGAGAGATAGATTAGAGGGGAATGAAAAGAACAATAAAACTTGAAATGGGATAGAAAGAGAGAAGGAAAAGGGGGGAAAGGAACAGGGAGAGAAGAAGGAGAGAAAAAAATATCAACAACAGCAACAACAACAACAACAAAAAAAATTAAAGTCTTAGAGATCCACCTTCTTCTCTTCCAGTAGGCAGAGCTGTGCCTTCCAAGCGGAGTGTCTGCTCTCTACCTGCCGAGAGCTATCCCTGTACGGCGTCTTCTGGGGGTTTCTCACACTTGTCAGTCCAGAGCCATTTCACTTCTCCAGCTCTTAACCCCCTTCCTCCTGTCAGCCTGCCAGCCAGGTCCTGTTTCCCAGAAGTGATTCTCCAGAGATCTAGTTACACTTGCAGCCCCACCGAGTGTCCCTTTTAAGCCCCAGTGCTGTGGTAAACTGGCGGCTAAGACCTTAGGGGTCACCGCTGGTGATATGGGGGCCTTGGGGTCTGGGCTCCCCTCTGCTTCCCTACGGACATGACCCCTGAGAAGTCAATGAAGTTTCCTGGCTGCTTGTATCAGTATGGGGAGTCACGCACCTGCTAAAGTGGATTCTGCTGGGAAGGAATTTCGCCAGCCGAACTCCGATGACGTCAACTCTCTGCTATGGCGGGCCCCAGGCTTCTTGCCGGATTGACCGAGGGGAGGGGTGGGACTGGCCCGGCCCAGTTCGCCTCAGCTCCTGGTGCATGGAGGCTTGGCTAAAGACTTCTTCCTGCCAAGCTGTGTCTCAGCGTCTAGCAGGACCCAGTCACTTTGGCTGCGGGCGGGTGGATGGATCTGCAGCTGTGCCCGCGGTGCGCGGACTGTGGCTGGTGAATCTCGAACTCCGCGTCTAGTGGCAGGGTCCCGCTCGTCCGGGTCACACAGACGCTTCAAAAAAATTCTAGTAGCTCCCGGGCGGTCTCCCTTCAGTGGAATTTTGCTAGGAGAATCTCCGTTGGTAGAATCCAAGAGTTATCCTTGCGACTTTATGACCCCATCACTGTGAGTGCATTAAAAGCGCAGCCTCTCTGCCCGCCGCCATGTTGGATCCACCTTTTCTTTGCATTATATTTAATAATTCTCTTCGAGACAATGTAAATTGTTAAGAAAATTGTTTTTTTTTAGTGCCTTTTGGAATGTTACATAATTCTTTCTTTAGGCATTGTTGCCAGAATTTCTAACTTCATCCCAGTGCATGTGAAGACAAAGATAAAACCAATCTACAGCTTCTGCAATAGCCATCACTGAACTGCTTGCAGAACTTGCCTGGACTATGTATCACTTGTATGCATTGTGAACTCACCTGCATGCATTGTGAACTATCTGTTGGTGCAGCGACTTGTGGTAGTGTTGGGGTATTTCTCTGATGATGTCATCGGTGGTACAATTTTTTCAAAAAGAGCCATCAATTGCCTTGGTGTATCTTCCTCCCTTCTGCTTGTCATGGTCGTTCAGCTAAAATTTGGGTGCCAACAGAGATGAGGCAAAGAACCTCACCCGCCCCTGGTACAAAGACCTCTCCACAGGTGTGGATGTATACTGGACCTGTAGTCAGTGATGGGTAAGATCCAATTACAATGGTACCAATCTAAGACAGGAGGCTGACACCTTGAGGTCAGCTCATTCGATAATGGGTAAGGACCATATGTACTATTGGACAACCTAAGGCAGGCACGGTCCCTAAGCCACATGCTTGTTGTTTAAACAGAGAGGGTTAGATGTTGAGAGCCACAGCCCAAGGGGCCAAAGCAAACTTTCAGACTGCCAGCTGATGGTTGGCTCACAGCGGCCCCAGCAACATCTAGCTGATTGGCTCCTCTGCGGTGATGCCCATTGGGCTGTTTCCCCACCCTTTCAAATTATGGAGCTGCTTCTTGGGGGACTATTTTGGCTCTGCTCAAACAACCCAGCCAATCGACCTCAACAGCAGGAGGAGTGAGGAGGTTGAGACCTTGTGGGAAGCTGGTGGTGGCAGTTGTGCTCTGAGTGTTTTTCCCGAGGAGCTATTTTTTGGCGTGTGTGGTTCTAAAAATAAAGTTAGCTTTTGACAAGTGGCTCCTGAATTGTGCCCAGCCAGACTGTGGCAATCCTAAATTGATGGAGCAAAATAACCAAAACAGAATAGAAATACAAGCAGTTCAGAGGAGGCATGGTGTATAGCTGGACTTACCTTTTGTATGATAAAGGGTAGGTGTTATAAATCAAGTCAATATTAAATTGAAGTAGTTCTCCGTGTGTTTTCAAGATAACAAATACGTGAATTCCTGTCTCCCTTTATCTGTATCCTATTCAGCACATGTATTTTTGTATGCACATATAGAATCCTACCTGGTAACACATGTACACTTTTGTGAGGTGGCAGACTTGGCAGATACAAATTGTCAAAAGAGATCACTCCTCCTGAACGTTGTTGGAACTGAAAATTAAAACTATGGGTGAGCTTCCTAGTTGAACAAGATAATACATAAATCCATGTTCAGTAATATGAATATTTTTGGATCTGTGAATGATATATATTTCATGATAAATTTCGATTCGCATATATATTGCTACCTTTTAATGTCTGTGTGTGTGCGTGTGCGTGTGTGTGTGTGTGTGTGTGTGTGTATACACACACACTCTCCAGATTTTTCAGAATATAAAATATATGTGTCTTGTTATACAATCCCTAAATGCATTCATATTCATGTATGTGGATTTATAATCAAATGTTCACAAAATTATTCTCAGAAATATTCATCCACCTCAAATACATATTGTTTCCTAGTACTGAAATCTAAATTCACTGAATGGTGCATAGAAGTCCTAATTTTTCTACAGTAACTGACCCACTTTAACATCAATGCAAGTAGATTACTATGGTACATGATGTGTATTATGACGTTCATTTTTATTCAACAATGTTACATGACAATTTCTTCAGTTTATGCACATCATAGGATAAATATTTCATTCACAAGTTTGCAAATTTATAGGCATTTGTTTCACTTTCTATCACTTCCTGCTTCAGTACACATGTATTCCTCCATGTTTTTTGACTGGTCTTTTCATGAGAATACTTTTCATTTTAGATTTCAATAATCATGTTGAAGCAAACCTCACACACTCTTCATGACAAATCATAACCCTAATATTACCATTAGATCTATAAATGGTTGTAATGAATGTATGTATATCAATATAATATTTCCTGTATATTTTAAGATATCAATTCAATCCATAATTTAAAGTTGGAACCAGTTATATTATTTATTCACAGTATTGTCTATTCATTCATTTTATCAATATTTGTAGACACAGTGTAGACCTATTTGTACACCCAATACTAATTTATACATCTTCAAAATATTGACCACATAATTGGTGGAAGAAATACTCATGTCACCTGATCTACATATACACTTTATCACAGTAATATTCTGGACACAAAATGCAAAGTTCACACTTATGATTGTACCAAAGCCTAAATGGAAAGTGAGCATGGATTACTAAAAACATCCAAGTCCAGATTGCCTAATGCTCTCAAATGTCAATCCTATTGTTGCTAAATATTTGTTTCTTTCTAAGATTGTATATTCAACATCTACCATGCTGAAAATGTCTAATCCTATCACTCAATTTATACTTTGCTTGATTTCTTCCTGTCTCTATTGATATCTGCTTCCCTATATATTTTCCCCAGTTAATCATTGTAACTGACTCATCACATGTGCTGACATTTACATTCATTCTCTACCAGAAACCCTATTGCTAAAGAACTTTTGGAGCAAATCCTATACTCACTCTTCTTCCTAAACCTACTGACTATCTTTCCAATCCTACCAACTATCCTTTTTAAGTGGATGTTTTCTTCTACATTTGATCATCCAATTTACAAGGTCCTATGCCATTTTTTATCGATTTATCTGAGACATCTGTGCAGAAGGTATTTCAAAGCTAAGTATCCCAATCATGGACCCAATGCTCTTCTGGGCTTCAAATCTTACCTAGACTTCTGTATTCATACTTATATTTCACCTATATATTCTTGTAAATATCACAGGTTCCCATTGCCATTATTCATCATGCAGAATGATTCCTAACCCAAATCGAACCTGTTATTACCCTAACCATACACTGTTCCCTCAATCTAACTTTACAGAAAAGCAGGACAGAGTTGGTCTTACAATCAGGAGTGTAGGTGATCTTCCACCTGCTGAGAACCTCAAAGGTCAATACAGAAATAATCCATGGAGAAGATGTAGGCAGCAATGAAGGACCTGAGGGAGGAAAAGTCAACTTCCATCGTAAACAACCTGGTCAGGGTGAAGGGATGTGTCTGAATCAGCCTCTCTCTTCTTAATGTAGAGAAGATGGACCAAACCAAGCCTGTGTGGAGAGCTGTTCCCAGGTGCCTATGGTTGATATATCATTCTAACTTGTGAAAATGTCACAGGAAGTAGGTGCACCCTCCATCTCATGGGACTCTTGGAAGCAACTGTTAGGACAAAGTGTTTGCCAAGGCAGTGACTTCATTCACTTCCTGAAGGAAGTTACCTCACATAACTTCCTTGGTAATGGAACTCTCTAAACTTGGGATTTAGGAAGCCAGGAGACCACAGCCAGTTCCAGTCCCAGTTCCAGTGGTCTCACTTGTTTGGGTAAACCAAGGACAGAGTCAGTCTTTCTTGGTTCCTAGTTATGTGAGGATGGCCAAATGCCAGGAAAGCTAAGAAGAGGGGCCATTCCTGAGAAAGCAGGTAGTGGATCACCAGTGACTTCTGACAACTTCACAGAGTTGGCCAAGGAGACCAGAACTGAGACAGCACAGTGCATTTCATGGAAATATAGTATATCCCACCCATCATAGGACACTCCGGATAGTCACAGACCTACTTTGGGGTAGGTGGTGCCTTTTTGAGTGTGAGTGTGAGTTTGAGAATATGTAGGAAAGGCGACTTGTTTGGTTTGGAGAGGACTTTATCTAGTATGTCCTCTGACAAGGTGAGTGTTTCTATTACTGTGTATCCCACTCTGTTTGTGGTCTTGGTATTAGAAAAAGAATGCATCATGGATGTGTTCTGTCTAGTAGAAAGCTTCCCAGCATTCATACTGCCAATTTATGAATGGATTGCGGCTAGCCTTATCAATGGGCAAAAACCTACTATCTTTCTAAGTTCCTGTTTTCTTCCTGAATTCTGGACACTCTCCAGAATAGGCTCAGAGTTTTGTGTCCAAGCTATGTGGCACCTCCAAGCTCTGTCACATGGCCATGTACTGGAGAGCTGAAGGGAAGGGGAGCATGTCAGAAAACTCAGATATCATTGTGACCAGGAAAGTCTCAGTGGAGAAACCCTGCTTTGGGTCATTTGCTTACCTATTTTTCTGTTGCCCTAAATGTAAGGAAAGTCTTTGGCTCAGGCCACCTTTTTGTGAAGCCTGAAGAAAACAGTATTCAAATGGAAATGAGTGGGCATCACCTGTGGCTCTTTGCTTAATTTCTTTGGAAATGGATGTGTCTGAATCAGCCTCTTGGCTCTCGGTGAAGCTGGGGCTTAGATTGTCAGCACCTGATGGATCTAAAGAAAGATCCCAGGTGTGCATCAATAACCAAAATTCAAAAAGATCAGTCATTGTGGATGAAGTCTCTCACCTTCCTCTGTTAGGTTCCTGACCTCCATCAAGTGTGATTATGGACCCTTGGGTAAAATGAGTTCTTCAAAGCCCTGCAGATGTGTTAGTGTTTTCTCATGACTACAAAACACATAAAGAATCTATACCTGACAGTCAGTAGGCCTCAAATAGTAGAATCAGAGCAGTATTAATGGCAGGCCTATTTGATCACTCCTGGTTGACAGGAAGAGTGTCCAGGCCACACTTACTTTAGGCGCATGAGGGACAAGGAAGCTTATATTGGACACTGTCTTGAGCTGCGCCACTTATGGAAACCTCTTGCCAGAAGTTATGATGGATGTCTATATGGAAGAAAATGAGGGCCATGTGGGAGTGTTTTGCTTATAATTGTGGTCATTTTTGTGGCAGTTGGAAGAGATGACTCGGTCCACCAGGGCTTCACTCTTGGGTGATTCCCCTTATAGACTGAGTTCTGGAACTGACCTCAGAGTAGTATTGCCATGAATTGAGTTGGGATTTTAGGAGGCCACGCATGAGATTCACGCTTGGAATCTGAAATCTAGTCCCAGGTTGGTTTTCCACAGAGCACTGGGAATCTCAGCCAGGATATCACATGATTTTATTATGAAAAACATGGCAGCCATAGTTGAGAGTCAAAACACACATGGACCTCACATTGTACAGTTCAATGGGCCTAGCTTCATGTGACCTTTTGGCCACTCTTTGGGAAGCCTTTCCTGTGAGTGTTGTCCAGAGAATTCATTGAAATGAACTTCCTCACCATTTAGTGGTTCCTGAATGAATTGAAACCCACAGTGCCTCCAACTTCATCCTTGAAAAATGGCTAGATGAATACCATCAAATTTTTGAAATTCCCATGACCAGGTGGCACTGGAGAAACTTTGGATGTCCTGTTGCTGATCATGAGTATACAATACAGTGCCTTGATTGACTGGGTTTCATGAAAATGTTGAAGAACAGTGATGCCAGTAAGTTGGAGCCTCCTGAGTAGTGGGCCTAGAGTAGTGGTGTGCAGGTGTGTGATAAAACATCTGTGGTGGAGTCATGTGGACCTGCCATTGGCTTCCAAATAGCTTGTGACTGACATAGTGTAGCCAGCAAACCCTTATATGTAAATGCATCTTGTTATATGGAGAGTTTTCAGGGCAATGTTCAGAATCAGGTTGCTATGGTCAAGGGGGCAAGCTATGTGAGATAGAGGCCTGGTTGGTGCATTCTCTTGCAGACCCTGATACACCACACATGACAGAACTCCCTCTAGCACTGTGTCCCAGTTGAAATCTTTGTATTTCACGAAGCAAATACCAAACTCCCAGTGCAGCAGCAAGAAACACAACGAAAATTGGAGGATGACCAAATGGTTTCAGAGCCCTCACAGGGAGACACATAGCCCCCAGTGGCCACAGTTTACCTACAAAGAGAGAATTCAGCACTGCTGTCTCATGTTCATTGGAAAATAAGAAACAAGATCCTTCAGGTCACATAGATGCAGATCCAGCTTTAATTGTCTTACCACAAATGAAGACTAAGCTCCTGACAACAACATATATTTCAAGTTCCCAACCTCAGAGGCAGTTTCTCAAGAAGTCTTTAGGCCAGCAAAGCTCCATTTTTGTGGAGGGTTTACCCTGTTCGTTACTTTTGTAAACTCATCTACCACCTCCAAGTTTGTGAACAACTGAGCATATTGCATTTCATATATATATATATATATATATATATATATATATATATATATATATATATATATATACAGATTTTCGAACTCTTCTCCTGTAATTGTGTCTTACTTGGGGCAAAGGTAATGTCAAGGCATTGTTCTGGATAAGAGTGGGAAGATTTTTCATAGCACATAATTACATACACATTGGATACCTTTTCCAATTTTCCATTCGAAATACTGAATCCCTGACACTAACCCATAGCCTACTAGACTCTGACTACTTATCCTAATATGATGGAGAATAATAATCCAAACAGAATAGAAATACAAGCAGTTCAGTGGAGGCATGGTGTATAGTTGAATTTGCCTTTTGCATAATGTAGTGTAGGAGTTATAAATCTAGTCAACTTTTGTTGAAATTGTTCTCCATGTGTTTTTAAAGTTAACAAATATGTGAATTCCTGTCTCCCTTTCTCTGTAGCCTATTTGCACATGTATTTTTATATGCACATATAGAATCCTACAAGGTACAACACATACATTCTTGTGAAGTGGTTGACTTGGCAGATACACATTGTGAGAAGAGATCACTTCTCCTAAATGCTGTTGGAAGTTAAAATTCGAACTCTCTGTGAGCTTCCTAGTTTAACAACATTATACATAAATCCATGTTCAGTAAAATGAATATTTTTGAAACTGTGGATGATATATATTTCATGGTGAATTTCAATTGGCATATATATTGCTACTTTTTAATGTCTGTGTGCATGTGTGTGTGTGTGTGTATATATATATATATATATATATATATATATATATATATATATATATATATACAAACTTTCCAGATTTTTCAAAATATGAAATACATGTGTCTTATTATACATTTCCTAAATTCATTCATATTCATATATGTGAATTTATAATCAACTTTTCACAAGATTATCGTCAGAAATATTCATCCACCTGAAATACGTATTTGTTTCCTAGTACTGAAAACTATCTTCAGTGAATGGTGCCTACAAATCCTAAAATTAATACAGTAACTGACCCAGGTTTACATCAATGCAAATTGATTCCTATGGGACATGATGTGTATTTTGACGTTCATTTTTATTCAAAACTGGTACATTACTATTTCTTCAGTTTATGCACATAATAGGATATATATTTCATCCACAAGTTCGCGAATTTAGAGGCATTTGTTTCACTTTCAATCACTTCCTGCTTCAGAACACATGTATTTTTTCATGGTTCTTGACTGGTCTTTTCATGAGACTTCTTTCCAAACACATTATTTTTGATTTCCATAATCACTTTTGAAGCAAAACTCACACACTTTTCATGATAAACCATAACCTTAATTTTACCATTAGATGTATAACTAGTTGGAATGAATGTATGTATATCAATATAAGATTTCTTATATATTT
Source organism: Callospermophilus lateralis (assembly GCF_048772815.1). Classification (NCBI taxonomy): domain Eukaryota; kingdom Metazoa; phylum Chordata; class Mammalia; order Rodentia; family Sciuridae; genus Callospermophilus; species Callospermophilus lateralis. The sequence goes on from NW_027515613.1 coordinate 531,177, forward strand.
TAAGATACGAATCCAATGCATTATATAAAGTGGAACCACTTATATTATTTATTAACAGTATGGTCTATTCATGCATTAGCTCTATATTCATAGACACAAGGTACACGTCTTTGTACCCCCAATACTAACTTATTAATCTTCAAAATATTGCTCCCAGAAATGATGGAAAAATTACTCATGTCACCTGATCTACATATACATTTTATCACAGTAATATTCTGGACACAAAATGCAAGGTTCACACTTATTATTGTACCAAAGCCTAAATTGAAAATGAACATGGATTACTAAACACAGCCATGTCCAGGTTGCCTAATGCTCTCAAATATCAATCCAATTAGTGACTACATATTGGTTTCTCCTAAGATCATATATTCAAATTCAACCCTATTGAAAATGTCTAATCCTATCACCCACTTTATAATTTGCCTTATTTCTTAATATCTCTATTGATATCTGTTTTCCTACATATTTTCTCCGGTTCACTATTTTGACTGACTCTTCACATGGGCTAACATTTACATTCACACTCTAAACAAAACCCTACTGATAAAGAATATTTTTTTTCCAAAACCTATACTCACTCTTCTTCCTAAACCTAACAACTATCTTCCTAATCCTACCGACTATCCCTTTTTGACTGAATGTTCTTTTCTACACCCAATCATCAAAGTAAACATTGGGCGAGCTTCGGAGGAAGAGACCACCAAAAGACTATCTCATGCAACAGCAAAGGGTTTATAGGGGGTCAGCATGCAGGGGGTCCGAGCTCACTTGAATAGAGCAGAGAGCCCTGAGAAGAGCTTAAGCAGAGCTTATATACTTTCTTTGGGGAGGGCAGGGAGCGAAGTTTATTGATAGGTGAGGGAGAGTGGGCGGTTTGCATTCAACCGGGTGAGGGAGTACATTCTGCAGTTTGGCATTTGGGGACAGGACATTCTGGGAACAAGATTAGCAAACAGTTCTCAAGATTTCAACAGTGTTTTGTTAAGCATACAGAAAAACAGGAAGTGACAAGTACCTATTGTATTAATCTTTCATTCCCCACTTCTTCTTCTAGCTACTTTTAATCATAAGTGATCATTGGGGGGTGTCACATTCTATGTCTGCTAGTGGGGTATTACCATAAGTTTAACTTGTCCAATTTGAGCTTAGAGAAAAGAAATTACACGGTTGAGCAAACAGGGTTTTATAGTTAGCAATAATATGGAGATTATTATCGGACAGGCCAGGGTTGATAAAAAAGTAGTCAAACAGGGGGACTAGGTGAACCAAGACTCAAACCACTTTTTTTGGTCCTCTCACTCTCTCATTGACGCTCTTCAAGGTGTCTTTTTAATTTAATCATTTTTTTTTTACAACTACATTATGCTCGGAATAAACACAAAATTCTTCCCAGGAAGTGACAAATACCTATTTTATTAACCTTTCACTTCCGACTATCCCTTTTTGACTGGATGTTCTCTTCGACATTCAATCATCAAAGGTACAAGGTCCTATGCCATTGTATATTGATTAATCTGACACATCTGTGCACAACCTAATTCAAAGCTAAGTATTCCAATCAAGGGCCCAATGCTCTTTTGGGCTTCAAATCTTACCTAGATTTCTGTTTTCATACATATATTTCACCTATATATTCTCATACATATCGCAGGTTCCCAATACCATTATTCATCCAGCAGAATGATTCCTAACCCAAATCACACATGTTATTAACCCTAACCATACACTGTTCCCTCAATCTAACATTACAGAACAGCAGGGACAGAGTTGGTCTTACAATACAGGAATGTAGTGGATCTTCCACCTGCTGAAAACCTCAAAGGTCCATGCAGAAATGATCCCTGGAGAACATGTAGGCAACTATGAAGGACGTGAGAGAGCAAAAGTCATATTCCATGGAAAACAACCTGGTAAGGATGAAGGGTTGTGTCTCATTCACCCTCTCTCCTTAATGTAGAAAAGATGGACCAACCAAGGCCTTTGTGGAGAGCTGTTCCTGGGTTCCTATGGTTGAGATACCTATCTAACTTGTGAAAGTGTCAGAGGAAGTATGGAAGCAACTGTTCGGAAAAAGTGGTTGCTAAGGCAGTCACCTCATTCAGTTCCTGAAGGAAGTGACCTCACCTCACTTCCTTGGTGATGGAACTCTGTGAACTTGGGATCCAGGAAGTCAGGCATCCAGAACCAGTCCAATTCCCAGTACAGTGGGATCACTTGTTTAAATTTACCAAGGACAGAGTCAGTCTTTCTTGGTACCTACTGATGTGAGGATGGCCAAATGCCAGGAAAGTTTGAATACTGGCCTTTCCAGAGAAAGCAAGAAGTGGCTCACCGCGGGCTCCTGATATTTCACAGAGTTGGCCAAGGAGACCAGATCTGAGAAAGGACAGGCCATTTCTAGGGAACATAGTATAGCCCACCATTCAGAGGACACTCTGGATAGTCACAGACTTACTTTGGGGAAGGAGGTGCCTTTTTCAGTGTGGGTGTGAGTTTGTGGTTTTGTCTTATATTCTGAGAATAGGTAGGGAAGGCGGCTTGCTTGGTTTGGAGTGGAATGTTTCTAGAAAGTCTTTTGACAAGGCGAGTGTTTCTATGTCTGTGTATCCCACTGTGTCCGTGGTTGTAGACATTAGAAAAGAGAATGAATCAATGAATGTGTCCTGTCTAGTAGAAAGCTTCCCAGCATTCATCCTACCCATTTTAGGAATGGATTGCAGGTTGCCTTATCGATGGACAACATGTACTGTCTTCCTAAGTTCCTGTTTTCTTCCTGAATTCTGGCCACTCTCCAGAATAGGCTCATGGTTTTGTGTCCAAAATATGTACCACCTCCAAACTCTGTGACATGGCCATGTAATCCATAGCTGAAGGGAATGGCAAGCATCTCAGAAAACTCAGATATCAGTGTGACCAGGAAAGTCTCAGTGGAGAAACCCTGCTTTGGCCCTTTTGCTTACCTATTGTTCTGTTGCCCTGAATGTCAGGAAGGTCTTTGCCTCAGGCCACCCTTTGTGAAGCCTGAAGAAAACAGTTTTGAAATGGAAATGAATGGGCATCACCTGTGGCTCTTTGCTTAATTACTTTGGAAAGGAATGTCTCTGAATCAGCCTCTTGGCCCTGTGTGAGGCTGTGGCTTAGATTATCAGCATCGGATGGATCTAAAGAAAGATCCAATGTGTGCATCCAAAACCAAAATGGCAAAAAATCATTCATTGTGGATGAAGTCTCTTGCCTTCCTCTGTTTGGTTCTTGACCTCCATCAAGGGAGTTTTGGGATTTTTTGGGTCAAATGAGTTCTTCCAATCCCTGCAAAGGTGCTTGGGTCTAATAATGACTCCAAATCACATAAGGAATCTATACCTGACAGTCAGTAGGCCTCAAATTGCAGAAACAGAGCAGTATTAATGGCAGAACTATGTGATCAATTCTGGTTCACAGGAAGGGTGTCCAGGCCACCCTGAATTTAGGCAAATGAGGGGAAGGGAGCTTATTATGGACACTCTATTGGGCTGTGCCATTTAAGGAAACCTCCAGCCAGAGGTTATGATGAGTGACTATATGGAAGTAGATGAGGGCCATGTGGGATTGTTTTGATTTTAATTGTGGTAACTTGTGTGGCTTTTGGATGAGATGACTGTGTTCACCTGGGCTTTAACACTGGCGTGATTCTCCTAAGAGACTGAGTTCTGTAACTGACTTCAGAGTAGTATTTGCTTTGGAAATGGATATGTTTTAATCAGCCTCTTGGCCCTGTTTGAGGCTATGGCTTAGATTATCAGCACCAGATGGATCTAAAGAAAGATCCCATGTGTGCATCCAAAACCAATATAGCCAAAATAGCAGTAATTGTCGATGAACTCTCTCGCCTTCCTCTGTAAGGTTCTGAAAGAATAAAAGAAATTGAAATTGAAATGTAAAGAACCAGGTTTTGTAAAGTTTCCAAGCTGCACTCAGCACCTGAAATTCCTGTGGCAGTTAAGACAATTCCCGGATTTGCACATTAGATGTGTGTTGAAATCTTCCCTGAGGACCTAGTTACTTAACAGCCCCTCCCCAGAAACCATGCAGCTCACCACGTATACATCACAGTGCATCCACCAATCAATTTAAATGTATACCCCTTCTTAGGGCTGACCAATCACCCCCTGCCCAACCTGTTCCCGCCAATGAATGTGCTAATCATGTTTTAGAGTTGTTATTTGATTTTCCCGTGGAATATGATGATTTGCTAAAGGAGGCTATGATGTGTGTAAAGTCCCTACCCTCTCTAAAGAATGTATATAAACTCCGCTCGAGTGGTTCTTAGGGCTCTTTGTTCTTTGCTCCTCTAAAGTGAGCCCTGAGCTCCAGCACGCTATACCCCCAATAAACCCTTTGGTGTTTCATGAGAAAGCCTGTTGGTGGTCTTTTCCTCCGATGTTCGCCCCACCTTTTCATCTGGAGGCCCCAGGTGAGATATCCGGAGCAGCGGACGAAAGACCCCAAGGGACTCCTCTCAGGGTAAGAAAGGCGCCTCTTTCTGGTTTCGGGTTTCAGGTGAGGGCTTGGCAAAGTGGCTGTCGGTGAAGAGCATTAGATCTCTCTGACGGTGGCTGGCAGACGTGTCACAGAGCTACTGGCCACGTCCCTGGGGGACACTCCAGAGGATGAGGGAAATCAAGGAATATTAGTTTCCTCAACTCGGTTATATTTTGCTTCAGGATTCGGTTTGCCAGCCCATCAGGTTTTGCTGGCTACACAGTTTTGTTCATTGTCCCGAACTCATGTTGAGTTTACTGTCTGTCTTTATTGTCTAAACCATCAGGTTTTGCCAGTTACTGAGTTCTAATATTTGTCTTGGACCCATGTTAAACGTTTACTGTTTGTCTTTGTCTGTGTTGCGTTTGTGTCTTCACTGTCTCTTTTTGAGTAACTCCCATTATGGGACAAAGAACTTTCTTGCTTCTGTCGCTGACCCTTGATCATTGGACTGATGTCCGCTCAAGGGCCCAGAATCATTATTTTTCAAATAAATGTCAGACCTGGCAGACTCTCTGTGCTTCAGAATGGCCCATCCTCAAAGTCGGGTGGCCCGCAGAAGGATCCTTCTACTTCCCTCTAATCCGAAAAGTCAGAGATATTGTCTTTCAGCCGGGACCACGTGGCCACCCAGATCAACAGCCATATACCCCTTCCCCAGGATCCTATCATTCAAACCTTCCGTTCCCTCCCCATCTTCCCCCCATTCTTCCTGAGTCACAAGACTGGACAATCCTCCCCCTCCTTATCCTCTACCCTCGCTCCCCAACCACCAACACATTCCAGATGATTCTCCCACCACTGACTCAGCCTCTCCGCCACTAGAGGCAATTGGGCCAGACCCAAGCCCTCCAAGGGACTTCTCCGCAGCAGCAGCAGCCCCTCCTTTTCTGGTGGAAGCTGGGCCACCTGAAGAAACCCGCCAGCTACGGAAAATAGAAAACTCAGAAGCCACTGTGATGCTCCCTCTTCGTCCTTATGGGCCCATGAACCGACAAAACTGGGACCCCAACACCTTTGAAAGTTGGTAGCATTTGTCCACTTATCACCAGGCTCTAATAGCGAGGCTCCGAGTGGCCGCCAGAAGGCCGACTAATTTGGCCATGGTAAGAGAGATAATCCAAGGTCCTAATGAGTCTCCCTCTATGATTCTGGAGAGAATTATGGAAGCAAATAGAAAATATACTCCTTTTGATCCTCAGGCAGAGGACAAAAAAACCTCTGTTTCAATGGCCTTTATCCAGCAGGCTGCCCTAGATATTAAGAGAAAGTTACAACGTCTAGATGGATTACAAGATATGACCTTAAGAGATTTAGTCAGAGAAACTGAGAAAGTATATTATATGAGAGAAACTGAGGAGGAATGGGAACAGATGAGAGAGAAGGAAAGGGAACAAAAGGAGGATGAAAGGAGCAAAAGGCAGACTAAATCATTGGCTAAGGTTTTGGTCAGAGCAGCAAATAGACCAGAAGTTAAAAAGCACGGAGACATGAAGGGATACATGGGCCCATGCCAAAGGCTGCCCCTGGCCTCAGATCAATGTGCCTACTGTAAAGAAAAAGAAAACTTGGACAAAGAGTGTCCCAAAAAGAGGCAGAGAAACCAGTATTGGACGAGACTTGACGGATCCAGCTACTGCCTCACCCTGAAGTCGTATGGTTTACGAACGAAAGCAGCTTCCTCCAAGATGGTACGTGGTGGGCTGGAGCAGCAGTAGTTAGCAAAACTAATGTCATCTGTTTCTCTGGTCTCACAGAAGAGACATCAGTCCAAAAGGCAGAACTGATTGCCCTTACGAAAGCATTGGTACTAGCAACAGGCAAAAGGGCCACCATATACACTGATAGCCGCTATGCATTTGCCACTGCAAATGTGCACGGGGCTATTTACCAGCAAAGGCAGCTATTAACCTCCGCTGGGAAAGAAATAAAGAAATAAAGAACAAAGATATGATCCTCCACCTTCTCTCAGCAGTGCAGGGCCCTACGGACCTAGGCATAGTGCACTGTCCAGGGCACCAGAAGGGAAACGACCCCGTGGTGGTTGGAAACAGAAGGGCAGATAAGGAAGCTAATTGGCAGCCCTAAACGGAGTGCCTCTGTTCACTTTTTCCACACCGGGGGGAACAACAATCAGGAGACTTGGCCGCACCGGAACATTCAGGCAACTTATCATCTGAGGAGACAGATACAGAACTCTGGGAACCTACAGAGCCAAGTACACAATTTTCAAAAGCCCACCTTTATCTCAAAGACATACACCAGCTCACCCACTTAGACTCTAAGAAGTTATAGGCACTCTTAAAGGACCAAAGGAAGGAATTATTATTGACTGACTCACAGAGGAAAGAAATAACTGCGCAGGTGACTACAGCTTGTCAAGTTGGCCAATTAGTTAATACTTACCCATCGAAGCTTAATTCAGGGAAGCGCTTATGAGGAATCAGACCAGGACAATTCTGGGAAGTGAGCTTTACTGAAATAAAGCCAGCAAGGATTGGACTTAAATGTATCCTAGTCTTTGTAGATACTTTTTCAGGATGGGTCGAAGCCTTCCCCATGAAGAAAGAAACGGCTCAGCTGGTGGTCAAAAAGATCCTAGAAGACATTTTCCAAGGTTCAGCCTGCCTAAGGTAATAGGGTCGGATAAGTGACCGGTATTCATGGCCCAGGTAAGACAGGGATTTGCCAGGACCCTGGGGATTAATTGGAAGTTACATTGTGCTTATAGACCCCAGAGCTCAGGACAGGTAGAAAGGATGAATAGAACCATCATTGAGACCTTAACGAAATTAAGCTTGGAGACTGGCATGAAAAATTGGACTCTGTTCCTAAGTTATGCACTGTTTTGTGCAAGAAATATCAAGTCTTCCTCTTTGTGTAACCTCACCCCTTATGAAATTCTCTATGGTGCCCCTCCTTCAGTAAGGGACCTAACCCCAACTAGGAGACTTAATGATTCCTTTCACACCCCCTTGCTTGACAGACTTAAAGCCCTTGAACAAAACCAGCACCCAGCGATACCTGTGGAAACAGTTGGCCTCTGCTAATCAGCCTGGAGATGAGGGAACCCCACATCGATATCAAGTGGGAGAGTTCATCTACGTGAGATGGCATCAGGTGTCATCCCTGGAACCCCGCTGGAAAGGACCATACCAGGTTCTGCTTATAACACCCACAGTGGTGAAAGTGGATGAGATCACTTCATAGATCCATACCACCCATCTCATGCCTGCACCCTGTACAGACTCCGGCTGGAAACTGAAACAGACTGGTAACCATCTCAAGTTGCGTGTCCGTCGTGTGGGTAGGGCTATGGATTCTTCCCCTGACCATCAGCAGTCCTAATCCCCATCAGCCTGTTCAGCAACGATGGCAAGTTATAAATCCTACTGGGCAAGTAGGGTGGTGTATTTCACATACAGCCCCCTTATGGAATTGGTGGCCCTCTCTCCCCCCGGACATTTGTCAGCTTCCCATAGGCCTCTCTGACTGGGATCTCCCTGACATAGAGGACCCCACACAGATCCCACTCAAATGCAAACCAGGGCAACATAGACCACTTTACCCCATGAATTATGGATGCCATCTCCCCAAGCTCATGTGTAAACTAGCCAGTCAAGACTATTATGTGTGCCCAGCAGATTTCCAAAGTCGCAAACAGGCCCAAACCTGTGGAGGACCCAGTAACTTTTATTTTAGATCTTGGGGTTGTGAACAAACGGAAGCTGCATGGTGGAACCCAAACTCCCCAGACAGCAAGATTTGGGTAGGATGAAATGACACCTGGATTGATCCCAAGAAATGTGCCGCTAGCCAAGTGGTGTCAAAAACTCGCTGTGGAAAGAATAGTCTATGTTACCCCCTCAATATAACTTTCACTTCCAAAGGAAGGGGCTACCTCAGAACAAAATGGCCTATGAGAAATACGTGGGGAATGCAATTCTATATTTATGGCCCCGGTTATGACTTTGGTCTCTGGTGCACCCTCCAGCTTAAAAAGAAAGAAAATCCCACAGCAATAGGGCCCAATCCCCTCAAGCCAGGAATTAAGCCTCCTAAACCTCCCATGCCTAGATCTACCAGAACCCCTCTACCATCTCATAATTCCCGGTTTCCGTCTTTGCCTACTTCCCCAGTCCAGAGTACAGCTGACTCCACCCCCTGGGAACTAATTAAAGGAATGTTTATGGTACTGAACTCCACACAGTCAGAACTCATTGCTTTTCAGCCCAGGTATTTGACAGCTCTGTAAATTATTGTGTAATGGTGCAGATACTCCCCAGGGTGCTCTATCATGATGCAGAATCATTCGAAGGTCTACTTGGGGGACAAACAACCCAATTTCACCGGGAGCCATTGTCCCTTACTCTAGCCATCCTATTGGGGATAGGAGGTCCTGCAGGAGTGGGTATGGGAACAGCTGCTATGATCCGTGGGTCACAACAATTGGCCCAATTAGAAACATCAATAGATCAAGACTTGAAGACGTTAGAAACCTCTATCACAGAGCTGCAGGAATCCTTAACCTTTCTCTCTCTCTGCATTTGTTTTACAGAACAGGGGAGGACTAGATTTCCTCTTCATGAGGGAGGGGGTCTCTGTGCGGCACTGAGAGAATACTGTTGTTTTTATGCTGACCCTACTAGAGTTGCAAAATAATCCATGAGTAAATTAAGAAAATAACTTGAATAGCGCCAGAGAGAAAGGGAGATTCAACAAGGGTGGTTTGAGTCATGGTTTACCCAGTCCCCCTGGTTAACTACACTCCTATCAGACTTAGCTTGACCCCTGATCATCCTTAAGGTGTTGCTAACTGTGGGACCTTGTTTGCTTAACCGCATAGTTTCCTTATTCCAGGCTCAGATTGGGTAGGTAAAACTCATGCTAATCAGACAGAAATATGCTCCACAGGCAGAAATAGAATTTGAGACGCCAGAATAATTATGAAACATTACTTTTAAGATTAAAAGTAGTCAGAAAAAGGAGTGGGAAATGAAACAATAAAATATATTGAAATTGAAATGTAAAGAACCAGGTTTTGTAAAGCTTTCAAGCTCCACTCAGAACCTGAAATTCCTGTGGCACTTAAGACAATTCCCAGATCTTCCTATTAGATGTGTGTTGAAATCTTCCCTGACCAGCTAGATACTTAACACCCCTTCCCAGAAACCATGCAGATCTGCACGTATACATCTCAGGGCTTCAACCAATCAGTTTAAATGTTAACCCCTTCTCAGGGCTGACCAATCACCCACTGCACGACCTGTTCCCGCCAATGAATGTGCTAATCATGTTTTAGAGTTGTTATTTGATTTTGCTGGGGTATAAGATGATTTTCTAAAAGAGGCTATGATGTATGTAAAAACCCTGCCCTCTCCATAGAATGTATATAAACTCTGCTCAAGTTGTTCTGGGGCTCTTTGTTCTTTGCTCCTCTGAAGTGAGCTCTGAGCCCCAGCATGCTGGACCCACAATAAACCTTTTTGCGGTGGCATGAGACAGTCTCTTGGTGGTCTTTTCCTAAGACGTTCGTCTGAACTTTTCAGTTCCTGAATTCCATCAAGTGAGAATAGGGATCCTTTGGGTCAAAAGAGTTCTTCAAAGCCCTACAGTGGATAGTCCATAGGGGCTTGGGTTTTGTCATGACTCCAAATCACAGAAAGAATCAATACCTGACAGTCAGTAGGCCTCAAATTGGAGAAGCAGGGCAGTATTAACGGCAGAGCTATTTGATCATTCCTGGTTCAAAGGAAGGGTGTACAGTCCACCCTGATGTTAGGCAAATGAGGGGCAAAAGAGCTTATTTTGGACACTGTCTTGGGCTGCACCCCTTATGGAAACTTTCAGCCAGAGGTTATGATGAGTGTCTATATGGAAGAATATGAGGCCCATGTTGGAGTGTTTTGATTTAATTGCGGTCATTTGTGTGGCGGTTGGAAGTGATGCCTGGGTCCTCTTGGGCCTGAACACTGGTGTGATTCCCTTTAGAGACTGAGTGCTGGAACGGACCTCAGAGAAGTGTTGCCATGAATTGTGTTGGGATTTTAGGAGGCCTCGCATGAGAATTGCCCTTGGAAAATGCGATCAGGGTCGCTTTCCACAGAGACTGGAAATCTCAGCCAGGATATCACATGATTTTATTCTGAAAGACTTGGCAACCATAATTGAGAGTCAAAACACACATGGACCTTACATGTAGACCTCAATGGGCCTGACTTCATATGACCTTTTGGCCACTCTTTGGGAACCCTTGCCTGTGAGAGTTCTCCAGATCTTTCATTGAAATGAGCTTTCTCACCATTTAATGGTTCCTAAATGAATTGAAACCCACAGTGCCTCCAACTTCATCCTTGAAAAATGGTTAGATAAATACCATGAAATGCTTAAAATTCCCATGAGCAGGTGGCACTGGAGAACCTTTGGATGTCCTGTTTCTGATCATAAGTATACCTAAAGGTGCCTTGATTGACTGGGTTTCATGAAAATAATATAGAAAAGACATGCTAGTAAGTTGGACGCTGCTGAGTAGTGGGCCTAGAGAAATTGTGGGCAGGTGTGTGATAAAAAATCTGTGGTGTGGCCATGTGGATATGCCATTGGCTTCCAAATGGATTAAGACTGATATGGTGCAGCCAGCAGACCCTTCTATGTAAAGGCATCTTGTGATATTGAGGAGTTTCAGGGCAATGTTCAGAATCAGGTTACTATGCTCAAAGAGGCAAGCTTGTGGTATAGAAGCCTGGTTGGTGCATTTTCCTGCAGACCCTGACCCACCAAACGTGACAGAACTCCCTCCAGCACTGTGTCCCAGTTGAACTCCTTGATTCGTGAAGCAAATACCAAACTCCCAGTGTAGCAGCAAGAAACACCACGAAAGATGGAGTATGAACAAATGGGTTCACAGTGCACATGGGGAGACACTTAGCCCCCAGTGGCCACAGTTTACCTATAAAGAGAGGATTTAGCAATGCTTCCTCATGTTCATTTTAAAATAAGTAACCATGTCCTCCAGGTCCCATAGATGCAGACCCAGCTTTGATGGTCTCACTACAATGGAAGCTAAAGCTCCTGAGAACAACATATATTACATGTGCCCAACCTCAGAGGGAGTTTCTTAAGAAGACTTTAGGCCAGCAGAGTTCCATGTTTGTGTGTGGTGAGCCGCTTCTGCAGATTATGGTCGCCATTGCAGGATGGTGCTGGCTCCACTGTGGTCTGTAACAAACAACTCCTTGTTTGGGAGAGTTGGTGCATGGTTTTTCAGCACCCTGTGAGAAAGTTCCACGTGGAAGCTTTGCATTGGGGCTTGGGATGCTTTATTAAGGCTGGAAGGGGCATCCAACAAGGAAGAAGAAGAAATATCAAGGGCCTGAATAAACTGCTGAAAGAAGATTCCTGAGTTGCGTCTTCCTTGCGGGCAAGGGGTCGCGACAAGTGGTGCTGAAAACCCGGGAACCAGAACTTTCAGCAGTCAGGGGTGGTGCACCGGTTAGTCCCAGGTAAGTGGGACCCGCGGTCAAAGTGGAGGTTAGTCCCAGGTAGGTGGGACCCGCGGTCAAAGCGGGGATTAGTCCCAGGTAAGTGGGACCTGCTATCAAAGCGGCAGCTCCTCTGTAAAGCCAGAGAGAGCATTACATCTTATTGCAGCTGCACTGTGTACTTTCGCTCTTACTTTCACTTTTGTTTTTTGTGTGTCTTTTGTTGTGTCATGAGTGCCGTATCTTCAAGTCCGCTTCTCCTGGCCCTAGATAACCTGTTACGTTGCAAGGGCCTAGAAGTGAAACGTAGTACTTTACAGAGATTTTTATGGAACAGATATTGTTGCACCGTGGTTTGCGTTCTCGGGCAGCCTTACTATACCTAGCTGGGATAAGTTAGGCAGAGATCTTGACTTTGCTTCTGAGCAGGGCATATTAGAGGGTGGGGTGATACCCCTTTGGAAGATGATCCGTAGTTGCCTCGCAGATGGCAGATGTCAGGAAGCACTTACTAAAGGACAAGAAGTTTTTGAGCAACTACATGAGGAAAAGTCTGAAGGATCACATAGTGAAGTGGCAGAGAACATTGGGAGTAAGAGTAGTGAGAAGGCAAAAGAGCCTGAAACTACAAATAGGAGAAGGCTCTACCCAGACTTGGCTGAATTAAAAACGCCTGAGAACACAAGCGGCTCAGAGAGTTCTGAGGACCTTGATATATTGTTACAACAACTACGAAAGATAAAAGTGAAGAAAAAGAAAAAAGGGATACAGGGAACGCAGGCCTACTGTAAAAAGGGGACGGGATCCAATATCGGTCAACAACACTCTGAGGAGGAGGAGGTAGAATATCTCAAAGAAGATATGGTGCCGGTTGCCCCACCCCCGTATTTTGGGGGGGAGCCAAAATTCCGGGAGATATTTTCATGCGCAAGTTTGGAGGACAGTTAATACAGATATGGGACTTGCATACCCTGTATTTCAGGACAATAACAGGGGAAGATATCATGAGCCTTTAGACTTTAAGAAAATTAAAACCTTGGCGGAATCTTTCCGCACTTATGGCGTGGATGACGCTTTCACCCTTACTCAGGTGGAGGGACTTGCTAGATTTTGTATGACTCCTTCAGATTGGGCTAGCCTTGTTCGGGCTTGTGTTTCTCCAGGTAAATATTTGGACTGGAGAGCCTTTCTGCTAGAGGGCGCTGTTGAGCAGGCCGCCCAAAACTATGCGGCGGGACACCCCCATTGGGACAAGGATATGCTTTTAGGACAAGGCAGATTTGCTAATCAACAGACAGGATTCCCTCCTGAGGCATATGATCAAATTAACAACATTTGCATTCGGGCATGGAAGTCACTTCCAAATAGAGGAGAGGTATCTGGTTACTTGACTAAGATTCTGCAGGGCTCTACAGAACCCTTTTCAGATTTTGTAGCAAGGATGGTGGATGCCGCTGGAAAGATTTTTGGGGACCCTAATAGGCACCTACAGGGGCGTAAGCATCCTGTGCTAGCTCATCAAAAGCTAAACAGGTTTGGTCTGGGTTTTTTCTAGGGGCCACTGGGGCTCAAATACCCATAACATGGCTCACCGAGGAGCCTGTTTGGGTGCCTCAGTGGCCTCTTCCCTCGGCTAAACTGGCAGCAGCCCATGATCTAGTCAAAGAACAACTTGATTTGGGTCACATCCAACCTTCTACTTCTCCATGGAATACTCCCATATTTGTAATTAAGAAAAAATCAGGGAAGTGGCGCCTACTGCATGATCTACAAGCAGTTAATGCTCAGATGCAACTTATGGGACCCATTCAAAGAGGGCTGCCTCTGCTCTCCTCTGTTCCTCAAGGCTGGGATATAATTGTTATTGACATTAAAGACTGTTTCTTTTCCATTCCTTTGCATCCTAAAGATTCACAACGTTTTGTTTTCACCCTTCCCTCGTGTAATCACGAGGAACCAGATCAAAGGTTTGAGTGGGTGGTGTTGGCACAGGGGATGGCTAACAGTCCCACGGTGTGCCAAATGTATGTGGGGAAGGCACTCGCACCTCTCAGACATAAGTATTCCTCCACCAAGATCATTCATTATATGGATGATGTGTTATTGGCCGCAAAATTAGAACAGACAGTTAATGAGGCTTATAAAGAACTCGTGATGCTGTTGGCTCAACATGGACTGCACATCGCACCTGAAAAGGTTCAAACAGGGGATTCTATCAGGTATTTGGGAGCGACAATTGGGTATGACAAATTAAAACCACAAAAAATTACCATCAGGACTCAAGATTTCCAAACTCTAAATGATTTTCAACAATTGCTGGGAGACATTAATTGGATAAGAGGATATTTACATATTCCTAATATTGTGCTCCAGCCTTTGTATGCTACTCTTAAGGGTGATCCAGATCTTGCTTCCCCTCGTAGCCTCACTACTGAGGCTAGAGCGGCCCTTATAAAAGTAGAACAAGCTATACAGCATGCCACTCTATGCAGGCTCCAGAGTGATAAACCTTTCCAGTTATGTGTGCTTGCCACTATGCGGCAGCCTACTGGAGTACGGTGGCAAGATGGGCCTTTACTATGGATCCACCCACATGTATCCCCAGGAAAATCCTTAGAATATTATCCTGATGCTGTTGCAGCGTTGGCACTTAAAGGGATTCAACAAAGCATTCAATTTTTCGGCCAATCACCTTCTTCTCTTATCATACCCTACACTAAAGCTCAACTTAATGTTTTATGTGCTACTCTAGACAACTGGGCTATTCTGTGTTGCTCGTTTCAAGGGGGTATTGATAATCACTACCCTTCTCATCCATTACTCCATTTTGTTAAAGAACATCCCATCATTTTCCCTAAGGTAACTTCATCCAGTCCAATTCCGGGGGCTGTTAACATTTTTACTGATGGTTCCAAGTCTGGAATGGGAGCTTATGTAATTAATGACTCTCCCCCTATCCAGCATCAATTTGCTCCTGGAAATCCACAATGGATAGAACTACAAATTGTTATTGAAGTTTTTAAACAGTGTTCTTTTCCTTTTAATGTTATTTCGGACTCCAGCTATGTGGTACAAGCACTAAAAGTCCTGGAGGCCGTGGGAGCTATTAGTGATGCCCACAATGTGTCTGCTTACTTTACTCAGCTTCAACAGCTTATCTCTAACCGCACTGCTTCTTTTTATCCAATGCACATCAGGGCTCACACCTCTCTTCCTGGTACGTTATCCCAGGGTAATGCCTGTGTGTGCGGACTTAGCCACTAGAGGTCAATTGATATGCTTGGCTTCCTCCTTAGAGGGGGCTAAGTTGTTTCACCAAATCTTCCAAGTTAATGCATTAACGCTGCACAGGCATTTTTCCATTTCAAGAGCGGATGCTCGGCAGATAGTATTGCAATGTCCCCACTGTGTCACATTTCTTCATCCCCCTAATTATGGAGTAAACCCACGGGGATTAAAGCCATTGGTTGTTTGGCAAATGGATGTGACACATATACCTGACTTTGGTAACCTCAAGTATGTGCATGTTTCCGTTGATACGTGCTCTGGAATTATCCATGCTTCTGCTTTATCAGGAGAAAAGGCACGTAATGTCATTACTCACTGTTTAGAGGCATGGGCAGCATGGGGTGCACCTGCATCCCTTAAGACTGATAATGGACCTGCTTATACTGGCAGACAATTTACAGCTTTTTGTTCTACTATGTGAGTGCAACTTACTCATGGTTTGCCTTACAATCCTCAAGGACAAGGTATTGTTGAGTGTGCTCATCGCACCTTAAAGGAAACTTTACAAAAACAAAAAGGGGGAATAGGAGCTGAACACACTCCTAAAGAAAGCCTGTCCTTAGCTCTCTTTACCATTAATTTTTCGAATTTGGATATTCATGGTGGCTTTGCGGCCGATAGGCATGTGTCCCCTCAGCCCTCTGTGATTGGCTATGTTAAGTGGAAGGATGTTCTTACGGGCCAATGGAACGGCCCTGACCCCGTGCTGACATGGGCACGAGGATCTGTATGTGTTTTTCCCCAGGATCGTACGGAACCGTTGTGGGTCCCTGAACGCTTGACAAGAAGAGTCTCGACATCAACTGACCAGCAACAAGAGATACCACAACAATTCTGTGATGAGGATCTTCATTCTGCTAAGTGCTCTGGCTCTGGTGCTGGTGCCGATGGCACAGGCGACACCAATGCGGTGGTGGGCAGTGGCACGGGCATGGCCAATGCCGATGCCGGTTCATGGTAATTCTAGTGTCCTCCCCACTCTTTTTTCTACCTCATGTGAGATGTCTGCTCCCTGTGCCTCTCCTAGAGGGGACATGGAGAGAATTTTTAATCAATCTCAAGTTAATCTAACAGGAGTTTTTTGTTTCAGACTTAAAAACGCTAATTGCATTAGCCTTAAGACCAAAAATTTGACTAACTGGGAGGACCCATTGTGGTCCAATCAGGTCTCAGGGAGCATTATCAGTGCTGTATTGAGCAAGGTAGCTTCGGGGAAGCAATCAGGCTCAGGAACCCCCGCAAACAGTAGCTCTGCTCTTAACATAACTACCTTGGCTATTATCTCCGAGGTACTAATCCCAGTGCCTCCTTCTTCTAGTAGTATTCATGATGCCACTCATTTCAAGGCCTCTCCTTACTGTTCCCCTAATCTTGGTTTCCCCCCAACATTTACGCCTTGTCAGGATCATTCTTGGGAGAAACATCAAGTTGCTAAAGGTTTCTCCCTTTCCCCCTCTCTTAAGAGGTATGTTTACAACTTTAACAATAGTGCCAGCTCCTCTACAGGAGTAGGTTGGTCCTGGTTTCAATGGCTGATTTCCAATGAAAAGGGGGCTTCAGCCGATATTTCTGCATTGGCTCAGTTGGTAGGAGCTAAAAGTTGGCTGACTAATGTTTCTGGTACTGTTAGTGAAAGTGAACGAGGTAATAGACTTACATCTGTTTCATTCAACTCTCTGTTGTATAATGCCACAATGCCTCCTGCAATGGTCTGTGTCCAATCCCCCTTCTTATTCCTTTTGGCTAAGGCCACCTTGTCGGGGATGCTGGATTGTTCTCATACTACCAGTCTCTTATCTGAGTGTTGGAATGGTTCCTGGACTGTAGCAGTGGTTATGAAAATTCCAACTTTTGTCCCAATCCCGGTCACTGCGGATCCTGATAAATTCCCTATTGTTGAGCTACTTAGAGTCCACAGAGATTTTGGAATCACAGCGGCTATAGTGACAGCCGTGGCGGTATCTGCTGCTGCAGCGGTTACGGCCGGAGTGGCTATGGCCAATCAAGTACAAACTGCTGCCACCATTAATCAAGTTGTCCAACAAACTTCCACCATACTTGAATCCCAAAATACAATTAATCAACATATTTTGTCAGGGATTTTAGCTGCCAACCAAAGAATAGATTTACTCCAAGCTCAGGTAGAAGAATTGGCTGACTTAGTGCTTTTGGGTTGTGTTGACCAACGTGCACATTTATGCATAACCTCTGTCAGATTTAATGATTCCAGGAATGTTTCCCGCATCATTGGCGAATATTTGGCTGGAAATTGGTCCATGGAAGCGGAAGACATGATCCAGTCTCAACTAAGCCAGATAGGTGTCTTGAATAACACCCGTGTTGATCCCGTGACTTTGGGTCAATTCACCTATTGGATATCTTCTGCTTTTTCCTTTTTTAAACAGTGGGTGGGGGTAGGCATTTTTGGTGCAATGTGTTGCTTCGGTATGTTTCTCTGTTTGTGGTTTCTCTGTTGCCTCAAGGCCCGCAATGCTCACGATAAGGCTATGATCATCCAAGCTCTTGCAGCTTTAGAAAATGGCAATTCACCTCAAGTCTGGCTTGCGCATCTTAAACAGTAAATCTTTGACATGGTCGTTGCACCCCAAGTTATTATAACATTTCACTGGGATCGGCATGTCTTTCCTCGTTATTCTCTTAGTGTTGGAAAGCCCTTGCACTCTGCCGGTCTTGCTGCCATTGCACGCAGGTGGGTTTCCAACTAATGCTTCTCTATCGCCTTAAAGTCCGTGCCTTTCTTTCAGGGTGCTGTCAACTCGTTTGTCATTGTGTACAGCCACAGTTCAGCCTCAGCTGTCCCCCGTCGTCCACCTTCGTCATGATACAGGATGCGAGGCAAGGCACTGCACTTGAGTGATCTTTGAAGTGGACCTCAAGGAGAGCATGTCCTATTGCATGCGGGTTTGATGTCCACGCCCCGCCACACGAAAAAGGCGTGGCTGATATGGCTTCAGATCTGGGGAAGGGCCCTCCTTAGGACTGAGCCATACTATGCAGCCACTTCTGCACAGTGGGATAGGACCTCTACTCTCGCCTGTATTGTTTTCAGAAAACAGAAAGGGGGAACTGTGGTGAGCCACTTCTGCAGATTATGGTCGCCATTGCAGGATGGCGCTGGCTCCACTGTGGTCTGTAACAAACAACTCCTTGTTTGGGAGAGTTGGTGCATGGTTTTTCAGCACCCTGTGAGAAAGTTCCACGTGGCAGCTTTGCATTGGGGCTTGGGATGCTTTATTAAGGCTGGGAGGGGCATCCAACAAGGAAGAAGAAGAAATATCAAGGGCCTGAATAAACTGCTGAAAGAAGATTCCTGAGTTGCGTCTTCCTTGTGGTCAAGGGGTCTCGACATTTGTGGAGTGTTTACATTGTCCCTTACTTTTGGAAACTCCTCTACCACCCCCAAAGTTGTGAAAATTGAGCAGTTTTCATTGCAGATATATATTCACAGATTTTTCTAACTCTTCTCCTCTAACTGTGTCATACTTGGGGCGAAGGTAATGTCACAGCATTGTTCTGAATGAGATTGAAAAGATTTTTGTGTAGCAAATATTTGCATATACATTGGATCCATTTTTCAATTTTCCATTTGAAATACTGAATACATGACACTATCCCATACCCTACTAGCCTTTGACTATTCATCCTAATATGATGGAGAAAAATAACCTAAACAGAATACAAATACAAGCAGTTTAGAGGAGGCATGGTATATAGTTGAACTTTCCTTTTGCATGATAAATGGTAGGTGTTATAAATCTAGTCAATTTTTAATTAAAATAGTTCTCTATGTGTTTTTAAAATTAACTACTATGTGAATTCCTCTCTCCCTTTCTCTGTAGCCTATTCATCATCACATGTATTTTTATATGCACTTATAAAATCCTACCTGGTGTTATAGGTACATTTTTGTGAGGTTGCTGACTTGGCAGGTACAAATTGTGAGAAGAGATCACTCCTCCTAAACGCTGTTGGAACTGAAAATTCCACCTATAGGGGAGCTTCCTAATAGAACAACATTATACGTAAACTCGTGTTCAGTAAAATAAATATTTTTACATATGTGGATGATATATATTTAAAGATGAATTTCGATTGGCATATATATTAGTACTTTTTAATGTCTGTGTGTGTGTTTTGTGTATATATGCATATGTATATATATATATATATATATATATATATATATATATATATATATATACACACTCTCCAGAATTTTCAAACTATGAAATATATGTGTCTTATTTAAATTCCCTAAATTCATTCATGTTCATGGACTTAGATTTATAATCAACTTTTCACAATATTATTCTTAGAAATATTCATCCACCTTAAATACATATTTGTTTACTAGTAGTGAAAACTAACTTCAGTGAATGGTGTATACAAATCCTAATAATTCTACAGTAATTGACCCAGTCAAACATCAATGCAAGTATATTCCTATGGGACATGATATGTAATTTGATGTTTATTTTTATTCAACATTGGTACATTATTATTTCTTCAGTTTTTGCACATCATAGGATATATATTTCATCCACAAGTGAGCAAATTTATAGGCATTTGTTTCAACTTTAATCACTTCCTGCTTCAGAACACATGTATTGTCAGGGTTTCTTGACTGGATTATTCATGAGACTTCTTTCCAAACACATTATTTTCGATTTCCATAATCACTTTAGATGCAAAGCTCTTCACACTCTTCATGATAAACCAAAACACTAATATTACCATTAGATGAATTACTGGTTGGAATGAATGATTGTATATCCATATAAGATTTCCTGTAATTTTTCAGATATCAATTCAAACCATTATTTAAAGTTGGAACAAGTTATATTATTTATTCACAGTATGGTCTATTCATGCTTTATCTCTATATTCATAAACACAGGGTACACCTAATTTTACCCCCAATACTAATTTATACGTCTTCAATATATTGCTCCCAGAAATGGTGGAAGAAATACTTATGTCACCTGATTTATGTATACATTTTATCACAGAAATATTCTGGACAAAAATTGTAAAGGTCACACTTATGATTCTACCAAAGCCTAAATGGAAAGTGAACATAGATTACTAAAAACATCTATTTCAAGGTTGCCTAATGCTCTCAAATGTCAATCCTATTGGTAACTACGTATTTCTTTCTTTCTAAGATTATATATTCAAACTCAACCCTGTTGAAAATGTCTAATCCTCTCACTCACTTTATACATTGCCTGATTTAGTAATGTCTCTATTGATATCTGCTTTTCTACATATTTTCCCCAGTTCATGATAGTGACTGACTCTTCATATGTGCTGACATATACATTCGCTCTCTAACTGAATCCCTATTGCTAAAGAACTTTTGGTCCAAATCATATACTCACTCTTCTTCCTAAACCTACCGACTATCTTTCAAATCCTAATGACTATCCTTTTTTGAGTGGATGTTCTCTTCTACATTCAATCTTCCAAGGTACAAGGTCCTGTGCCATTGTATATCAAATTTTCTGAGACATCTGTGCAGAACATAATTCAAAGCTAAGTATCCCAATCAAGGGCCCAATGCCCTTGTGGGTTTTAAATCATACCTAGATTTCTGTTTTCATAATTATATTTCACCTCTACATTCTTGTAAATATCGCAGGTTCCCAATACAATTATTCATGGAGCAGAATGATTTCTAACCCAAATCAAACCTGTTATTAACCCTAAACATACACTGTTCCCTCAATCTCATTTTACAGAAGAGCAGGGACAGAGTTGTTCTTACAATACAGGAAAGTAGGGGACATTCAACCTGCTGAGAACCTCAAAGGTCCATGCAGAAATGATACCTGGAGAAGTTGTAGGCAGGTATGAAGGACCTAAGAGAGCAAAGGCCAATTTGCATGGCAAACAACCTGGTCAGGATGAAAGGATGTTTCTGAATCAGGCTCTCTCTTCTTATTGTGGAGAAGATGGACCAAACCAGGCCTGTGTGGAGAGCTGTTCCCAGGTGCCTATGATTGATATACCATTCTAACTTGTGAAAGTGTTAGAGAAAGTAGGGACAGCCACCATCTCACTGGACCTTTGGAAGCAATTGTTAGGACAAAGGGGTTGCCAAGGCAGTGACCTCATTCAGTTCCAAAGAAAGTGATGTACCTCATTTCCTTGGTGAATGGACTCTCTGAACTTGGTATCCAAGAAGCCAGGCACCCAGATGCATTCCCAGTCCCAGTCCCAGTGGGCTCACTTGTGTGGATTTACCAAGGACAGTTAGTCTTTCTTGGTACCTACTGATGTGAGGATGGCAAAATGCCAGGAGAGCTCTTAAGAGGGACCTTTCCTGATAAAGCAGGTAGTGGCTCACCACTTTTTCCTGACAACTTCACAGTGTTGGCCAAGGAAACAAGAGAGGGTACAGGCCATTTCGGGGGAACATAGTATGGCCCACCAGTCAGAGGACACACCGGATAGTCAAAGACTTACTTGGGGGAAGGAGGTGCCTTTGTGAGTGTGGGTTTGTTGTTTTCTCTCATGTTCTGAGAATAGGTAGGAAAGGCGTTTTTTTGTTTGTTTGTTTGTTTGTTTGTTTTGTTTGTTTGTTTGGAGTGAACTGTTTCTAGTAAGTCGTTTGACAAGGTGAGTGTTTCTATGTCTGTGTATCCCACTGTGTCCGTGGTTGTAGACACGAGAAAAGACAATGCAACAATGGATGTGTCCTGTCTACTAGAAAACTTCCCAGAATTCATCCTGTCTAACTTATGAATGGAGTGTGGCTTTCCTTATGGATGGGCAAAACCTACTACCTTCCTAAGTCCCATTTTTTCTTCCTGAATTCTGGCCACTCTCCAGAATAGGATCATGGATTTGTGTCCAAGATAGGTGCCAACTCCAACGTCTGTGACATGGCCTTGTACTGGATAGCTGAATGGAATGGCCAGTATCTCAGAAAACTCAGATATCAGTGTGACCAGGAAACTCTCAGTGGAGAAACCCTGCTTTGGGTCATTTGCTAACCTATTGTTCTGTTGCCCTGAATTTCAGGAAGGTCTTTGCCTCAGGCCACCCCTTTATGAACCCTGAAGAAAACAGTTTTCAAATGTAAATGAATGGGCATCACCTTGGATTCTTTGCTTAATTTCTTTGGAATAGGATGTGTCTGAATCAGCCTCTTGGCCCTGTGTGAGACTGTGGCTTATATTCTCAGCACCTGATGGATCTAACGAAAGATTCCATGTGTGCATCCAAAACCAAAATGGCAAAATGTTCAGTCATTGTGAATGAATTCTATTGCCTTCCTCTGTTAGGTTCCTGAAATCCATCAAGTGAGAATAGGGATCCTTTGGGTCAAATGAGTTCCTCAAATCTCTGCAGAAGGGCTTGTCTTTTCTCCTGATTCCAATTCACATAAAGAATCTAAACCCCACAGTCAGAAGGCCTCAAATTGGAGAAGCGGAGCAGTATTAAGGGCAGGAATATTTGATCACTCCGGTTTCACAGGAAGGGTTTCCAGCCCACCCTGAATTTAGCCAAATGAGGGACATGGAGCTTATTTTGGACACTCTTTGGAATGTGCCCCTCATGGAAAGCTCCAACCAGAGGTTATGATGAGTGTCTACATGGAAGAAGATGGAAGCCATGTGGGAGTGTTTTGGTTTTAATTGTGGTCATTTGTTTGGCGGTGTGGAGACATGACTGGGTCAACCTGGGCTTGAACTCTGGTGTGATTCCCCTTAGAGACTGCGTTCTGGAACTGACTCAGAGAAGTATTGTCATAAATTGTGTTGGGATTTTATGAGGCCACGCATGAGAGTCGCCCTTGGAAACAGAGAGCTTGGCCCAGGGTGGCTTTCCTCAGAGTACTGGGAATCTCAGCCAGGATATCACAGGATTTTATTCTTTAATACTTGGCAGCAATAGTTGAGAGTCAAAACACACATGGAACTCATATTGGAGAACTCAATGGGCCTGGCTTCATGTGACCTTTTGTCCACTCTTTTGGAAGCCTTGCCTGTGAGAGTTCTCCAGAGCTTTCTTTGAAATGAACTTCCTCAACTTTTAATGGTTCCTGAATGAATTGAAACCCACAGTGCCTCCAACTTCATCCTTGAAAAATGGCTACATAAATACCATGAAATTTTTGAAATTCCCATGACCTGGTTGCACTGGAGAACCTTTGGATGTTCTGTTGCTGATCGTGAGTGTACCAGACCGTGCCTTGTTTGACTGGGTTTCATGAAAATGGTGTAGAACAGAGATGCCAGTATATTGAAGCCTGCAGAGTAGTGGGCCAAGAGCTGTGGTGTGCAGGTGTGTGAAAAAATATCTGTGGTTGAGACATGTGGATCTCCCATTGACTTCCAAATAGCTTGTGGCTGACATGGTGCAGCCAGCAGGCTCTTTCTTGTAAAGGCATCTTTTTATATGGAGAGGTTTCAGGGCAATCTTCAGAATAGGGTTGCTATGGTCAAGGAGAAAGCTATGTGGGATAGAAGCCTGTTTGGTGCATTCTCCTGCAGACCCTGACAAACCACATGTGACATAACTCCCTCCAACACTGTGTCCCAGATGAACTCCTTGTATTTCATGAAGCAAATACCAAACTCCCAGTGCAGGAGCAAGAAACACCATGGAAAGTGGAGGATGACCAAATGGCTTCACAGTCCACACGGGGAGACACTTACCCACAGTGGCCACAGTTTACATACAAATGGAGAATTCGGCACTGTTGTCTCATGTTCATTGGACATAGATGCAGGGTCAGCTTTGATGTTCTCACTACAAAGGAACATAGTTTCTGACAAGCTCCTGAGAACAACAAATATTTCAAGTGTCCAACCACAGAGGCAGTTTCTAAAGAAGTATTATTCCGGCAGAGCTCCATGTACGTGGAGTGTTTACCCTGTCCCTTAGTTTTGGAAATTCCTCTACCACCTCCAAGGTTGTGAACTCCTGATTATTTTCCATTACAGATATGTATTCACATATTTTCTAACTATTTTCCTCTAATTGTGTCTTACTTGGGGTGAAGTTAATGTAAAGGCATTTTTCTGGATGAGAGTAGGAAGATTTTTGTGTAGCACATATTTGCATACACATTGGATACATTTTCTTATTTTCCATTCGACATACTGAATCCCTGACAATAACCCATACCCAACTAGACTCTTACTGATAATCCTAATATGATGGAGAAAAATAACCCAAACAGAATAGAAATACAAGCAGTTCAGTGGATGTATCACATATATTTGGACTTGCCTTTTGCATAACAAATTGTAGGTGTTACAAATCTTGTCAATTTTAATTGATATAGTTCTCCATGAGTTTTTAAAGTTAACAACTATGTGAATTTCTGTCTCCCTTTTTCTGTAGCCTATTCAGCACATGTATTTTTATATGCACATATAGAATCCTACCTGGTATCACAAGTACATTATTGTGAGTGCATGCATTGGCAGATACAAATTGTGAGAAGAGATCAGCCCTCCTAAACACTTTTGGAATTTAAAATTCAACCTATGGGTGACCTTCCTAATGGAATATTATACATAAATCCATTTTCATTAAAATATAAATTTTTCCATCTCTGGAGGATATATATTTCATGATGAATTTCGATTGGCATATATATTGCTACATTTTAATGTCTCTGTGTGTGTTTTGTATATATATATATATATATATATATATATATATATATATATATATATATATATATACTGTCCAGATTTTTCAAAATATGAAATATATGTGTCTTATATACACTCCCTGAATTCATTCATGTTCATGTATGTGGATTTATAATCAACTTTTCACAAGATTTTTCTCAGAAATATTCATCCACGTGAAATACATGTTTGTTTCCTAGTACAACAAACTCACTACAGTGAATGGTGGTTACAGATCCTAATATTGCTACACTAACTGACTCAGTTTAACATCAATGCAAGTAGATTCCTATGGGACATGGTGTGTATTTTGAGGTTCATTTTCATTCAACACTGGGATATTACTATTTCTTAAGTTTTTGAACATCATAATATATATATATTTCATCCACAAGTTCACAAATTTATAGGCATTTGTTTCAGTTTCCATCATTTCCTGCTTCAGAACACATGATTTCCTCCAGGTTTCTTGACTGGCCTTTTCATGAAACTTCTTTCCAAACACATTATTTTCGATTTTCATAATCAATTTTAAAGCAAACCTCACACACTCTTCATGATAAAGCATAACCCTAAAATTACCATTAGATGTATAACTGGTTGTAATGAATGGATGTATATCAATATAAAATTTCCTGTATATTTTCAGATATCAATTCAATCCATTATTTAAAGTTGGAGCCAGTTATATTATTTATTCACAGTATGGTCTATTCATGCATTTTCTCTATATTCAGAGACACAGGGCACACCTATTTTTACTCCCAAAATTAATTTATATGTCTTCAAAAACTTATTTGCAGAAATGGTGGAAGAAATACTCATGTTCCCTGATGTACATATACATTTTATCACAGTAATATTCTGGACACAAAATGCAAAGTCAAATTTATGATTGTACCAAATCCTAAATGGAAAGTGAGCATGGATTACAAAAATCATCCATCTCCAGGTTGCCTAATGCTCTCAATTGTAAATCCTATTTGTGACTATATATTTGTTTCCTTCTAAGATTATATACTCAACCTCAAGCCTGTTGAAAATGTCTAATCCAATCACTCACTTTATTCTTTTCCTGATTTCCTAATATCTCTATTGATATCTACTTTCCTACATATTTTCCCCAGTTCATCTTTGTGACTGACTCTTCACATGTTCTGACATTTACATTCACTCTCTACTCGAAACCCTCTTGCGAAAGAACTTATGGTCCAAATCATTTACTGACTCTTCTTCCTAAACCTACCGACGATCATCCTAATCCTACTGACTATCTTTTTTTGACTGGATGTTCTCTTCTACATTCAATTATCCAAGGTACAAGGTCCTATGCCATTGTATATGGATTTATCTGAGATAACTGTGCGGAACATAATTCAAAGATAAGTATCCAACTCAAGGGCCCAATTTGCCCTTCAGGGCTTCAAATCTTACTTAGATTTCTGTTTTCATAATTATATTTCCCCTTTCTTGTAAATATCACAGGTTTCAAGTACCATTATACATCCCACAGAATGATTCCTAACTCAAATTGAACATGCTATTAACCCTAAACATACACTGTTCCCTCAATCTAACTTTACAGAAGAGCAGGATCAGAGTTGGTCTTACAAAAGAGGAATGTAGGGGATCTTCCAGCTGCTGAGAACCTCAAAGGTCCATGCAGAAATAATCCCTGGAGAAGTTGTAGGCAGCCATGAAGAACCTGAGAGAGCACAAGTCATCTTCCATGGCAAACATCCTGGTCAGGATGAAGGTTTGTGTCTGAATCAGCCTTTCTCTTCTTAATGTAGAGAAGATGGACCAAACCAGCCCTGTGTGGAGAGATGTTCCTGGGTTCCTATGGTTGATATACCATCCTAACTTGTGAAAGTGTCACAGGAAGTAGGGGTAGCCTCCATCTATTGGGACCGTTGAATGGAACTGTTAGGACAAAGTGGTCGCCAAGGTAGTGACCTCAGTCTGTTCCTGAATGAAGTGACCTACCTCACTTTCTTGGTGATGGAACTATCTGAACTTGGGATCCAGGAATCCAGGCACCCAGAGCGAGTCCCAGTCCCAGTTCCAGTGGGCTCAGTTTTTTGAAATAACCAAGGACAGTGTCAGTCTTCCTTGGTACCTACTTATGTGAGGATTGCCAAATGCCAGCAGCGCTCTGAAGAGTGTACTTTTTCAGAAAGCATGTAGTTGTTCATCGCTTGCTCCTCACAATTCCTCAGAGTTGGCCAAGTAGACCAGATCTGAGACAGGACAAGCCATTTCGGGAAAACATAGTAGGGCCCACGAGTCATTGGACACTCCTGATGGTCACAGACCTATTTGTGAAAACGAGGTGCCTTTGTGGGTGTGGGTGTGAGTTTGTGATTTTGTCTCATGTTCTGAGAATAGGTAGGAAAGGTGGTTTGTTTGGTTTGGAGTTGACTGTGTCTGGTAAGTCCTTTGAGGAGCCGAGTGTTTCTATGTCTGTCCATCTCTCTGTGACCTTGGTTGTAGATATTAGAAAAGAGAATGCATCAATGAATGTGTCCTGTGTAGTAGAAATCTTCCCAGAATTCATCCTACCCAATTTATGAAAGGAATTCAGCTTGCCTTATGGATGGGCAATGCCTACTATCTTCCTAAGTTTCTCTTTTCTTCCTGAATTTTGCCACTCTCCAGAATAGGATCATGGTTTTGTGTCCAAATTATTTACCACCTCCAATCTCTGTGACATAGTCATGTACTGGATAGCTGAAGGGAATTGGAGCATCTCAGAAAACCCAGATATCAATGTGACCAGGAAAGTCTCAGTGGGGAAACCCTGATTTGGGCCTACTGCTTACCTATTCTTCTGTTGCCCTTAATGTCAGGAAGGCCTTTGCCTCTGGCCACACCTTTGTGAAGCCTGAACAAAACAGTTTTCAAATGGAAATGAATGGACATCACCTGTGGCTCTTTGCTTAATTGCTTAGGAAAGGGATGTGTCTGAATCAGCCACTTGGCCCTGTGTGAGGCTTTGGCTTAGATTCTCAGCACCTGATGGATCTAAAGAAAGATCCCATGTTTGCATCCATAACCAAAATGGCAAAAAGTGCAGTAATTGTGGATGAAGTCTCTCGCCTTCCTCTGTAAGGTTCCTGACCTCCATCAAGTGAGAATAGGGATCCTTTGGGTCAAATGAGCTCTTCAAATCCCTGCAGAGTCTAGCCCATAGTTGCTTGTGTTGTCTCATGACTCCAAATCACATACATAATCAATACATGACAGTGAGTAGGCCTCAAATTGGAGAAGCACAGCAGTATTTAGGGCAGGCCTATTTGATCACTCCTGTTTCACAGGAAGTGTTTCCAGGCCACCCAGACTTTAGGCAAATGAGGGGCAAGGAAGTCTATTTTGGACACTGTCTTGTGCTGCACCCCTCATGGAAACATACAGCCAGAGGTTATGATGAATGTCTATATGGATAAAGATGAGGGTCATGTGGGAGTGTTTTGGTTTAAATTGTGGTCATTTGTGTCGCAGTTGGAAGAGATGACTGGGTCCACCTGCTCTTGAACTCTGGTGTGATTTCCCTTAGAGACTAAGTTCTGGAACTAACCTCAGAGAAGTATTGCCATGAATTGTGTTGGCATTTAAGGAGGCCATGCATGAGAGTCACCCTTTGAACCTGAGATCTAGGCCCAGGTGGCTTTCCAGAGAGCACTGGAAATCTCAGCCGGAATATCACATGATTTTATTCTGAAAAACTTGGCAGCCATAGTTGAGAGTCAAAACACACATGGACCTCACATTGTAGACCTCAACAGCGCTGGCTTCATGTGACCTTTTGGACACTCTTTGGGAAACCTTGCCTGTTATCATTCTCCAGAGCTTTCATTGAAATGAGCTTCCTCACCATTTAATGGTTCCTGAATGAATTGAAACCCACAGTGCCTCCAACTTCATCCTTGAAAAATGGCTAGATGAATACCATCAAATTTTTGAAATTCCCATGACCAGGTGGCACTGGAGAACCTTTGGATGTCCTGTTGCTGATCAAGAGTGTACCAGACAATTCCTTGATTGACTGGGTTTCATGAAAATGGTGTAGAACAGAGATGCCATTAAGTTAGAGCCTGCAGAGTAGTGGGCCTAGAAAGTGGTGTGCAGTTGTGTGATAATACATTTGTGTTGTGGCCATGTAGATCTGCCATTGGCTTCCAAATTGCTTGTGACTGACATGGTGCAGGCAGGAGACCCGTATATGTAAAAGCATGTTTTTATATGGAGAGGTTTCAGGGCAATGTTAAGAATCAAGTTTCTATGCACAAGTTGGCAAGCTATGTGGGAAAGAAGCCTGGTTGGTGCATTCTCCTGCAGACCCTGACCCACCGCAAGTGACAGAACTCCGTCTAGCACTGTGCCCCTGTTGAACTTCTTGTATTTTGTGAAGGAAATACCAAACTCCCAGTGCAGCAGCAAAAAACACCACGAAAAGTGGAGGATGACCAAATGGTTCCACAGTCCCCACGGAGAGACACTTAGGCCCATGTGGCCACTGTTTACCTACAAAGAGTGAATTCAGAACTGCTGCCTCAAGTTTACTGGAAAATAAGAAACCATATCCTTCAGGTCACATAGATGTAGACCCAGCTTTGATGGTCCCACTACAAAGAAAGCTAAAGCTCCTGAAAATAACATATATTTCAAGTGCCCAACCTCAGAGGAAGTTTCTCAAGATGTCTTTAGGCTAGCAGACCTCCATGTTTGAGGAGTGTTTACCATGTCCCTTACTTTTGGAAACTCCTCTACAACCTCCAAGGT
This sequence comes from Callospermophilus lateralis, assembly GCF_048772815.1. Taxonomy (NCBI): domain Eukaryota; kingdom Metazoa; phylum Chordata; class Mammalia; order Rodentia; family Sciuridae; genus Callospermophilus; species Callospermophilus lateralis. The sequence continues at coordinate 560,929 of NW_027515613.1, forward strand.
TGTGAACTCCCGAGAATTTTCCATTCCAGATATGTATTCACAGATTTTCTAACACCACTGTTCTAACTGTGACTTACTTCAGACGAAGGGAATGTCAAAGCTTTGTTCTGGATGAGAGTGGGATGATTTTTGTGTAGCACATATTTGCATACACATTGGATTCATTATCGTATTTTCCATTTGAAATATTGAATCCCAGACAGTAACCCATAACAAACTAGACTCTGACTACTAATCCTAATATGATGCAGTAAAATAACCCAAACAGAATAGAAATGCAAGCAGTTCAGTGGAGGCATGGTGTAGAGTTGGACTTGCCTTTTGCATAAAAAAGGGTAGGTGTTATAAATATAGTCAATTTTCTGTTGAAATAGTTCTCCATGTGTTTTTAATGTTAACAAATATGTGAATTCCTGTCTCCCTCTCTCTGTAGCCTATTCAGCACATGCATTTTTATATACATATATAGAATACTACCTGGTATCACACGTACATTTTTGTGAGGTGGCTGACGTGGCAGATACAAATTGTGAGAAGAGATCACTCCTCCTAAATGCTGTTGGAACTGAAAATTCAATGTATGGGTAAACTTGCTAGTTCAACAACATTATGCATAAATCTATCTTCAATAAAATGAATATTTTTGGATCTGTGGATGATATATATTTCATGGTGAATTTCGATTGATATATATATATATATTGCTATTTTTAATGTCTCAGTGTGTGTGTGTGTGTGTGTGTGTGTGTGTGTGTATACACACACACTCTCCAGATTTTTCAAAATATGAAATGTATGAGTCTTATTATACACTCCCTAAATTAATTAATATTCATATATGTGGATTTATAATCAACTTTTCACAAGATTATTCTCAGAGATATTCATCCACCTGAAATACATATTTCTTTCCTAGTACTGAAAACTAACTTGAGTGAATGGTGCATACAAATCCTAATATTTCTACAGTAACTGACCCAGTTTAACATCAATTCAAGTAGATTCCTATGGGACATGATGTGTATTTAACGTTAATTTTTGTCAACACTGGTACATTACTATTTCTTCAATTAATGCACATCATAGGATATATATTTTATCTACAAGTTAGCAAATATTTAGGCATTTGTTTCACTTTCAATCACTTCCTGCTTCAGAACACATGTACACTTCCGGGTTTCTTGACTGGTCTTTTCATGAGACTTCTTTACAAACACATTATTTTCAATTTCCATAATCACTTTTGAAGCAATACTCACACACTCTTCATGAGAATCCATAACCCTAATATTACAATTAGATATATAACGGGTAGGATTAAATGTATTATATCAATATAAGATTTTCTGTATATTTTCAGATATCAATTCAATCCATTATTTAAAGTTGGAACCAGTTATATTATTTATTCACAGTATTGTCTATTCATGCATTATCTCTATATTCATAGACACATGGTTCACCTATTTCTATCCCCAATACTAATTCATACATCTTCATTATATTGCTCCCAGAAATGGTGGAAGAAATACTCCTGTCACCTGATCTACATATACATTTTATTACAGTAATATTCTGGACACACAAACGAAAGTTCACACTTATGATTGTACCAATGTAAAGGTCGGCCGAGCATTGGAGGAAGAAACCAGGAAGAGACTGTCTCATGAAACAGCAAAGGGCTTTTTGGGGGTCCAGCATGCTGGGGCTCAGAGCTCACTTGAATAGAGAAGAGAGCCCTGAGAACATCTTAAGCAGAGCTTATGTACTTTACTTGGTGAGGGCAGGGAGGGAAATTTATTGATTGGTCAGGTCGAGTAAGTGGTTTGCATGCCAAAGGGAGAGGGAGTACATTCTGCAGTTTGGCAGTTGGGGACAGCACATTCTGGGAACAAGATTAGCAAACAGTTCTCAAGATTTCAACAGTGTTTTGTTAAGCATACAGAAAAACAGGTATTACAAGTACCTATTTTATTAACCTTTCATTCCCCACTTCTCATTCTGGTTACTTTTAATCATAAAAGTGATCATTGGGGGGTCTCTGATTTTATGTCTCCTAGTGAGGTATATTGTTGTCTGATTACCATAAGTTTAACTTATCCAATTTGAGCTTGTAGAAAAGAAACTACACGGTTGAGCAAACAGGTTCCTACAATTAGCATTAATATGAGGATTGTTAATGGACTGGCCAGGGTTGATAAAAGCGTAGGTAACCAGGGGGACTATGTGAACAAAGACACAAACCAACCTTTATGTGCCCCTCTCCTTTGTTGATGCTCTTCAAGGCATCTTTTTAACTTACTCATAAATTTTTTTACAACTCCAGTATGGTCGGCATAAAAACAACATTCTTCCCTCAATGCAGCACAAAGGCCCTCTTCTCTCATGAAGAGGAGGTCCAACCCTCGCCTGTTCTGTAAAACAAATTCAGAGAGAGAGGTTTAAGAGAATGGTCTGAGAATGAGAAAGGAGAGATGTAAAAGAATAATGGGAAAGGGGTTTGGGATTTTCCAGGCAACAAAATGTTGAGCAGTAGAACACGTAGAGCAGAGGAGAAGACAGGAGTGAGTATCCCAAAAAGCCTGTGAGCGATGTTAAATTTTTAGTAACCTGTTTTCACTGATGACAAAAAAAAACTTTAAAGGCCATTTTCATTACATCTTGGATAGGGTGCTGAGGGCTCTCCTTAGCTTTTTGGGCTTTGGTTTAGTTGGTAAGAGGACTTGGTGGGACCTGGTGAGGGCACTGACAGGAGAAGAGAGGAGTGAGTGGGTGGATGGGTACCTTAGTACTTGTTACCTCAGCAAGGGGGCAATGGTTTAAGAGCCGGCAGAGGCTTCGGTTTTTGATCTAGTAATTGGAGGGGAGAAATCAGGTTGCTTATGTGGGAGTGACAGCAGAGAGTCTGGAGCAGAAAGCAGAGGGTGAGGATCTATTAGAGAAGCATAGTTCAGGATGTGAGTGAAGGAGGGAAAAGGCCTCCACATAGGGAAATTTACTTCCACCATTTGAGCACTTGCCGAAGTCAAAAAGGTCATGCAGAATTTGAGCATCTAGTGACCCCTCTGGGGGCCATCGGTTTTGGTTGTCTAATTGGTAATATGCCCAATGCTGAGTACTGAATTTGATGAGGAGTTTGGGTTCCACCAGGCAGCCCCTGTATGCTTACATCCCATGACTTACAGAAGAAGTCGGCTTTTCCCCCACACAGCCCTGGCTGTTTGTGGGTTTGATAGTCCGCTGAGCAAACATAGTAATCTGGGCTAGCCAACCTATATCTGGCTCACGTGTCCCTACATCCATAATGTTTGTTTCCATTACGTATGGCACGGAAAAGATTTAATGGAATTTTAGTGGGATCCCCTTCATCAGGGATATCCCAATAGGAAAGACCTATAGCCAGCTGACAAATGTCTGGGTAGAGAGATGGCCACCAGGTCCCTAATGGGGCTGTATGCAAGATAGAGCATACTTCTAGTACAGTATGATTTGTGATCAGCCATCGCTGCTGAACAGGCTGATGAGGTTTAGGACTACTATTGGCCAAGGGGAGAGTCTATAGCCTTATGCACATGGCGAATACACAATTTGAAAGGATTACCAGTCATTTCTATTTTCCAGCCAGAGTCTGGACAGGGCGCAGGCTTGAGATGAGAGGCATGGATCGCGGAAGTGATTCCCTCTACCTTTACCACTGTAGGTGTTATAAGTAGCACCTGGTATGGTCCTTTCCAGCGGGGTTCCAGGGATGACACCTGATGTCGTCTTATGTAGATGAAGTCTCTTACTTGATATTGATATGGAGTCCCCTCGTCCCCAGGTTGGTAGGTAGTGGCCAGCTGTTTCCACAGATATCACTGTCTTCTTTCAAGAACTTTAACTCTGTCAACTCAGGAGGTGCGGAAGGGATCATTAGGTCTTAGAGTTGGGGTTATGTCCCTTACTGGAGGAGGGACCATAGAGAATTTCATAGCGCGTGAGATTACACAAAGAAACAGAGGGAGTATGAGTATTTCTTGCATGAAACAGTGCATAAGGCAGGAGCATAGTCCAAGTTTTTATGCTGATATCTAAGCTTAATTTTGTTAAGGTCTCTTTAATGCTTCTATTTATTTATTTTACCTGTCCTGAGCTCTGGGGTCTATAAGCACATTGTAACTTCCAATTAATCCCCAGGGTCCTGGCTAACCCCTGACTTACAAGGCCATGAACGCCAATCCATTTTCAGACCCTATTACCTTAGGCAGTCCGTATCTTGGAAAATTATCTTTCAGGATCTTCTTGACCACAATTTGTGCCTTTTTTTGTGGGAAGGCTTCAATCCATCCTGAAAATGTACCTACAAAAACTTGGAGATATTTAAGTCCATACCATGCTGGCTTAATTTCAGTAAAGTCCACTTCCAAGAATTGTCCTGGTCTGGATCTTTGTAGGTGGTTAACTGCAAGAAACTTGGAAGGGTAAGCATTAACCAATTGACAGGCCTGACAGGCTTTTGTTACTTGTTCAGTTATTTCCTTTCGCTCTGAGTTGGTTAGTGGAAAACTCTGTTCTTTATTCTTCAGGAATGCCTGAAGTTTCTTTGAACCAATGTGAGTGAGTTGATGTACATTTTTAACGTACCATAGGGCTTTCTGAAAATGCAGGCTGGGCTCAGTGAAGTTGAGGATTTCAGTTTCAGTGTCATTAGATGTTGTCAAAAGCTTGCTGGTGCTCAGGGGTCCATTAGAATTGGGCATCTCCTTTTAACAGCGGGTATAAAGGAGCAGCTAAGGACGCAAACCCGCGTATCCATAACCTGCAAAAGCCAGCAGTCCCAAGAAACTCTCTGAATTGTCTGCTATTAGATGGGGGTGGTATATGCTCAATGGTTTCTTTTCTGGGCTCAGTGAGCCATCGTTTACTGCCCCTAAGGGAATATCCCAGGAAGATTACTTCTTTCTGGCAAATTTGGGCCTATTTGGCAGAAGCACTATACCCGAGTTGAGCAAGCTCGGAAAATAGTGCTTGGGTCCCAGACTCACAGTTTTCCTTGGTGTTGGCTGCCAGTAGCAGGTCATCCACATATTGAAGCAGGGTGTCTTCAGGGTGCGTAGTTCTGAAGTTGTTGAGATCTCTGGGGAGGGCTTCATCAAAGAGAGTTGGGGAAATTTTGAACCCCTGTGGGAATCTAGTCCAAGTTAGTTGACAAGACGTTCTGGTTTCTGGGTCTACCCACTCGAAAGCAAATAGCAAATGACTATCTTTATGCAGACGCAAGCAAAAGAAAGCATTTTTTAAAAGTACAGAACAGTATAGCAATTCCGCTCAGGGTTCAGAGTGCTAGGCAGATTGTACAGATAAGGTACCGTGGGGTGAATGTTCTGCACTCTGTTGTTGATCTCTCTTAGGTCTTGAACGAAGCGATAGACCCCAGTTCCTGGATTTTTTTACTGGTACCAGGGGTGTGTTCCAGTTTGAATGACTGGGCCTTAGGACCCCTAAGGCCAGATATTTCTGAATACAGGGCCTTATCCCATCTTTAGCTTTCTTGCTCAGAGGATATTTTTTGACATTGATTGGGTGGGCTGTAGTTATTAACCCCACTGTTATTGGAGGTTGTTTCATGGCTAGGCCTAACTCAGCAGTTTTTTCCTAGGCATCTGCAAAATCTGTTATCCATTTCTGGGGTAGCTTGCCTGTTTGATCAGTCTTGGGGGGGGTGACGAGTTGATGTTCATCTTCTACTGACATAGTTAAAGCCGTGACTATAGGAGTTTCTACTGAAGGTTTTAGAAATTTCACTTGGGGGCCTTCAGGGATAAAAGTTATTCTGGCCTGGAGCTTGTTGAGCAGATCTCTGCCCATATATGGGGGGGGGCATTCTGGGATTACTAGAAAGGAGTGATGGATTTTTCCTTTCCCCAGGACCATGGTCCTCTTAGTTGTCTAAGCCCCATATTTACTGCCATTAGGCCCTTGAACTAGAGTCATTTTATTTGATAGATGGCCCAATGGTGTCTTAAGGGCTGAGTATACTGCCCCTGTGTCCACTTCAAAATTTACTCACTGCCGGCAAGTTCTTTGAGTTCTATTGGCAGGGCCAGCTTCCTCCAGGGAAGGAGGGGCTGTGTGTGCCACGGGGTAGTCATCTGGAGAGAGCTGGGCTGGCCTAGATTACTCCAATGGTGGAGAGTCTGAGTCACCAGCAGGGGAATCACTTAGAGGGAGTTGGGGGTTGGGGGACGAGGACAGGGCATAAGGAGGGGGAGGAGAGTCCAGTAGAGTCTTGAGACTCAGGGAGAACAGAGGGTGGAGGAGGAGGAGCAGAAGGTTTGAGAGATACAATCGTGGGGGAAGCAGTAGGAGCGGGGGCAGGTTCAAGGAAAGGTTTCACCCATGGAGAAGGAGATTTGCAGAGGTCCTGCTAAGTTAAGATATATTGCTGTTGATCTGGATGGCTAAGTGGCCCTGGCTGAAAGACAATATCTCTGAGTTTTTAAATTAGTGAGAAGTAGAAACATCCTTCTGGGGGCCATCCGACTCCGAAGGTGGGTCATTCTGAGGCACAGAGTGTCTACCAGGTCCGGCGTTTTACTGAAAAAGAAAGATTCTGAGCCCTTAAGCAGACTTTGGTCCACTGATCAAGGGTCAGGGACAGAGGCGTTGAAGTGCTCTGTCCCATATGAAAGATACACAAACAGTGAAACCAATGACACACGACACAGACAAGACAATAAAGACAGGCAATGGACGTCCAGTACTGAGACCAGGACAGAGTAGCCGGCAAAACCTGATGGGCGGGCAATACCGAATCCAAAACAAAATATCACTGAGTCGAGGAGACTATTGTTACTCGATTTCCCGAGACCTCCAGCGCGTCCCCCAGAGACATGACCTGTGGCTCTGTGACACGTCTGTCAGCCACCCTCAGAGAGAGCTCATGCTCATCACCGATAGCCATTATGCCCATCCCTAACCTGAAACCTGAAACCAGAAAGAGGCACCTTACTCACCCTGAGAGGAGCCCATTGTCTGTCTTTCATCCACCACTGCTGGATCTCCCTGCGGCCCTCAGATGTAAAGTTCGGGCGAGCGTTGGAGGAAGAGACCACCAAGAGACTGTCTCATGCAACAGCCAAGGGTCCAGAATTCTGGGACTCAGAGCTCACTTGAATAGAGCAGAGAGCCCTGAGAACAGCTTAAGCAGAGCTTATATACTTTCCTTGGAGAGGGCAGGGAGGGAAGTTTATGGATGGGTCAGGGCGAGTGGGTGGTTTGCGTGTAAACGGGAGAGGGAATACATTCTACAGTTTGGCAGTTCGGGACAGGACATTCTGGAAACAAAATAAGCAAAAAGTTTTCAAGATTTCAACAGTGTTTTGTTAAGCATACAGAAAAACAGAAAGTGACAACTACCTATTTTATGTAATTTCACCAAAGCCTAAATGTAAAGTGAGCATGGATTACTAAAAACATTCTTGTCCAGGTTGCCTAATGCTCACAAATGTCAATTCTCTTCGTGACTACATATTTGTTTCTTCCTAAGATTATATATTCAACCTCAACCCTGTTGAAAATGCCTAATCCTATGACTCACTTAATACTTTGCCTGATTTCATAATGTCTCTATTGATATCTGCTTTCCTACATATTTTCCCCAGTTCATCATTGTGACTGACTCTTCACATGGAATGACATTAACATTCACTCTCTAACTGAAACTCTATTGATAAAGAACTTTGGTCCAAATCCTATACTCACTCTTCTTTCTAAACCTACCGACTATCTTCCTAATCCTAACAACTATCCCTTTTTGACTGGAGGTTCTCTTTGACATTCAATCATCCAAGGTACAACGTCCTATGCCATTGTATATCGATTTATCTGAGACATCTGTGCAGAAAGTATTTCAATGCTAAGTATCCCAATCAAGGGCCCAATTCTCTTCTGGGCTTCAAATCTTACCTAGATTTCTGTTTTTCATACTTGAATCATACGTCTATATTCTTATAAATATCACAGATTCCCAGTACCATTATTCATCCCACAGAATGATTCCTAACACAAATCAAACCTGATATTAACCCTAACTACACAGTGTTCCCTCAATCTAACTTTAGAGAAGAGCAGGGACAGAGCTGATCTTAAAATACAGAAATGTAGGGGATCTTCCACCTGCTGAGAACCTCAGAGGTCCATGCAGAAATGATCCCTGAAGAAGATGTAGGCAGCTATGATGGACGTGAGAGAGCAAAAGTCATCTTCCATGGCAAAAAACCTGGTCAGGATGAAGGGAAGTGTATGAATCAGCCTCTCTCTACTTAATGTAGAGAAGATGGACCAAACCAGGCCTTTGTGCAGAGCTGTTCTTTGGTGCCTATGAATGATATATCATTCTAACTTGTGAAAGTGTCACAGGAAGTAGGGGCAGCCTCCAGCTCATGGAACACTTGGAAGCAACTGTTAGAACAAAGTGTTTGGCAAGGCAGTGACCTCATTCATTTCCTAGAGGAAGTGACCTACCTCACTTCCTTGGTAATGAACTCTCTAAACTTGGGATCCAGGAAGCCAGGTACCCAGAGCCAATCCCAGTCCCAGTCCCAGTGGACTCACTTGTTTTATGTTACTAAGGACAGAGTCACTCTTCCTTGGTACCTACTGATGTGAGGATGGCCAAATGCCAGGGTCATTCTTGAGAAAGCAGGTAGTGTCTCACCACAGGCTCCTGACAACCTCACACAGTTGGCCGAGGAGACCAGATCTGAGAATGGATAGTCCATTTCAGGGGAACATAGTATGACCCACCAGTCAGAGGACACTCCGGATAGTCACAGACCTACTTGGGGGAAGGAGGTGCCTTTTTGCGTGTGGGTGTGAGTTTGTGGGTTTTTCTCATGTTCTGAGAATAGGTAGAAAAGGCGGTTTGTTTGGTTTGGAGTGGACTTTTTCTAGTAAGTTGTTTGATAAGGCGAGTGTTTCTATGTCTGTGTATCCCACTTTGTCCGTGGTTGTAGACATTAGAAAAGAGAATTCATCAATGGATGTGTCCTGTCTAGTAGAAAGCTTCCCAGCATTCATTCTGTCCAATTTGTGAATGGACTTTGACTCGCCTTATGGATGGGCAATGCCTACTATCTTACTACCTTGCTGTTTTCTTCCTGATTTCTGGCCACTCTCGAGACTAGGCTCATGGTTTTGTGTCCAAGATATGTATCACCTCCAAGCTCTGTGACATGGCCATGTACATGATAACTGAAGGGAATTGGAGGATCTCAGAAAACTCAGATATGAATGTGACCAGTAAAGTCTCAGTGGAGAATCCTTGCTTTGGGCCATTTGCTTACCTATTGTTCCATTGCCCTGAATGTCAGGAAGGTCTTTGCCTCAGGCCACCCCTTTGTGAAGCCTGAACAAAACAGTTTTCAAATGGAAATGAATTGGCATCACCTGTGGCTCTTTGATTAATTGCTTTGGAAAGGGATGTTTCTTAATCAGCCTCTTGGTCCTGTGTGAGGCTGTGGCTTAGATTCTCAGCACCTGATGGATCTAAAGAAAGATTCCCTGTGTGCTACAAAACCAAAATGGTCAAAATAGCAGTCATTGTGTATGAAGATTCTCGCCATCTTCTGTAATATTTCTGACATCCATCAAGTGAAAATAGGGATCCTTTGGGACAAATGAGTTCTTCAAATGCCTGCAGAGGCTAGACCATAGATGCTTGGGTTTTCTCATGACTCCAATTCACATAAAGAATCTATAACTGGCAGTCATTAGGCCTCAAATTGGAGAAGTGAAGCCGTAATAAGGGCAGGCCTATTTGATCACTCGTGGTTCACAGGAAGGGTGTTCAGGCCACACTGAATTAGGGAAAATAGGGGCAAGGGAGCATATTTTGGACACTGTCTTGGACTGCGCCCCTTATGAAAACCTCCAGCCAGAGAATTTGATGAGTGTCTACATGGAAGAAGATGAGGGCCATGTGGGAGTGTTTTGGTTTTAATTGTGGTCATTTTTGTGGCGGTTGGAAGACATGACTGTGGCCACCATGACTGGAACTCTGGTGTGATTCCCCTTAGAAACTGAGTTCTGGAACTGACCTCAGAGAAGAATTGCCATGAATTGTATTGGGATTTTAGGAGGCCACTCATGAGAGTCGCCCTTGGAAACTGAGATCTAGGCAATCTCAGATGGAGACTGCTGAATAGTGACACAGAGCTGTGGTGCACAGGTGTGTGATAAAACATCTCTGGTGGGGCCATGTGGATCTGCCAATGACTTCCAAATGGCTTGTGGCTGAAATGGTGCAGCGTGTAATCCCTTATACGTTTGACCTCTTCATATAAAGGCATCTTGTTATATGGAGAGGTTTCAGGGCAATGTTCACAATCAGGTTGCAATGGTTAAGGGGGCAAGCTATGTGGGATAGAAGCCTGGTTGGTGTATTCTCCTGCAGACCCTGACCCACCACACGTATGAGAAATTCCTCCAGCACTGAGTCCCTGTTGATCTCCTTGTATTTTGTGAAGCAAATACCAAACTCCCAGTGCAACAGCAAGAAACACCATGAAAAGTGGAAGATGAGCAAATGGCTTCACAGTCCACACGGGGAGGCACTTAGCCTACAGTGGCCACAGTTTCCCAACAAAGAGAGAATTCAGCACTGCTGCCTCATGTTCATTTGAAAATAAGAAACTATATCTTCCAGGTCACATATATGCAGACCCAGCTTTGATGGTCTCACTACAAAAGAAGCTAAAGCTCCTGACAACAACATATATTTCAAGTGCCCAAGGTCAGGGGCAGTTTCTCAAGAAGTTTTAGGCCAGCAGAGCTCCATATTTGTGGAGTGTTTACCTGTTAGACCAGGACATGACAAAAGACCACTGACTCCAATTAAAATCAAATTAAACCAAGCTTATTATTTCCACTGGCTTCCTCTCCCTCTAAAAATGGTGGAAACTAGACAGCAACCCCACCTTTCCTACAGCCCACCTTTATAGCCCAGAAAGTTACACAAAGGCGGGTTACAGATAAGAGAACTCGGAGAAGCATCACATTAATGCTAGTTTACATTTTTTGTTTTTTGCTGGCCCCTCATCAGAATTTATCAGGACCATTAGAGCCTCAACGACTGTCGTTTTCTGGCCAGGGAAGGCCAATATTTATGAGGTGTCACTAAAGTTTCAGAGAGGGCTGCTATCTGGTCAGAGAGCCAGGCATGGGTGAGTTCAAGGCATGGGCAGGCATTCAAAGCAGATTCAGAATTTGCAGTAATGTATAGTAAAGCCAAAATTATCTTTTCATGGTTTTTTGGCAAGATGGCTCCCAATTTTAATAAATGATCATGTTGGGTCTATCATTCCCCCTTTCTAATGTGCCCCTTCCAAATCTTTGATAGGGTAGGAAAAGAGCAATGAGGGAATTTTAATTCCTCAGGTAAAAGTCTCCAAATTTTTAGAACTCACCCAAAACTGGATTCCTGATTTTACCTGACATAATTAATTACTTATATTGATAGTCTATTTATTTTTGGCTCCATAGTTGTTAGACGAGAGGCATCACTCATTTTGGCGTCTTCAGAGCTGAGAGAGGGTGACGTGAGTGGGCACAGCATATGGGACATGACTTGTCTTTTAGAAGTCAGTTGAGGGACATGGGTTGCCTTTTAGAAATCAGTTCGGTTTGAAGTCTGGTTGGGGAAGAACAGGTTGTAAAGTCATCTGGGGATTTGTTATTCTATGTGAGAAACAAAAACCATGAGTACTGAAAAAATGTTGCAGCAGCTGGAACATGTCACTGTATAGAAGTTCCCTCAGCAGGCTTTAATATCCCCAGTTATCAGAATGTCAACTTAATATTTAACATTTAGTGTTACATTTGTCCCTCCCCATAAGATACAGTTTAATAATTTAATGTCATCTGATCTTGCAAAATTCTTTTACTAGTATGACCTCTGTGTGTAATAGAGAAACCTTTAATTCTGTTAATCAGGGCTGGATAATCATACTAGCAAACACCAAGCCTACCTGTGTAGGTTAGGAATATCTGTATGCCTTAAACTTAAAATTTGTGCCTCTGGCAGATCCTCTTGATAGTCACTTTTTATAGTTATCAGGCATTGCTGACTGAGAACCCTTCTTTGTGGCCTCCAGTCTTACTTATTTTGGGAGGATAACATAAAGTGAATACCTTAAAATATTATTATTATTATTATTATTATTATTATTATTATTATAATTATTATTATTTAAAATGTCAGGAATGGCTGTATTTTGGGTTTAACTCTCTTTGCTAAGTGTTTAAGATGAAGCTGTCAAACTGACTTTTGTTTCTATCTATTGTAAACATTAGCTGAGTTTTATGAAAGTCATTCCTGGGGAAACTTGAGAGCAGCTTCTCAGTTCTGCTGGTGCCATTTGCGCTAGGTGGGTCCAGGTCTTGCTTGACCATGGGGCTTCCCTCGGAAGCATCAAAGATGTCTCCCTTCTCTGATGACTCTCTTCTTCATAGAAAATGCACTGATTGGCTTTCTGTTTTCCCGTGGTCTCATTAATCTCCCTGATTGGGAGGTTATGAGGCCCAGAGTTGCAAAGCTTTTAGAGAAGTCCCCTGTTCAATGGATTCAGACTGACTCAGAGGGCAAGAGCCAAATATTGGTTTTCTTGGCTCTTTTCATGTAAATTTAATTTTAAATCCTAATCTTAATTATCCATCAAATAAATTTTAACAGCCTTATATTAAGAGTACTGGGGTTTAATGTCTATAAGTTTATAATTATTTATCTATTTATTAATTGGGATCTGTATTGTAGGTGTCTTGTAGGTGATGACTTATTATCTTAAATTAACCCATGCTGTGTTCTTAAAGCAACACTTCTGTAAAACACTAACAGGGAATCTTTAGATCACTTATAAGGAAATTACAAAATAAAATTTTTTAACAAGTGTAAAAATACTTAGTTCGTGTAATAGCTCCCCTGAATTTTTTAGCTGAGTTATACATTATATTGTTTGAGATCCTAGTAATCTTAACAGAAAACAAAACAACTTTTGAACATAACTTTAAATGAAACATAATCTTACCTACAGCTTTCGTAGTCATTCTCACATGTAGTAATATGGGACACAGAGCCTTATCTCAGGTAAGGCAGGGCTCTTTATAAATATTAAGTGTTTTAGTTCTAAAGATGAACTTTGTTTTTTTAAATATCATTTTAAAAATTTTATATAAATTGTTTGAGGTCACATGAACATTAGCTAACACCATAGGATATCACATTTAAAACATGAATTTAATAAACACTGAAAGTTTTTAACCTTTGCATAGATAAGGCTCTCATTAACATAAAAATACATTTAAATTGTTCCCCAATGTAAAAAGTAACATAAAACTTTACATATCTTATTGAAAACTGGTAAATGAATGCCCAATATATTTTTTTTACTATACAACTTCAGAACACCAGCTTGGTATAATGCTCTTTTAAAGTTTCTACCTTACAGACTTGTATACCTGAAAGATAGGAGCACATTAATAGCATCACAATTACATTGATGTTTCTACATTAAGCAAGTTTAGCTTTTGAAGAAATGGCAGTACAGGGCTCTAAAATAACAGTTCTTATTTAATCAGTTGTTTAATTTTTATGGTTGCTTGCTCTAGAAAAAATAAAACTTAATAAAACACAATGTCATGGGTAAACTTATGTTTTCAGAAATTTTTGTCTCTTTAACACATGACTGATTTTTACAATCTTATACAGACTTTATTACACACTTCTACAGACCTTAGTAAATCAATCAGATATGTAACAAAAGTACTCATGAATGAGTAATCCCATATCAAATTTACTTTACTTATTTATCAAAATATTAGACAAATGTATTGAAGATTGTAAACCATTTTTTTTTTTGTTGAAGGAAAAGTCCTAGAACCAAGTCATATTAGAATTTTTGTAGACATTAATATTTTATTAGATTTTTGAACACCTAGAAAAACTTGTAAGCTGAGTTTTAAAGACATTTATTTTTATCTGTTTATCCAATTTAAATTCAACAATTTAAATCACGTGAATTAACGATCTTTAGATCCACTTTGTAAAATTTGTTTTTATGAGCGTTGTTTTTATGAGTGCACTTTATATATGTTAATTTGTGTATCATATATATGATATACGGACATATGTATATATAGATATACAACACATAACAACAGTGTGTACACATAATAATAGTAAAGGTCTTGTAGCTTTTCACAGGTGAAATATCCATTGCAATGTTTCAAAAACTCCACAGTTGGTCAAAGATAGAACTGATCAGAAAAACATTAACCTAGGTCTGTAGGATCAAAATCATGAGCTCAAAAAAATAAAGAATCTAAGGAAAAAAATAAGAGTTCTAGAAAAAATGACTGGTAATTAATTAGTAAATACCATACAATTTAACTTTTTTTTTCTCTTAGGCCTCAGATCAGTCTCCTACTAAGTTAGCAGGCTTCTTTCATTTGCATTTCAACATAAGTCCTGGCTGAGGTCCAGAAGGAACAGGGAAAAGCTGCTAATCTGAGCAGACACCTCAGGCCTAAGGCATTTCAACCATAATATTCAGGTTTGGATGTTGAAAATTATCATACAAGTTTAAGATACAATTCACAAAATTTTATATCTTTACATCTTTTTTTTTTGTCAACAGATACCATACTATGATTTACTATCCTTGTCCAATTTAATGCACTGCTACACACAGTGACATTTTCCCAGGCTACTCAGTTCAAAATTGGTGAAAAATAGCCTGAATGATTGGAAAGTTACTTGCCAACTTGGAAGTTGTGTTGTTTAGTTTTCCATCCTAAGTATTTAAGTTCTCTGACATGAATTATCTGAAATCATAAACTAAACAATTACCTAAACCCGACTTTTAACTGCAAGATTGTGCAATGCTTTAAAAACCCATTCAGATACCAGATTGTTACAATAAAACATCATCATTTAGACACACATTCAGCTAAGATCATTCCCAAGAAACAATTTATAATATCAACATATCATTGCACATGTCTTAAAGGGCCAGAAAAAAAGACACAAGACAGACAGAAAGGAGCTCCAGAATATGGCTGACAGACAGAAACCTTTAAAACAGAGCAGATAAGAGAAAAATCAACTACACCAGTGGAACCATAGATGTCCCCACAAGGGAACCAGATGTTTTCACAGAGGGACAACCTGAAATGTAATATCAAGGGTCTCCATGGTTACTTTACTGCATTTAGTGTCCCCTTTTTCTTTTTCTCTTTTTTAAAAAAACAGAGGTGGCATAATCCTTACAGTGCAGGGAAGGAAGGAGGTAATTCTCTGAAAAAACAGGGCTTTGGCAGCTGCTGGGAGTCGCTCAGTCCCTCCTTATACTTACAGGATTAGCTCTTCTGGTTTCGTTCCACCCCAAGCACGCTCCATCTCCTAACATTTCAGTAGTCAGCTCTCAAAAATTTCCGGGGCGGTGGGGGTTACCAAAATTTGTAACTTAAAGTTCACTTCCTGAATTTGAAGTCAATTCATGCCAATTTAATAATGAGGACAGGGTTTGAGAAAAAGAAAAAGGGAGTTTTACTGCTTTGCTAACAAAGGAAAAACACAGGGGTCTCTGCCCAAAGGTTGTAACTCTCTTTGTCTGAAGGGACAAGGGGTTTTAAAGGAGTTTCAATTGTTAACCTGGGAGATACTCAGTTCTTACGTCCCCAGCAGGCATTGCCCTGTGCAGTGTGTGTGCTCCAGGCAGCCAGCTAGTGGCTTCTCTTATCCTGCTTAACAAAGGGGGGTAAAGTTCATCACAGTTCTTTAAAACACAGTTCAAAGGGATGTCAGCCTTACATGCTTTATTACCCATTTTCATGTCCAATATCCTCAAGTTTTTTCCACAGAAATCACACAACAAAACACACAAAAACAAACAAACAAAAAACATGTAGAACACAGAAAAAAAACACACAAAAAAACAGAAACTCGGCGCAGAAACAGAAAAACAGAGGAGCAATGGAACATCTTGCTAATGCTCCGGGATAGGAACTTCTGTGTGTCTGTAGGCACCTCTCTACCCTTTCAGAGGAATTCACTACAGAATAGAACAGAGGACAGAATGATTCTCGTTACTGTCCCAGACAGGAGTATATGTGTGCCTCCCCAGGCCACCTCTCTGTCATCAGAAGAGATCTCCCTTTACCCGATATCAAATGTTATATAGGTGCTACTTACCAATGGAGGCCTCCTCCACCATGAGCTTGCTAATTGTTTTAGTGCGGTGGTTCACTGCAGTTCTCCCCGGAACAAAAGCTCACTCCAAGGCCTTGGAACTTGCCTCTCCAGGACGGAGCCCTGGAGGGAAGGCCAGCTTCAGAATTTCCAGCAGTCTGGTCTTGTGATCTGTTGGGGCAGGTTCATCTCGCTGCGGAACTACAAAATGTTAGACCACGATTCAAGAAAAGACCACTGACTCCAATTACAGTCAAATTAAGACAAGCTTATTATTTTCAGTGGCCGGGCTGCATCTTCCTCTCAAAATAGTGGAAACAAGACAGCAAACCCACCTCTCCTACAGCCCAGCTTTATAGCCCAGAAAGTTACACAAAAGGGGCGTTACAGAAAACAGAATTTTGATAAGCATCACACTAATTTTTGTTTACATTTTTTTTTGCTGGCCCTAGAATCAGAAATTATGAGGACCATTAGAGCCTCAGAGAGGGTCGTTGTATGGTCAGGGAAGGCCATTATTTATGAGGTGTCACTGAAGTTTCAGAGAGGGCTGCGATCTGGTCAGAGAGCTAGGCATGGGGGAGTTCAAGGCACGGGCAGGCATTTCAAGCAGGTTCAGAATTTGCAGTAATTTATACTAAAGCCAAAATTATCTTTTCATGGTTTTGTGGAAAGATGGCTCCTAATTTTAATAAAAGCTTAGGTTGGGTGTATCAACCGTGTCCCTTACTTTTGGAAACTCCTCTACAACCTCCAAGGTGGTGAACTACTGAGCATTTTCCAATCCAGATATGTATTCACAGATTTTCTAACTCTTCTCCTCTAATTTTGTCTTACTTGAGGCCAAGGTAATGTCAAGACATTATTCTGGATGAGAGTGGGAAGATTATTGTGCAGCACATATTTGCATATACATTGGATTCATTTTCCAATTTTCCATTCGAAATACTGAATCCCTGACACTAACCCATAGCTTACTAGATTCTAACTACTAATACTAATATGATGGAGAAAAATAACCCAAATAGAATTGAAATACAAGCATTTCAGAGGAGGCATGGTGTATACTAGAATTGCCTTTTGCAAGATAAAGGGTAGGTGTTATAAATCTAGTGAATTTTTTATTAAAATATTTTTCCATGTGTTTTAAAAATGAACAAATATGTCAATTCCTGACTCCCTTTCTCTCTAGCCTATTCCGCACGTGTATTTTTATATGCACATATAGAATCCTACCTGGTATCACACGTACATTTGTGTGAGGTGCCTGACTTGGCAGATACAAATTGTGAGAAGAGATCACATCTCGTAAACGCTGTTGGAACTAAAAATTCAACCTATGGGTGAGCTTCCTAGTAGAACATTATACATAAATCCATTTTCAGTAAAATAAATATTATTTTTCCATCTGTGGTTGGTATATATTTTATGATGAATTACGTTTTTCATATATATTGCTACTATTTAATGTCTGTGTGTATTTTGTGTGTATGTATGTGATGTATGTGTGTGTGTGTGTGTGTGTGTGTGTGTGTGTGTGTATATATATATATATATATATATATATATATATATACACTCTAAAAATATTTCAAAATATGAATTACATGTGTCTTATATACACTCTCAAAATTCATTCTTTTTCATGCATGTGGATTAATAATCAACTTCTCACAAGATTTATCTCAGAAATATTCATCCACTTGAAATACATATTTGTTTTCTATAACAGAAAACTCACTACAGCGAATGGTGGTTACAAATATCAATATTTCTACAGTAACTGACCCAGTTTAACATCAATGCAAGTGAATTCCTATGGGACATGATGAGTCTTTTGTCGTTCAATTTCATTCAACACTGGTACATTAATATTTCTTCAGTTTTTGCACTTCATAATATATATATTTCATCCACAAGTTCACAAATTTATATGCATTTGTTTCACTTTCAATCACTTCCTGCTTCAGAACACATGCATTCCTCCAGGTTTCTTGACTGGTCTTTTCATGAGACTTCTTTCCAAACACATTTTTTTCAATTTCCATAATCACTTTTGAAGCAAAACTCACACACATCATGATAAACCATAACCCTAATATTACCATTAGATGTATTACTGGTTGGAATGAATGATTGTATATCAATATAAGATTCCCTGTATAATTTCAGATGTGAATTCAATCCATTATTTAAAGTTGGAACCAGATAAATTACTTATTCACAGTATGGTCTATTCATGCATTATCTCTATTTTCATAAACACAGGGTACATCTATTTGCACCCCCAATAATAATTTATAGTCTTCAAATATTGCTCCCAGAAATGGTGGAAGAAATACTCATGCACCTGATCTACACATACATTTTGTCACAGTAATATTCTGGACACAAATGCAAAGTTCACACTTATGATTGTACCATATCCTAAGTGGAAAGTGAGCATGGATTCCTAAAACATCCATTTCACCTTTGTCTAATGCTCTCAAATATAAATCCTATTGGTGACTACATATTTGTTTCTTCCTAAGATTATGTATTCAACCTCAAGCCTGTTGAAAATGTCTAATCCTGTCACTCACTTTATACTCCTTCTGAATATACTCACATGAATAGAGCAGAGAGCCCTGAGAACAGCTTAAGCAGAGCTTATATACTTTCTTTGGAGAGGGCAGGGACAGAAATTTATTGATGGGTCAGAGCGAGTGGGTGGTTAGTGTGAATCTGGGTGAGGGAATACATTCTGCAATTTGGCAGTTGGGGACAGCACAATCTGGGAACAAGATTACAAACAGTTCTCAAGATTTCAACAGTGTTTTGTTAAGCATACAGAAAAACAGGAAGTTACAATTACCTTTTTTATTAACCTTTCATTCCGCACTTCTTCTTCTTGCTACTTTTAATCATAAAAGTGATTATTGGGGCATGTCACATTCTATGTCTGCTAGTGGGGTATTACCATAAGTTTAACTTGTCCAATTTGAGCTTGGAGAAAAGAACTTACATGGTTGAGCAAACAGGGTTTTATAGTTAGCAATAATATGAGGATTATTATTGGACAGGCCAGGGTTGATAAAAGCGTAGATAACCAGAGGGACTGTGTGAACCAAGACTCAAACCACCCTTTTTGGGCCTCTCTCTCTCGTTGACGCTTTTCAAGGCATCCTTTTATTTTACAACCTCAGTATGGTCGGCATCAAAACAACATTATTACATCAATGCAGCACAAAGGCCCCCTTCTCTCATGGAGGGGAGGTCCAACCCTCAACTTGAGTGTAAAACAACTTCAGAGAGAGATGTTAAAGATTCCTGCAAAACTGTGATGGAGGTTTCTATTATCTTTAAGTTTTGGTCTCTTGCTGCTTCTATTTGGGTCATTTGTTGTGTACCATGGAGCAGTGCAGTGGTTCCTGTGACTACCCCTGCCACAACTCCAATTCCTAATATGATGGCTAAAGTGAGGGATATATGTTCCCAGTGGAACCGGGTTGTATGCCCCCCTGTTTGAACTTCAAATGAACCTGGGTCATTATAGAGCAATCTGGGACACATCTTCACCATTACACAATTAATCACATCTGTTGACCATTTCATGAAAACATAAACAATGTTTAAGTATATAGAATTATACTGTTGTAGGGACGGACAAGGCACGGCACCTAAGATAGCACCAAAGACAGGGAAACAGTCCTATTTGGTTGCAACCGGATTCAGAGGGCATTGCTTCTGTTGTAATCAATTAACTCAATGAACCCCAATTTTAGGGAATTTTAGAATTTTGTACCCAACATGAAAGAGAAGGGACTCAGAAGTTCACAGTCTGCAGAAATTCAAAAAACGAAGCTTTTTTTTTTCTGTTTTTTTCCTCTATTGTGGTCAAGTTAACTTTTCAAGGACACCTGGGAGGCAGAGAGCTTTTTTTTTCCTTTTCTTTTATCCCCCTGCCAACTGTTACCATGGAGCCCAGTTTGTAACTTTTTATCTTAGAAATGTAGCCATCTCTGTGAAGCCCCAGCTCAAGGCCAGAGGCCTTGTTCACATATTCTGTGAAAAACTATTAAGGGGGTGTCTAGCTTAGGAGTGCTGATTTTTCCAGCCAGTAGCCAAGTAGAACAGGGCAACAGAATAAGAGGAAGTTAATCTACACTGAAGTCATTTATAGAGACTCTTTTGCTGAAAGTCCTAAAGTCAGCCATGGTGAAGACTTCTGGAGAAGTTCAGTGAAGATTTTTCTGAGGGCCTGGTACAGAGGGGGAAGATGGGGAAGGCGGGAGGTGAGAGCAACTCCGTGGATCTCAGAATAAGGAAGGAGAGATGTAAAAGAATAATGGGAAAGGATTTTGGGATTTTCCTAGCAACATAAATTGAGCAGTTGAAACGGTAGAGCAGAAAGGAAGACGGGAGTGAGTATCCCAAAAAGCCTGTGAGGGACTTTAAAATTTAGTAACCTGTTTTCAGTGATGACAAAGCAACTTTAAAAGCCATTTTCATTACATCTTTGATAGGGGTCTGAGGGCTCTCCTAAGCTTTTTTGAGCTTTGGGTTAGGTGGTAAGAGGACCTTTTGGGACCCGGTGTGGGCACTGACAGGAAAAGAGAGAAGTGAGTGGGTGGATGGGTACCTCAGTACCTGCTACCTCAGCAAGGGGGCAATGCTCTGAGAACCGGCAGAGGTTTCGGTTTTTGATCTAGTAATTGGAGAAGAGAAATCAGGTTTGCTGAGGTGGGACTGACAGCAGAGAGTATGGAGCAGAAGGCTGAGTTTGAGGAACTATTGGAGAAGCATAGTTCAGGATGTGAGCGAAAGAGGAAAAAGGCCTTCACATAGGGCAATTTCCTTTCACCCTTTTGAGCACTTGCAGAAGTTAAAAAGGTCACACAGAATTTGAGGATCTAGAGACTCCTCTGGGGGCCATCAGTTTGGGTTTTCTAAGTGGTAATATGGCCAATGCTGTGTACTGAATTTGATGAGGATTTTGGGTTCCACCAGGCAGCCCCTGTATGCTCAAATCCCCATGACTTACAGAAGAAGTCGGCTTTTCCCCTACACAGCCGTGGCGGTTTGTGGCTTTGATAGTCTGCCGGGCAAACATACTAATATAGGCTAGCCAACCTGCATCTGGCTTGCCTGTCCCTACAACCATAATGTTTGTTTCCATTATCTATGGTACGGAAAGGATTTAATGGAATTTTAATGGGATCCTCTTCATCAGGGATATTCTAATAGGAAAGACCTATAGCCAGCTGGCAAATGTCTGGGTGGAGAGATGGCCTCCAGGTCCCTAAGGGGGCTGTATGCAAGAGAGACCATACTTCTTATCTAGTAGGATTTGTGATCAGCCATCGCTGCAGTAGGGGCTGATGAGCGTTAGGACTACGGGTGGCCAAGGAGAGAGTCTATAGCCTTACCCACGTGGCGAATATGCAATTTGAAAGGGTTTCCAGTCTTTTCCAGTTTCCAGCCAGAGTCTGGACATGGCACAGGCTTGAGATGAGACGCATGGATGGAGGAAGTGATTCCCTCTACTTTTACTGCTTTAGGTGCTATAAGTAGCACCTGGAATGGTCCTTTCCAGCTGGGTTCCAGGGATGACACCTGATGTCATCTTATGTAGAGGAAGTCTCTTTCTTGATATCAATGTGGATTCCCCTCGTCCCCAGGTTGGAAGGCAGTAGCCAGCTGTTTCCACAGGTATATCTGAGTTCTTACAAGAGATTTAAGTCTGTCAAGCAAGGGTGTGTGGAAGGGATCCTTAGGTCTTAGAGTCGGGGTTAGGTCTCTTAGTGGAGGAGGGGCCCCATAGAGAATTTCATAGGGGGTGAGGTTACACAAAGAAACAAAGGGAGTATTTCTTGCATGAAACAGTGCATAAGGCAGGAGCATAGTCTAATCTTTTATGCCGGTCTCTAAGCTTAATTTCGTTAAGGTCTCTTTAATGGTTTTATTTATTTTTTTTACGTGTCCTGATCTCTGGGGTCTATAAACACAATGTAACTTCCAATTAATCCCCAGGGTCCTGGCTATCCCCTGATTTACCTGGCCCATGAAGGGTCTTCAATTATCAGACCATGTTACATTAGGCAGGCCGTGTCTTTGATAAATATCTTTCAGGATCTTCTTGACCACAATTTGTGCCGGTTTTCTTTTATTTTATTTTTTTTTTTTTTGGTGGGAATGGCTTCAATCCATCCTGAAAATGTATCTACAAAGACTAGGAGATATTTAAGCCCATACCTTGCTGGCTTAATTTCAGTAACGTTCACTTCCCAGAATTGTCCTGGTCTAATTCCTCATAGGTGCTTTCCTGTAGGAAGCTTGGAAGTGTAAGCATTAACCAATTGACAGAGCTGACAGGCTTTTGTTACCCATTCAATTATTTCCTTTCACTGTGAGTGAGTTAGTCTAAAACTCTGTTCTTGATCCTACAGTAATGCCTGCAGTTTTTTTGAACCAAGTTGATTGAGTTGATGTACATTTTTAACGTAGTGTAGGGCTTTCTGAAATTGCAGGCTGGGCTCACTGAAGTTGAGGAGTTCATTGTCAGTGTTCTTAGATGTTATCAAAAGCTTGCTGGTGCTCAAGGGTCCATTGGAATTGGGCATTCTCATTTAACAGCGGGTATAAAGGAGCAGCTAAGAACACAAACCCAGGTCCATAACCTGCTAAAGCCAGCAGTCCCAAGAAACTCTCTATGTTGTCTCCTGTTAAATGGGGGTGGTATCTGCACAACGGTTTGTTTCCTGGGCTCAGCGAGCCATCATTTACCGTGCCTAAGGGAATACCCCAGGAAGATTACTTCTTGCTGGCAAATTTGGGCCTTTTTGTCCGAAGCTCTCTACCCGAGTTGAGCAAGCTCAGATAATAGTGCTTGGGTCTCAGACTCACAGTTTTCTTTGGTGTTGGCTGCCAGTGGCAGGACATCCACATATTGAAGCAGAATGACTTCGGGGTGCGTAGTTCTGAAGTTGTAGAGATGTCTGTGAAGGGCTTCATCAAAGAGAGTGGGGGAGTTTTTGAACCCCTGTGGGAGTCTAGTCCAAGTTAGTTGAAAAGACGTTCCGGTTTCTGGGTCTACCTACTCGAAAGCAAACAGCAACTGACTATCTTTATGCAGAGGCAAGCAAAAGAAAGCATCTTTTAAGTACAGAACAGTATACAATTTTCACTCGGCCACAGCAAAGAGGTTATTGGGGTTCCAGCATGCTGGGGCTCAGAGCTCACTTAAATAGAGCAGAGAGCCCTGAGAACAGCTTTAACAGAGCTTATATACTTTTCTTGGAGAGGGCAGAAAGGGAAATTTATTGATGGGTCAGGGCGAGTGTGCGGTTTGCGTGCACCCGGGTGAGGGAGTATATTCTGCAGTTTGGCAGTTGGGGACAGCACATTCTGGGAACAAAATAGCAAACAGTTCTCAAGATTTCAACAGTGGTTAGTTAAGCATACAGAAAAACATGAAGTGACAAGTGCCTATTTAATTAACCTTTCACCTAAGCAAAATGGAAAGTGAGCATGGATTACTAAAAACAACCATGTCCAGGTTGCCTAATGCTCTCAAATGTTAATCATATTGGAGGCAACATATGTCTTTCTTCCTAAGATTATATATTCAACCTCAACCATGTTGAAAATATCTAACCCTCTTACATTATACTTTGCCTGATTTCCTAATGTCTCTATTGATATCTGCTTTCCTACTTATTTTCCCCAGTTCATCATTGTGACTGACCCTTCGCGTGTGCTGACACTGACATTCACTAACTACCCAAAAATCTATTGCTAAAGAACTTTTGTCCAAATGCCATAATCACTCTTTTTTCTAAACCTACAGGCTATCTTCCTAATCCTACCGACTATGCCTTTTTGACTTGATGTTCTCTTCGACATTCAATCATCCAAGGTAGAAGGTCCTATCCCATTTTATATCGATTTATCTGAGACATCTGTGCAGAATGTAATTCAAAGCTAAGTATACCAATCATGGGCCCAATGCACTTCTAGGCTTCAAATCTTACCTAGATTTATATTTTCATACTTATATTTCACCTATATATTCTTGTAAATATTGCAGATTCCCAATACTATTAGTCATCACGCAGAATGATTCCTAACCCAAATCGAACCTGTTATTAACCCTAACCATACACTGTTCCCTCAATCTAACTTTACAGAAGAGCAGGCCCAGAGTTGGTCTTTCAATACAGGAATGTAGGAGATCTTCCACATGATGAGAAACTCAAAGATCCATGTAGAAATGAACTCTGGAGAAGTTGTAGGCAGCTATGAAGGACCTGAGAGAGCAAAAGTCATCTTCAATGGCAAACAACCTTGTCAGGATGAAGGGTTTTGTCTGTATCAGTCTCTCTGTTCTTAATATAGAGAAGATGGACCAAACCAGGCCTGTTTGGAGAGCTGTTCCCTGGTGCCTATGGTTGATATACCATTCTAACTTGTGAAAGTGTCACAGTAAGTAGGGGCAGCCTCCATCTCATGGGACACTTGGAAGCAACTCTTAGGACCAAGTGGTTGCCAAGGCAGTTAGCTCATTCAGTTCCTAAAGGAAGTGACCTACATCTCTTCCTTGGTGATGGAACTCTCTGAACTTGGGATCCAGGAAGCCAGGCACTCAGAGCCAGTTGCAGTACTAGTCCCAGTGGACTCACTTGTTTGGATTTACCAAGGAAAGAGTCAGTCTTTCTTGGTACCTGCTGATGTGAGGATGGAAAAAGCCAGAAGAGCTCTGAAGAGGGGCCTTTACTGAGAAAGCAGGTAGTGGCTAACCGCTGGCTCCAGACAACTTCACAGTGTTGGCCAAGGAGACCAGACCCGAGACAGGACAGGCCATTTCAGGAAAACATAGTAGGGCCCACCAGTCATAGGACACTCTGGATAGTCACAGACATACTAGGGGGAAGGTGGTGCCTTTGTGGGTGTGGGTGTGAGTTTGTGGTTTTGTCTCATGTTCTGAGAATAGGTAAGAAAGGCGGTTTGTTTGGTATGGAGTGGACAAATTCTAGTATGACTTATGACAAGGTGAGTGTTTCTATATCTGTGTATCCCACTGTGTCCTTCGTTGTAGACATTAGAAAAGAGAATGCATCACGGATGTGTCCTGTCTAGTAGAAAGCTTCCCAGCATTCATCCTACCCTATTTATGAATGGACTGTCACTTGCCTTAGGGATGGGCAACACCTACTTCCTTCCTAAGTCCCTGTTTTCATCAGGAATTCTGGCCACTCTCCAAAATAGGCTCATGGTTTTGTGTGCAAGATATGTACCACCTCCAAGCTCTGGGACATGGCCGTGCACTGGATAGCTGAAGGGAATGGGGAGCATCTCAGAAATCTCAGATATCAGTGTGACCAGGAAAATATCAGTGGAGAAACACTGCTTTGGGCCTTTTGCTTACCTATTGTTCTGTTGCCCTGAATCTCAGGAAGGTTTTTGCCTCAAGCCACCACTTTGTGAAGCGTGAAGAAAACAGTTTTTAAATGGAATTGAATAGGCATCACCTGTGGCTCTTTGCTTAATTGCTTTGGAAAGGGACTTGTCTAAATCAGGTTCTTGGCCCTGTGTTAGGCCGTGGATTAGATTCTCAGCACCTAATGGATCCAAAGAATGATCCCATGTGTACATCCAAAACCAAAATAGCAAAAAGTTCAGTCATTGTGGATGAAGTCTCTTGCCTTCCTCTGTTAGGTTACTGATCTCCATCAAGTGAGAATAGGGATCCTTTCTTTCAAATGAGCTCTTCAAAGCCCTGCAGAGGCTAGCCCATAGGTGCTTGGGTTTTCTCATGACTCCATATTACATTAAGAATCTATACCTGACAGTCATTAGGCCTCAAATTGGAGAAGCAGAGCAGTATTAAAGGCAAGCCTATTTGACCACTCCTGGTTCACAGAAAGGGTATCCAGCCCACCATGACTTTAGCCAAATGAGGGGAAAGGGACCTTATTTTGGACACTGTCTTGGGCTGCACCCCTCATGGAAAACTCCAGCCATAGGTAATGATGAGTGTCTATGTGGAAGAATATGAGGGCGATGAAGGAGTGTTTTGGTTTTAATTGTGGTCATTTGCGTGGCAGTTGAATGAGATGACTGTGTCCATCTGGGCTTGAACTCTGGAGTGATTCCCCTTAGAAAATGAGTTCTGGTACTGAACTCAGAGAAGTATTGTCATGAATTTTGTTGGGATTTTAGCAGGCCACACATGAGAGTCACCCTTGGAAACTGAGATCTAGGCCCAGGGTGGCTTTCCACAGAGCACTGGGTATCTCATCCAGGATATCACATGATTTATTCTGAAATAATTGGCAGCCATAGTTGAAAGTCAAAACACACATGGACCTTACATTGTAGAACTCAATATGCCTGGCTTCATGTGACCTTTGGCCACTCTTTGGGAAGCCTTGCCTGTGAGAGTCCTCCAGAGCTTTCATTGAAATTAGCTTCCTCAACACTTAATGGTCCCTGAATGATTTGAACCCACAGTGCCTCCAACTTCATCCTTGAAAAACGGGGAAGATATATACCATGAAATGTTTTAAATTCCCATGACCAGGTGGCACTTGAGAACCTTTGGATGTCCTGCTGCTGATCTTGAGTGTTCCAGCAAAAGCGTTGATTGACTGTGTTTCATTTAAATGGTGTAGAACAGAGATGCCAGTAAGTTGGAGCCTGCTGAGTAGTGGGCCTATTGCAGTGGTGTGCAAGTGTGTGATAAAGCATTTGTGGTGGGGCCATGTGAATGTGCTATTGGCTTTTAAATGGCTTGGGACTGACATGGTGCAGCCAGCAGACCCTTACATGTAAAGGCATCTTGTTATTTGGAGAGATTTCAGGGCAATTTTCAGAATCAGGTTGCTATGGACAAGGGGGCAAGCTATGTTGGATAGAAGCCTGGTTGGTGCTTTCTCCTGCAGATCCTGACCCACCACACATGACAGAACTCCCTCCAGCACTGTCTCCCAGTTGAACTTGTTGTATTTCATGAAGCGAATACCAAAGTCCCAGTGCGCACCAATAAAAACCACGAAAAGTGGAGGAATTCCAAATAGCTTCACAGTCCACATGGGAAGAAACTTAGCCTCCAGTGGCACCAGTTTACCTACAAAGAGAGAATTCAGCAATGCTGCCTCAAGTTCAATGTAAAATAAGAAACCATGTCCTCCAGGTCACATAGATGCAGACCCAGCTTTGATGGTCTAACTAGAAAGGAAGCTAATGCTCCTGAGAATAGCATATATTTCAAGTGCCCAATCTTGGAGGCAGTTTCTCAAAAAGTCGATAGGCCAACAGAGCTCCATGTTTGTGGAGTGTTTACCCACACAGGTAATGTCAAGTCATTGTTCTGGATGAGAGTGGGAATAATTTTGTGTAGCACATATTGCATACACATTGGATTCCTTATCTAATTTTCCATTCGAAATACTGAAACCCTGACACTAACACATACCCTACTAGACTCTGACTACTAACCCTAATATGAGGGAGAAAAATAACCCAAACAGAATAGGAATACAAGCAGATCAGAGGAGGCATGGTGTACATTTGGACTTTCCTTTTGCATTTCATAGGGTAGGAGTTATATATCTAGTCAATTTTTTGTTGGAATAGGTCTCTATGTGTTTTTAAGTTAAGAAATATGTGAATTCTTGTCTCCGTTTCTCTGTAGCTTATTCAGCACATGTATATTTATATGCACATATAGAATCCTTCCTGGTATGAAACATGCATACTTGTGAGGTGGCTGACTTGGCAGATACAAATTGTGAGAAGAGATCACTGCTCCTAAACAGTGTTGGAACTGAAAATTCAACCTATGGGTTAGCTTCCTAGTTGAATAACACTATATGTAAATCCATGATCAGTAAAAAGAATATTTTTGGATCTGTGGATAATATATATTTCGTGGTGAATTTCGATTGGCATATATATTGCTCTTTTTAATATCTCTGTGTGTGTGTTTGTGTGTGTGTGTGTATATATATATATATATATGTATATCCACACACACACACACAAGAAGCATATATATATATATATATATATATATATATATATATATATATATATATATATATATATATTCTCCAGATTTTTCAAAATATGAAATATATGTGTCTTATACCCACTCCGTAAATTCATTCATATTCATGTATATGGATTTATAATGAACTTTTCACAAGATTATTCTCAGAAATATTCATCCCCCTGAAATACATATTTGTTTCCAGTACTGAAAACTAACTTCAGTTAATGTTGCATACAAATACTAATATTTATACAGTAACTGACCCAGTTTAACCTCAATGCAAGTAGATTCCTATGGGACATGTTGTGTATTTTAATGTTCATTTTTATTCAACACTGGTACATTACTATTTCTTCAATTTATGCACATCATAGGATATATATTTCATCCACCAGTTAGCAAACTTATAGGCATTTGTTTCACTTTCAATCACTTCCTGCTTCAGAGCACATGGATTCCTCCTTGTTTCTTGAATGGTCTTTTCATGAGACTTCTTTCCAAACACATTATTTTAAATTTCCATAATCAGTTTTGAAGCAAAACTCACAGATTCTTCATGATAAACCATAAACCTAATATTACATTTAGATGTATCAGTGGTTGGAATGAATGTATGTGTATCAATATAAGATTTCCTTTATATTTTCAGATATAAATTGAATGCATTATTTAAATTTGGAACCCATTATATTATTTATTCACAGTATGATCTATTCTTGCATTATCTCTATATTCATAGTCACAGGGTACACCTATTTGTACACCCAATACTAATTTGTACATCTTCAAAATATTGCTCCCAGAAATGGTGGAAGATATACTCAAGTCACCTTATCTACATGTACATTTTATCACAGTAATATTCTGGACACGAAAAGCAAAGGTCACACTTATTATTTTACCAATGTAATGGTCAGGCGAGTGTCAGAGGAAGAGACCACAAGAGACTGTCTCATGCAACAGCCAAGGGTTTATGAGGGTCCAGCATGCTGGGGCTCAGAGCTCCCTTGAATAGAGCAGAGAGCCCTGAGAACAGCTTAAGCAGAGCTTATATACTTTCCTTGGAGAGGGCAGGGAGGGAAGATTATTGATGGCTCAGGGCGAGTGGGCAGTTTGCATGCAAACAGGTGAGGGAGTACATTCTGCAGTTTTGCAGTTGGTACAGCACATTCAGGGAACAAGATTAGCAAACAGTTCTCAAGATATCCACAATGTTTTGTTAAGCATACCAAAAAATTGGAAGTGACAAGTACCTATTTTATTAACCTTTCATTCCCCACTTCTTCTTTTGGTTACTTTTAATCATTAAAGTGATCATTGGGGGTGTCACATTTCATGTCTGCTAGTGTGGTATATTGTTTTCTTATTACCATAAGTTTAACTTGTCCAATTTGAGCTTGGAAAAAGGAAACTACACGGTTGAGCAAACAGGGTCTCACAGTTAGCAATAATATGAGGTTTATTAATGGACCAGCCAGGGCTGATAAATGCGTAGTTAACCAGAGGGACTCTGTGAACCAAGACTCAAACCACCCTTTTGGGGCCTCTCTCTCTTGTTGATGCTCTACAAGGCGTCTTCTTTATTTAATCATAGATTCTTTTACAACTCCAGTATGGTCGGCATAATAACAACATTCTTCACTCAATGCAGGACAAAGGCCCCTTCTCTCAATAAGAGGAGGTCGAACCCTCGCCTGTTCTGTAAAACAACTTCAGAGAGAGAGGTTAAAGATTCCTGTAAAGCTGTGATGGAGGTTTTTAATATCTTTAAGTTTTGGTCTATTGCTACTTCTAATTGGGTCATTTGTTGTGTCCCATGGACTAGGGCAGTGGTTCCTGTGCCCTCCGCTGCAGCAACTCCTATTCCTAATAGGATGGAGAAAGTGAGGGATACGGGTTCCTGGTGGAACCAGGTTGTATGCACCCCTATTGGAACTTTAAATGATCCTGCGTCATGATAGAGGACTCTGGGAAACATCTGCACCATTACATACTTAATCAGAGGAAGAGACCACAAGAGACTGTCTCATGAAACAGCCATATGTTGATCATTTTATGAAAACATAAACAATGTTTAAGTATATAGAATTATACTGTTGTAAGGACGGACAAGGCAAGGCACCTAAGATAGCACAGAAGACAGGGAAACAGTCCTATTTGGTTGTAACCAGATGTAGAGGGCATTGCTTCTGTTGTAATCTTTTAATCCCCTGAACCCCAAGTTTAGGTAGTTTCAGAATTTTGACCCAACATGTAACGTAAGGGGCTCAGAAATTCACAGTCTGCAGAAGTTCACAAAAAGCTGTTTTTGTTTCTGTTTTTTTTCCTCTGCTCTGGGAAAGTTAACTTTTAAAGGACACCTGGTAGGGGGAGAGCTTTTTTCTTCTTTTTTTTTCTTCCTGCCTGCTGTTACCATGGATCCCAGTTGGTAACTTCTTTATCTTAGAAATGTAGCCATCTCTGGAAGCCCCAGCTCAACGCCAGAGGCCTTGTTCACATATTTTGTGAAAAAATAGTAAGGGGGTATCTAGCTTAGGAGTGCTGATTTTTCCAGCCAGTGGCCAAGTAGAACAAAGCAACACAAAAAGAGGAAGTTTATCTACACTGAACTCTTGTATAGGGCCTCTGTTGCTGAAAGTCCTAAAGTCAGCCATGATCAAGGCTTCTGGAGAAGGCCATTTAAGATTTTTCTGTGGGATTGGAACAGAGGGAAAGACAAGGAATGTGGGGGGTGAGAGCAGCTCCGTGGTTCTGAGAATGAGGAAAAAGAGATATAAAAGAATAATGGGAAAGGGGTTTGGGATTTTCCTGGCAATAAAACTTGAGCAGTAGAACAGGTAGAGCAGAGGGGAGGATGGGAGTGAGTATCCCAAAAAGCCTTTGAGGGACTTTAAATTCTTTGTAACCTGTTTTCAGTGATGACAAAGCAACTTTAAAGGCCATTTTCATTACATCTTGGATAGGCGTCTTAGGGCACTCCTCAGCTGGTATGAGCTTTGTGTTAGCTGGTAAGAGGACCTGGTGGGACCCGGTGCGTGCACTGACAGGAGAAGAGAGGAGTGAGTGGGTGGAAGGGTACCTCAGTACCTGCTACCTCAGCAAGGAGGCAATGGTATGAGATCCAGCGGAGGTTTTTGTTTTTGATCTAGTAATTGGAGGAGAGAAATCAGGTTGCTCATGTGAGAGTGACTGCAGAGAGTCTGGAGCAGAAGGCGGGGGGTGAGGATGTATTGGAGAAGCATAGTTCAGGATGTGAGCAAAGGAGGGAAAAGGCATAAACATAGGGGAATTTCCTTGGAAGGAAATTCCCAATTAATGGATCTTTTTGAACACTTGCCGAAGTTGAAAAAGTCACACAGAATTTGAGGATCTGGAGACCCCTCTGGGGGCCATCAGTTTTGGTTGTCTAATTGGTAATATGGCCAATGCTGTGTACTGAATTTGATGAGGAGTTTGGGTTCCACCAGGCAGCCCCTGTATGCTCACATCCCCATTATTTTCAGAAGAAGTCCGCTTTTCCCCCACACAGCCATTGCTGTTTGTGGCTTTGATAGTCTGCCGGGCAAACATAGTATTCTAGGCTAGCCAACCTGCATCTGGCTTGCGTGTCCCTAGATCCATAATGTTTGTTTCCATTATCTGTGGTACACTAGGGATTTAATGGAATTTTAGTTGGATCCTCTTCATCAGAGATATCCCAATATGAAAGACGTATAGCCAGCTGACAAAGATGGCCACCAGGTCCCTAAGGGGGCTGTATGCGAGATAGACCATACTTCTTGTCTAGTAAGATTTGTGATCAGCCATCGCTGATGAACGGGCTGATGAGGGTAAGGACTACTGGTGGACAAGGGGAGAGTCTATAGCCTTATCCACATGGCGAATATGCAATTTGAAAGGGTTTCCAGTCTTTTCCAGTTTTTCAGCCAGAGTCTGGACAGGGCGCAGGCTTGAGATAAGAATTAGGATCCAGGAATTGATTCCTTCTACATTTACCACTGTAGGTTTTATAAGTAGCACCTGGTATGGTCCTGTCCAGCGGGGTTACAGGGATGACACCTGATGTTGTCTTATGTAGAGGATGTCTCTTATTTGATATCGATGTGGAGTCCCCTCTTCACCAGGTTGGTAGGCAGTGGCCAGCTGTTTCAACAGGTATCGCTGAGTTCTTTCAAGAGCTTTAAGTCTGTCAAACAAGGGGTTGTGGAGGGGATCACTAGGTCTTAGAGTTGGGGTTAGGTCCCTTACTGGAGGAGGGGCTTATAAAGAATTTCATAGGGGGTGAGGTTACACAAAGAAATAGAGGGAGTATTTCTTGCATGAAACAGTGCATAAGGCAGGAGCATAGTCCAATCTTTTATGCCGCTCTCTAAGCTTAATTTCGTTAAGGTCTCTTTAATGGTTCTATTTATTTTTTTTTTACCTGTCCTGAGCTATGGGGTCTATAAGCACAATGTAACTTCCAATTTATCCCCAGTGTCCTGGCTAACCCCTGACTTACCTGGGCCATGAACGCCGGGCCATTATCAGACCCTATTACCTTAGGCAGGCCGTGTCTTGGAAAAATATCTTTCAGGACCTTCTTGACCACCAATTGTGCCTTTTTTTGTGGGGAAGGCTTCAATCCATCCTGAAAATATATCTACAAAGACTAGGAGATATTTAAGTCCATACCTTGCTGGCTTAATTTCAGTAAAGTCCACTTCCCAGAATTGTACTGGTCTGGTTCCTAATAGGTGCTTTCCTGTGGAAAGCTTGGAAAGATAAGCATTAACCTATTGACAGACCGGACAGACTTTTGTTACCTGTTCAGTTATTTCCTTTTGCTGTGAGTGGGTTAGTGGAAAACTCTGTTCTTGATCCTTCAGGAATGCCTGCAGTTTCTTTGAACCAAGGTGTGTGAATTAATGTACATTTTAACGTAGTGTAGGGCTTTCTGAAATTACAGGCTTGGCTCTGTCAAGTTGAGGAATTCAGTGCCAGTGTCGTTAGATGTTATCAAAAGCGTTCTGGTGCTCAGGGGTCCATTGGAATTGGGTATCTCCATTTAACAGCGGGTATAAAGAAGAAGTTAAGGACGCAAACACAGAAATCCATAACCTGCAAAACCCAGTAGTCCCAAGAAACTCTCTGTGTTGTCTGCTGCTAGATGGGGGTGGTATCTGCACAACCGTTTGTTTTCTGGGCTCAGTGAGCCATCGTTTACTGCCCCTAAGGGAATAGCCCAGGAAGATTACTTCTTGCTGGCAAATTTGGACCTATTTGGCAGAAGCTCTATACCCGAGTTGAGCAAGCTCATATAATAGTGCTTGGGTCCCAGACTCACAGTTTTCTTTGGTGTTGGCTGCCAGTAGCAGGTCATCCACGTATTGAAGCTGGGTGACTTTGGGGTGTGTAGTTCTGACGTTGTTGAGATCTCTGTGGAGGGCTTCATCAAAGAGAGTGGGAGAGTTTTTGAACCCCTGTGGGAGTCTAGTCCAAGTTACTTGATCAGACGTTCCAGTTTCTGGGTCTACCCACTAGCAAGCAAACAGCAACTGACTATCTTTATGCAGAGGCAAACCAAAGATAGCATCTTTTAAGTCCAGAACAGTATACCATTTCTGCTAAGGGTTCAGAGTGATAAGCAGATTGTACGAATTAGTTACCGTGGAGTGAATGTCCTGCACTCTGTTATTAATCTCTCTTAGGTCTTGAACGGGGGATAGTCCCCGGTTCCTGGCTTTTTTTACTGGGAGCAGGGGAGTCTTCCAGGCAGATTGACAGGGCCTTAGGACCCTAAGGCCAGATATTTCTGAATATGGGGCCTTATCCCATCTTTAGCTTTTCTGCTCAGAGGATATTGTTTGACATTGATTGGGGAGGCTGAGGTTTTTAACTCCACTGTTCTTGGAGGTTGTTTCACGGCTAGGCCTAACCTAGCCGTTTTTGCCCAGGTATCTGGGTAATCTGTTATCCATTTCTGGGGTAGCTTGCTTGTTTGAGCAGTCTTGGGGGGTGTGAAGAGTGGATGTTCATCTTCTACTGACATTTATAAAGCCAAGACTATAGGAGTTTTTACTGAAGGATTTAGAAATTTCATTTTGGGGCCTTCGGGGTTAAAAGTTGTTTTGGCCTGGAGCTTACTGAGCAGATCTCTGCCCATCAATGGGGCCAGGCATTCTGGGATTACTAGGAAGGAGTGATGGATTTTTCCTTTCCCCATGTCCATGGTCCTCTTAGTTGTCTATGTCTGATATTTACTGCCATTAGCCCTTTGAAGTAGAGACATTTTATTTGATAGTGTGCCCAGTGGGGCCTTAAGGGCTGAGTATACTGCTGCTGTATCCACTTCAAAGTTTACCTGGGTCCTCTCCACTTCAAAAGTTACCCTGCGCTCGGGGAAGGGATCTGAGCCCCGACGTTCTTAGTCATCCTTTTGAGTCAGAATGGCTGGCTGTCGTGGCTGTCTCTTTTCTAGGTCACTCTTTGGCCCAGTGACCTTTTTCTTCACAGTAGGCACAATGATCTGAGGCCAGGGGTGGCCTCTAGCGTGCGCCCAGGTTTCCGTTCCTGTCTTCCTGTTTGTTAAATTCTGGCCTATTTATTGTTGTGACCAGGACCTTAGTCAATGCCTTAGTCTGTCTTTTGCATCTCTCATCTTCCCTTTGCTCCCTTTCTTTCTCTTTGTTTCTCTCATATAGTATACTTTCTCGGCTTCTCTGACTAAATCTCCCAAAGTCATATCTTGTGATCCCTCTAAGAGTTGTAACTTTCTTTTAATATCCAGGGCAGCTTGCCCAATGAAGGCCATCATGACAGATGCCTTTTGATCCTCTGCCTGAGGATCAATAGGAGTAAATCTCCTATATGCCTCCATAATTCTCTCTAGAAACATAGAGGGATATTTATCAGGCCCTTAAATTATCTCTCTTACCTTGGCCAAATTAGGTGGTTCCCTAGCGGCCGATTGGAAACCCACTATTAGGGCCTGGCAATAAGTGGACAGATGCTCCCTACCTTCAAAGGTGTTGGGGTTTCAGTTGGGTCAATTCAAGGGGAAGCTGGCTTTGATTATGTTGGGAAGTTGTGTTGGTCACACATCTGGTCCGAGAATATATTTTTTAACTTCCAGGAGGTTTTTCTCTCATTCCTCTGCCGTAAAGAGAGTCCCTAGGATTTGTTGGCAGTCATCCCAAGTAGGCAAGTGTGAAAACCCCAGGGAGTTCTTTGAGTTCTTTTAGCCGGGCCAGCTTCCTCCAGGGAAGGAGGGGCTGTGTGTGACGCGGGGGAGTCATCTGGAGGGCACTGGGCCGGCCTAACTTCCTCCAATGGCAGAGAAGCAGAGTCAGCAGGGGAATCACTTAGAGGTTGTTGGGGGTTGGGGACAAGGGCAGGGGATAAGAAGGAGGAGTAGAGTCCAGTAGAATCTTGAGACTCAGGGAGAACAGAGGGTGGAGGAGGAGGAGCAGAGGGTTTGAGAGATAGAATCGTGGTGGAAGGAGTAGGAGCGTAGGCAGGGATAAGGAAAGGCTTCACCCATGGAGGAGGAGATTTGCAGAGGTCCTGCCAAGTTAAGATATATGGCTGTTGATCTGGATGGCTATGTGGCCTCAGCTGAAAGACAATATCTCTGATTTTTCAAATTAGTGGGAAGTAGAAACATCCTTCTGGGGGCCATCCAACTCCAAAGGTGTGTCATTCTGAGGCACAGAGAGTCTGCCAGGTCCAGCGTTTTAATGAAAAAGAAAGATTCTGGGCCCTTAAGCAGACTTTGGTCCAGTGATCAAGGGTCAGGGAGAGAAGTGTTGAAGTGCTCTGTCCCAAAATGAGAGATACACAAACAGTGAAAGCAACGACATACTACACAGACAAGACAAGACAATAAAGACAGACAATGGACGTCCAATACTGAGACAAGGACTGAGTAGCCCTCAAAACCTAATGGGCTGGCAATACCGAATCCGAAACAAAATATCACATAGTCGAGGAGACTATTGTTCCTTGATTTCCTGAGTCCTCTGGGGCGTCCCCCAGGGATGTGGCCTGTGGCTCTGTGACTCGTCTGTCAGCCACCGTCAGAGAGAGCTCATGCTCAACACCGATAGCGATTTTGCAAAACCCTAACCTGAAACCTGAAACCAGAAAGAGTCACCTTACTTACCCTGAAAGGAGCCCCTTGGGGGTCTTTCGTCCGCCGCTGCTGGATCTCGCTGGTGCCTCCAGATGTAAAGATCGGGTGAGCGACAGAGGAAGAGACCACCAAGAGAATGTCTCATGCAACAGTAAAGGGTTTATTGGGAGACCAGCTTTCTGGGGCTCAGAGGTCACTTGAATAGAGCAGAGAGCAATGAAAACAGCTTAAGCAGAGCTTATATACTTTCCTTGGAGAGGGCAGGGAGGGAAGTTTATTGATGGGTCAGGGCAAGGGGGAGGTTTGCGTGCAAACGGGTGAGGGTGTGTATTCTGCAGTTTGGCAGTTGGGGACAGCACATTCTGGAAACAAGATTAGCAAACAGTCCTCAAGTTTCCAACAGTGTTTTGTTAAGCATACAGAAAAACAGGAAGTGACAAGTACCTATTTTATTAACCTTTCACCAATGCCTAAATGGAATGTGAGCATGGTTTACTAAAAACATCCATGTCCACGTTGCCTAATGCTCTCAAATCAATCTTATTTGTGACTACATATTTGTTTCTTCCTAAGATTATATATTGAACCTCAACCCTGTTGAATATGACTAATCCTATCACTCTCTTTGTATTTTGCCTGATTTCCTAATGTCTCTATTGATATCTGCTTTCCTACATATTTTCACGAGTTCATCATTGTGACTGACTCTTCACATGTGCTGACATTTACATTCACTCTCTATCCGAAATCCTATTGCTAAAGAACTTTTGGTCGAAATCCTATACTCACTCTTTTTTTCTAAATCTACTGACTATCTTCCTAATCCTACCAACTATACCTTTTTGATTGGATGATCTCTTCTACAATCAATCATCCAAGGTACAAGATCTTAAGCCATTGTATATTGATTTATCTGAGACATCTATGCAGAATATAATTCAAAGCTAAGTATTCCAATCAACAGCCCAATGCCCTTCTTGGATTCAAATCTTATCTAGATTTCTGTGTTCATACATATATTTCACCAATATATTCTTGTAAATATCGCAAGTTCCCAATACCATTGTTTGTTCCTCAGTATGATTCCTAACCCAAATCGAACCTGTTATTACCCTAAACATACACTGTTCCCTCAAACTAAGTTTACAGATGAGCTGGGACAGAGTTTGTCTTACAATAGTAATGTAGGGGGTCTTCCACCTGCTGAGAACATCAAAGTTCCAGGCAGAAATGATACCCTGGAAAGTTGCAGGCAGCTATGAAGGACCTAAGAGATCAAAAGTCATATTCCATGGCAAGCAACCTGGTCAGTATGACGGGATGTGTCTGAATCAGCCTCTCCTTTCCTATTGTAGAGAATACTGATCAAACCATGCCTGCGTGGAAAGCTGTTCCCAGGTGCCTATGCTTGATATACCATTCTAACTTGTGAAAGTGTCACAGGAAGTAGGAGCAGCCTCCATCTCATGGGACCCTTGGAAGCAACTGTAAGTACAAAGTGGTGGCCAAGGCAGTGACTTCATTCAGTTCCTGAAGGAAGTGACCTCACCTCACTTCTTTGGTGATGGAAATCTCTGGACTTGAGATCCAGGAAGCCAGGCACCCAGAGCCAGTCCCAGTCCCAGTTCCAGTGGTCTCACTTGTTTGGATTTACCAAGGACAGAGTCAGTCTTCCTTGGTACCTACTGATATGAGGATTGTCAAATGCCAGAAGAGCTCTGAAGAGGGACCTTTCCTGAGAAAGCAGGTATTGGTTCACCACTGGCTCCTGAAAACTTCACAAAGTTGCCCAAGGAGACCAGATCTGAGACAGGACAGGCCATTTCAGGGGAACATAGTATGGCCCACCAGTTAGAGTTCACTCTGGAGAGTCACAGACCTACTTGTGTTAAAGAGGTGCCTTTTTGCGTGTGGATGTGAGTTTGTGGTTTTCTCTCAATTTCTTAGAATAGGTAGGAAAGGCTGTTTGTTTGGATTGGAGTGGACTGTTTCTAATAAGTCATTTGACAGGGGTAGTGTTTCTATGTCTGTGTATCCCACTGTGTCTGTGGTTGTAGACATTAGACAAGAGAATGCATCAATGCATGTGTCCTGTCTAGTAGAAAAATCTCCAGTATTTATTCTGCCTAATTGATGAATGGACTGTGGTGTGCCTTATGGATGGGCAACACCTACTAACTTCCTAAGTTAATGTTTTCTTCCTGAATTCTGGACACTCTCTAGTATAGGCTCATGGTTTTGTGTCCAAGATATTTACCATCTCCAAGATATGTGACATGTCCATATACTTGAGAGCTGTAGAGAATGGGAACATCTTAGAAAACTCAGATATCAGTGTGACCAGTAAACTCTCAGTGGAGAAACCCTGCTTTGGTTCATTTGCTTACCTATGGTTCTGTTGCCCTGAATTTCAGGAAGGTCTTTGCCTCAGGCCACCCCTTTGTGAAGCCTGAATAAAACAGTTTTCAAATGAAAATAAATGGGCATAACCTGTGGCTCTTTGCTTAATTGCTTTGGAAAGGGATGTGTCTGAATCAGCCTCTTGGCCCTGTATGAGGTTGTGGGTTAGATTCTCAGCACATGATGAATCTAAAGATAGATTCCATGTGTGCAATCAAAAGCAAAATGGCCAAAAATCTGTCATTGTTGATTAGTCTCTTGCCTTCCTCTGTTAGGTCCCTGACCTCTATCAAGTGAGAA